>NC_143564.1:81066250-81732500 GCF_054136105.1 Typopeltis vanoorti | reverse complement strand
ATCCAATCAGCGCCTGCAGCAAAATAGCTCAAGCTGAGTATAAATACTGCCATGATCAAGTGGCCAAAATAATTCATTGGCATGTATGCAAAAAATATCGATATCGTTTTCCTAATTCTTATAACTGGTGGCAGCATAAAATAGAGACAGTATTGGAAAACGAAACAGCAAAACTTCTCTGGGACTTGAGCATACAAACTGATCGGCATTTGGAACACAACAGACCTGACATCACTATTATCGAATATATACAGGTTTGGATTATTGCCGTTGCAGTAACCACCGATTACGACATCAACAAAGAATTGGGAAAAAAATCACTAAATATCGAGATCTGGCAATCGAAGTCGGCCGGCTGTGGGTTAAACACATCAAAGTCATCCCAATAGTTATCGGTGCATTAGTGCAATTTCAAAAGGCTATCCAACTATTTACAAGAATTAAACATGAACGAAGTGACAACATATGATCTACAACAAATGCATTACTTGGAACAGTCCATATTTTACGACGCTACCTGACAGATTGTTCTTAGATTCTTGGGTAGAATCTGAATTGCTCTGTATTACCAGTCAAATTGCTGTTTGCATGATATCTTGTTTTGACTGTATATCAACTGTGTGGATAATAAAATAATAATAATAATTTTATCACATAGTATTTAGAAATAATGAACATATTGCATATAGACGGATCTTATAAACTTTATAAAAATTCTGTGTTCAGAAACGGCTCACTAAACGTCGAATAACCTGCTATTTTTACTTTAATTGCTGTCGCAATATTGCTTTATTTATGCAACTTACCTGCTTATATGTGGTTAATACGACCAGAAAACATGACGAAACTTTTGAGAAGCTTAGTTGGAAATATTCAGCACTGAAAATAATATAAACAATTAATAGAGGAGTAGCTTAATATACTAACACTCAAATTGCAAGCATCTCGTCTGCTATAAACATTTTTATTGCGCCCTCTTTCCTTATTTTTAAAATACTGGTATAATAATTATAGTATTAAGTAAAAAAGAAATGTGCTATATTTTATACATTAATCTTAATGTTTAATTCTTCAAATGCACGAATAAATTAATGCGTATGCATGACTTTTTTTTTTTTTAAATAATAAAATAACGAAATGATAGTATTTGGATTAATGTATTTATGTACGTTTGGATTAATGTAAAATGCAGTGATCTGCATTCAGTTTGATACTATGTTTGGGGATGAAGGTATCTGATTCCCCATGTATATTCCCTTTTAATTTAAATGGTATTCATGAATAGAGAAAAAGACGATAGAACTATGAAACACCATTACAGCACTTAAAATTACTTGACTGCTGTTTTTATTTGGATCACTTCTCTCAGAAATCCTACTAGTAATTATATGGACACCTTGTATCCATATAATTACTGACGTGTATTACACGTCAAGGCGGTTTAGGTGGTTAATCCACTAAACTACTTCACTGGGAAACTTTGTTTTTGCTTACTTGGATAAAGAATTAAATAAAAATATAATTTCTTGGCATCTTTAATTTAATTTTTATTTATAGTTAATTTTATATCCTTAATTGACTTTTGGAAATCGACAGACAGCCAATATCCGCACAAATGCATTGACATCTACTTTTTACTTAACTCTTTAAGACTACATAAAGATACAGTTATTCTGCGGATCCGTAAAAAATTAACAAGCACAAAGAATAGAGAAAACTACGTGCATATTATACGTGCGTTTTGTCCGTTCTTTGTACTGTTTAATCACTGTTAGCGTTACTGCTAGTATTATATTATTTTAATAACATAATAGTAACATACGGATGTGCACTAACACTTAATGCATTCGAGTCCGATCACTTGTTCCAATTGAATCCTCTGTGATCCTAAGAATTATTTTCTGCCTCAGCTGGTGATGTCAGAACTATTGTTCACCGCAACTGGCGACTGCAGAATTATTGTTATACTAAACTCAGATGTGCAAATTACAATTTACACAGGATCTTGTAACATTACATTTAAAAGAATGTTAAAAGAATGGAAAAATCTAGATTTCTTATATTTTTTGATCAGCGCTCATAATTTTCTTATTGCATTTTGTAGAATTCATGTGTTATTTTTATTGACTTTATTTCTGGAGCACGCATGCACGCACGCACGCACGCACACACACACACACACACACACACACACACACACACACACACACACACACACACACACACACACACACACACACACACACACACACACACTAAAGAGGTTACCTTCCTTGGTTTTCAACAGGTACACTTCAAATAGGCTTACCAATTTAAATTCCACTGAGAAGGCCAGAAGACATGTCGAAACATCGATTCATTTACCGGCAAAGGTTGATCAATTGATAGAGCCTCTGCTATTAATGGCTCAATTAAGTAAGTTTGAGCGCGGTTAGTAGTTGGAAGGGAAACCAATCGTTCGATGCTGTTGGCACACTCTCCCTCGATGAGTCTTTGGACTCCCTGGAGGTGTCAAATAATAATAATAATAATTACTGATCTAACAAAAAATGTCCATTTTCCCAGCAGAATGCTGGATAATATTTACAAACCTGCCACCACACAGAACCTCCATAGCTAAGGTCGTGGAGACAAGCCCTTTGGTTCGAATGACGGTTCGAATACCGTCTATGACGTCAGGAACCTTCATCTGTTTTCAATGAAATGGTCAGGTTTTTCGTCCTTCAAAACAGGCAAGCATACCGGCCAGAAGAACATCACAATATACGACACTACGAGAATAAGGATTTTGACCACCCTATTCCGTCGGATTTGGTTTCGAACTCCTGCACGGTAAAGTGTAAGTTTACACGTGACATAAATCAGGAAGAAAGCGTCGAAGACCGCATTTGAACATTTCTTAAGTTCATCTTCTAAATATATTTTATATGTCATTCTCTTCTTGGTAACAGACCACACCTCTTCCAAGTTTTCTTCACTATGAAACAATTTACAGCCATTCATTTTCATTCTCGCGTCCTTTGGCATTACAATAGTGTCAAATAGGATGACCTCCGTAACTTCTATCGCGCCTTTCCATGGTTTAAGTTTCCTTTCTTTTGATCCAAAAACGTGATCTGATCGAATAACAGAAATAATTCCAGCTGGAGCAAAGTCCACTATCTCCCATTTCATTTAAAATTCCCAACCATCGTCCAAACCAGAGTTTTCCAACAAATGTATGAAGGCAATCCAATAAAAAATTCAGTATACGACAAAAGGCTCGACACCAAACCTCCAACTTTGCACTCTGCCTACATTACAGCTTTTTTTAAAAAAATTGATTTCGATAAAACTAAATGTAGGAAATTTGCCTCTCGTTGTTCAAAGAAGGGTCGAGCTTTTTTGATTCCTTGACATGGTCATTGAGCGCAACTTCTGCATTTTGTAGTATGTGCATTTCGATCAGTGCCGCCCCGTGGGCAAGAGGCGCCTTTGTTCAGAGTTATATTTCAGCGCTCCAATAAAATATAATTTTTTATTTATCATCTTGAAATGGCGAGCCTCCTGATTAGGTTGTGCCTTGTTGTGGGGCGCAACCTGCGCATCCACACGGGACAGCCCTGATTCCGATGGTATGGTAGCAGTATCACCCAGAAATAAACAAACTGTCATTGCAACATTCATCTCCTCCAACTCCTGCATAATTTGCAATCGAATGTAAATTACTCCCACGTTATCAAGAAAAGCTAGTTACAAGAAAAGTATATGGTTTTATGTGAGTGTGGATATTGCCATTGTGTGTAGATAGAGGTTTAAGTAGTGGAGATGAAAGGTTTTGTAAAATAGAGTACCTGATCATGATGAGTAATCCCTTGGAAGTGTCATATAATAAAAGGTAGATTTATTTATTTTATTATTACTGTTGGTGTACAATTCCACCCAAATCCGAGTTTGGATGAAATTTCATAATGTATTATTGTTTAATGTTTAAAAAAAAACAGTGTTGATTTATGAAACAATTACTTCCAGTAATTGGATTCCATGAAGAGAAACGCTTGGACACTAAGAACATTATTTGCAGGGATAGTCCTAAAAGAAATAGTGTGCCAGGGAAACAAAAATCCAGAGCACGAAGTGCAACAAGTGCCTGAAGGAATTATCGTCCGACGGATGTCATATAAGCTGCAATGTAAAGTGAAGATTCCTTAGGAATCTTCACTTTACATGTTCCGGACTTTCAGAAACAACATGGCAGCACAAATCCAATGCCAAGCGAGAGGAATGGAAATGCCTATATACTGCAGAGAAAACAAAGAAAAGCCGCCACCCACGACGCAACTGATTACTCCGGAGGCAGAATCGGACGATGAACTGAACAGACAAAAAAAAAAAAAAAAAAAAATACCGGTGAGTCTTATAATTTGAGTTCCGTAAATTTATTACTAGAAATAGGTTTAGAAAATATAAAAGCCAGCTTGGTAGATCTTGTCCAAGAACTATTTGATAAACAGAATAAACAAATAACAAAAAAAAAAAAATTAGCGAATATAAAGAGTTTGTTAAATTTAATAATTCAAAAGTCGAAGAAGTCTTACAAACGGTAAAAGACATTAAAACCGGCATTACACACTAACTGACAGGCAGCACAAATTAATAAAATACACATGAGAACTCCGTCAAGAATTTAATTTCCTGAAACTGCAATACGAAGTTTTAAACGAACAAGCAAGGCTACAAGAGGCAATCTCATAAAAGCCAGCAGACTGAAAAAACCAGTTGTCAGGGATTTAAATGCATTGCAAGACAATACGCCAATCTTTCTATCTGAGTATTTAACACTTTTAAATCAGAATCTTTTGAACCAAGCAAGAAAAGGAAAAAAAAACAGAAAAACGTATCAATTTTTACGGATCAAAGACGGCAAAATATTCTTGAGAAAGTCACAGACTTCAAAGTCTATACAAATAAAAAGCTCGGAAGATATAGATAGGTTGCCAGAGTGAAACAAAAGACTCACTTAGTTCAATAAGAAGATCTCAACACAACAAAATGAATGTGAACCATCAGATAGATGTAATTACACCAGAATACATCAGTAATTGTACTTTCGAATAGCTTGATGCATGGAAACAACACACAGAACAAGCGAGAGGTATTTCAATCTTGCGTATTAACATCAGAAGCATCCGAAAACATTGGTTATTGTTACAGACTTATTTGAGGAATTACACTGATATTATTGATATATTGATTCTAATAGAAGTATCCATAACTAATGACGAAGCGACTGCTATCCAAATTCCAGGCTTCCAACAACATAGATCATGTCGCCAAACAAAAAGAGGGGGTGGAATATTAATATTTATCAAACAAAAATTAATAGCAAAAGAAACGGCCTATCAGTTTGAGCATGCCGAAACCCTTTGCTTCAAAATCACTAATACACCAATAGACAGCATCCCATGATACTAAATGCTATTTACAGGCGACCAAACCTAAGCATGATAAAATTCTTGCACGAACTCAATTGCTGGCTTTCACGCCAAGAAAATGCTCAACCGAATACCTAATGATAATTGGAGACATAAACATAAATATTGCAAACGAAAATCAGACCAACATTGTACAATACCTAGACACGCTATCCATGTATAATCTAATACCAACAATAACAACATGTACTAGAGAAGAAATATTCAGAAATACTATCCCTGCCTCCTGTCTAGATCATATGAACGTCCGAGCACCACCAAACAGTTACACTGCATCAGTCATAAAGTTCAAAGCAGCAGACCATTACTTCACCGCTGTAAACCTGCACACCAAGACAATATCCATGCAATGTCCCACAAAAGAAAAGCGACAGAAAACAACAATAGACGAAGAAATAGTCAACCACGAAATAAGAAAAACAGACTGGGAACACCTGGCATCAGATTCAGCAGATATCTTATACAACAACATTAAACTCATACTGGAGGAAATATATAAGAAAGCTACAAAGAAAGTCAGAATTCGTTCAAAAACAACACAAAATCATTGGATTACGTTTTATGTTATCCAAGTAATCCTAGAAATACACAGAAAGGACACTTTATGGAAAGAATTAAAGCGATATCCAAATAACACAACTTTAAAAACTGAATATAAGATAACAAGAAATCGCCTTACAACACAAATCAGAAATGCAAAAAGAAGCTACTACAGAGACAAACTAACCTCTGCACAAAACAACATGAACCAAACCTGGCATCTGATCAATGAGATGATAGATTGTGTTCCCAACACCACCGCCTCCGCAACCATAAAACACAGCTTCATGAAAGATGCAAAACCTATCCAACAACTAGCAAGTGACTTTAACCAATACTTTGCAGACTCCATCCAAGAACTGCACAGAAATACCCCCCCCCCCCAATCACAAAACGTGACCCTCCACTTGGACCACAATCAAAACAGACATTATGGTTCCCAACCATAAAAGAAGCAGAACTTCTCTCTGCAAAGCATCAAATCAAACCAAACAAAGGCCCAGGAATTAATGATATAAGACCTAAAGCAACATGCAACTAGTTTAAGTCCTATCCTACTAAAATTAATAAATAAAATATTTAAAACAGGACAGATACCAAGTATGCTAAAGACCGCCATAATCACACCCATATACAAACATGGAAAAAGAAATTTAATCAGCAATTAGAGACCCATAGCAACATTACCAATTATCAATCAAATTATGGAGCAGATCATACTGAAGAAACTCACAGCATATACAGAGACCTTCATATTATCCCCAAAACACAATATGGTTTTCATAAAAATAAGGGAACAACATCTCTCTTGGAAGACTTTACAGACGTAATTAATACCGCCTTAGACAAAAACAAAAGTGCCATGGTAGTCTTTATTAATCTAACTAAAGCATTTGATACACTAACACATCAAACCTTGTTAGAAAAGCTGAGGCATGTTGGAATAGAAGGGGCCTCTGCACAGGTGGTTTACAAACTACCTCCAAAATAGAAAGCATATCACACGTATCGGATCAAACCGAAGTAGAGAGCTACCAGTAACCTGTGGAGTACCACAGGGAGCTGTACTCTCCCCAACTCTATTCAACATTTACACGCGCGATATTAATCAGCTACCACTCAAAGGTAAGATATTCCAATACGCAGACGATAGCAATAATATCCATCCATAATAACGCAAGCATATCCCAAACAAATATGCAACATGACATAAATCTGATCATAGACTGGCTCACGAAAAACTCCATACACCTAAATTCAGAAAAGACAAATTTAATGATATTCAGAAACCCACTGACTCGACCCGTTAATAACAAATATATAACCATCCAACATCCACTTTCCAACATAAAAAACACACAGAACAGCAAAACCACTACAATCACTCAGGTTGAAACAATACGATACCTTGGAATTTACTTCGATGCAGATATGAACTGGGATAGCCACATAAACCATCTACACAACAAACTCCGAACAATAAGTGGCAAACTCTACAGGTTAAAAGACATAGTTCCCATATGCCTAAAACACTAATATACAAAGCACTATGCCAAAAGTTTTAATTCTATTAAAATAGTGGAACAATTTTATCACATCTCTACTCCATAGGAACTTAGACCACTCTTAGGCTCATGTTAAAATGTAAGTTGAAGCTGTTGTAAATTTTGTAACTCCCTGGAACATTCCCTCAAGACTCGTGGTGATATATTATCAAGTCTCATGGTCGTGTTGGCATCAGGTTTACTCAATTCCTAATATACCTCTTGCTCACTCACCATGCTTGGTTACTTCATCACTGCTCTGAGTTCTGCATTCTGTTGCAATCACAAAGTTAGAATACTTTAATGAACTGCTCATTAAACACTTACACTATACTCTTCTCAGAGTTTATAATTTTTCCATTATCAATCACTGACCAACATCATTCTCCCATACTCATTCTGCGACATATTGAAAAAAATTCCCTAGGATTTCTTTTAGCTTCATTTGCTAACTGCTGCTCATCTCCACTTTTGTTATCCTTACCAAGCGAGTCACCTCCTTGCTTGCTCTTCGTAGTTTTCATGTATATATATAATTTCCATTATATATATATATATATATATATATATATATATATATATATATATATATATATATATATATATATATATATATATATATATGTTAAAGATACCAAGCAATTTTAAAACCTGGTTTTACTCCATTTTTCCCAAGTAAGCAAACAGACAAAAATGTCAAGTTTGCGCCTGCAAGTGATGCAAGACTAGACAATAATTATACCCAAGTTAAAAATACTTACTATATATATATATATAATGACATCTCACAAAGTCTCATCAGAGAATAGACATGATATCCTTCAGAGAGATTATTAATGCATTACAGAAGATTACAAGTACACTGTTTGACAAAATTGGTGGTTTGAAATGAAGCCGGACAAAATTTGGTGTATAAAGAATAACAAGAAATTAGAAGCGAGAATCATTAGACAGGTATAAGGGATGTTACATAGGAGTATATATATATATATATATATATATAATAATTACCAAAAAGATTACATTACAGAAGTCAACACAATATGCTCGAATATCAGGATGGTGTGTGATCCCCTCTAACAACTAAAAACGGTCTACAGCGGTGAACCATGCTCAATTAAGAATGTCTATAAGATTTTGTAATAACAATTCCCTTTCTTGCACCAGAGGGGTTTATGCTCCCCAAGTGACTGAGGTGGTTGCTGTCAACGTGCAATGCGAAACCCAATGGCATCCTCAACATGCCAGATCGGATTTAAATCTGATGATCGTGCTGGCCATGGCAGTTCAGTTTCAAAATAATCCTCCACCACCTCAGCTCTGTCGGCAGTAGCATTTTGATAATTTCTAAAGGCGCTAAAGCATTTACTATAATTTTGAAATATTATGCAGGAATCCGTATGATTATTACATATGAGGTGATTCCACTAAGCTCTGCCTATAAATCTTATAATGAATGAAGATGAAATGAAAGTAAAATGGAAGTAATTGTAGTGGCTATATTCCCTCTGTAATTCAAACTTCTAGAACCCTTTTTTTCGTTCAGTTGATTCTTTCCTACTGCTTTTCTTTGAAAAGACTTTTGCCTATGTTGGAATATTGTCAGTTGGCCGATTCCCAGATAGGTATTACCATGCATCTTTACTTTCCTGTCAATATATCTGCAGCATTGCAATAATTTGTTGTGCTGTCTACAGAATATTAGCAAAGCATCCCCAAAATTTTAGGTCTTTATCCACCATCAAACCTGAGATGCATCATCTCCTCCACCTTCTCTAAGATATTTCCACCAATTGTATGTTCTGCAACCAATATTCTCTCATTGTTGCTGGCCCAACAAGCACTTGAAACACATTCCGTGCACGCGTTTCTAGTCCCAAGCCACAAACCCTAAATCAATTTGTTTAAATCCGCATAGCTACAAAAATTTATCACCATCACTGTTTGCACGAGTTGAAGTAACTACTGTCTAGACCAGTGGTTCTTAACCTTTCCGAGGTCACGAAACACTTTTGATTATAAGAAAAATTTCGGGAACACCAAAAGCATTAGGGTCATAAAACTAACAATAAAAATATGCATGAACTTGCCTTTTATAAAAATTGAACTTATTTTAATATGATACTTGAGCTTGTTAGCTTTAGCAGATTTCAGCAATATCAGGTCTAATATGTGATATAGCTACCCTTATATCACATATTAGACCTGATATTGCTTATCAGGTCTATTGATAAGCAATGAGGTGTCAGGAATAATAATAATGTAAGTCTATTGCTTATCAAAAGATCTGATAAGCAATATCAGGTCTATTGATAAGTAAGTCTTTCATGCTTTTGTTTTTATATTGGTTAATATTGAGAAACCGAGCTCACACAAATCACAACTCGATGTATTAACTGTGCCAAATCGATTTTGTATCCAGTCATAATTGTATTTAAGTAAGGAAAGTAACTTGAAATCTTTTCTTCCAACATTGTTAAATGTTCTGTTATAACGGAATAATTCTCTCGACATTTTATTATGGATCGAAGGAAATGTATCTACTGTATTTTTTCAAAAAGACACTTTTTTTCTGAAAAGCTGGCAATTTGTCAGTGGATGTCAAAATATTTTCATTTCCCCCTTGAATGCTTGTATTAACGCTATTTAAGTAATTTAAAATATCAGCTAAATATGTCATTTTAGCACACCAAATATCATTTTGAAGACATTTTACAAAAGCATCTGTACCTTCATTTTGCAAATGGTCAATAATTCATTCTTAAGTTCTAAAATTAGGAACAGTACTTTGCCCCTGGAAAATCATCTTATTTCAGTGTGCAAAAGCCAAGATTCGTACTTTACTTCCATAAATATGCAACGTTTTTTAAAAAGGCGTGCTTTTAAAGGTTGATGTAATTTACGATATTTACAACTTGGCTCAGGTTGTAATACTGCCGATAATGTTTTGAAACTAGGGATTCTCTGTTCCAAAAACAGTGTGTATATATAATATTTGGCTTTATTTGATTTGAAAGGGTAACAAATCCTTTTATAGGACCTACTATTGATAGCGCACCGGTGAAATTTTAAAATTTTCTAAATTTGACGTAATAGATTATAGATTTAGAAAATCTATTACATCAGAAAAATATCTTGTCCTGTTGTACGTTGTGTAAGTTCTCTGCAACATAGAAATTGATTCACTATTTCGTTTTCATTAAAGTGGCGAATGAATCCTAGTAAATGAGCTTTACCGCTAATGTCAGTGGACTCGTCAATTTGTAAAATAAAATGTTGTTTGGAAAGTTTATTGGTAACTGTTTTCTCAGTATCATCTGACATATCTTTAATTTTATTTTTTACTGTATCGTCCGAATGAGGAATTTTCATAATTTCTTTTTTGCTTCGTCACTAAAATAAGATAACTATAGCAGTCTTATTTTACCAGCATGTTGTGAAATAGTAAACATGTTTACTATTTCACATGCTGGTAAAATAAGACTCTGTTATGGTGTGTGGTTTTAATTTTAAAGCAATTAATTCAGCTACTTTATATGATGCAAGTTGTGTCTTATCGGAAATTTTCAGTCTTTTCAAAATATTTTACTTGCATGTTCAACAATCTCTTGAAATAATCTTTAATTTTTGAAGCAAGATTGGCATGCACTGGCGGAACACCGGTTAAGAACCATTGGTCTAGACAGTAAACGCTCTACACAAATATATGCCTCTGACTTACTGACTTCAGCGTCAGTTCGCCTACATGGCAAAGGCTACGAGTAATTACTTAGCGCACTAAGTTGGAATGGGTTAGAGTAATATTACTCTGGAGACATTGTAAATATTACTAAATAAAATAAGTTATAATTTATCATATAATGCGTCATTTATGGTACAATCAAAAATTATTCACTGTAAATTAATTAGAAATTCCAAAAGCAAAAATTTTGTGCATACATGCAACTCAGATGAAAAGTTGTCTGCAACACATCTTGCACCCACAAATATTGTAAATATTTAATTCAGTAACAAATGGGCACATGAAGACAATTCACAGTACTCACAATGATGTTTCACAGTTTATAGTGGCCCAGGAGCTCAAATAGAAATAACCATTGCTCTTACTTCTCTCAAGGTTTGGGGAGCAACAATTCTACTGAGCATCCAGACATGCTCAAAAGGATTAAGGCTAGAGACCTTACTAGCCAGTGCATAAGTACAATAGTCTTTTCTTGAAGATATTGATTCACTAGCTTCGCTTGATGAGGATGAGCATAAATGCCTGTTATTCGCACCAGCATACAGATGAACATAGGGGTATAGGACAGGACCTTGCATGCATGAGTTGTAACATTCATGGTTCAGCTAGGACGCACATACTGGTCGATACATCTACCCAACTAGATGTCTCCCCCAAACCATTACACCACCTCAACCATAAGTGTCTTTTTCATGGATATTTGAGGAATGATGGTGTTCCTGATACTCTCCAAATCAGGGCATGCCTGGTATCGCTCTATTTATATCTATATAGCAAATATAGACTTGTCTGTAAACAATAGACTCCATTGGTCTTGGGTCCAGTTGATATGGAGCCTGGCCCATTTCAAATATTCTCTCCTGTGGCATGGGCACTTAGACTACCAGTCACCTAAAATACAAACAACCTTTGCAAAGCCTTCTGCATAGTGCAAGCAGATAACAAAGTTCCTGTAGCTGACACGATGTCAGATCATAGCTGATTCAGGGTAGACTACTGTTTTGGAGAGAAGATAATCAGAGATATTGTTCACTCACTGCATTTGTAGCCCATGGACCTTCCTCCACTCAGTGGCATAGCTAGAGCTTTTGCCATCCCTCGCAATACACACACACACAGAAAAAAAATACTACAAAAAGTCAAAACGACATATAGGGAAATAAATGAAAACACTGTTTATTTCAGAAGTAAAACTTTAATTCCATCATTCTAAAATGTCTTTTCTTGCTTTTCTGTTAGCAAAATCATCGATGACATTGGCAAAATCTATTTCATAGTAACGTAGATAATTCTTTATCAATTTTAATTTAGAAAAACTCCTTTCACAACTAGCTACACTTATAGCAATTGCAAGGAAAATTTGCAGTAGTATTACAATATTTGGAACTGAGTTCTCAAGACTATATATTAGAATAAACTGCAAAAGTTCAAAACTGTTCAAAGTGCTGTCAGGGGCAGACCGTCCCCTAGATACGCCACTGCATCTCTGGGACGCTGTTTGCAACTGTTGGTTCTGTAGTCTGTGCACTAGAACAACTCGCATTCAACCACCTGGCTACCTTCGTTCGACTTTGGCAAGCCTCTAGTCATACGATGAGGCTTGCCAAAGTCACCTGCATTCATCGGTTAATTATATCTTGAAGCCATTCCCAAGATTTCTGCTATATAAAAAATTATGTTGTCATCCAAAATTGTAAACCACTTCAAAATGTCCACTTTTATGCTGTGGCTAATTTGCATATACTGCTGACAGCATCACTCATTTGTATATGATAATCATACTCAGCATCACCTTTTACATAATGTACCCGACTTTCAGATTTTTTTTTCTTTTTCCCTTTACTCTGAGTTATCACGATTTTTCTCCTTTTTCTTTAAGTTATGGAAACCAGTGTATCATAGAGTCTTATTAACATCACATTTACTCAATTCCCACATCTTCTCACTCACCATCAATCCTTGCCACTTCACCTTATGTTTCTACATATCAGAAAGGTAAGGTGGGTATGAAATGGATGAATGAAAAGATGGGGCATGAAGTGCTGAAGCAGAAAGCAACACATGATGAGGGGTATTAATCAGTTGCTTGAGGAGCACAAAGAGAAGATGAGGAAAGTGTTTCACTAAGTAAGTGTAAAATAAGTGTAGTATGAGTAACAGTCAGCTAATGAGACCAGAAAAAATTCCAGGGAGCTCTTTTGGTACATAGCTAACAGAAGAAAGAAAGAATGATTATGGATGTTATCTGTCAGTGAAAATGGTAGAATGATAATGTAGTGGAGGATATAGCTGAATTGCCTTTGTGAACTGCATTGATCTCTTTTAATAAATAAATCTTGTTCATGTTAAACCATCCTGTATATATTGGAATATCTAAAATCCATAAATCTGATATTCCCCTATGATAGTATCCGTCCTAATTGTAAACCTGCTCAACAGCTAGCTAAGTCACATGCCCCTTTACTGGTAATTCTGCTTTTATAAAAAAAAATAAAAATTCTGTCCATTTCAAATCACTGGTTAAAAATCATATTCATAAAAATTCAGACATAATGGTTAGTTTTAATGTCACCTTATTTAATAATGTAACACTAACACTCTTAATTTAAGAAAGTCTATTCCCCCCCATTATATCTTTGAATTATTAAAATTTACTATGCATACAGGTTACTTTACTTGGCAAGAAAAATCTAAACAGATTAACGGTACTGCAATGTAACCCGCTCTCCCCCAGCTAACTTAACACTGAAGACTTTGAGAACAAAATACACACACCACCTCATCATATATGTACCATGCTAAAATTTTTCCATTGTCTTCCAATCATGTCTTCTGAGCTTTCTATGATACTTCCTTACTTTCCAAAATTTGAAATTGATTTTTAATATAATAAAAAAAGTTGTCCTTTATTTCATTCATTTTTAATTTAGATATTATTATTATTACGGGCAACTCCAGGGAGTCATTAGACTCATCGAAGGAGGCCCCAAATCATTTTCATCACAACTATTCGACATTCATACAGTATCTATCATACCTCGCCTTAAACTCATTCACTGTCACAGCATCCACCACAGACTCAGGGAGCGCATTCCACTCATTCACTACTCTAAAAGTAAAGAACACAGCTCTAACACCTTTACTAACCACACTTTTGCTCAGTTTCCATGGATGTCCCCTAGTCCTCCCACAACCAGCCCTGTTCTCAAAAATATCTTCTGAATTAATTTTATAGAAACCCTTCAGTAATTTGAATGTCTCAATCATATCTCCCCTCCTCCGCCTATCAACCAATTTTTGCAACCCACAATTCCTCAACCTGTTCTCATACGGTTCATTCCACAGACCTGCTATCATCTTGGTCACTCGCCTCTGGATCCTCTCCACCTCCTCCCCATCAAGAAGAAACCTAGGTGACCAAATCTGAGCACAGTAGTCGAGATGAGGTCTTATCAAGGCTCGATACAGAGGAACAATAACCTGCTTGTCAACGTATTCTTCAGCAACCAAGTGATTTGATGAGCTGATTTGGCCACTTTTGCAATGTGTCCTCTAAATTTCAATTCCTTATCCACCAACACTCCTAAATCTCGTGCCTCATCAATTTCCTGGAGCACGGTTCCACCAATGCAGTAAACTGCCTCCCATCTTTTCACCCCAAAATGCATAACCTTACATTTTGCCACATTAAATTGATATCCATTCTCCCTAGCCCAGACCTCCAATCTATCCAAATCATCCTGCAAAATTTTGACGTCATCTGCATTCACTATTGCCCTACCCAACTTCGCATCATCCGCAAACAAATGAACTGTTCCTCTCAGATCATTTCCTATATCATTTATGAACAAATTAAACAGCAGTGGTCCAAGAACAGATCCTTGTGGTACACCACTAGTCACAGGCCGTCTAGTGGACTCTACTCCTGAGTAAACCACTCTCTGATATCTCTCCGTCAACCACCCTCCTATCCATCTCACCAACCCTATGTCCATTCCCATATGCTGCAATTTACTGATTAGAATTCCATGTGGTATCCTGTTAAAGGCCTTAGCAAGGTCCAGCAGAATCACTGTAAACCCATTACCCTTATCCAGTTCAGCCGTCACTGTGTTATAATACGTGAGCAAGTTACTGAGGCATGACCTACCCTTCACAAAACCATGCTGTCCCCGATACAGTATCCCATTTTCTTCTATCCAATCTTGTATTTTCCTCTTGACTATTTTCTCTAAGACCTTGATAATGATTCCTGTTATGCTGATTGGCCGGTAATTTTCAACAGCAGCCTTGGAACCACCTTTGTGCAGTGGAACTATTTTACCCTCTTTCCACCCCCTTGGGACTGACCCAGTCCTGAGGCTCAAATTAAACATAATGGTCAAGGGCACTGACAATTCTTTGGCCGCTTCACGTACGACACGAGCTGGTATACCATCCAATCCCACAGATGTATTGACATTGAGGTTCTGTAATAGACTAGTTACCTCTACCTCATTCATCACAATTCCAGTATAAGCTGTTGGTTCCTCCATTTCCGCAAAGCCACCACCTGGATGATATACTCTTGCAAAGTGCTCGCTCAGTAATTCCACAACATCGACTGATTCAGTTACCTCCCTACCCTCAGCATTTTTTAAGATCATTCTACCATGAGCATTTTTCCTTTTACTTGCAACATATTGAAAAAACTGTTTGGGATTCTCTTTAGCCTGCATGGCCAATTTCCTTTCGTAATCTGCTTTTGCTTTTCTTACCACCCTAGTTACCATCCTGGCCTGAGCTTTATACTGTTCATGCACCTGATGGTCACCCTTCTCCTTAAATTCCCTCCACAATTGTTTCTTTTTTTGCAGCTCAAGCTTAATAGTGTTATTCATCCATTTAACCCCTACCTGATTTATTATTCGGACTCTTGGTATACAGTCAACCATTGCCTCCTGCAAACAGTTCTTAACCACCTCCCATGCACCATCAACATCCAGCCCTTGCAGTTTTACATGCCATGGCATTGAGCCAAGCACACACCTAAGCTTGTCATACTTACCAGCCCGGTAATTCCACATATACCCTGTCTTAATTGTAAATTCGACTCCTTTAGCCACCTCCCAAGTCATGACCTTATGGTCACTCTCACCAATTGGTGGCAACATGGTCATGTTCGTTACAGCTACATTCTCAGTTGCAATTACTAGGTCCAGCACTCTCTGCCCCCTGGTATTTTCCAATACATGTTGCCGTAGATAGTTGTCCCTTAATAACTGCATAAAATCCAATTCCTTCCTCCCATGTGCCCTCTCCTCTTTCCAGTCAATGTTACCATAATTGAAATCACCCATAATAATTACCCTCCTTCCATTCATTTCTTCTATTTGCTTATGCATACTATTCCCACCATCCACTCCATCACCCGGTCTATAGCAGCACCCAATTGTATATTTTGTTCTGCTAGATTGTATCTCACACCAAACAGCCTCAAATGTGCTTTTTTCCCCATCCTGCAGTTCAACTTCTATACTCCTTGGCTGAAGCTCATCAGCTATCATCAATAACACTCCTCCCCCCTTTTTATTCACCCTGTCACTCCTGAACACGCTATACCCATCGCATTCAATCCCACTAGCTTTATCATCTTCTGTCAGCCATGTTTCACTAATACCGACAACCTGTGGCCTGGAAGTGCCAACCATGGCCAAAAACTCTTCCTTCTTGTTCCTAATACTCCTGGCATTAGTGTACATGAATCGCAGAAGCCCATTTGTCCCATCCCTACTTTGATTCCTTATACTAATTATCCCATTCTGATTTGTTGTCCGTCGTACTCGCCCGGGCGTAATATAGTCATTCATACACTTAATTGCCCCCCCTAAAGTCTGCATATCTACTCCCCCCCTCTTAAGAAATCTAGTTTCCCTGAGTCTGTACATCCACTTCCACATCATTCATCAACACTCTTTCAAGTCTCCGTACACCAACTCCATTCAAATGTAACCCATCCATCTTATATAAGTCCTTTCGCCCATCGAACTCATTCCACACATCCACAAATTCCACACCACTCTCCATGCATAACCCACGCATAAAGTCATTGGCAATTATGGCCCTCCTTCTAAACACTTCGCTGTCATACCGCGGTAAGATACTCACCATCCTAACTCTCTCACTCTTCTCTTTTGCTACCTCAAACAACTCCCTCACATCCTCTATCATTTCCATTTTGTCCTCTTTCAAATCATTCGTTCCTGCCACTATTATCATCTCTTTCACCCTCTGTTTTTGCAGTCGAATAGATTCGCTGACGTCCTTTATGTTCGCACCCGGCTGGTACGACTTCGTTAAACTCTCAATTATTACGCCTCTTAATAGCGAATCCCCATACAGCACTCGCTCCTTCATTTTATTGACGTTTACGTACATTCTATTTTTTGCCGTCACAGACTTCCGCCGGTTATTTGTCGGTACGTTCAACACACATTTTTGCATACGCTCCAGTTGTCGTTTGGCTCTGTGTATCGCGCCATGTAAACGGGCAATTTCGCTACTCGCATTTAACTCACCATTTTCATTATCGATCAAATCATCCATTCCTTCGGTGTTTCTACCTTCATTTACACTTTCAGCGACGCTATCACACATATCTGGCACTACCACGCAATTCTCTAGTACACCGCCATTTTCTACATTCTGACTACCGTTAACGATATCAGTCTCGATACACGAAACACGCTTGAAGTCCTCATTCTCTTTACACTTTCTACACATATTAACTCCACTATCACTTTCTAACCAGACTCCTACCGCTCTTCGCAAGGCATACATCTCACAGACAGCACATTGCATAAATTCTTTTACATCAAAACTCTTAAGCAAGCATGGCGACCTGGCCGCCATTTTTTTCTTTATCGGTGCCATGTGTACGCTATCTTTTCTTAAAAATAATAATTAAAATAACAGAAAACACGCAAAAATTGCACAGACACACCAAGAAACAAAAAGCAAACAATACTACTTAAAATTCTGGTAAAATATCTAATGTTAACACAAAATAATACTGATCTTTCCAGGAGCTCTCGACAAGCCGCCGACGATCTAATCCGTGCGACACCAAGCGGATATAGATCAAACCAAATGGATATAGATTATCCATTTGGTTTGATTTTTTATTTTACTCCTATGCAGTTCTAATTTACGTTTGGGTCATTAAGTAAAGGTCAGATCAGCTCCTTGCCTTACTTTAACATCTAAGAGTTAACTCTTAAAATTATCATCGATATGATTGTTTTTGCCACTGGTGTTATCCTGGTAATTTTATGTATATCTTTATGTTTAAATAGGCTTCCTCCTATCACAAGATTATCCATTTCCCGAAATGTTACCAGTAAGTAATGAGCACGTTTCGTTACTTACTGCTCTCTCTTATCATTCTTTCTTTCTTTTGCCAACTTTAGCATTCATGTTACCCATAACATTAATCATGTCATGGTGCAGTAGCACTTTCTGTGTTTCTGTAATTTATCATAAAACATCTCCTTTTCTTCAAAATTACAAAAACTTGTATTCTATAACTAATCTATATGACTAAAATTAAAATAACACAAAGATCATTATAATTTGCTTATACATTTCATTCTCACTGCCCTACAACACTATAAGATGGACAGCAACATAATCCAACTAAATATTTCATCCTGTTCACCTCTATTTCACACATCATCACTCCTCCTTTTGTGCTCTGTCTATGAACATCATACTTTGTCCATTTCTATTCCTGTCAGGATATCATCCTCACTTATTCTGACAATTGTGGGGTGAATGATCTATTGATGCAACAATATCATTCCTCTTATTTCTGGCATTCATAAACATAATAGCTCATTTTGAAGGAATGTGTCAGGGAGTTGGCACCTGTCTTGACATATTTTTTGAATACAAGTCTTGCACTCGGTCAAGTCCCTAAGGAGTGTAAGATTGAGCCACTTCATAAAGGAGGTGATCGAACTCGAGCATTTTCTGTGTTTCTGTAATTTATCATAAAACATCTCCTTTTCTTCAAAATTATATAAACTTGTATTCTATAACTAATCTATATGACTAAAATTAAAATAACACAAAGATCATTATAATTTGCCTATACATTTCAAACCATATGTCTATCTGTGTGTCAGGTGTTGTGGTTAAGTTGTTGGAGAAGCTTGTGAGAACTAGGATACAGAGTTGGGTTGACAACAATGGTATTATCTTTGATTGACAGCACGGATTTGCTAAAGGGAGGTCATGTTTTAAGTTATAAGTTAATAATGTAATAAGTTAGTAATCTACTTACTTATTACAATAAAGTGACTGCTTCCTTGAACAGAGGAGAAGGATACACAGTAATATACTTAGATTTTGCAAAGGCTTTTGATAGATTACCTCATGATAAATTGATAGTCAAACTAAAGAAGATGGGGTTGGATATTAGATTAGTGCATTGGATTGGAGACTGGCTATCTGATAGGTATCAACAAGTTATGCATGGGGGAATGATATCCAGGAAATGGAAAGTCACTAGTGGAGTGCCTCAGGGGTCTGTTTTGGTGCCATTACTGTTAAACTTGTATATTAACGATATAGGTGAAGATTTAGATGGAGATATTCAGTTGTTTGCAGATGATGCAAAGTTGGGACGAACCATGAAGAGTAGTGAAGATGTTGTGGCCTTACAAGAAGACCTGAATAAATTGAGTGATTGGGCACGGAAATGGAGATGTGAGTTCAATGTTGCAAAATGTAAGGTTTTAAAATTTGGAAAACAAAGATGGGATGCAGAATTTATGCTTAGTGAGGATACATTTTTGGAGGTGGAAGAAATAAGAGATCTGGGGTGATAGTGGATAAGGATCTGAAATTTAGTGGACACATAGCCAAAATTGTGAAGACAACACAAAGGCTTCTGGGAATGATGCAGAGGACACTGACGTGTAGAAGTAGGGAGATTCTTGTTCCGTTGTATAAGGCTTTGGTTAGACTACACCTGGACTATTGTGTCCAGATTTGGTCACCAGGTTTTCAGAAAGATGAAGAAATGTTGGAAAGGATCCAAAGGCAATTGACTAAGGTAGTTTCTGACCTCTGGAATGCCGAGTATGAGGAAAGATTGAGAAGATGTAATTTGCAGAGTCTGGTGGACAAGAGGGGGAGATATGATAGACCTACAAGTTGGTAAGGGGTTGTTATAGGATCAATGCTGGAGAAGTTCTACAGAAAATAGTGGGAGAACCAGAGGTCATCCCTGGAAACTGTATAAAGAGGGTGTGAGTAGGGAACAGGTTTTTTCATGCAGAGTTGTAAATGATTGGAATGCCTTGCCTGAGAGTGTGTTGTCTGCAAGGAGTTTGAATGTGTTCAAGGCACCGTATGATGAGCTGTGTGTGTGTGTGTGTGAGATAAAAGGACCTCCCAGATGAGTCTTTGACTCCATGAAGTCTTGGGGTAATAATAATAATTTCTGGTTCTATAAAAATCCCACTCATACCACTTCTAAGATGTGACTTCTCCATACCTCCTACTGGCCATTTCTATTATTGTTGATCTTACAACACTACCCAGACCCAAATGCTCCCTGCCTCCCCCCACATTCTATGCATCTCAATCCTTTGTTTATTCACACATTCACTTTTGCATCCACACTTCTCACAGTGTCTCCTTGTCCCTGTTTCTATCCTGTGTTCCTGCTCTCTCTCCTTCTCTTCACTGATCCTTCAATCTCTCTCTCTTATCCTACTTTGCTGTTGTCACGTCCACATCACCTCTTACTTCCTCAGATCGTCAGTTAACTCATGCCACAACTATTTAAAAACAGTGGCTTTACTTATACAGTTTCATCCATCACTCAAATTCATTCCACATTCTCACAAAAATCATTCCTTTCTCCTCAGACAATTTTGCTAGCA
The DNA here is from genome assembly GCF_054136105.1 of Typopeltis vanoorti. Taxonomy (NCBI): domain Eukaryota; kingdom Metazoa; phylum Arthropoda; class Arachnida; order Uropygi; family Thelyphonidae; genus Typopeltis; species Typopeltis vanoorti. The sequence goes on along the minus strand of NC_143564.1, from coordinate 81,711,268 downwards.
TACCATTCTTATCTTTGAGTGAAGATGCCACTGTCATACCTGGGCAACACACTAAATACCTTTCTTACAGCACTGTTATCTTTGATTCTCCCCAACAACCACCTGATATCCATTCTTATTCCCAACCATGGTTACATGTTCCTACTATTACTACATGTGCCTCAATCACTCTGCTCCTACTTCCAGGAAAACATTTTGTGCACCTTCTCATTCACCACTTCTAATAATCAAACCTCCATAATGCAGCCACTCTCAAATCATGATCACTTTCCTTCTTTCTCACTCTTCCATGCATATCTACAATTCTCATTTTGCTTTGCATATGCTTCATTCTCTAACTTCATTTTCACCAACTCTGCTTTCATGTCTTGAATCTTTTCTTCCTGCCATTTAAGTCTGCTATTTGCATCTCTTTCTTAGTTAGTTTCATATCCTATCTTACCATCTGATGCACACTTTCTTACTGTCAGTCTCACTTACTTCAATATGTACACTCACAATCTTTTGTTCTTCCTTTTGTCAGCTGCAGCTTACATTCAAAGCTCATTGTCCATGAGCATATCACACTTTCTGTATACCTTACTTCACTTCTTTATTCAATATCTTCTTATGTCACTTGTTTTCTCTCTATAGAAGCTGTACAACAATGGTCACTTTGTTGTATCTTGGAAATTTTGAAGTTTTTCAACTTTATCTAGTCTTACCTGAATAAGCTCCATGCAGCTGTGTAATTTACTGTGTGTCCCAGTCATTAATCAATTTAACATATTACAATTTGTGGCAAAGCTTCATGGTTCTACAAAACAAGGAAAGTGAACAATATCTTGGTGGTGGAAGGGAGGGTGTAGAGATCCTCTTTTTTTTACTGTTTGTTTTGAGTAAGAAAAAGTGCAAAAGAGTCAATTATGTGGATACCGTTTTATTTCTTGAAGTTTTTTTTTTAAATACCCCCCCCCCCCCACACACACACAAGACATTGCTATATTTATGACAAAATTTTCAGATGTGGGCAAGGTGATTTCAGTTGCTTTCATCAAAGTGATCTCTCAATTATCCAACTTTCAAATGAACTCTTTAATGGGCTAGTGTGTCAGATGACTTCTGGTGCAGCACCATGTAAATACTTTGAGTTATCCAACATTTCAGTCATCCTATAGGTACATTGCTCTCCCAATTGAGGTAGTATAATTGAGGGATTTACTACATAATGTAAACAATATCTTCAGCACAGTAACATATAAACACCAAATTCTCTTGCGGGAAAATGTATGAGTATACACTAGAAACAGAACAATGCTTTCCCTGAAGGAGGACAAAAATGAAAATCTGAGTATCATGCAATTCATAGAGTAAAGTGTTTTTTTTCCTTTAAAAAAAGAACAATTCAAATTGTTAAAGCATTAAATCCCCCACCCCCTTTCTAGGAGTGAGCACAGAATAAACAAAGTAATACATGATATCCTGATGACCATTCTTTTTAAAAATCTTGTCTATCCAAACCATCCAGGGGCTCGCATATTGTGTGATTTAATGGTTCTAGCTGTCAATAAACTTGATATATTAATAGACACATATTACCACTTTCACAGTAAATTAACAAATCAGAAAGGTTTCTGTAGAAATGAATATACATTATGCAGCAAGGCTTTAGAGCCACACAGTAATATATATATATATATATATATATATATATATATATATATATATATATATATATATATATCCACAATATAATATTAAAATTATATTAAAATTAGATTAATAATACATATACAAAATTCCAAATCCAGAACTGCGCAAAAAAAAACCAGTATTTCTTAAAATACAGGCCAAATTGCCTCCAACTGCACACTCAGGTGTTAGGAACACTTAAGGATTCTATAACAGGAAATTCATAAGCTTTTATGCCTGTTTTTTTTCACTATTTTCATTTCATATTAGGTACTCTCTTGGAGGTACACAATGTACTATGACAGACCACACAAATCAAGTTTCATTATTAGTTTTTTTTTTGTTTTTTTTTATCAATAACAGATTCCTAGAATTCTGCTAAAGTGGAAAATGTATTAATTTATCTGCATTTAATATATCTCTTAATTTTTAGCTTATTATATATATATATATATATATATATATATATATATATATATATATTACTCCAAAACCAGAAACTAGTACCAAGCATTCTGGATTTGGGATGTTACTTATACTGTAAATCTCTGTGTTGGTGATGGAAGCTGTTATAGGTTTACTTTTAATGAATTTCAGTTTAATTCCAATATTAACTATTTATTAACTAAAACTCATGTCTTTGATGAAATTCTGTCCATGTTAAAAAACACAATGAGCAACTTAATATTCCATATCACAGACATCATTCAAAAGGATACAATTTTACAAGGAAAATGACATGAAATAAACTAATGAAATGGTACTGGTAATATTATTTTAACGTTATGTACAGTAAGATTAATTTATTGTTAGTATTTAATACAATAAGAGAATAAGGAATTCACATTTTATGTGCATGTTTTTTTTTTTTTATTATTTACAGTTTGCGAAATCATTTTCACTCAACAAATATACAAACATCTCATTCCTTTATCCGGAGTTATTTTTAATATATTTTTATTAATATAGAACTACTATTTCGCTGGAGGCTGCTCACCTTATTAACAGAACTACTGAATTTACACTGCTGTACATACATGAAGATCTCTCCCTCCCCATCCCAAATTAATTTTCTCCTATTTAAAAAATGTCTTACTATACAACAGTGCACAACTCTAAATGAAAACAAGGGCTATGCACTTTATCTAAAATCTAAGCAAACATTTCATAATTTGTTACATATTTAAATATATTACAATTTTCATAATTAAAGGGCTATATATGCAACTGGTTTCAAAATACATAATGCATTTTTCATGCCTCTATGAAACCCTTAACTAATTTCATGTACATATACAGTTTATTTACATATAAGCACAGCAAGCAGAATCTCATGATATATAATAAACTTGACTCCTTCAAAAAAAAAAGTTAACTATTAAAAATTTGGGTTAACAATTAGATTACACAATGTTAATTTATAACACACTGAATGCCATTTGCCAAAATATTAGTAATACTAGAATCTAGACAAAGTAATATTGGTAACAACTGCAAATGCTGAGGAAATTTTTTAATATTTCACTGATTAAACATGAAACATTTTAGCAAATTATTAGATAATAAAGCAAATTATAAATGCATAATATATGTTAAGCCTGAGTTTCCATATCTCTAAACACATTTCATACAGCAGAACATAAAAAATATACATAAAGAAATATATTTGGAGCTAATAACCATCCAATATCTATACAACCCCCCCCTCCTCCTCCTCATCTCCACACACACACACACACACACACACACACACACACACACACACACACACAAAATCTCTGTACAAAGCATGTTCAACATTCCCCGCTTAGCATAAATTTAAGGAACTTCTTGTAATATGAGACTACTGCTGCTGTTCCAAATGGGCAATACTTTGGTACTGATTACAGTAGAATAGGGTAAGTTTTATACAATAGGCAGGAAATTATTAAATGAATGTCCTTTCTTTATTGAGTGAAACGGCATAACAGTGAGCATGGGTAATAACAATTTACAGCAAAATCTAAATCTAAATTCTCTTTGGTGTAAACGTGTACAAGACTAACAAATGTTCATAACACTTCAACATTTACCATATCATGATAGACTTGAAATTTCAATTTATCCCAAATACAAGATAAGTTGCTAACATTTTCAGTATAAATGAATAATATTATTATTTTGAAAATCACATAATCTGATGTAATATTTTAATTACATTTCTTCTATTCTGAGTGAAAACTGAATAATATGAAAATTGGCAGGATATGATAGCACAGCCCTCCTGATGCCTACATTTATAAGAAAAGGGAAAGAGTTGCAAAACTGAAAATGACAGCAAAAAGAAATCTTATGGTTGTGCACAATGAACTTCCTATAGCCTTCATTACGTGATATATCATGATGTAACAATTCCATTTCAACTCGAAATTAGAAGCTGCTCGAACTTTTCTGAAGTAAACACATTAACACATCATACATGATGATTCAAACAGGCCTTAGCTGCAACTCTTTGAAATAACGATGGCAAAAATTAGCTCCACGAGAGGGAGGTTTATCACATTTAACCATCCATGACAGTTGTTTGTTAGAGAGTCCTTTGAACGTTTCTCGATATTGTTGATCAAAAGCATCTAAAATGAAATGGGAAGAAAATGGTAAACTGTGTTAAACTAATATTATATAAACAGATATATATATATATATATATATGCATGCATATGTATATATCATACGGGATTTTTTAAAGTATGATTCATTCCTAAAGGGAGTCATAATCCATGTGCTTTGATTTCCTTAAGGATACCTAATTTTTATTCAATTAATGTTTCTAATATTATCTATTAGTATGCAATATTTAAGTTTTAATCGCTTATCATAAAACTTTTGAAGAAAATACTTATTATCAAGATTCTACTTCCAATTACACAATACAAAACTAACTAAAACCACAAAATAATAAGGGTCATAATGTCCTGATCACATCAGCTCTAGGTTCAGTTTAGGATGGCTCATTTTAGTGTTGGTTGCAGCAAGAATAATAGTTTCTCAAATTTCTGGCAGTTTCTTATAGGCAAATTGCCAGAAATATTTTTTTAAAAAAAGGAGTGTTCTGTAGATCATATGCTGATTTCAAGCATAAATCCAAGGCACGGGCAAGTGGGTTTTTCCTCCTGGAAACTCTGGTTTTTCATCCCATAAACTCAAGAAAATCGGCCGTAGTACCCACATTATTTCAGGCAGTGACATATCATCTTAGGATTAGGTACCAAGAGATAGCAGCACTTGTTTGCCAGTCTCTTCATCAGCGGCTGCTATAATTAGTGATAGACATGGGCCAGTTATCTCTGATTGGCTACCGGTGGAGATTGAATTGTCCACTCGGTCTCCAAAAGCTAAATAGAGTATAAAGCCTCGCCTACTCCCTATAAGGGAATAAAAGGCGTTAGCTGATCCAAGAGCAAAAATTAAAAATATAGTGCAATTGAAAAACAGAAAAGAAAAGAGGTCATAATTCTTGTAGGTACCAATGACTTAACTAGTAATAAATTCAGTATGAGAGGGGGACATGAAAAAGTTGTTGGAAGAGGTGAGAGAGAAGAGTGAGAAAGTGAAAATCATAATTATATTACCTCGATATGATAAAAATGAATTAAGAAGAAGGGATACGACAGCAAAGGATTCAATGTGCAGGATGTGTAGAAGGAATGGATGTCAGTTTTTCGATGTGTGGAGTGAGTTTGATGGAAGAATGGATTTGTACAAGAGGGATAGCCTGTAGTTCAATGAGCATGGCATCAGGAGTCTTGAAAAATTAACTGATATGAGAACTAATACAGAGAGTCAGGGAAACTGAGTTATGCTGGGAGGAATCATGAAATTCTGTGTGTAAGAGCAACAATGTTAGGCAGATAAGTTCTTATAGAGTTCCTTACTTACTGCATAAGTAAGGAACCAGATAAGAAGAGATCTGCAAGTTGTTGAAATGCGTCAAGCAGGCCACAGACAAAAAAGCATGCAGGTGAATTATGTCTGTACACGAATGCAAGAAATATCAGAAACAAAGGAATAGCATTTGTTGCCTTTGTTAATATACTGGGACCTCATACTGTAGGCATTAGTGAGACCTGGCTATCAGAAAAAGACATGCTAATTACTATCGAGTGCAAAGGGTATAGTATTTTTAGAAATGATGGGAGAGGAGGGATGTGCTGCTAATGATATCAGATTTTATTTATCCATATGGAGTCCCCCCCCTCTTTCTCTCCATCCCTTTATGGGGCAGGTTGAGTATTACTAAGGAGGGATTAAGTATATCTATCTTATGACTGTAAATCTGGATTTGTTCATGGGGCTGATTTGCCTGTTTGGAGGGAAGGAAAAATCCTCTACTTCCGAATGAGACTGACTAACTCACCTTTAGTCGAAAGAAACCAGATAAAGGTTTTCATCACGTCATGGACAGGAATTGAACCCAAATTTTTTGAACCAAAGAGCTCTGTCTATACCAACTGAGCTATGGAGGCTCAGTTGGTATAGACTGAGCAGATGACTTGAATCCAGTTAGGGCTGAGACCTATAAATGCAATACTAGTAACAGTTTTGCATGTGGCAGAGTTTGAAGCTATCTGATGTGAGGTGGAGTCTAACAAGAATAAATATATAGTGAGGCATTGTTACAGAACTGGTTGATTGGTTGGTAGTGACGATAAAATGCATCACTTTAAACTGCTTAACCTTCTGATGCGATTTCACATCATGCAGTCTCTGCACTGTCAAATCACATGCAGAGAATGAAACTGCATTTATTGAGCTATTGTGAGACAACTTCCTCAAGTAGCATGTGACAGCTAGAACTTGTGGTCAAAGAGTGTTAGATAGAATTATAGTATCAGAGGGGGTTTTAGTAAAAGATGCAATTATTTTGTCTCAGGTTGGTGACAGTGATCACTTGGGAAGTGGCTAAATTTATGAATGTTTCATTCAAAAAAGATTACATGCAAGAACTACAAAGCAGTGAATTATGATCACCTAAAGAGTATGCTGGTTTTTCACATGGTATCCATTGTTGGATGGGAAGGATATTGACAGTGAATGGAAATGTTTCAAAAATACTTAAATGATGTGACATCAGAACCTGTAACTAGAGTTCAAAGAATAAATAGAGTAGGAGTGAAATGGATGTGTAATCTAATTAAACAAGAGATTCATAAGAAAAAGATGATGCAGAAGGAATGCTCTGTGCATAAGGACAATGTCAGTTATGATAATTATAAGCAGCAGGCCAGAAGAGTCACAAGCATTGTATAGAAAGCTAAGTTTCAGTATGAAAAAACAAACAAACTGGCTCTGCAAGTTAAAGATAATCCAACAGAATTCTATTGTTATGCTGCAAGTAAAAGAAAGAATGAATTTCAAAGAATAACTCTACTGAATGTAGAGAGTATGTGGGTGACTGATGCAGAAGAGATTATTCAACTAATGAGTAGCCATTTTGATAAAAGCTATCAACCTAGTATATGCAACACTGAACTCACCACTACCTCTTTACCATATGAAGAAACTCATGTGTATGAGGAGGAAGTACTAATGCTGTTGCACAAACTGAATAAGAATTCTGCAAGAGGAACTGATGGAGTCTAATGAACACGTATAACACTTCACATAACTACTAAATTCAAAATACATATCCGACAGGGACAAAGCAGATAACATTCATTCACGCTGTCCTGCCTGTCAACAATTTACAACTGAAACTAAAATAAAAATGTATTAAGTTCCAAAAAAATTTAATCCACAACACAAGAATAATAAGAAAAGAATATATATTTACTTATTTGCTGATGTTATACCCAGCATCAAAATAATTTGCCACAGTATGCAAACAGCAACAATTATTTAATAGTGGGAACAGTTTATTCTAATGGATAGCAAAAAAAGCTCAAGTCCTAATTGGTACTATCTACTGTTGGATAAAGATAGAATTAAAAAGTATTAATTTGACCTTAAAATGCTTGTCTCTCAATTTTTTGGCAAATTGATATAGTCATCCTTGTTGAGGGGGGGGGTGTTTTAAAGTTGCTCATGATTTCAAAAACAGTCTTTCTGATTTATAATTTTTGTGTAGCTCTTTTGTCTCCATCTGATCATGTCTGAAGGGGTATCCAAGCCATGGTGGCATGGTCTCTTTAGTACCGACCTGTGAATTTTTTTTTTATGTTTTCCAAGGCAGATGTCAACAGATCTTCCTGTTTGTCCGTAGTAAAACAGGTTACATTATATATTCTTGGATGCAATAAAGAAGAGAGTTTGTTCTTAGGTGAAGGGTTGCCAACTTAATATATGGTTTAAATATGGTGAGGAACTGATATTTATTAAGCACTCTGGATATCTTTTCAGATGTGTTCTGAATGTATAGGATAGTAGTAATTTTGTTGTGGACTAGTGGATTAGGTGAGAGAAGGGATGGGGGAGGGAACATTTAGTATTTTTTCTATTTTTTGGGGGATAAGGATTATAGCCATTGGCTAAAAAAGTGTGGCAAAGGTAGACAAGTATGGTAAGAGAATTAGCATCAGAACAGATAGATCTGTTTCTGTGAGTTAATGTTTTTAGAATATCATATTGTTGAGCTCAATGATAGTGCGATTGTTTGTGCATATTTTCCATTATATGTAAGTTTTCTATAAATAGAAAAAGATAATGAACCATTTGGAAGGCATGTGTCAGGGAAAGTGTAGACAGTTATTAGATTCCTTTTCCTTTGTGAAGGGGATTTTAAGGTACTGGCTATTTAAATACACTAAAGATGTATCCAAAGTGTATGAACCATGTGGCCAAACACAACATCAGCATATCACAGCCAAACCACTATTTCGAGAGTGGCTATATTGAGTGTTTGGTTTATAAGTGTTCTATATAGAAATTGGCCAAAGGGGAAGAGAGGCAGGGACCCAATGGCTGTCTCAGCTAGCTGTTCGTATATTTTTCCTTTCCATGTGAAAAAACCAGCAAGTACCATAAACTTGAATAATTCAAACATGACTTTAACAAATCAAGGATCTTGGTTAATTGTACATTACTGATGAGTGAAGTAATATTGAAACTAATAAGTATGTCTGAACTTTTTAAAATATGACTTTTGAGATACCCTTTTTTAGGTGAACAGAATTTTTTACAAATGAATAAGAATTATCAGTGAAAGAGGCTGGTAATTTAGCAAAATGTTTAGCAACTCTGTATGTAAGACTGCAGAATATTTCACAGACCAGAAATTCCTAGTAAGGGTCCTTCTTGTTGCTTCTCCAACTTATGTAGTTCTTAATGCAACTAATTTATTATAAATTAACTTTTAGTAATAAAATTCTTCAATGCAAAAGAAATAAGAATCCCTACTTTCCCTCTACATCACTGTATCAGTGAAGACAAATAATCTCTTCTTCAGACCAATGAGATTTCACTTCAGTTTTCTTTAGATGAAGATGAGAAATAAAACCATATAAGTTTGTTAAAGGAGACTACAATAAAACTTCTAGAAGTATGAAAGTTATTTTACTGTCTCAGTTTTTATCTTAAAAATTATAAAATGCAATAAAAATCCTTAAATGACAAACTAAGTAAAATATTTTACACAAATAAAAATCTATATCTCTCTGTAACAGGTTAATCCAAGTATGCAACCTCTCAGCTTCCTTCATTTTTTATGAAAATTAGTTCCTGATTTATGCAATATTTTTCTGGAGTAAATCTTCATCTTCTCAACATGTTAAGATTAACAGCTTATCCTACTGAGTAAATATAGCTTCATACAAACTGTGTTACTGTCATGATGAGTCAATTAATTCAATCCACAGTCTACTATTCTATAAAAGCATGTGTGTGTGTAGATAAAATGTCAACTTTCAATGGTGCAGAGTGAGCATGTTGTGTGTTTTAGTTTGAGAAAACGAAGTCTGACATTGTCAGCATCCAGGAATGCGTTAGCAGAGCTAATCTCAGATGGTATGGTCACTTAAATAGAATGGGAGAGGAAAGATTAGCAAAACAAGTGTTCTCTGCCAGGTTGGCAGGAAAACGACCCAGAGGAAGACCAAGATATAGGTGGATTGATACGGTACAAAGTGCCTTAGACGATAGAAATATAAGATCTGATAATGTTGGAGTCTTGACAAGTAACAGACTGATTTGGAGGAAAATTGTAGATAGGAAGTTAGTAATGATGTAATTTTTTCATGTAGTACTGTCATATCCTGTACACCCCTTGAGGGTACATGGCAGGAATTTGATGATGATGATGATGATGAGTCTGCGACACAAGTTCAGAGGAATTTCTGCTTGCAATATTGCAAAGAATCTCCTAGTAGTGCACAATCTACATGTGGTACAAGAATTTTGTGGAAAGGGACTGTTCTGTACATCATCCAAGGTCAACAGGAAGGTTACATGCTGCCGATGCTGTTGTAGAAGAAGTTTGGGAAAGTTTCCAGAGAAGCCCTGGAAAGTCAACCAGATGGGTGTCTCGTCAAATTGGAATTCCACATGTGACTGTGTGGCATGTTTTATGACAGCATCTGCATTTAAGGCCATACAAATTTACCCTCGTACAACATTTGAAGAAAGATGATAGACTAGGATTTATGTACAGAAATGATCAGTAGGATAGAACAAAATTAGGACATCTTTTGGACATGATCATTTTCAGTGACGAGTGCACTTTTCATGTAAGTAAACACTCACAACTGCAGAATTTGGGGAAGCAAAATCCACACAGCATCATAGAACACATTTGCGGCACTCTAAAGGCTAACATTTTTTGTGTCATAAGCAAGAAGAAAGTGTATGAACCCTTCTTTTTTTGGAGTCTACCATTACTGGTGGTGTGTTTAAATGTGGCCGAACCAGCCTTGAAGATGATCCACATAAAGGAAGTCGAAAAAGTGTAACAACACCAGAAATCATTGATCAAGTGCACGATATGGTATTGGATGACCGGCGAGTCAAAGTGCATGAAATTGCTGAGAATATAGGCATTTCAAAAGAACATGTAGGATATATTTTGCATGAAGAATTGCAAATGAATAAGTTTTGCAAAAGATGGGTGCCACGCTTGCTCACAGCAGATCAAAAACGCACAGGCATGAAAATCTCTGAACAGTGCTTGGAATGTTTTAACAAGAATACAACTGATTTTGTGAGTCAATTTATTACTATGGATATGATTTGGATTCACCATTACACACCAGAATCCAAACAGCAGTCAAAACAGTGGGCAGAAGCTGGTTGTTCAGTGCCAAAGAAGACAAAGTGGTTTTATCAGCAGGAGAGGTCATGACATCGGTGTTTTGGGATGCTAAAGGCATTTTGTTTATTACTTATCTTGAAAAGGGTAAAACAATAACCAGGGAATATTATTCCAATCTTTTAACCAGACTAAACGAAAAAATTCGTAAGAAAAGACCCAGTTTGTAGAAGAAAAAAATCATCTTTCATCAGGACAATGCACCTGCCCACAAAAGTGTTTTGGCAATGGAAAATTAAGGGATCTGCATTATGAATTGTTGGAACATCTACTCTATTCCCCAGATTTGGCTCCCTATGACTTCCATCCCTTCCCAAAACTCTTCCTCACTGGTCAGAATTTTTCTTCGAATCAAAAGGTGATTGCAGCTGTAGAGGGATATTTTACAGATCTTAGTGAGGACCACTACAGGGATGGGATAATGGCATTGCAGCATCGCTGGAATAAATGTATTAGTTCTTAAGAGAGATTATGTTGAAAAATAAAAATAAATTTGAAATTATAAATTCGTTTTTTCATCGTTAGGCCAAGAACTTTTAAGACTATCCTCGTATGTCGCCTTTCAAATCCTTCCCAATGTACGGACTGAATAACAGTTGACCAATGACTGATCCTTGTAGTACACCACTAGTTCCTTAATATCTTGCAGACTCACATTTCTCATATACCATTTTTTTGATATCTGTCAGTCAGTCATTCTCTTACCCATGCTGATATTTTATATTCCAATCCCATATTCTCGAATTTATTCAACAGACTTCCATGCCGTATTCTTTCAAAAGGTTGAGCAAAATCCAAAAGTATCATGGTTATCCATTCCCCTTGTTTAGCTCAATGGTGACATTATTATAGAATGTGAGCAAGTGCTAAAACATGACCTTTCCTTAGTAAAACCATCATGTTTGTTACAGAGTAGAGATTCTCTGTCAACCCATTTCTGTATGCAAGATCTAATCAACTTTTCAAAATCTTCACCACCTTCCTGAGATACTGATTGGTCAATAGTTAGATATACAGCAATCCCACGATTAATGTGCCTCCGAATAGTGCATCATTTTTTTTTTCCTATACCCAAATTTGATTAGTGCGCCTATATACATCTTAAAAATATATGTTACAGATTTTAAAAATTTTTTATCTATACAGTTTTTATTGCTTATATTTTAAAAAAATCACTCACCAGGATGAAATAATTTAGTTACCGATTTAAAACATTTTACCAAGTTATTTTTTAATGGCATACAGTACTACACTATTTCCATGTATACTATGTTCCAAATTTACCATCAAAATTTAAGCCGTCTGCTAATTACATAGCATTTTGATGATCATATCTTGTGCCTCCTTTGCAATTGTTTTCTAATTTTTTTAGTTTAAAGTATTTTCCCAACCTTTAATCATCAGTAAAAGAATTGGTGAGCAAAAAAGTGGGAGTGCGAAAAAGATTTGAAAAGTAATCTTCAGTGGAAGAAAAACTTGAAATAATAAAGAAAAATGAACAAGGCGAGTCCAGAGCAAAGATAGGACAAGAACACAAAAATGGATGAATCAACTATACAAGCAATTTTAAACAAAGGTGTTGAATACAAAGAGAAAGGTAAGGCTGCTTCAAGTTCATCATGCATGCAGACCACTCGAAATTATAATGATTGAATTAGAAAGAGATTTCTTTCTGCACGGATCGAAGATTGTAACCAAAAATGGATCCCAATGAGCACTGACCTTATTAAATCAAAAGCATTAAGTCTCTTTGCAACCTTGAAAAAAGGGCAATGGTGGAAAAGAAGAAGAATTCCACGCTAGTGTTAGGTGGTTTGAGCGTTTCATAAAGAGAAATAGCCTACATAATGTTCTAATCACAGGCGAACTGCAAGTGCAGATAAGGAAGTGACCGCAAATTATCCAGAGATTCTGAAGAAAATCGTGGAAGAAGGGTGCTACTTTGATTAACAAATATTTAATTTGTTGGTCACAATAATTTTTTCATCGACAAATGAAAAAATTTGTCAATGAAACCAGCCATTTTTGGAAGAGAATGCCTTCCAAGACTTTTCTGGCTCAATTAGAGAAATCTCAGTCTGGTTATAAAGTCACAAAGTCGAATGAAATTACTGCTAGCAATAGCGAGCCATTTGAAAACACATTCCTCCACATTGTGCAAATGATTTCAGAGGCTTTTCAAATTAATCTAAGTTAATTAAATCTCATTCTGATTTTGAGATTGGATTCTGACCTGCTAAATTTAGATGCACAGCAGGAAGATGCTGAAGATTATGAAAAATTTAATCACTGACAAACCCAAAGAGATTCCACAGAAACAATTGCAAAATATTTTTGTAGAATCGAAATTTTTCAGCAGCAATGCTTAGAGGCTGACCCTGATGAAGAGAGAAGTAGTAGAAGAGGCAATAAGGCCATACTGTCAGTTGCATGAAAAAAAGAAACAAAATGCCACCAAACTATGTTAGCTCAACTATTTGTTAAGAAGTAGAATAATAAATTTATATTATGAATATGTTTTATTGTCTTTCAGCATCATGGTTTTCCTTTAACTAGGCCTTGAGATATACTCTAATTCTTTTATAAAAAAAAATTAAGGGTAAAAAAAGAAATTTGAGGAATGAATTATACTTTTCCCCATAGGTTATTATATTCGATTAGTGCATTTTTGATTAATGCACCTTTTTTTAAGAAGGCATTAGGCACATTAATCAAGGGATTGCTGCACAGGTCTTTCACCACCCTTGTGCAATGGATTATCATTTTCTACTTCCCCTTGGAATCTTCCCTGTTCTGAGGTTCAAATTATATAGCCTATTCAGCTGAACACTCTTTTAGTATCTGTGCTGATATCCCCGAAATTCTTTGGGGTTGTCATCAGCTTGTGGAGCCAATTTCTTTTCATACTCAGACTTAGCTTTACATATAACAGCTGTGACTCTTTGGCCTTGCGGCTTATAATTTTCATAATAGATATCATCCTTATTCACATGATATTCCTTCCACACCATCCTTTTCTTATGAATCTCTCGCTTGATAAGATTATACATCCATTTCACTCCTGCCCTATTTTTTCTTTGAACTCTCGGGACAAATTCTGATACTGTCATTTACCATATTTTTTGCCTAATAAGACACACCGTTGTATTGGATGCATCGCATTTTTCATGTTAATATTTTTTTTTTTTAATTTTAAATTTTAATACATGTATTTTCTGCCAGGACGTTCTAACCATACCTTCTTTATCCATAACTTCATCCCTTCCTCATCCATCCATCCTTTTGTATGAATATGAATGTAAATGCCTTTGGGAAGTTTCTCTTTGGGCATTGCTTTTCTTTAACAATCAAAAAAGGTGGCAAATTTTTTCCATCCACACAGCAAGACAAAACAACAGTATAGTGGGTTTTTTCGTGACCAGAAGTTTTAGCAATACTTTTTTTAATCTTTGGAGTCAACAGTCTTGTTCAAAGGCACATCAAAAGTCAGAGGTACTTCATCCATATTAGCTATCTGTGAAAGTTCAAAATTGTCTTGTTTTCTAGAGGGAGGCCCAAAGTACTGCTCTGCTGCCCTATTGCCATTCTTTTTTGCATACTCAATGCCACTACACTTAAATGCAATTGTATCACTATGTCTGTGCTACATGAAATCCATGGGTTATAAAAAAAATGTAAATATAATAATGTATTGATTACTAGTTTAAATGCATGATCGTTAACGACTGTACAACTATTCAACCTGATCCCGCATTATCGACAAGCAATGATGCACTGTAACTGCACACACACACACACACACACACACACACATATATCTCTTAGGAGTAAAATAACCACATTTATAAAATTACTTGGTAACCCTAATATATATATATATATATATATATATATATATATATATATAAAACACACACCATAAGATGCACTGGTTTATAACACTCATTTGGCTTATAGGATGTGTACTAATTTTCAGATAAATTTATGCACAAAAAAAGTGGGTATTATAAGATGAAAATAGGGTAAGTATTTTTTAAATGCTTCTCATGCACTATCACTATTCTTCCCATCCAGCAACTGATACCATTGCACTGAACCGAATATACTACTTAATTAGTCATAATTTCCTGCTTTGTAGTTCAGCATGTAATGCTGAACTACAAAGCAGGAAATATGGTTCCATTCCAAAAAAATTTACATTTTTTTGGAATGGAACATTCATAAACTTAGCCACTTCCAAAGTGAGTACCACATGGTCACTGTCATCAACCAGAAGCAGAATAGTTACATGCTGCTTGAGAAAGTTGTCTTGCAACAGCTCAATAAATTCAGTTTTATCCTTCTCATGTGATTTTACTGCTAACCAATCTGGTTAGCAGTAAAATGTTTGGATAATTAAAGTCCCACATCATGATTACTCTTTTGGTATACGTCATCTTTATTTGGTGATGCATTTCTTCATCACTAGAACCGATCCATCAGGTCTGTAACAATACAGAACTATGTATTTGATCTTGTCAGATTCCACCTCACATAATTTGGCTTCAAACTCACTGCCACATGGAAAACAGTTACTAGTATTACAATCATAACTCTCTACACTAACTGAATTAAAGTCATCCAATATTATTAGCAACACACCTCCTCCTCTCCTATCTTATCCTATAGGTAGAATAAACAGGATAGTTTATTCTTCCTAAAAATATTATACACTTTACACTCGATACCAGTTAACATGTCTGATTCTGATAGCCAGATCTGCATAATGCCTACAATCTTAGGTCCCAAAATATTTGACCACCTTTTTTTCTTGATGCTCCTAGAATTTGTGTACAGACATAATAAGCTACCTGTATGTTCTTTTGTATACTCTTGTCTGTAGTCTGTGTGACACAGTTAGACCAACTCCAGATATCAGTTCTCCTGGTGCTTTATATATGAAGAGATCTTTGAACATGTCTGATGGGTCTGAATCGGATGAGCACAAAATCAAAATCGTTCTCTTTTCACAATGATTTCCATGATAATGCCCATTCTCATCATTAACACAGTTACATAACATTGTCACTCTTACAAACAGGTTCTCACCATTCCTGTCATTATAATTTAGTTTTCCTGACTCTCTGTGTTAGGTCTCATATCAATTATTAGTTTTTCAAGACTCCTGATACTAAATACATACAAGTGTAAGTCATTCCTCTTATACAAATCGAACCTTTCCCTTGAACTCACTTCACACATCCAAAAACCTGCATCCATTTCTTCTAGAGCCTACGCACCAAATCGTTCACCATCATAGCCCTCCTTAATTAATTTTTATCATCCATCCATCAGTGGCTCTAACAGGCACTTAAGTACCCACAGCCTTCCAAGTATCCTTGGATTTCTTAACTGTAATACGAGAATAAGGTAATTACCCCTATGCCTCCAAGTATTCTTGTCTGCAAATTGCATGTGTTCTACTGGCCGTTTTGCCTGGGAACGAAAAACCAGAGTTTTTGGGAGAAAAAAAACATCTACCTCCATATGAGACTGGCTAACTCACCTTTAGTCGAAAGAGACCAGATAAAGGTTCCTCGCATCATGGATGGGAATCGAGCCCAGGTCTTTCCGACCAAAGGGCTTTGTCTATACCCACTGAGCTATGGAGACTCACAATTTTTATCATATTGAGGTAATATACTTACGATTTTCACTCTATCACTCTTACTTCTGCCAACAACCCTTTCATATCCTCGATCATACTGAGCTTATTGCTAGTTAAGTCGTTAGTATCTACTACAATTACAATCTCGTTTACTTTCCTTTTTTGTTTAGGAACTGGATGTGCTATATTTTTAATTTTTGCACCAAGAAAACTTGAAGTTATAACCCACTCATCAACAGCATGTTTTATGATAGTCATCATACCAAATAATATCCTTTGTTTTACAATCAATGTTACTTACCTGATTTTTGTTACTTACTAACTTACTTGATTCTGTGCTTTGTTTCCTATTCCACTGCCTAATTTTCTTTTTTTCCCTATGTACATTCAAACACTACTAGATTTTCTGCAATTCTCACACTGTCTTTCTAAAAATCTGCTTTAACTTTGCAGTTTTAGAGGTTAATTCATTTTCAATGACCTCCTTAGCAGGACAGGCCTTCTTGTTCACAACTTTGCTGTTCTTCTTAGCGCATGTGTGTATTAACTGGTTTTGTCTTTTCGGTCAGATGAAAAGCTGAGTTTCTAGAAGGAAAAGAAATTCTGCTACCTTGATATGAGACTAGCCAACTCACCTTTAGAAGAAACCTACAAAGGTTTTTCACATGCTGTTTGGGATTTGAACTCAGGTCTTTTATCTTTCTAACCAAAGGAAATCACCAATACTGACTGAGCTACAGAGCTATGCCATTTAGCACATCCAATTCCTAAAATTTTGAAATATGTATATTTTCAAAGTGACTAAGTTTAAATCAACACCCAGTTGTTTTTGATTTAATAAATTATGAACAGAAACTTAATCACGATTCTGTCAACATAAGCTGCACAAAAAACATTCCATAAGACATTATTTTTGTTTAATGAAATGCAATGACATTATAAACAAGAGGTAAGATTTCACTGAATTTCTACCTTTGTAATGCTTAGAATACCTGAGAAGATTGATTCAAATATTTATAATTTGAACAACTTAAAAGTTATTGATATTGACACTGCTAATTTAACATATATATGCAGATAGAACCACTGTTATCTAATGTAAATGTTATAACTGTGGCATTTGATACAATTTATATAAGTAAGGATTAAGCATACACTACATTCAGTGATAATGACATTATATCTATATCTATCTATCTATCTATATATATATATACATATATATATATATATATATATGTATGTATGTATAGATATTTAAAAAAAAAATTAAATGACTGAAAGCCGAGAGATAAAAAGTAAAAAATATTGTTTTAATTCAGTACGACTAGGTTCGTCTTCAAGAAGACTTCTTCAGGTACACAATAAGAGAGAACAATCAACAAAAAATTGTGAAAGAACAAAATGTCTAAACATGAAAGTGTTAGCATAAAAAGTCTAAACATTGAAGCATTAGCACATGAACATTTGAAGCTGTTCTCTGTATCTCCTCATTGTTGGGCGTGCGCATGTGTTCAAAATCTCGTGAACACCAAAGTTGGATGGCAGCCTGAGAGATTATAACTGAGGTTGTTGTTAAGATGCATTTGATTAAGGATGATTTCTTAAGATTCCACAATTCTTCTTTCTAGTTCATCATAGCATAGAAAGATATTTTCAGATTTGTCCCATAAAACTGGATGAACGAAGTTTTCCTCATTAGTGTTAGCAGAATTCAGAACATGGTTCGACAGAGCACTAGCTCTTGTTCTGCCATGTGTGACAACTCTTTTATGTTCTTCAAGATGTAATTCGATGGATTTCTCCATCTGGCCAAAATAAGGTTTATTGCAGTTGTACTAAATTCAGTAAACGCCAGGATATTTAAGGTTGTCATGTCTTTGTTTGGGCCTACATAGCAAGGAACAGAGTTTCCGAAGAGGAGGGAAATAAGTCCAGATGTTGCATTTCTTAAGAACTTTGGCCAGTTTTGGTGAAACAGAGTTGATATATGGTTGGGAAATGTTGCCTTTTTCACTATTTGTATCTTCAGTATGACGAGGAGGTGGATTAAAAAGTAACTTTTTAATTGTTTGCTTTGAATAACCATTTCGTTGAAAAGTAGTAAGAAAAAAACAAGCTCTTTGTTAATATCTTCTTCTTCACACAGGAGTGAGCAAGCATGTTTGCCTTTTCAATTTTAGTAAGTAACAGCTTGTTTGGGATGGATTTCGGTGACAACATGAAATTAAAGCCCTTACTAATAATATTCTTTTCAGCACTGGAAAGGTTGTAACTGGATTTGTTAATAACAATCTTCTCAGGACAGAGTTTGAACTTAGATGTCAATGATTTTTCTTGTTTTTGTTTTAGAGCTTTGAATATTCGAAATATAAGCTTCGAAACAAAAACACCGAAATCCATTCCAAAGGAGTTGTTACTTACAAATATCTCTATGCACAGTCCCATCACTACGCACCTCTACGCAAAAACTTGGTATTATCTCTATGCTAGGCAAACGTGCTTGCTCACTCTTGTGTGTAGAAAATATTAACAAAGAGCATCAGGTTCTTCTTACTATTGTACTTTTCAACAAAATGGTTATTCGTTCATTCAGTTTTATGGGACAAATCTGACAATATCTTTTGTTGCTATGATGAACTAGAAAGAAGAATTGTGGAATCTAAAGAAATCATCATTAATCCAAAGCATCTTAACAACCTCAGTTATAATCTCTCAGACTGCCATTGCGCTGCCATCCAACTTTGGTGTTCACGAGATTTTTAATGCATACGCATGCCCAACAATGAGGAGATACAGAGAACAGCTTCAAATGTTCATAAGCTAATGCTTTAATGTTTGGACTTTTTACGCTAATGCTTTGATGTCTGGACTTTTTATTCTTTCACAATTTTTTGTTGGTTGTTCTTATTGTGCACTCGAAAAAGTCTTCTTGAAGATGAACCTAGTTGTGTTGAATTAAAACAGTATTTTTTACTTTTTATCTCTCAGCTTTCAGTCATTTAATCTTTTTAAAAAATATGTCTCTCAACGAAGTAAATCTATTATGCCATATATATATATATATATATATATATTTTTATAAAACTATGTATGTTAACTGAGTTAATGATCATTCTGTCATATATATAAAATGTAAATAAATACTTACATATGTCAATGTTATCTCTTCCCAAGGCAATCAAAGACAGGAAAAGTATTTCTCTATATATACTATGATAGCGTTCTTTAATTCCTTTGGATGAGTGTCGTTTCCTTCGTTCATTAATCATCATGTTAATTGGCGAAAGAAGATCATTGCATCTAATTCTTGATAAGATTTGTCGCATCAGACTGTGAGATTTAAAAAATAAAACAAAGAATTAATGTGATCTTGCCGTGCAAATAAATTTCACAATTTGCACATGAAATAAAATCATTTTTATTCAAGAGAAGCAAATGGTTTAGATATTCACTGTAAGGTGCAACAATTTGTTCACTTATATAGACATATGTTGAAGGCTTGGAAAAATTTTTTACATTGCTTCTTGCTGGTCTGATTGGCTGTGTAGAGTGCTTTCACTATCCAACCAACTGCAAGCAAGGATGATGTGAATGTCTTTAAAGCAGTAAATGAATTTCGCTATCTAGTATGAAGAGACCACTGTTTACTGAAAGGAGTGGGCTTATAAAAAAAATCATATTTTCTAAGAAGGATTTCTTAATTATCTAACTGAGCTGTAAACATGTAATACATTAGTACATGGTAATATTGTATTACAGGTTTACACCTGCTTAAGGGTCAGAGCAGTATAACTGAGAGACCTCCACATAGCCTTAACAGGAATGCGGAGAAACGAACAGAGCTTCTGACCTAATGTCCAATCCTCATCTTCTCGTGGTGCACCCTGTTGGGTATCTACCTGGATACTGAACGAATGAGGATGGGCTGGCAATTTTGGGATTTGGCCGACCAATTTGTATTCTTATTGGCTTAAACTAAAATACAAAATTTCATGCCAGCTGGGGTGTCGCCCATATGAAGTACCATGGCATAAAATCTGCATGGGAAGGATATTTACAGTGCATGGTAGATAGTCAAGAGGTATCTGGAGGAAGCATTATAACACCGTATACCCAAGGTCAGGAGTTAAATCAGGTAGGAGTTAGATGAATGACTACTGTCATTAAACATGAGCTGGAAAAAAAAAAATGCTGTGGATGGTATATAAAGGGAAAAGGTGACCAACTTACTCATGAACAATATAATCATCAGGCAAAAAAAGGGGTTACCAGCATGGTA
The DNA here is from genome assembly GCF_054136105.1 of Typopeltis vanoorti. Classification (NCBI taxonomy): domain Eukaryota; kingdom Metazoa; phylum Arthropoda; class Arachnida; order Uropygi; family Thelyphonidae; genus Typopeltis; species Typopeltis vanoorti. The sequence continues at coordinate 81,690,391 of NC_143564.1, read as the reverse complement.
AGGAAGGCAAAATCAGATTATGAGAAGAAATTAGGTGAACGGGCAAAAGGAAATCCCAAAGAATTTTTTTTCATTATGTGACAAGTAGGAGATAGAATGACTATCGAAGGATAACTTTAATGAGTGCTGATGGCAGAAGGGTAACAGGCTAACAAAATTGTTGAGCTACTGAGTGATCATTCTGCATAGATATATCATCTAGGTGAAAATTTTTTTATGACAGAGATGACACAGACTGATGTGAGAATAGAGGTTGAAGAATTGTAAGTACTTTGCATATTGCAGAATCTGAATGCAAATACATCTGTGGAACTGGATGGGATATCGGCTTGCATTATATGAGAATGTGCAGGGGAACTGGCTATGCCTTTGGACTAGGCTGTTTAAGTCTCAGTTCTGGCAGAGTCCCAAGAGAGTGGAAGGAGAGCAAAATAATTCCTTTGCATAAAGGATTATCTAAGTCAGTGGTAGAAAATTATGGACTAATTAGTATCTCAGGAGTGGTGGAAAGTACTGGAAAAGTTGGTCAAAAAAAAAAAGTCAGAAATGGGTGGATAAGAATATGATACTCTATGAGGGGCAGCATGGCTTTGTGAAGGGCCAGTCATGTCTAAGTAACTGGCCAACTTTTTTATAATAGTGTGACAAATGAGCTGAATAAAGGGAAAGGCTACACGATGCTGCTGCTGGATTTTGCAAAGGCATTTGACAGAATACCATATTGAAGTGCTTGGTGAAACATCTGGAAAGACTAGAGAGCAGAAGTAAGGGTGGTAGTGGAATAATAATGTACAACAAACAGTGATGGCTATGAGGAAGGCAAAGCAGAAGTGGGACGAGTCAAGAGTGAAAGAGGACAGAGAGGAGTACAGAGACAAAAAGCGAGAATTCAAGAGAGTTGTTGTGTAGGCGAAGGCCATGGATACCAAGATCTTTATGTTCGATTAAAAACAAAGGGAAGGACAGAGAAAAATTTATCGATTGCAAAATGTAGAAATAAGGCATCAAAGGACATCTTACATGCGAGGCAGATCAAAGACTCTGGAGGAAGGGTATTAAGGAGGGATGCGGATATAAGAAACAGATGGAAAATATATTTTGAAGGGCTTTTGAATGAAGAAAATGCAAGGACTCACAGAGAAGATGGCCTTATGAGGGGATGGTGCAGAACATTAGTAGAGTGGAAGTGAAGGAGGCCATAAAGAGGATGAAGAATGGAAAATCAGTGGGCCTTAATAGGATCCCAGTGGAGGCATGGAAGGCGCTGGGGGAAGAGGGAATTGACCTGCTGTGGGACCTGTTAATAAAAGTTTGTCAACAGGAAAATATACCAGGGGAATGGAGGGAAAGTACTCTTGTACCTATCTACAAGGATAAAGGGGATGCACAAGACTGTAAGAATTACAGAGGAATAGAGTTGATGTCCCACACAACGAAAATCCTAGAAAGGGTTCTTGATGGAAGACTGAGGAAGGAGGTGGAGATTGCAAAGGAGCAATTTGGCTTCATGACTGGTCAATCGATGACAGATGCTATCTGAAATTTATACATAATATTGGATTTATTGGATCATGGTTCTGATAAACATTTATACATAATCGTCGGCTAGTTTCGCCAGCTGTGTCTGTCCGGCTTTATCAAGACGAGAAAGGTTATACTAATATTAAATGCTATTTAGTATAACCTTTCTCGTCTTGATAAAGCCGAACAGACACAGCTGGCGAAACTAGCCGACGATTATGTATAAATGTTTATCAGAACCATGATCCAATAAATCCAATATTATGTATTAATTTCAGAGAAAAAGGACCAAATAATAACTATCATTATGACAGATGTTATCATTGTGTTATGGCAGATGATGGAAAAGTTTCGAAAGAAGCAACGGGAGCTACATCTGTATTTATTGATCTGGAGAAAGCGTACGATAGAATGCCAAGGCAAGAAGTCTGGAGGTGTCTGAGGGAGAAGAAGGTACCTGAGAAATATGTCAAGTTGGTGCAGGAGGTGTACAGAAATGTGAAGACAAGAGTTCAGACCTGCCTGGGAGAGAGAGAGAAATTTTTAAAGTGACAGTTGGCTTTCATCAAGGGTAAGCATTAAGTCCTTTCCTGATTAATATTGTGACACAGGATGTGAGAGAAGATGTACCTTGGACTATGTTGTATGCGGATGACATCATGCTGTGTGCAGAATCAAGAGAACGAGTGGCAGCTAAACTGGAAAAATGGAGGAAAGTACTGGAAGAGAGAGATATCAGACTGAGCAGAAGTAAGACAGAGTATATGTGTTGCAAAGTGGATGGTGGCCAGGAGACAGATCTGAAGCTGGCCACCATCAGTTATGTTATCAGGAATGTCATCAGGAAGGTTAGGGACTTTAGATACTTAGGTTCAACAGTGGAAGAGGATGGAGAGAGATGGCTGGAGTGCTATGCGATAAGAGGGTGCCGATCAATCTAAAAGGCAAAATCTATAGGACAGTAGTGAGACCAACTATGACATATGCTATGGAAACTGTGGCCTTGAGGAAAAATAACATCAGCAGGATGGAGGTAGCAGAGATGAGAATGCTCAGGTGATGTGCAATGTGACTAGAAAGGATCGTCTGAGAAATGACTATGTAAGGGAAAGGTTGAAAGTTATGAACTTAGGAGCAAAGATACAGGAGGCAAGGTTGAGATGGTTTGGTCATTTATGTGGGAAGAAAGTCATGCAGATGAATGTGTAGGGAAGGAGGAAGCACGGGTGGCCAAAGAAGAGATGGAGGAGGAGGACTTGAGGATGAAGAACTTGGATGTGGTTTACAGTTCAAGACAGGAGGATTTGGAGGAGACTCACTACAAACAGCGACTCTACTTAAGTGGGACAAGCTGCAGAAGAAGATTTGACAGAATACTAATGGAATTATCCCTGAATGCTTTCAGTGATAATTGCATTAACAATGTTATAAATAAATATGGAGCTACTCTATTTCCAAACCACTCAAGAAAAAGAAGAAAAAAAAGTTAATCCTGTGGCTCTTATACTTTCAGGGATTCACAGCACACAACCAAGATACTTAGAGCTTTTAACTCTTAGGCTGTGAGCTTTCCTCTTTCTTGGGTTCAATAAAGAATAAACTACCTAAAATATGAATGATAAATGCATGTAAACACAAGAAAGATATTTAATTAAACAAATATTTCGGTCTGGAAATAGTAGACCATCTTCAGTGGTATTACAAGAACAGTTTTAAAAAATACAAGCTAGAATACTAACAATAGATCGTTAAAAATAGAACACGGCGCGTGATGTTATATCACTAAGTATTAAGTAAAAAATGGAACATTTTGAAGTAGAGACATGATTGAAAAAAAATAAAAATAAAAATAATGAGTAATCGTGATTAGACTTTCCCAGATTTTTGATATAGATATACAGTCATTACGATTCAGGTTGAGATGATGGAGTAAGGCCTCCACGCTTTCCTTGAACAAACGTTCGAACCTATATTAATTATTTGGTTAATTAAATATCTTTCTTCTGTTTACGTGCATTTATCATTCAGTCTTATGTCACAAGTATCCTTAAAACAGCAAATACCTAAAATATGAGAAATACATTGAATATCAACAGTATGCTTGCTTATTTATGTTTAGAGTTTTATGGTACAAGGACCATACTGTGTTAATATAGATTAAAGCAGTATGCCAGGTATACATAACTTGATAAATAAACCAAAGCATAAATGGGTTCAGATAAGAATGCATGAGTATAAAAAAGATTTGTAAAACACGAATAAAAATAACCAGGTATTAAAAGCCCATGTACAAAAACATTGGATAAATAAAAATAATAGAAACAGTCTATATATGGTGAAAAATATTTTCTTAAAGATTTAAAAACAATCTGTGTATAGAGCTTACATAGATTATGAATATGATTAAAATAGTGACCGTGTTCATTGACAAAATGAGGATAGACAATTAAAATATGACCAATGGTTAGTCTGGTACCTCAGAACTCACAAAGGCATGCCACTACTCTTCAGTAGGAAGAGGTGTGTGAAATGATCATGACCTATGCAGAACTGAGTAAGAACAACTTCCTCTTTATGGACAATGCACAGACTGGACACTGGCACAATTTAATTTCACACTTGATTTGATAGAGCTTATTACTGGTCTCTCTATTCCATGATGACTGCGCTGGATAAAAATTTTTGTATTATGATCTGCCTGTAATCAGTGTAGGGTACAAAAAAATGTTGGAAGCTTGAGAAATGAGCTAACCTAGTTGCAGTATCAGCAACTTCATTTCTCTTAATTCCAATGTAGCTTGGAATCCAACAGAAGCATACATCCAAGTACAGCTTCTATGACAGAGAGGACACATTGAATTTGGATTGGATGTTCTGTAGCTCTAGCCTTCTTATCATCTTAGGCAATGCTGTGAATCTGTACAGCTTATGCTCCTTTGGTGGCAATGCAATCTTATACAGTAAGACCTCGGTCAGTGCGCCCCGATTAGTGCGCCATTTTTTTTCAATACCCAAATTCGATTAGTGTGCCTATATACATCTTAAAAATAAATGTCACAGATTTTATAAATTTTCTATATATACATTTTTATGGCTAACTATTTTAAAAAATCACTCAGCAGAATGAAATAATTTAGTTACCGATTTAAAACATTTTATAAAGTAATTTTTAATGGCATACTACACTACTTCCATGTACATTTGTTCCAAATTTTTACCGCCAAAATTTCTGTCGTCTGCTATAGTATGCAGAACAGAAAGATTGATATGAAAACAGAAAGATTACCAAAACAAGCCTTAAAGTACAAGCCATTAGGAAAAAGAAAACCAGGACGTCCTCTTAAACGATTCAACGATGACTTCTAAGGCCGGAACAGGCCATACTAGGCCTAAATCCTTGATACGTATGATGATGATGATGCTATAGTATGCCCACAGACTCAAGACCCTTCGACACCTCTGCGCATGTCACAAAAAGGAGAATCCATTCCAATAATAGGGTAATCAATCCTTCTTCTGGGATGAGTTGTTTATTATTACACGTTGGAAAATTAACTTCTCTTTTATGATCATTGTAAAGTTTTTAAAGTGGTAACTATTTTGCATGTATAACAGTTGGGAAATTTTATCTATAAAGCATGTGATTTTGCGTGTTGGCGACTAATTCGTACGTCCTTCATTTCTTTCTCCTCTTCAATAATAACGTCCAAGAGTTCATTAAATCTCATTCTGAAGAATTGAATGATTTCGACCTGCTAAATATGAAGAAAATTTAACCACTGATAGTCAGCCAAAAGAGATTTCACAGAAACAATTTGAAAATATTTTTCATACAATCGAAGTTTTTAAGCAGCAATGCTTAGAGGCTGACCCTGATGAAGAGAGAAGCAGTAAAATTTGCAGAAGAGTAGAAGAGGAAATAGGGCCATACCGTCGGTTGTATGAAAAAAAGAAACAAAATGCCCGCCAAACTACTTTAGATCAATTCTTTGTTAAGAAGCAGAATAATAAAATTTATATTCTGAATATGTTTTATTGTCTTTCAGCTTCATGGTTTTCCTTTAACTAGGCCCTGAGACATACCTTAATTCTTTTATAAAAAAAATTAAGGGTCACAAAAGAAATTTGAGGAACGATTTTTTCCCATAGGTTATCATATTCGATTAGTGCATTTTCGATTAATGTGGCTGTTTTAAAGAACGCATTAGGTGCACTAATCGAGGGATTGCTGCATACTTTAATGCAAGAGTCATAAATCAGCAGTCAAGGTTGGTACGTTCTAGTGGAATCTGAGCAGATGCTGTACTGTCTGGGAAGACAGTAGAAGATCCCGTTAGAGCCTCTGATTTTGAACCATAAGTGTAAACAGCTGCCAGTAGACAAAAGGAGGGGTGGAAAATTTGGTTGATTTGCAGAAAGTGTATGGCTGTATGCATGAATCCCATGGTGGAAGTGTATTGGTGGAATCTGTGCTATGTTATCTACTCCAATATCAAGAGCTTTTATTTGCAAACCAAAGGGTCATATAGAAGTCTGATAGGTGTAGTACAGATTCTCCCATTGTGGCGAAATAATTGGCCACGTGGGATGGCCTGGTAGAGATTTTATTTTCGTAGCATATAATAGAGAAAGCTGTTGACATCAAAGTGACAAAGGCGGTTCATTTGCCTCGATGTAGAGGCTAGGGATTGATAAAGTATTCCAGTTGCTATTTTTATGGCTTGGTGGTGAATAAGGTCTAGCAATCGCAGGGTATGCGCACCACAGAGGCATAGACTTGGGAACCATAATCAAGTGCACAATAAGTACACAACACTTATAAGTGCACAATACAGAGAGAGCAAAGGACATCTGTCAGCACCCCAGGAGGTGGAAGACAGGGTGCAAAGGATGTTCATTGCTTTACAGCACTTATCTCTTAACATATGTGAGAGAGGAAACTGTTTGTTGTCAAATACGAGTCCCAAAAATTTGCTTCTAGTGCCACTTGAATTAAAGTTTTGTCCAAGTCTAAGTCAGGATAAAGACCACTTCTGTGCAGAAAAAATGCACACAACTTCTGCTGTGAAAATCTGAACCCATTTGCAAGTCCCTATTTGAAAGATGTTCAATGGCTTCTTGCAGCTGTCTTTCCATGACCCTCATATTACATGAATGAGAGAAGATGGTAAAATCATCTGCAGAGAGGGTATTACTTACAGTTTGAGGAAACTGTACAGTTATCAAGCTAACTATTATTGCAAAAAGAGTGACAAAACAGAACCTTCAAGAACTCCCTCCTCATGAGTATACTGTTGGGATAGAGCAGTTCCCATTTGGACTTGGAAAGATTTGGTTGAATAAAAAATTCCTGATGGAGAGAGGGAGGGGAAGATTCAAAGTGGGTCTTTCAATATTCCAAACATTGTGTCACATATTTTTTCCATATCAAAGAAAACTAATTTTAGGAAAGCATCTCTAACAGAGGCTTCCATCTAGTCTAGATGAAGTTGCAGAATGATATTTGCAGATGTAAGATTGTATTCTGAAAAAATGTTCATTTTTTTTTCTCCAAAAAATCATAAAACAGTAGAGTTAAGTTTTCTCTGACGCTGCCTGCACAAGATTTTGCACAGACAGCATACCAAATCTCCAATAAACTAGATGATAGTTTATTGGAGATTTTGGATCCTTCCTGGATATCTCAGCCCCGTTTCAGTTCATGGACTCTGGCTATTTTGTTTGACAAGGGAAATTCCATAAACTGAGGGGACAGTCATGGGTTCTCCGCTTTCTCCACCCCTGGCCATCTACTTCCATTTTTCAAAGAGAAAGCCTTAAATTCTGTGCCCACATAAACCCACTATCTGGCTATGCTAAGTGGATGATGTGTTCGCCATTTGGCCTGAATACTCTCAACATTTTCTTAACACATCTAAACAATAAACATCCAGGATCTGGTTCACCTTAGAAAAGGAAACAACAACTAGGCTTCCTTTCCTAGACACTCTGAATACATGCCAGCCTGATGGATCCCTGGCTTCTCCTGTATCTGCTGGTAGATACATTTGCCAACAGTCACCCTCCCCACCCAACAATATGGGATTATAAAAACCCTATATAACAGAGCAAAATTAATCAATTCTGATAACAGTGTCCTAGCTACTGAACTAGACCAAATTCTCAACACTTTCTTAGCCACTGGCTAAGAAAATGGCTACAATTCAAAAAATATTAAAAACACTATACCCTCCCCCACACACATACCCAGAACAGAGATTACACAAAATCTATCACCACTGCAAAAAATTCAAAAAATATTAAAAACACTATACCCTCCCCCACACACATACCCAGAACAGAGATTACACAAAATCTATCACTACTGCATATATACATGGCACATCTGAAAAATTAACAAAAATCCCAAAGAGTAAAGAGATAGCATCGCTTATATGCTCCACCAAAGACCAACCACATTCAGTAAACATGACAGCCATTACCAAGTTCCTTGCAGTTGCAAGCTATCCCACTATGGCCAAACAGGCAGGACAGCCAACATCAGAATTTTGGAACACATGGATTGCATCCTGTTCCATCATTATGACCACACTGGACTTGCACCATGCTTTTGGACATCCACTACAAAACATGCTGGAGGAAGGGGACTCTACCTTAGCAAATACAAATACAAAAAGCTGTTCCTGAAATCTGCCTCATACCTAAGAAACTATCCAAACCTTAACAAATTTGGGTGCATAAAACTGCCCCAAATTTGGGAAGTGTTCATCCTCAGATTTTCAGCCCAATGGCTAAGACCACTAGGCCCAACTTTTGTTGCCTTTCTTCAGCCTCATTTACCAAGTGTTGACACTGGAAGCACATATCTATGTTCCCTGATGATGGCAATTTGACTTCACTGAAGTATTGATTAAAGTTATTATAATTAATATTCAGCACACATTGTAATTTCCTCAAATATAATAGTTATCAATAGCCGACGTATAAGCCTTTTTATGAGAAGCAATTTTCAGATTATGTCACTGTTACTCCATCAATAAGAATATCTCCTATAATTAATATTCAGCACACATTGTAATTTCCTCAAAAATAATAGTTATCAATAGCCAACATATAAGCCTTTCTATGAGAAGCAATTTTTCAGATTATGTCACTGTTGATCCATCAATAAGAATATCTCCTGAATGGAGTTTTACAGATTTTGGAGATCTTGACAACCTTCAAAACTCAGGATGAAGACAGGTGACATTTTTTCACGTGGACATTCTCCTGTTGAATGAAGAAAAGTGATGTATTTGTTGAAGTTTCTGATGTGTTCTATTTCTTATTTTAGTTTTCTGTTGATGTTTATATGGTTTCTGAATATGGGTGGCGTTTGTTGAGGACCCTTGATAAACAAAATGATAAAAAAGTATTCATTCTCAGGAGGAGTGTAATTCAGCTCTAGAACTCCCCATCCACCATGGAGCCACACATGGATGCACATTATGGCAAGCATTCGTTGTGCTCAGGAGTGGAACAAAAGGGCTACCCTGGATGTAATACTGGCACCACAACAAGCCTTGGGCCCCATCTCTGGATCTTGATGAAGGTAACTTACTGCAGCACTGTTGACCTTTGCAGGCAAACAAGCCAAAGTAGGGTATCCAGGACAGCCCATCTTGCCAAAGCAGAGGACAAAGTAGTGTGAGATTACCAGGCTCTCCCCTTTTCAGATGTTGCCCTGCACAGCAAACATGCTATCAAGTTGTTAAATCACAGTGCTGGTCTGGAAGACAGGATAGTAAAGAATCAGGAGAAATACAGAGAAGAAGATGGAAAAGGAAGCACAGCAAAAGAACAAGAATGAAAAGGGCCAGTACCATCACTGGGAGGTGCTCTTTACCACAAACAGGTGCTGCACATGGGAGAAGGAGGAAGTTGAAATCACTCCACACATAATAATCAGTAATTATGAGTTTATTGGCTGATAGATTATATGTTAAACATTGCCACATCATTCTGAACTGAACAAAGCTTCTCCAATATGAGAAATAATATCATGCTCAATGTTAATTCATTTCTTTCTTTTTTTTTTTTTTTGATAGGTAGCTTTGCTATTTTGAGCCTTGTTAGGACTGTGCTACCCTACTCAAGCTAATAATGCCACATTCACATTGAACTTTCTGTCATTTACAATTGTATTACTGTTCCTGCTTTTATAGTAGTTTATATTAATGATGCACATGACATTTTTGGTTAAAATCGTACTAATAAAAAATATATTTTTATATATTTATCTAAGGAAGAGGTGGAAAAAACTGCAGTCTGGCAATGTGACATTTGTTGGTCGAAAGTATAAAATATTTCAGAAAAGTGATGCATACCAAGGCAACTTATGCTTAAGATAAAGCAGTATGTATGCTATTTAGAAAGAATATCAGGAGCTTCAGTTTCTCAAAGCAGCATTTCTCTCTGCCTTTTCTTGGTTAAGGAATACAATTTTTAAAAATCTTTTCTGATCAAAATATTCAGTTCACTAGGGAAAAAAAAAGTTTTTTTTCCTAAAATTAAAAAAAAAATGATTAGGAACAGAAGCTTTGGATTAAGAACTAGTCACAATATTAGACTGTTCATTTTAAATTTTTTTAAGATAATCTTGGAGTCAAAACAGATTTTCTTAAAGACAAATGTTATAAATTCAAGAAGCTATAATATGGTCAAAGAACAGGCTTTTGCAAGTGCATGCCTTATGCATGATTTGAATTAGCAACCACTGCAGTAATACCAAGCAGTGAATTTTACCACCTGTACCAAAATAGGCATTAGTTCAAGAAATAATCTATTTAAAAAAATAAAAAAAAAAAGAGAGAAAAATCTTATAATAACCAACTTTATTGTGTGAAGTGCACTTGGATTCTCATTCTCAGTTTTACTGTTTGTCAATTAATTGAATTATGATATTTATATATTTTGATGAGCTTATCATATATCATCATCATCAAATTCCTGATATGTACCCTCAGGGAGTGTACAGGATAATTATAAAATACTACATGAGAAAGTTATAACATTACTACTAACTTCCGATCAATAATTTTCCTCCAAATTAATCTGTTATCTGTAAAGGCTTCAACAATATCAGATCTGATATGTCTGTCCTTTAAAGTGCTTTTTATAGTATCAATCCATCTACATCTTGGTTTTCCTCTGGGTCTTTTCCTTGCCATCCTGGCAAAGAACACTTGTTTTGCTAATCTCTCCTCTTCCATTCTGTTTAAGTGACCATACCACCTAAGATTAGCTCTACTAACACATTCCTGAATGCCAACAATAGCAAGTTCTTTCTTAATATTCTCATTTTTAATGTGATACTGCTGTTGATGCCATCTGCTCACTCCACTAATTTTTCTCAGAATTCTCATATCAGAGGCCTCTAGTCTTTGATGAAGTATTTTATTTTTAACCCAACTCTCGGATCCATAAGTTATATTATATATATTTTAAAAATAATTGAATGACTAAAAAAAAATGTATGTTAACCGAGTTAATGATCATTCTTTCATATATATATATATATATATATATATATATATATATATATGTGTGTGTGTGTGTGTGTGTGTGTGTGTGTGTGTGTGTGTGTGTGTGTGTGAAAAGTTTTTACCTTGGGGATAATATATATTAAGGATACCAAGTAATTTTATAAACTTGGTTTTTTTATTTTACTCCTTCTCCCATGTAAACAAAACAGTTAAGTTTTAAGAGTTGCCCTGGTGTTGCACTACCTTTAGACTTGAACTATGTTCAAGTCTAAAGGTAGTGCAACACCAGGGCAACTCGGTGTAAAAGTGGGTAAAGATCTGATCACTATTCTTAGTATTTCTCATAATGTAAAACACCCCTCACTAAGAGATGTATACTGTTATACATTATGGGTGGGGGATCACTACCCAGACCGGTTTCAAAAACTTTTCACATCTTTATCTCATCCAGAGTTTCTTATTCAAAGTAAAAGCACCTCGTAGCAACTTGTATAGGTAAAGTTGATAAGGCTCTGTATTACTAAAAATCTTGGTATTTCAGGGTATAGCTACTCACACTGAGTAGACCTCAAAAAAAGGTTGAAACCGGTCTGGGTAGTGACCCCCCCCCCCCACCCATAATGTATAATAGTATACAACTTTTAGTGAGATGTGTTTTACATTATGGGAAATACTAAGAATAGTAATCAGAGCTTTACCCACCTTTAGACTTGAACTAGGTTCAGACGCAAACTTAACTGTTTTGCTTACTTGGGAGAAGGAGTAAAAAAACCAAGTTTATAAAATTACTTGGTATCCTTAATATATATATATATATATATTAAATAACTTCCTTTAGAACTGCATCATTTCAATTCAAACAATTTGTAAGTTACTGTACTTCTCTTAGAGCATTATTTATGTTAAGGTACTACAAATTATGCCTCATCTCCATCACTTAAGTTATACCAGCAACTAGGACCCAAAGTTCAGAGTTTATATATAGCATAGTATAGAAATACATTACCATACACCAGGGGTGGCCAACTATATGTCTTTCTGGAGCCAAAATAATTCTGATAAGACTTAGAAGAGCCGCAACCTTTGACCGATGTGATGGTATGAGAGTGAGTGTGCACATGGCATGGTTGTAATGAGCTTGTAAGAACTGCTTTGACTAATTACACACTTAATTTTAAGGAGCTTACTAAGAAAATGGATGCAAAGAAGGTCTCTACTAGTAAATAAGTAACTATAATTATCGTGCTTCGACTTTAAAATTCTAATTGTTCAAAGTAAACTTTTTTATTGTAGTAATTTTTATTAACCTTGTTTCTCTCTCTCTTTTTTTTAAAAATTTTGTTTCTCTTGTTTGTTGTCTCCTCGTCTCTTTTTGTTTATTTTTTTCTTGTAGATCGTGAAGAGCCGCATGACGAGTGGATGCAAGCCGCATGCAGCTCGCGAGCCATGTTGTGGCCACCCTTGCTATACATTGATTTTTTTCTCCATTTTAACCATCTAACCAACTGCATGGAATTAAATACATCTTAAAAAATTCACATTTTGTAGAGTGGAAGATTCTCATTTTTTCTGCCACTGATAATAAAATTTACTTATATGATTTCCTTAACTGTGTTTCCACCTTGTGGAGAGGAGCATGCAAGTACCAATACATCTGATAGCTATGCTGCAGCAGTATAGCTATCAATAGGATCAGCTAGAAAGGAGAGGTATAGAACTAAAAGAGACCTTGCTCCTCCACATTGGTGACTAAACAATTTTCTCATAAAAATACAAACACACAGAAATATCCAAAGGAAAAGGACATGTTTAATGAAAAAAAAACAGTAGCAAGAAAAGCATATATGATTTGGAATAACAGACATAGTAAATGCACACTTAATTACAAAATAAACAAGACAAAAAATAATATTTTTGTTTTTATCCTTTACCCAAGCATAAGCAAACAGTCTGCATGTATAGATGCTGTTAACTTCACATAGTGACAATTGATAGGAAGTCACAGCCTCTACATTTTCTACAACTCTACATGATCCAGCATAGTTTAATAATATGATAATTTATCCTTCTGCTACTTGTAGATGGAAAATATTTCATTATTGATTTCACCTCAGTATAGAAATGTACAAAAATATAATAATTACTAGAGCTGATAAGTATCACATTACTATGGTTCTCAATACTAGAAAATACAATTGAAAAATGGTTGTGAATTCAGAATTAATGAATGATCAAAGAATGCACCACATACAAAACTCAAGAATCTCTTAAAAATGTTGCATCTTGGTTCCTGAATTAGTTAAGAAAAATTTTTAGTTCCTGTCCTCCCCATAAGATTTACATAAACTTCCCCTCCTCTTTAAAGTAGCCAAAGAGCTAAACATTATTCCCCCCCCCCCCATCATGCACTTACTGTCCATACTTCATATGTTAAAAATTACACCCATTTCCAATCTTTAATCCAAAATTCAGAATTAAATAGTACTGTATCAGAGTTTTTTGACATTACTCCTTAATTGACATGATACAACATGATACACTACTCCTTAATTTTATGATACAACTACATGGTATCATAAAAATTCTTGTTAACAAAGCCTCCAACTCTATACCAACATGGCTTCCCTCAACAGCTGAACTCTGCATTATTCACTGTATCTTACTGTCCAATGGCTACAATGCCACTAGACAGTAGGGTACAGTGAATAATGGAGTTTTCAGTGAATTTTTTTAACTTTGATTAAAAAAAATAATTAACCATACAGTTTGTTCCTTCCCATCCCATCCTATCCTTCTCAACATATATATTACAGTGATGCTATTAATATTCTCTATATCTAGGACAACTATGAAAAAACTGCTAGAATTTTAAAGAGACAATCTCTGCACTGCTTTCAAATGTCACATGAATCTGGCTGCCTTTATCCACTCTTCTAAAAATCAACTCATCTCCTCATCTGTTCCAAGAGTATATAAAGTTCCTTATTCCTGCAACTTCTCATATTATGGACAAAATGGGAGATCTACCAACACCTTGAAGAATACAAGAAATACATCAGCTGTGACAACTATGGTCAGTCAAGTTTAACTGATGCACAGAATCAAATAGGGAAAACAAATACTATACTTCACACAGCAGCAGAAACAAACTTGACTTTTTGGAATCGGCAGCAGATTTATAAAATCAACCAAATCTAAATAAATATGGGTGTGTTAAACTTCTCAGATTCGGGAAACGTTAATTCTTATACCTCTCGCCCAATAGCCAAGTCTAGCTACTGCACCCATACAGAGTGTGCCCCTTTTAGCACTTCTACCCTAAGATTCTCCGCTTATTGTGTTATTACAATTTTTATACTGTATCCTAGAAGATGTCTCTGTGACAGAGATGAAATACCGGAACTATTAAACCTGTGTTTAATTTTTTTTTGTGCTTCATTTTAATAAATCTTATGAATTTGAACCAGCACCTAAGTCTTAATATACATTTTATCAAGGTACTATAACATTTTATGAATTAAACACATTTTTCTGGAGAAAAGAGATTCTTATATATCAAAAAATCAGAGAGACAAAGTGTAAGGGGAGTGGATTCTGAAGCAGTAATGAATGCACACATTAGAATGGTAAACATAGGAATGGAATGGCTTGGTATGTATAGGAGTAATTTCAACTTCAACTTTTTCAACTGCGCCCCATACAAAATAATCCATGGGGTTAAGGTCTGGGGAGTTTGGAGGCCAAACATTTGGACTGGTGAAGTCGTAGAAATTTTCAGACAACCATTTTTGACTTTTCCCAGAGGTGTGGCAAGGGGCCGAATCCTGCTGCCATACATACGGCCTACCATTGGCTACCCTTGTTATCCAGGGCTTGACTACAGTTAGCAACTCCACGAACAAAGCCCGAATTCCAATGCCAGGGTTCTTCAACACCTGTTCCTGCAGATTTGCGAGGAATTCTGCTGTACGAACGCAATCAGATCGTCTGCTAGGGATCTTTCTTCTTGCTACATCCTCGTAGTCACCATTGCAAGTCTCTAGTTCATGCCTGATTGTTTTTACTGTATTCAGGGAGCATTGGGCAGCAGTCGTAATATCCTTATTTTGATGGCGGGCACGAATCATCATGATACAAGTTATTCTCTTCCATGATTCAGGTGGGTTCCAGCTATCCATCCTTTCTGACATCTTGTATATGAATGAAGAAGGGTCCAAACTTTTAAATGAAGAGAAGTGTGTGTTAATACATGTAACTTACGGAAAAATATAATTAATTATAAATATGTCAAATTTATCCCGAACACCCTGTACAACCTCTCCCTGTCAAGTTTATTTTATACTAGATCAAAATAATTTAGATCTAATCAAATAGCCTAATTGTGTGCAGTTTGGCTAGATCTTAATTACATTTATTTATAAAAATTGTATATTTCTTTAAAAGTGTTCTTAGATGGCACATTTTTCTGGACTTCTGATCTCTCACAAAGTGTATCAGAATTTCAAATTTTCTCCATTATAATGCTCACATTTTGAGAAGATAAGCAGTTTTCAAGTTTATACTCAAGAATTTTGGAAACTTTTTAAATTGAAAACAATGAGGCTAATTTTAAGTTAGCAAGTTAATCTATTTTTAATATATATTAACTTGCTCTATCTAATCTAAGAAAAAGGAAAATTAAAAATTTTCCTCACTACAGTTTACAGAGGGATATACTAAAATGCAAAATACATCCAAAAGAGAAGTGGGGATTACACACTTCCATCTGGGAAGTATTTTCAAGGTTGAAGCTGATATTTTTGATCTGAGACACATGGTTTGGATGGTTAATGGTTTATGCAGATCCAAAGAAATCCAATACAATCAACATGAATGACATGAGAATAAAAACAGGGTTAATGAGTACATTATAATTATTATACAAGACATGTTTGTAAATCAAAATGGATTGGATACCAACTTTTTAGATGCTTTTCTCTCATCAGTCACCAAGGCATGGACAAGTGGAGACTGGTGTGCTAAAATGAAACACAGAGAAAATTCAGACTGATGAATCATTTAAAAGACTATTTGCACAATTACAAATTTTATAAAGTTATTAACGTATAATTTGCCTATACAAATATAATATCTATTAAAGTAAGGTCTACCAAATATGCTACACTTGCTGTTTACTAAAACAAAAGTATAGCATATCACTTATTTTGTAAAGAAATGTATTTGATAATCAACAATCTACATTTGATTAGCAAATAATGTATTTTGATATTGTGTATAAGAACTTGAAAATAATACTGAATGCAAAAAAAGCTTTATTAATATCATGTTACAAAAACTTAATACTGCTAGGGTGCCAATTATCTGCACTGCAATACAGTGTTGAACTTGAATCAACTGAGTTAAGTCTGTGGTTGTCAATTAAAGGTACACTGTAAGTGCTTTTCAGATGCAGTACAGCTAGTTCCTGCCTTTACGAATTAAGTGGTCCCTGATGACCATTCGTAAAGCAGGAGTTTATTTGCCTTAGAAATAATGCTATAAGCGAGAGTTATGTTTGTAAGAAGGAATATAAAAATTTTAAATGAATATTAAATGATAAGAAAAGACTTTACTTTCCAAAGATTTACATATTTAAAAAATAACATAAGAAAAAATTTTAAATTAAAAAAAGATTCTTTAAAAAAATAATTAGCTCATTTCTATATCACCGGTGCAATGTAGGAGATATATGAGGAAGCTTTGGTGCATCTTTTTTTTCAAAGAAGGCCTCAAGTGTCATCTGCTTCGTTGACTTTCGCTTCTTTTTGTTTAAAATAGCTCAACAGTATGCAGAAACATTATTTATTTCACAGGAAAATTCACTAAATTGTTCAAAGTCTGAATCTTGTGATTCAACGATTGCTTGAGCTTTTTTGAGAAGTTTAAATGCTTTTTTTAGGCCTTTCAAAGTGAAAAACTAAGTTGGAGTTTCATATTTGTTATCTTATTTGTTTTTTTCTTCTGGATAAGATTTTGCAGCCTCACTATCGGCACTTGCAGCTTCACCTTGTTCTTTAATGTTATGCCAACCAGTTCACTTTTTATAGTGGTCAAATCACCCACTACTTGCAGCAAAAGTCTCTTTGCAGTCATCCACTTTTTGGTCTTTCAGCATTTTAAAAATGACTACTGCTTTAATACAAATCGTTGCTTAGTTAATAGGCACGTTTAATGATTATTATTACATGATACTTCCAGGGAATCATTGAATTTGGTCACTTATCCAAGCAGTTAACAGCTTTTCCATATGAGGAATTATGCTGCCTGTTTCTTTATTATGCAACTATGCAGATTGTATAGATTGTGCATTTTTTACTTCTTTCAAATATTTTTCTTTATCCTTTTAAATGGTGCAAACTGTAGAAGCAACAAGAGAAAATTTTTCAGAAAGAGCTTTAACAGTTCTAGCTGCTTGGATGGCTGATAATAATTTTGTATTTTTTCTCTAATGTTTTTCTTTGTTTCTTTTTGCTTATTTTCTTTTACTTGGTTTTGCACTGTTGCTTCTTTTTGACATTGTTGGAAGGAAAAGTGAAAGGGTTATAGTTAAAAAGAACGCAAAATAAAAAAGCAGGTGTAATTGAAGAAAAGTACAAATAACAAACTCGAGTCACCAAGCCTTGTGAGTGACTGAGGCTCGTTCCAACTGATCGTTACATCACTACATACTGTGTAATTCTCCATGCATGGCCCTAATCACCTTCACTGTATACAAATTAAAATAAAAATTCTGAGGCAAAAAATTCGCAAAGCGGGAATTCGTAAAGAGAACTACCTGTATATATTTTCCTCTGATTGAAATTTATCTTCTTTTATGGATTAGATGTTTCCTTGCAATTCCAGCATCTCAAAATCATTATCTCAGTCTTGCATTCTTTTTGGGTCAATACCTTCATGTTTATCCTATTTTGTAATTTGTGACACACCCCCCCCCACCAATTCTCTCCAGATGTCTTTCATTCTAGGTTTAGTCTATAATTTTCTGTAGCATATTTAGCTACATTCTAATATTCTTAAATCTATCTTCTTTTATGCATCCTTTCATACAGAAACAAAACTTAAATTTCATTTAAGTTTCATTTGCTTAAGAGACAAAGCCAAATAACTAGGAGGAGACCACACACTATGCAGAGAATTGATAGGGCTTCTGACCTAACATCCAATCCTCCTTCATGCGGTGCAACATGTTAGTAGGTATCTACTAGGTACTGAATGAACAAGGATGGGTTGGCAATTTGGGACTTAGCTGACCAAATTGTATCTGTTGTTATTACATCATATGCATCTGTTGGCTTAAACCACAGATGCATATGATGGTACAACATGATGAGGTTTCATGCAGGCTAGGGCACTGCCCAGTTAAATAGGACCCCCACTATTTTCATTTGCCAACACTCAACATTGATGTGATATGGGTTCCAAATTTCTTGTTTTGGATATATATATATATGTAAATAAGTTTTTTTTTTTTACCTTGGGAATAATGTATATTAGGATTACCAAGTAATTTTATAAACTTGGTTATTTTACTCCTAATCCCAAGTAAGCAAACAGTTAAGTTTGCACCTGAAACGTAGTTCAAGTCTAAAGGTGGTGCAACACCAGGGCAACTCATTGTAAAGGTGGGTAAAGCTCTGATCACTATTCTTAGTATTTTCCATAATGTAAAGCACATCTCACTAAGAGATGTATACTGCAATACATTATGGGTGGGGTCACTACCCAGACCGGTTTCAACCTTTTTTGAGGTCTCCTCAGTGAGTAGCTAAACCCTAAATATCAAGGTTTTAGTAATACAGAGCCTTATCAACTTTACCTATACAAGTTGCTTTTATTTTGAATAAGAATCTCTGGAGGAGATATAGATGTAAATAAGTTTCTCCGGAGATTCTTATTCAAAATAAAAACACCTTGTAGCAACTTGTATAGGTAAAGTTCTCTTATTAAATTATCTCACAACTAATTACACTGGCCAACAAAAAAAATTTTTTTCCCTGCTGATTATGATGTGACACTTGTTTTTTTCTAATTTGGGTGCACTAATTTCAAATATCAAACCCATTTTTCTCTATCACGTCAGGTTTTTCCTCTATGGCATTTTCTTTTTGCTAATTTGTAAGTTTTTGATAGTTTTAAGCAGGCAGTATTATTTAGAGGATCAAACAAAATCGATTTTTTAATATTATTTTCTGAAAGTATGTACTTTTAAAAATCTGTTCCTAACTTTTTATCGAAAAACTCGAAAAATTCCCGAAGATATAGCCTATTATTCAAAGCGGTGTGCAGATCAGAATCAGAGCGCTCACTGCTCTCGCTTGTTAGTAAACGAATAAATGCGTAAGAACCTGCAATGGCACGTACTGGTGCTTTGCGAGAGAGGCCGATAACCGACCTAATGCATTTAGGTGATGAAAAGTAGGCGATGACAACTGCCTAAAACAAATGAATGCTATATGCGTCATAGCAGACAAAGAACGATCAAAATCAGTCAATCAACGATTGTGAAAGTATGATGAGCGCTTATAACGTTTCAATAAAGTCGCTGGTTTTTTTTTGTCTTGTTAATTGCATGTTAGTCGGCAGTGAAGAAAATACATCATGTCTACTACTCGAAAATGTGTCAATAGTGTAGATTCCTTCTGCTATATTTGTGGCAGCTTTACTGTTCCCAGTCAAAGGACAAATATCACTGATTTCGTTAAGAAAGTGTACTTTGCATACTTTGAAGTAAAACTTGCAGATCAGGACAATTCATGGGCTCCAAATAAAGTGTGTAAGTCATGTGTAGAAAACTTACGACAGTGGATCAAGGGAAAACGTCAAAAATTAGCTTTTGGCATTCCAATGATTTCGCGTGAACCGAAAAATCACGTAGATGATTGCTATTTTTGTTTAGTTCAGACTTCTGATTATAATAAGAATAAGAAAAAAATTGTGTATCCAAATCTCTATTCAGCAATTCGGCCAGTTGCTCATTCCAATGAAATAGCTGTGCCAATTTATAAAGGACTTCCTTTACTTGAGAACGAGCATGATCGGGATATGACGGATGTTCTTGAGCAAGACCCGGATGTTGATTTAGACAATGAAAATTTAATTTCTAGTTCTGAACCGCAACGTTTTACTCAAGCGGAATTGAATGACTTAGTAAGAGATTTGGGCCTATCAAAGGAATCATCGGAATTGTTAGCTTCAAGATTAAATGAAAAAACTTACTGGAGCAAGATACGAAGATAACTTTTTATAGTAGCAGGGAAAGTAATCTTGTACAATATTTTAAACACAAGTGTGGGTTTGTTTACTGTAACAATGTGTCAGGTTCACTAACTGAAATGAGTGTTGTACAATATCATCCAAATGAGTGGCGTTTATTTATCGACAGTTCAAGCAGAAGTCTCAAGCGTGTCTTACTACACAATGGGAATGTATATGGCTCAATTCCTATTGGCTATTCCGTCCACTTAAAGGAAACATATGAGGACATTAAAAAGGTTCTGAAGTTATTAAAATATACAGACCATAACTGGATCATCTGTGTGGATCTTAAAATTGTGAACTTTTTACTTGGCTTTCAAAGAAGATATACAAAGTTTCCGTGTTTTTTATGCTTCTGGGATAGTCGAGCTAGAAACCAACACTGGAGTCAGAAACATTGGCCTCTTAGAATATCCATAAATGTTGGAGAACAGAATGTTATAAACCAACCTTTAATCGACAGAGAAAAAATCATTTTTCCACCTCTACACATCAAACTAGGTCTTATGAAGCAGTATGTTAAAACTTTAGATTTACAAGGTGACTGTTTCCAATACATGTGAAAAATTTCCACGACTTAGTTATGAAAAAATTAAAGCCGGTGTATTTGATGGACCGCAAATTAGAACTTTAATGAGAGACCCAAATTTCATCAACTCTATGAACGAAATTGAGAAAGAGGCCTGGACTTCATTTACGATGGTTTCGAATAATTTTCTTGGAAACAAAAAAGCATGCAATTACAAAGATCTAGTGGAAACAATGCTTGAAAATTTCCAGCACCTAGGTTGCAACATGAGCATAAAGCTTCATTTCCTATACAGTCATCTTGATAGATTTCCCGAGAATTTAGATGCTGTAAGCGATGAACAAGGCGAGGGATTTCATCATCATCAAATTCCTGCCATGTACCCTCAAGGAGTGTATAGGATATGATAGTACTACAAGAAAAAAATTACATCATTACTAACTTCCTATCTACAATTTTCCTCCAAATCAGTCTGTTACTTGTCAAGACTCCAACATTATCAGATCTTATATTTCTATCGTCTAAGGCACTTTGTACCATATCAATCCACCTATATCTTGGTCTTCCTCTGGGTCGTTTTGCTGCCAACCTGGCAGAGAACACTTGTTTTGCTAATCTTTCCTCGCCCATTCTGTTTAAGTGACCATACCATACCACCTGAGATTGGCTCTACAAACGCATTCCTGGATGCTGACAATGTCAAGTTCTTTCCTATTATCTTCGTTTTTAATATGATATTGCCATTGATGCCATCTGTTCATGCCAATAATCTTTCTCAGGACTCTCATACATGTGGTCTGTAGTCTTTGGTCAAGTGTTTTACTTCTGACCCAGCTCTCAGATCCATAAGTTAAAAGTGGTTTAAACACTGTCTTGTATACAGCTAATTTAGTGTTCTGACTAATTTCTCTCTTATTCCAAATGAATTTATTCAATTGACTACCCACCAAACCAGCTTTGCTGATTCTGTTGTCTATTTCTATATTTAATTTACCATCTTTAGTAAAAATCGTGCCTAAGTAGCTGAAATGTTTCCCTTGTTCCACAGGTTATCCATTCACAACACAGTTAACATTTTCAATGATTCTGCCTATTTTCATTGTCTTTGTCTTTTTATTGCTGACCTTCATACCATATCTATTACAACAGCTATTCAATTTAGTTAGAGAATCTTGCAGACTTGTAGCGGATTTATTTAGAAGTATAACATCATCCACATAAAGCAAAGAGCTGACATTAACATCTCCAATTTTGATATCATGTTTAATACCACTTTCCTTCATAATGTGATCCATATAGATAATGAATAACAGAGGGGATAATGTACATCCTTGTCTTGCACCATATTTAACATTAAACCATCTCCCTGTACTTCCTTCAATTCTAACTGCTGACTTACAACTCAAATAAAGACTAAGTATTGCTTGATATAATGCCCCATTCACACCATATAACTGCAGCGTATTGAATAGCTTCTCTCTTGGCACCTTGTCATATGCCTTTTCCAAATCGACAAAACTTAAATACAGATCTTTGTTATATTCCCATGCTTTCTCGACTATTTGTCGTAAAGTGAAGATCTGATCCACAGCCTCTATTTGGCCTGAATCCAGCTTGTTCTTCACCAAGCTTTTCTTCCACAATTCTTCTCAACCGTTTCTCAAGTATACTTGCTTAGATCTTGCCAGGAACACTCACTAGGGAAATACCTCTGTAATTCTCACATTCAGTTTTATTTCCCTTTTTATATTATTACTATTATTACGGGCAACTCCAGGGAGTCATTAGACTCATCGAGGGAGGCCCCAAAACATATTCATCACAACTATTCGACATTCATACAGTATCTATCATACCTTGCCTTAAACTCATTCACTGTCACAGCATCCACCACAGACTCAGGGAGCGCATTCCACTCATTCACTACTCTAAAAGTAAAGAACCTAGCTCTAACACCTTTACTAACCACACTTTTGCCCAGTTTCCATGGATTTCCCCTAGTCCTCCCACAACCAGCTCTGTTCTCAAAAATATCTTCTGAATTAATTTTATAGAAACCCTTCAGTAATTTGAATGTCTCAATCATATCTCCCCTCCTCCGCCTATCAACCAATTTTTGCAACCCACAAATCCTCAACCTGTTCTCATATGGTTCATTCCACAAACCTGCTATCATCTTGGTCACTCGCCTCTGGATCCTCTCCACCTCCTCCCCATCAAGAAGAAACCTAGGTGACCAAATCTGAGCACAGTAGTCGAGATGGAGTCTTATCAAGGCTCGATACAGAGGAACAATAACCTGCTTGTCTCTGCTTGTCAACGTATTCTTCAGCAACCAAGTGATTTGGCCACTTTTGCAATGTGTCCCCTAAATTTCAATTCCTTATCCACCAACACTCCTAAATCTCGTGCCTCATCAATTTCCTGGAGCACGGTTCCACCAATGCAGTAAACTGCCTTCAATCTTTTCACCCCAAAATGCATAACCTTACATTTTGCCACATTAAAATGACATCCATTCTCTCTAGCCCAGACCTACAATCTATCCTGCAAAATTTTGACGTCATCTGCATTCATTATTGCCCTACCCAACTTCGCATCATCCGCAAACAAATGAACTGTTCCTCTCAGATCCTTTCCTATATCATTTATGAACAAATTAAACAGCAGTGGTCCAAGAACAGATCCTTGTGGCACACCACTAGTCACAGGCCGTCTTGTGGACTCTACTCCTGAGTAAACCACTCTCTGATATCTCTCCGTCAACCACCCTCCTATCCATCTCACCAACCCTATGTCCATTCCCATATGCTGCAATTTACTGATTAGAATTCCATGTGGTATCCTGTCAAAGGCCTTACAAGGTCCAGTAGAATCACTGTAAACCCATTACCCTTATCCAGTTCAGCCGTCACTGTGTTATAATACGTGTGGGTACTATGAGAGCTCTACTCCAATCATCGGGAATTCGTCCCTCTGTCCATGCTTTCTGAACTATGCCCCTCTGTCCATGCTTTCTGAACTATACAGTGCAGCCACTGTAAGACTCTTATACCACCATACTTCAGCATTTCTGGTCGAATATCATCTACTCCTGCTGCCTTTCCACATTTCAAGCCTTTGATGGCTTTTTCTACTTCAAGTATGGATATGTATTCCTGACTGCATGCCTGGTCAGTGTTTTTTACCACTGTGCTGTCATCACTGCTTGTTTTATTTAGCAGTTTTTCAAAGTAATTACTCCATACTTCAAGGATATCTTTTTCTCCCGTTTTCATGTCACCTTTATCATCTCTAACTCCTTTTACAGCACTCTTTCCTCCTAAGCTTCTTCAACAACCTCCAGAATATTTTGCCACATTCTTGATATTTATTTTCTATATTCTTGCCAAAGTCCTCCCATGACTTTTGTTTAGCTAGTTTTACACAGTGTTTAGCATTCTTGAATTTATCTCTGTATTCTCTAAGAGCACAAGTTGACTTATTTGCCAGGAACTTTTGATATGCTTTCTTCTTTTCCTTCACCGCCTCTGTAACTTCCTGTGTCCACCATGGAGTTCTGATTTTTTTATCCTTGCAGACGACCTCACCACATGCCTCTCTGGCAGAATCAATGTTTTCTTCAGAGTTTGCCACTGAATCTCCAAGGTTTGATTCCTGTTATCAAACTCTTTCATTTTTTTCTTCAATAAGCTTTGTGTATTTCAGTCCGCAGTTCACATCTGAGAGCTGCTTAACTTTTATTCGCATTAAAACTTTCTTCCACGTTATTCTTTTCAATATGAAATTCAATTTTATCCTGCTCAAGACTAAATAGTGATCACTTACAATTTCAAATCCTCTGTACACTCTGGTGTCCTGCACCAGGGAGAAAACATCACTATCAACAATAACATAGTCAATGAGAATTTTCTTATTAATAGCCTCTTCTCTCCATGTGAATTTGTGCACATTTTTGTGTTGGAACATGGTGTTAGTAATAACCAGTCCATGTCCTGAGCAGAAATCCAACAGATATTTGCCATTATTATTAGCTTTGCTCTTTTCTCCAAATTTTCCCCAAATATTTTTGTATGTGTCACAATCATTTCCTACTATGCTATTTAGATCCCCAACAATGATCAATTTTTCCTTTTTCATTGTGTCAGTTGCTTTTTCTAAAGCCTCAAAAAATTCATCCACTTCTATCTTAGTAGAAGTGGAGGAATTTTTTGTGGGACCATAGAAGGTAGAACCTTCTGTGGGACCATAGGCACAAATAAGTCTCATTGTCCAGTTCCCCATTCTCATATTTGCCCACATTACTCTACTTGAGACTGACTGCCATTCAAGAAGATTAGCCTCGTATTTTGTGTTGAATACTATGGCTACTCCTTCTTTTCCTTGATTGTCATTGGCTGAATATAACATTTTGTATTTATTGCTCAGAAAGATCTCACCAGTTTTGGTCTTTTTTGTTTCAGTCACCCCTATTATGTCGATCTGGTACTTATCTAATTCCTCAGCTAGCTCCATTTCTTTGTAGTACCAATCTTTAACTCTGGTGATGTTGAGTTGGGGTTTGTTTTCAGATTTGTTCCAGTAGCTGACTTTTCGCTGTTCGCCCTGGTTCCCTGGCAAAAACAACGGGGGCCTTGTTTAACCGGGCGACGCCGCAGCCGGAATGAAATTTTGTCATGTTGTACCATCATTTTTTATTTTGGTTTAACCAATAAGAATGCAATTTGGTCGGCTAAATCCCAAATTGCCAGCCAATCCTCGTTCGTTCAGTATCCAAGTAGATACCCAACAGGGTGCACCACGAGAAGGTGAGGATTGGACATTAGGTCAGAAGCCCTGGTTGGTTCTCCGCATTCCTTTAAAGGCTATGTGGAGGTCTCCTCTCAGTTATACAGCTTTGACCCTTAAGCACCCTGAAAGATTTCATCAAGACTTGAAAACTATGGAAGATCGGTACCAAGGAAGATGGGATTCTCACATGATGGCCGACTACTGTTGGAGTATTCAAAGGGATTGCCAAAACAGAACACACAGCAGAAATTGCTACAAACAAAAATTTATTCCCTGAAACTCATGTGTAAGTAAAATTGTTATTTTTTTTTATAAATATTCTTGTAATTTTTAATGGATATTGTTAAGTAGTTATGTATCTAATTATTGGAAAATAAATCTATCACCTTTTTAATTTTCACTTATTAGATCTGCTCATCCTATCAGTACAAAAGCATATCACAAACCCACTAACATTGGAAATTATTTGCATTTTACCTCTAGTCACCCTTGATACTATCAGAAAAAAATCTGTCATATTAACACAATTTATTAATGCTTACAAATACTCATCTTGTTTCACTGCTTGGTCTACATCTATCCTCTTTATGGGAGATAGGAAAGATTAGCACATTTAAAAAGTACTAACTTTAGACACACATAATCGATTTTTTCAGTTAGGAAAATACTGATTGTTTTAGTTGTCTTACATTAGCTACTCATATGGTGCTTTTTTTAGACTTTTCTGTTATTTAATTTCTGAAAATACTTATGAAACTCGGGAGAAAATCCAACAAATAAATAAGTTTTAACATGTATTCTCCTCTGTTTTTATAGTTTGGTGTCATTATTATACCAACTGACGGTATTCCAATATTGAAACAGTACTCTCCATTCATCCTAGGTCATTTGACAAACCATGCAGTGCAAAGACATCTCAAGTGCCGAGATCGTATACAACCAGTGCCTTAAATGCTGATCTATGTCTCAGTGGAGGGGACAAGAACAATCTGGTCATCTTCAAAGCCACCAAAATATAGTCTTGCCTTTTCTCTGGCAAATGAGATCTCTCTCTCTCTCTGCTTGGACTTACATTTAACTCTAGTCTCACTTGGCATAAACACATCACATCAATAGCTTCCCCAGCATCCAAAAACTAGACATTCTCTTTCATTCAAGATGCTATTTTATCCCCAACCAACTTTATAGAGATGCCAAATTCAACTATCCTTAGAATACTGCTTACATGCACCTAAAACAATCTCTAATAAAAATTCTTGATGCTGTTCAGAGGAGAGTAATTTGGCTCATAGACGTTCCCTCTCTCTCTTTCAGATTTAGTTCAACCTCTATCTCACAGATGTAATGTTTTCACTTCTGTGCGTATTCTATAGGTAGTTCAGTAGTCATTGCTTCACTAACTGGCAATCAACTATCATTCGTCCACTTTCTGATGCACCTGTTAATACAAAGGCACAGTCGCCCAGCATCCTTTTAATGCAAACACACCAAACCTGTTTCTCCTCTTCCTCTTTTATTCCTTCATTTATTTTCATCCTTCTGCATTAAGTATTTCCAAACGTCTACAACTTGTAACTCCTTAAAAAATTGTCAAGAAACTTCTTATTCCTGTCCCCCACACGTTACTGATGCTTATAAGTCCTCCTTCTCATGTATGGATCAATATAAAAAAAATAAACAAAAGACAATTTTTTTTAGAATTATAAGTGATGTGCCACATGACCATAACAAATGGGAGAGTAAAAATGAATGAGTGAAAGCTTAGAAAGAAGAAAAACATTAACATTTATATACAAGTACTTAAAGCATCAGACATTTAATTAGTCTGATGCTTTAAAACTCTGATCTGCAATTTAATTTCTTTTTTTACAAATCACTCCATTTCATTTTCAAGAGGGAGGGGGTGGGAGATCATGGTAATTGAAAGTTATGTACAATGGTGAGCTGTAGCCAGCTTGCATGAGCTGACCAACAATTGCTATAAACTAGAGCAGCATACACTTCAATCCTCATTGGCTAGTCACATTTGGGCAATGCGCTTATACATGGTGACACAGAAGATCCAACTAATTATACACATGCTAATTTTGACACACTTTGTGGTTCTTTTCTCCTTCCCAAAACAGTGGCCTGTGTAGTGATTATTTCTGCTAGCAATTTTACAGGAATATTATATTTGAACAAACTGTTTAGTTTTGTCTGGGCTGCTTCTCAAGGTAATGACATTCCCATGCTTCATGTCTGACAAAGATTTCACATCTCCAGAATTATCACGAACTTAATAAGGTCATTGCCCTAAGAAGTAGCAGCATAGGCAAAGTTAAGAGGATGGTTACCGATAATGGAATTGGTGGATGGTCATAATTCTCAGGAAAGTACCTGCCAAGATTTTTTTTTTTATATAGCAAGCCAGCTGTCAAAAATTTATCAGTGCATCCCCCTGGTTATATGGCATGATAATAATTTAATCAAAGAAAGAGTAGGATACGAAAAGAAACTGAGAGCAAGATGTACTTAATCAATGCTTTCTGCTAAAATGTATACACACAAAAAAAAAATTGATTCATTGCAAACTTTTGTTCCGCTTTTTCTGAATACAATATGCATAAAAATAATAACAATTTCTTGTATAGTATAACATAAACCAACAAACCAAACAAAAAACTGCACAAAAAATTATCACCTTCCTGAGACCATATTATATACATAGGCTGGCCAATTTCCTCATGAAGTTTCACATTATCCCATAAGCAGTAAACAACCACATTCCGGCTGTCTCCATTTTGCCATGATTCAGGAATCTGCAAATAAATCATGTAATCATTAAAATAAATTTTCCATTTACTGGAATTGAAAATTCAGTTAGTAAATGCAAATAAATTAGATGAAATAATTCCCCCCCCCTTTCTTTTCCACTTATCATATGATTATTATGAAAATGACAAAATTCTATAACACAGGGTTTGTTATATCATTTATTCTATTCAAAACAAAAGGCGTCTATGAAGTTACTATGCACTCTATAAAATGACCAAGGTTCTTTGGGCTTGTCAGTTATTAAATTTTCCTCATATTCTACAGGATCTTCCTGCAATACATCTAAATTTAGCAGGTCGGATTCACTCAACTTCTCAGAATGAGATTTAATTAACCTAGATTCATTTGAAAAGACTCTAAAATCATTTGCACAATGTGGAAGAATGTGCTTCCAAATGGTTTGCATATTGCTAGCAGTAATTTCATTCGACTTTGTGACTTTATATAACCAGGCTGAGATTTCTCTGATTTGGTTAGAAAAATCATTTGCTTCCAAAAAAAGGCTGGTTTTATCGACATTAAATATTTGTTGATCACAAAAGTCCCCTTCTTACACAATTTTCTTCAAAATCTCTGGATATCTCCTTATCTGCACTTGCAGCTTCACCTGTGATTAGAACATTATGTAGCTATTACTCTTTTTGAAACGCTCAAATTACCCAGCACTAACGTGGAATTCATCTTCTTTTACATCATTGATAGCCCTTTCTTTCCAGGTTACAAAGAGACGATCCATTTGATTTAATAAGGCCAGTATTTAGTGATCCATTTTTGGTTACAATCCTCGATCCACATAAAAAGAAGTCTCTCTAATTCAATCATTATAATACTTTTTCAGTGCATGCATGATGAACTTCAAGCACCCTTACCTTTCTCTTTGTATTCAGCAGTTGATTCATCCATTTTTGTGTTCTTGTCCTATCTTTTCTCTGGACTCGCCTTGTTCATTTTTCTTTATTATTTCAAGTTTTTCTTCCAATCAGATTACTTTTCGAATCATTTTCACACTTCTGTTTTTTGCTCACTAATTCTTTTACTCATGATTAAAGGTTAGGAAAATAATTTAAAATAAAAAGGTACGGTAAACAATTGCACGAGATATGATCAGCAAAATGCTATGTAAAGCAGATGACATAAATTTTGGTAGTAAATTTGGAACATAGCATACATGGAAATAGTGTAGTATGCTATTAAAAAATAACTCTGTAAAATGTTTCAAATCGGTAACTAAATTATTTCATCCTGGTGAGTGATTTTTTAAAATAGTTAGCCATAAAAAATGTATAGATCAAAAATTTTTAAAATCTGTAACATTTATATTTTTAAGATGTATATAGGTGCACTAATCGAATTTTGGTATAGAAAAAAATGACGCCCTAATCGGGGGCACATTAATCGAGGGATTGCTGTACTCCTCTTCACTTTCTTCCCTGTCTGTCTTCATGAAAAATATCATATCCATTCATCTCTATTCCTGTCAGGAATAGAGATATCTTGATATTACCAACAATTTTGGGGTGAATAAACTTAAGCAAAGCAACAATTTCATTCCCCTTATTTCAAATACAGTCCTACCCCAAAGTTATGAGGTAGGTGGGACCAACAAAAAGCGCAAAAGTCGAATTCGCGTAACTCGGGGTATAATTTTGCATGTAATTTATATATACAAACATACAAAATATTAGTTAATTGGGACCAAAGGTTTACAAAAACACCTATATTTTTTAAGAAATATAATCATAATTGTAGTTTTTCATACATAAAAAAAAAAGAACTGTTTCCAAAACAGATTCGTCTGACGGCATAATGTCTTTTTCTTGTCACGCAAAATTTCTTCATAGCAAGCCAATGTTTTTTTATTCCTTGCCTTGTGTCTACAATTCATTCCTCGTTCGAATCTATGTCCTCCAAAATCTGTAAACCTTTCTTAATTAAGCTGAGACCTTCTGTTAATTTTGCAATTGTCATGTGCTTTTCTGGTAGAACTGGATCAGAAGTTTCGGTCTCTTCAGTAGCGCTTTGCTCATGCATCTCTATGAGCTCGTCGATTGTAAGCTCCTTGTTATAACAGCTTGCTGACATCTTCACTGTCGACTTCTAAATCTAATTATCTTGCAAGGTTGACAACTTCTTCTATTGCCTCAGCAACTTGATCAGTTTCTGACAACATTTCCGTTTCGCATTTAAAAAAGGATGGACAAAGTTTTTTCCAGACACCATTCAAGGTTTTTTTGGGAAATTTCACCCCACGACTTCTAAATCTAATTACCTTGCAAGGTTGACAACTTCTTCTATTGCCTCAGCAACTTGATCAGTTTCTGACAACATTTCCGTTTTGCATTTAAAAAAGGATGGACAAAGTTTTTTCCAGACACCATTCAAGGTTTTTTTGGGAAATTTCACCCCAAGAATCTCCGATAATCCTTACAGCATCTAAAACATTAAACTGTTTCCAAAACTCTTTAACAGACAGTTGTTCATTTTGCCTCATAGCTTCATTCAGACTTGCAAACGAACACTGTGTGTAGTATGCTTTGAAAGCTTCGATAACTCCTTGGTCCATCGGTTGAAGTAAGCTGGTTGTATTTGGAAGCAAGAAAACAACTTTTACACATGGATCAAAATCAATTAAAGTTGCAGGAGAGTGAACAGGTGCATTATCAATAATGAGCAAAACTTGAAACGGAATTTTTTTTAAACTGGCAATAACGTTCAACTTCAGGTATGAAGTGGTGACCAAACCAGTCTTCAAAATTAGAAGCCGTCACCCAAGCTTTAGAATTTTACTTCCAAATCACTGGCAAGCCAACTTTAGATTTATTTTTTAGAGCTCTTGGATTACTTGCGAATGCGGCCAGCGCTGGAAAGATAAGACTAGTGGTGAGGCGTGAAGCAGGATGGGAATACGTACATATAAGAAACCGCGTAACTCCAGATTCACGTAAGTCGGTGTATGACTGTACTTCTAGCATTAGTAAATAAACATAAGAAATCATTACTGGTTCTACAAGTCCTATGAATGTCATTTTTCCGGTGTGATTCTTCAATACCTTCCCCAGTCACTTCCTCTATATTCCCACCAATTCTGCAACTTTCCTCACACCCACTCTCCACTCCCATCCTGGGCCATCCTATCTGTGTTTGCCTGCTCACACATTCACCTCTGAATCCTGCATTCACATGTTTCATAAAGTGTCTCCCTGTCCAACCTGACTCTCCCCATTTCCCTGTTTGTGTTGTGCTTCCACTCTCTCATTTACTTCATTCATGATATTCACCTCTCCATTTGCAAGTGAGCAAACACTTCTCCCTACCCTGCTTTTTTGCTCTTTCATATCACCTCGCACCACCTCAGTTCTATTCATTACAGTCATTACCTCTCCTGCCAACAATAATCTCTCCAGCTGACTCACACCAAAACCATTTAAATGCAGTCCATCTTCTTTATACAATTCCATCTGTCTCTCAAATTCCTCCCACACATTCACAAAATGCACTCCATTCTTCTCACATAACTGCACTAACATATCATTCATAATCTTTGCTTGTCTCCTCCATTCATAAATATCATACCTTGGCAACACACTGTTATCTTTTACTCTCCTTAACAATCTCCTTATATCTGGCATTTTCCTTGTTCCCGTCCAAATCATTTGTCCATACTACAGCCACCAACTCTTGTGCTCTCTCATTCCTCATGTCCAACACTTCAATCACTCTCTCCATTCTACCACCAGGAAAACAAACCTTATGCACCTTCTCATTCACCACACCTCTAATAATGAAATCTCCATAGAGAGCCACTCTTGAATCATTTGTTACATCTTTCCTTCTACTCTTTTACACTCTTCCACATATGTCCGTAATTCTTTTAATTTTGCATACAGTTCATCTCTTGCCTCATCATCATCAACTCTGCTTTCCTGTTTGGATCCATCCAATATATGATAACACGAAGATTCACGTCTGACATTTTCATGTAGTTTTATATTATGTCTTTGGTTATTTTTGGTTGTGCAGCATCTGCGGCAGACCTCACACTGATGTTCTGACAAGGATAATTAATTGATTCATGTATCTTCTTCTAAGTGATATTCTGATCTTGTAGTGGAAGCTGCTGATCATGTTTATGAATGCTTGGCATAACAGCAATAGGCCTGGATGTATCCCAAGACATAATCATGGAACTACTATCTTGATGTGAAGAACTGACAAAAGGCGAAACAGCAGCTCCAGGTAATACGAGTGAGACACCAGGTTCAATATCTTTTATCATATTTTGTGCAACTTGACAAGAAGTAGATAATGCAGGTGACACAGAACAAGGAACTAATATTTGGCCATCTCCACTTGGCCCTGATTCTATGTTATTTGAGTGAGTTTCGATTAACTCAACAGCATTAAGAATAGGCGTTGTATTTATTACTGGGATTAACATTGGATCTTGGAGCAAACTGTCAAAAGATGTTGTCACCGTCTGTGATTTGTCCATTTCTATCATTGTATCTTCACTTTGTCGTGATCCTTTTACCAACATTGAACTCTATACAGATGGAAATAAGTTCTGAGTTGAACCAGGATATATATATATATATATATATATATATATATATATATATATATATATATATATATATATATATATATATATATATATATATTTGAATGAGAAACAGAAATCTCACTTAATGGATAATCAGTTCCTGACAGTTCTGACCTTCCTTCACTTGTGAATGACTTTATTGGCCTGTTGGTATCTTCTGGTATGTCTAATTCATTTATTTTTGATGACACATTGGTCTTCATGCCTTTACTGTTAGACCACGAACATATCTACTCCGAGGTCATCTTCTTTTCCTCTTAATTAATGGTGGCAAATTCTGTGCTGTTTTTTTTTTTTTTTCGGTTATCCCTCAGCAAGTAACAAGACCTGGTTACTTGAGTCATGCTCACTCTTCTCCTGAATATCAATATTGGAAGTATCCCAATGTGCAACCTCAGTACAGATCTCAACATTCAGACTTTTAGCAGCACTAAGTAAGGCAGCAAGTTGGTCCTGCGAAATGATCACTTCACCCTTGTACATAAAATCTATTATAATTTTTAAAGCTGTGTATTTTATACCTCTGAGAATAACAACTGGATGTTCACACGAGTTTTCAAGAAATATGCCATAAAAGAAAGAACTGCAAGCAGACAGCACTATTTTGTGTGCCTTTCTTTTAGGCTTGCACGGTGATCTGAATGCATTTTTGGAAATTATGGAGACAACTACAGTGTTTGAATAAAAACTTTAGTTTACTATTACTAAAATTTTACAATTCGACTTTTAGACCTTTATGTCAAGGTCATCTTCTGGAGCGTACAAATATACACAAGAAACAAGCTATACTACAATCATACTGGTTCGTTAAAGACACTATTTAACCGCTACCACAATTGTTGGCCTGACCTCTGGTGAAAAAAAAAAAATACATCAACGCTAGAGTCCTATTATTTGTGTTGTCTATTATATACATATATTAACATCATTCCAGCCAGTTTGAGTGGAATGGTTTCTAATACTAGCGGATTGGCTAAAGTCCTGACTTATGCTGAATCTTTCATATTATGTTGGCTGAATGTGTGCCATCCAGATCCTTGGAATTTTCATACCATCTTTATTGTTGATATTTGGGTGGTTTATCAGGATTTCGCAGGATAAAGGACAAAACAGAAAAACTACTAATGTCCGTCACTTCTTGGCCACCAGACACAGTTAAAAAACTCAAACGCCACTACCCCCCCCCCCCCCCAGAATATATGGGGTTCCGAAAATACACAAACAAAATGTGCCCCTTCGACCAATAGTGGAAGGAATAGACAGTCCCAATTACCACCTAGCCAAGAAATTAGCGGCAACACTCAAGGAGTTGGTAGGTCATTCCCCCCTCCTACATAAAAAACACACAACACTTTATAAACATAATCAAAAACATAACACTCGACAAAGACGACTTATTAGTCAGTTTTGACGTTTCTGCCCTTTTCACTAATGTCCCCATCAATGACACAATTCTCCTACTACAGAACAAATTTCCACCCGACATTACGGCCCTCTTTGCCCACGTACTAAAGTCCGGTTACTTCGTGTGGCAAAACAAATTCTACCTACAAAAGGAAGGTACAGCCATGGGCTCACCATTATCCCCCCAATC
The DNA here is from genome assembly GCF_054136105.1 of Typopeltis vanoorti. Classification (NCBI taxonomy): domain Eukaryota; kingdom Metazoa; phylum Arthropoda; class Arachnida; order Uropygi; family Thelyphonidae; genus Typopeltis; species Typopeltis vanoorti. The sequence goes on along the minus strand of NC_143564.1, from coordinate 81,655,718 downwards.
GCGAACTTCTACATGGAAACCTTTGAGCAAAGGGCTCTTGATTCCGCCACGCTTCGACCAACAATCTGGCTCAGATACGTTGACGACGTGTTCGCGATCTGGCCGCACGGGCGACAAACGCTAAACACATTCCTCAGCCACCTAAACAAACAACACGAACGCATACAATTTACCATCGAAATTGAAAACCAAAAGTCGCTCCCGTTCCTAAACACACTAGTTACACGTCTTCCTTCAAGCAGTCTATCCTTCACGGTCTACCGAAAACCGACACACACGGGCCAATACATACATGCGAATTCATACCACCACCCAGCACAAAAATATGGAGTCATAAACACCCTTATAAACAGAGCTCACAACTATTTGCTCTAACCAATACTCTATAAAAATATAAATAAAAAAAATGAAATACTCTATAAAACCACAACAAAAACGAATCTAGATTACAGTACAACCATAGCCATACCATACATTAAAGGGTTATCAGAAAAAATCAACAGAATCCTACAACATTATAACCTCAATGCCACCTTTAAACCATCCACTAAACTTAAAACCATATTCAGCTCCTCTAAGGATCCTCTCCTCCCATTAGCACATCCTGGAGTCTATTGCATCCGCTGCACCTGTAACTTACCGTACATTGGTGAAACAGGACGGACAATCCCTATACGCAAGAAAGAACACATTAGCCACATTAAATATAACCATTATGGTGAAGCAGGCCTCTCAGACCATGCACTTAACACCTTACACCAAATCTTACTGGAAAAGCACCTGCTCCTTACACCGCACAAAAACATGGTACGAAAGAAAATTTAAAGAATCCTGCGAAATCCTGATAAACCACCCAAATATCAACAATAAAGATGGTATGAAAATTCCAAGGATCTGGATGGCACACATTCAGCCAACATAATATGAAAGATTCAGCATAAGTCAAGACTAGCCAATCCGCTAGTATTAGAAACCATTCCACTCAAACTGGCTGGAATGATGTTAATATATGTATATAATAGACAACACAAATAATAGGACTCTAGCGTTGATGTATTTTTTTTTTTTTTTTTCACCAGAGGTCAGGCCAACAATTGTGGTAGCGGTTAGTCAGTGTCTTTAACTAACCAGTATGATTGTAGTATAGCTTGTTTCTTGTGTATATTTGTATGCTCCAGAAGATGACCTTGACATAAAGGTCGAAACGTCGAATTGTAAAATTTTAGTAATAGTAAACTAAAGTTTTTATTCAAACACGGTAGTTGTCTCCATAATTTCCAAAAATGCACTATTTTGTGTGCTTTAAGTCTCTTACCTTCACATACTAAAGTCACATCTACAAAAGTTTCAGTAAAAAGTAAATACAGTTAATACATTGACATGGTGATTATTCCTTCTTAAACAGATTTGCTGAGCTTCCTTCTTCATAATCTAGTAACAATTTTTTTTAAAAATTAACCAATAACAAATTAGGTGCAACTAGCACCTAAACTGTTATGCCTTTACCAGCAATACAATGGTAGCCATACACGTGTAAATTAAGCCTAACTCGATGCATATACGAAACTCCAATCAATGAAAAATCACACTACATTAATGACTTCATTTATCTTAAGAATGTCTGATCACACATATACCATCAATATACCGTATATTATCGCGTATAATGCGAAACATTTATGGTAAAAAATACTACTTAAAGTTAGGGGTTTGCATTATATGCGGATCCTAAAAAATATAACATCTTATTATCAACTATCAACTTTACTGACATAAGGGGTGAAGCAAAAGTTTTTCATATTCCCAGCTATCTTGAGAGAAACTGTGAGTGGAGAAAGTTTATGAGCTAATTGCTCGCCCTGAGTGGGCTAGGAGATTAGTCCTTCAATGTTGAAGTTTAGGATGGCTTTAGGTCTTTTATGTTTGAAATAATCAATTGTGTCATAATCTGCAGCCAGTTGGATCAGTATGTTAGGGTGCACAGATGCTTTTGAGAAGAATTTGATTGCTACAGTCTGCATGAAAGTGTAAATATAAGGGACATTTGTGTCCCAATGTAGCTGGACAGTTCGGATGAACCATGGGGCACCCAGGATCATTCTGAGACATTTATTCTGGATACGTTGTAATTTGAGAATAGTATTTGAAGTATGACTCCAGGCCGGTGAGAATTGGATGAACCATCAGTTTGTATATGAGAAGTTTAATTCTGGTGCTCAGCTTACTGTTTCTGTTAATTAGCGGGTAGAGCTGGGCTATGGTTTTTGATGTGTTTGCACAGAGAGTCTTGATATGGGAACTGAAAGTCAGCTTTCTGTCCAATATTACACCACAATATTTGATCTCAGTTTTCCACGGAATTTTAGTGTTGAAAAGGAGAATATCTTCTTTAGGAAGCACTGATCTTCAAGAGAATAGGATGGCTACGCTCTTCAGGGGATTCACTTGGAGTCGCCATTTGGAGAAATATTGTTCGATTAGCAGTAGGTTTTCTTGCAGTTTCTTGATGGCTAGGTGAGGCTTTAAAGATCTGGCCAATATCACTGCATCATCAGCATACAGAGCTTTAATTAAAGATAATGGGTTGTGCAGTATATCATACAAGCATAAGGAGAATAGGATTGGTGCTAGTAAGGATCCTTGTAGAACTCCAGCCAAGATGCGTTTTTGTGTCAAGACTACCCCACACATCCTGACTTGTATGCGCCTATCATAGAGGTATGCCTTTATAAGATGAATGATTCCAATTGGTTTGCTATACATATCAGTTTGTATAGCAAACCATAATGCCAAACCTTGTCAAATGTACTGGCTATGTCAAGGAAAACAGCCCCAGTGCATTGACGCCAGTTAAAACCCGTGATAATGTGTTCCACTAATCTGTGTATTGAATCTTGGAGTCTGGTAAGAATTACCTTCTCGGCAATTCTACCGAGATTTGAGATGAGGCTGATTGGTCTATAATTTTGAGGCAATCTGGGATCTTTTCTAGGTTTATGGAACGGTATTATGTCTGCCAGTTTCCAGTAGGAAGGGAAATGTTTGTAGTGAAGGATGGAGTTAATTATATTTGTCAGATGGACAATAGCTCTACGTGAGAGAAGCTTTATTACTTTGTTAGAGATACCATCAGGTCCAGGAGCCTTTTTGTTCTTGAACTTTTTAATAATAGCATATATTTCAGCAGGTGAGGTGAGCGCAATTTGATTGGAAAACATGAGAGCAGAATTGAGTGAATATCTGACGTTACATTGGATCTTGTATATATGGTTAAAATCGAGGTGATTGCATGCAGGTTTACATTGTTTTTCAAGATGATTTGCTATTGCTTCAGCTTTATCAGCATCAGTGGGGATGAGACCTGAATCTGTTTGGAGGGGAAGGGGGGAGAGGTTTATTTCTGTTTTTAATCTTTCGGATGAGATTCCATATGGAGTGGTTATCAGTAGAGATGGAGATCCGTTTTTCTTCCCAGAGTTGAGTTCTATGAGCTGCGAGGGCATCTCTCACTGCAGAGGTGAACCTGTTCAAGATCCATTTGTCTTGTGGTGCCCTGGTGTCATGGTATCTTTTTCTTGCCTTATTTTTATCTCTAATCAGATTCATACTATCTTCTGGCAAGTGGTTGGATTTGCGGGTAGTTGCAGGGATAGTAACTGCTGCACAGGCTGCTTTAATCTGTTCTGTTAGATATTTATAACAGCTGTTTCAATTTCCTCTTTTGATTTAATGATGGGAACAGGACCAATATATTTTGCAAGTACCTTGGAGAGCCTTTCCCAAGGAATGAATGAGTGAGGGAGGAGGGGGGGGGATAATTTTTCAAGGTTTCCCAATTTTAACTGTATTGGGTTATGGTCTGATGACAGATCGTTAATCTGTCATTAAATTGTATTGGAGTCTGATGTGCTGCAATATGGCTATGTCCAACACATCAGCCCGACCATAAGTGTTGTGATGGGTGGGGTCAGCGGGACCTATTACATGAAGGTTATCGAAACCAGCACAGTTTTGTAGTATCTGTCCATTTTTGTTGGTGGAACGGCTATTCCAGGTTGAATGCTTGGCATTTAAATCACCTGACACAATGATAGGCTCTCCAGTATCGAATAAGGAGTTCAAATCCAAGAACAGTAATGATTTTTTTGATATGCTGCGAAGATTTTTAATTTGCCAACAGAACTTGTGAGAATCTCAATGCCGGTGACCTCGAGGTTGGTGGTAAGAGGGATGTTTATGGAGTGATGAGAGATGAAATTTTTAATGAAAATTGCTGTGCCCCCTCCTCTGTGGGATAGTCTATCAGCTCTGTACAGTTGGTATCCACAAATTTTGGGGTTGTCTGAAGGTCTTAGGTGTGTCTCATTTAGTAAAAGGACATCTGGCTGATGTCTTTGGATGAAATTTTGAAGTTCTAAAATCTCAATCCTCAGGCCGTTCGCACTCCATGCAATGATCCCTAGAGATTCTGGTTTTAATTTGTTACTGTTCATTAGTGAGCGCTGAAATAATGGATTGTGTGTCCTTTAGAAATCTGTTAGTAGAACTTTGTGAGGGGTTGGATCTGCTAAAATCCAACAGCATATTTGTGAGAGAAGAGGTAATGACAGCTGTCAGATTTGTGTGTGGTGTTGTCTGTTCATGGGATGACTGTTTAGGACAAGTTACATCCGCATATGTCCTAGATTGTTGTGGAGTTACTCTTTTGGGAACCTCTGGCTTCGTCTGAAGGGCGTCCGATGTTTTATATTGAACTTCAGGAAACTGTGAAGTAGTCTGAAATAGGTGTGCTGAGTGAGGAAGAAAATGTTTCTGCTTCTAATTTTCTATTTCTTGGATTGTGAGCACATCCTTTTAATTGGCAGTGTGAGGACTGCCACAATTGGCACATTTAGCTGGGGTAGATTTTGGTTTAGTGCATGTATCTGTTGGGTGGACGACCCCTCATTTTAGACATCTGAATTCAGCCCTGCACATCTTCTGGGCGTGGCCAAATCTTTGATATCTGTGGCACTGCCCTGTTGAAGCTCTTTTTCTTAGTGGTTCTATAGTAATTTTTAGTCCACAGGTGGATGTCATATCATATATGTGCTTATAAGCTTGACTGATCTCAATTAGAACCAGTGGCATTGGAGTCTTGTCTTTTTTGGTCATTCTACTGACCTCAGGTGGTAGGTCCTGGTGGTGTAGATCCGCAACCACTTCTTCTATGGATACGTCTTCTGAGACACCTCTGATTACTACCTTGAGATTTATTTTTGATCCTAGTGAAAAGGTATGATACTGTATATCATACCTTTTCACTAGGATCCTTTGGCATCCAATTCACCAGACAACCTTCGATAATCCATCACTGAGTAGGGCTCTATTTTAATACCTTCTGTGACATTCTTTGCTTGACTGTATGAAATCTTTAAATTGGACATCATAGTCATTAGGGACATCCATGTTTTCTTTACTCGCAGAATAATCGGAGGTATCTTTTCCCTTGAGGAGGTAGGAAAGTCCGGGTCAGGTCCGCCTTCTTCCATTCGATCTGCTTTGGATGGTTCAGAGGCTGCAGTTTTGCGTTTTTTGCGAGCACAAACCTCCTGATAATCACCGTGATCTGCAATGGAATTGTTATCAGCAGTTGTTTCTATTATGCTGGTGCTATCTTGATGGATACTGGGAAGAAGTTCAGAGAGTTGAGGGTCTTCTGAATCAACCTCTTTTATTTAATGAATTACGACTTTACCTGGCCATTTAGTGTGCAGTAGATTGCCTACATGCTTGAAGATAGCCAGAAGTTCTTTGAAATTTAGCAGGACATGCCTTGCCCTTGTCACGATAGCAAATAGACAGTCGCTTATGATTACAAGATATGAAATAATGGTGATACTAGCGGCAGTAGGCCTAGCATATCGCCCTTGTAATTTCAATTGACTTACCTGGATAAACCACTATGGAAAAATAAAGTGTCTGTTTATGGTAGTAAGCAAATTAACTACTATTACTAATGAATAAGCATAAATCGCTAAAAAACATATCAATCAAATTCACAATTCACCATCAATAATACACAAAAAACTAACATGCGAGCCGCCATCATGAAAATTCATGTTGTTATCTCATGCATCTTATTAGATTTGCACACACAATATATACTACCTAATGCCTATGCAACCAAATCTACTTGACCCACTTGCATTCGGCGACCGAGCATGAATCGTATCTGTGCATAAAGCCAGTAATGTAAGTAGTGCTAATGACAGAGCACAGTTAGGTATATAGGTTTAACCACAGTTCATTTTAAATATTATTCATTAAACAAACCTAGCCTAAAAATGAGCCAACAGAAACGTAAACGTTCATCTTTTGAAGCAGGATTTAAATTGCGTGTCGTGCAGTTTGCAGAAGAACATAATAACGGTGTTGCTATGAGAGAGTTTGGTGTAGCAGAGAGTGTAAGCAAAAAGACAGTCTTGAAAAAATCCCCAAAACAAAATGTGCCCATCGTGGATATGTAGCATCCTTTCCTCCAGAACTTGAAGAAGAGCTAAATGAATGGATTTTGATGCAACGACAAGATGGCATTATAGTAATAAGAAATGCAATTCGTTTTCGAGCTCTACAACTCAAGAATGGTAAATTCAAGGACACACCAGGTATTTCATCTTTTCTTGCTTCGCCTGGGTGGTGCAACACATTTATGGAACACAAAGCATTAACATTACGACACCGAACAAAAATTGTGCAGAAGTTACCAAAGCAGCTTGAAGAAAAAGTGCAATCCTTCCATAAATTTATCATAAAATTACGGAAGTGTCACGGATATGAACTTTCCCAAATTGGCAATATGGATGAGACGCCCATGTACTTTGGTGAAAAGACACCCTTTTCACCAACTGAGTAAACTCAGTTGGTGAAAAGGGTGTCTTCAAAAAAACAATGGGACATGAAAAAATGCATTTTACCGTTGTTCTAGCATGCATGGCAGACGGAACCAAATTAAAGCAAACAGTGATATTTAAAAGGAAGAAAATTCGAAGCATATAAAATTTCCACCAGGTGTAATTGTTCGTGCCAATTAGAAAGGTTGGATGGATGAAGAAGGTGTACAATTGTGGCTGGATCGAGTATGGAACATATCTCCAGGTAGCTTGTTATGTCAACAAAACATGCTATTCTGGGATATGTTCTGGGCGCATTTAATGGAGGCAAGCAAAGAGAAAGCACATGAGCTACGTACAGACCTAGCAGTCATACTGGGTGGTCTAACTTCCGTTTTGCAGCCGCTTGATGTCAGCTTGAATAAGCCATTTAAAGATTACTTACGTGAAAAATGGAGAGAATGGATGTCATCTGGTTTAGTGAAGATAACAAAGGGTGGGAATTTTCAGAAGCCTGAGATCACCCTTGTCACCAGTTGGGTTAAAGAAGCATGGGATTCGATACCATCTGAAATGATTCAACGCTCATTTCTTAAATGTGGAATAAGTAATTCAATGGATGGATCCGAGGATCACGTCATATATGAAAGCGAGGATGAAGCACAACAAAATGGAGAGCATGAAGACAATGACGACAACTGCTACACTGATGACGCAATCCCTACAGATGAATTTATAAATGAAATGTTTGGTGACTCAAAAGATGAAGAATTTAAAGGATTTTGACATTTTGTTTTAAAATAAATATTTCTTTCGTGAATTCGTATTGTATTATTTATAATATTATGGAAAAAGATTAACAGATCGCATTATACGTGGATGCCCTGGTCATGGCATTTTAGGGCTAGTTTTCAAACAAAATTTCTAGTTTGGATTATACGCGAAAATATATGATAATTCAACTTTTGCACAAACTAATAATGTAAACACGAGACCTGAAAATTATCCAACATTAACTAATATGCCACCTATCACTTACAATAAATAAATAAATAAATAATAATAAATAATAAACAAATAAATAATAATTATCTTCTTATATTTTGTGTTGTGAATTAATACTGTTAAATAAACTATCATTTCTTACCAGAGAATGCCTATTCTTGAATCTTCTCTTTTTCACCTTCTGTGGTTTAAGATTTTCCTACCTCTTATTAATCTACTATCTCTACTGGTACCACACTTCTGAAAATCATTCTGAACTCTTTACTTCTTATTTGTAAAGCTAGATTTCATATAATCAAAATTTCCTAATAGCAAAATCATTTTTTTTACTAGGTGACTTTAAAGTTTACAATTCAAACTGGCTCCCTTTTTTGAATCACACAGACCAAGCCGGAAGAGAAGCAGAGATATTTGCTGTAAGTAAACTATTTAAAACAAATCACTGATTTCCCAAACAAGATCCCCCAACAACACCATCTACACCTGCAATACAATGAATCTTTTCTTAACAAGTTCTCCTTCCAGGTACACTGTCAAGATGAATACTCCTCTTGTTAATTCATATCACAATTTCATTCAAGATTCATCTCTTGTGAAGCATTCATTGCTCTACTATTCACAACCTTACATAGTGGCTACAACACAACCAAGTGGAAAGATGTCAGTGACTTTTACTCTTATTTCCCATGGTCAGACTGTTTCTGTTCTTCAAATCAAGATAGTTATTATGATTTAGCTGCAGAAATGATGAATGCTGGAATAAGGGTTTTCATCATTCCACACTGTTTAAAATTTCCACCCATTATCCAAGCCACAGTTTTTCAGAATGTACCAGGGAAGTCCAAGAGCAGAAAACAGCTTATAAGTGACTTCGGACAAAACTCTAGTTTTTACCTGCAAAAAAAGCATTAAAATGGCTAAGTCCAACTTTGATAGAGCTAAATGTAGATACCGGTCACCTGTGTCAATGGCAGCCACACCTTCTGGTCCCTTAACAAAAGCCATTGGGTGCTACTTCTACTTTTGTTCTTCTGTGCTTCCACCTCTTTTGTCATCCAAACTGTAAATTGCAACATCACTTAAAGTTGTAGAAGGTTTTTTTCACTTGTTAGAAAGTAAATTATACTTGCCAAGAAAATATATTATTGTTTAATCCTTTATCCAAGTGTAAGCAACAAAGTTTGAGTGTGAAGCATTTTCATGACTAGACTACTTGTATATAAAAGCTGATGACTTCACATCAGTTGCCTTAGCATTTCATAATGCAAGGGGGGGGATGGTCATTGCCCCAGAAAGAAAGAAACTAAATGCAAATTAATGTAGAAGTCACATATTTCTCATATATAAGTAGAGAAAAGGTGTATAAATTAAAATATTTGTAGGGAAAGCCAACTTTGTTTGCTTACCCTTAGGTATCAGATGATATAAAAGTCCAGTTAGGATAGAAATGCAAGAAAACAATGATGGTAATGATGTCCCATTTGAGGCTATCTGGTGTGAAGTGGAGGTTAACAGAATGAAATATATGGTGGATGTTGCTATAGACCTGGTGGCTCAGCTGCAGGGGATGAAGAAATGCATTGCCAATTCAACCTCATGGGTACTAAACAAGCGATCATTATGGGTGGACTTTAATTATCTAAACCTTGATTGGGTAGATGAGGAATCTCATGATAAGAAAGAAGAGGAATTTATTGAATTATTGTGAGACAACTTTCTCAAGCAGCATGTGGAAGAAGGAACTCAAGGTCAAAGAGAGTTAGATTTGTGCATATCGTCAAAAGGGATCTCTGTTAAGAATATGACTATTTTACCACCAGTTGGTGACAGTGATCATGCTGTGCTTTTTTGGGAGGTATCTAATATATTAATGTTCCAATTAGAACGGGTTGCATGGTGAACTATAAAGCTGGAAATTATGTTCAACTTAGGAGAATACTATCTTTGGTCACATGGTATTCAGTTACTAAATGAAAAAGATATCAGCAATGCATAGTAATCTATGAAAAAGTGCTTAAATGAGGTAGTATCTGAATGTATCCCTAGAGTTCGAAGAATAAATAGGGTGGGAGTGAAATGGAGATGTGCAACCTTATTAAGCAAGAGATGCATAAAAAGAGGATGATGTGGAAAGAATACTGTGACAATAAGAGTCACACGAGAGGCCAAAACAGTAACAAGTATTGTCCAGAAAGCTAAATCGGAGTATGAAAAGAAATTGGCTATGCAGGCTAAAGGCAATCGATAAGAATTTTATTGTTATTATGCCACAAGCAAAAAAAAAAAGAAAGAATAAATGTGGAAAAATAACTGAATGCAGATAGTACTCTGGTGTTGGAAACTAATGAGATTGTTCAATTAATGAGTGCTCTCTTTCCTAAGATATATCAACTAGGTGTATGTAACATGGTGCCCAGTGCTGCTACTACATTGGATGAAGAGACGAAGGTACATCAGAATGAGGTTGAAGAGCTGTTTTATAACCTGGATAAGAATTTGGCAATAGGGACAGATAGAATATCAGCATGTATGATAAAGGAATATTCAGCTGAATTGGCTAGGCCTTTTGCATGCTCGTATAACTTAAGTCTCAGCTCAGTAATGATACTACAGGAATGGAAGGCATATATGATAGTTCTTGTACAAGGGTGGTGCAAAAACTGATGCATCTAACTACTGTCCTATCAGTATCTCTGGTGTGACAATGAAGATTTTGGAGAAGTTGGTAAGAACTCGTATACGGAAATGGGTAGAAAGACAGACAAGCTCTACTCTGTAAGGAACAGCGTGGGTTTACTAAAGGAAGGTCATGTTTTAGCAATTTGCTCATATTTTATAACAATATTGCCGCCTTGGTTGGTCGAGTGGTTAGCACATCTTCTCTCCATCCTAAAGGTTGCAGGTTTGAATCCCACTGTGGTCATGGATGTTTGTGATTGTGAAGATACTAGTGGTGATGGTGGTGGTGGGGAATAGATGGTATTGGTGTAGATGGTGGTAATTGCAGTTTCATGTAATTAATGGAGATGGAGAGTTGTAGAGTAGATGCCTCCCTTGATGAGTCTTTGGACTCCTTGAGGTGTCACATAATAATAATAATTATATAAATCAGGGATATTAAATCGAGCATTATTTCAAAGCTAAATGTAGAAACTATGAAAGTTTCATAAAAAAAAGTTGACTAGAGAGCTTATGGGAATACACTCGCTGGCATTCACAAGTTGCCCTAGAATACATGAGCACTTGCCCAAGTGTCCACATATTTGCCTTTTATTGGTCCATTTCGATAAGGTTTCACTGGTCTGACAGCTGTTTCTAACTGTTTTGGTCCTCCTCAGAGACCAGGCAGAAACCTTAAGAGAGCAAAAATTCGTTTAGTACTAAGGAAGGAACTTGAAGTGTCAGAGAGGTGTATTTTTTGTAATCGAACTCTCAGTCAGTGCATAAAGTATTTTCTAAAATAAAGAGCAAAAATTTTTCAGTTCAGTGAAAATATTATATAAATCAAGTGGATATTAAATTCAGCATTATTTCAAATGCTGACATTCACAAGTTGTCCTAGGGCAAACCACATAGAAGACATGAGCACTTGCCCAAGAAATGGGTAAGCATGCGAGTATTGCATAACCCATACATGACAACTGTGGATATATATAGCTCCATTCAGGTGAAAGTGAGCCCTATCTACCCACAAAATCATCCATGGCCACATTAGCATCCAACTCCACTTGACCAAGGAATGTTAAAGCGAACATCAGTTGACTTTCAAAGTCCTGTGGGCTTAACTCCTGTGTCAGGGTTATCTTGAATCTTCTGCAGAATTTTCCACACAGTTATGTAAGACACATCATATGTCTTGACAGCACGTACATTGCAGGAACTAACGCTGTTATTCACAGCCTGCTCCACAATGGCAGTAACGGCTTCATTCACTTGTTGTGAACTGATTGGTTTGTGACCTCTGCCAAGTCTAATGCTTAACAATCCTGTTTCTTCAAAACAACTAATCATTTGTCATAGAGCACATGGAGATGGTGGACTTCATCTGCATTTGTTCAGGAGATGAAATTCATGGAGTGCAGCAACAGCATTGCAATTGTTTAGGTAGTGCAGCTTCATGAGCAAAGCACACTGGGACAAGGTTAGTGCCATCACTGTGGAGAGTATTAACACCCAGAATGAAGGGAAAAATCCGGTGTCCATCTTTTTAAACTTTCCTGGCACCTGCCAAGTTGTGTGATATGCAAACTCCATGTATCTAGTGTTTACAATGTCCCAAGTGGTGAATTTTCAAGCTATTCCCTCCCCACCTCTGATATCGCTTCTGCATGATGCACAATGTATTCCTACAAAGTTTTGTAGCATTTGGATCATTTGATGGGGCTCCACAAAGCTTTAAACAGGGATACTTTAATTTTGATCACCTTGTATATGACTCAGCCAGATAAGTAAATATTTCATTCTCTCGTGAAGTACTGGCATTTCACCAGAATATGATAAATGGCGAGATGCTGTTACATTTTTTGCACACAGAGGTCATTCGCCCTCAGTAAATAAAAATATGTAATATGACTGTGACCTATGTGGAGCCTAGCAAGAACTACTTTCTCTCTTCTGTTTCTATGTCAACTAAATCACCAATGCTTAATCTCATGCAATTTGTTTGTGAGTGCTTCCAGCCATGATGATTGCTATTGGGTAATTAGAGATGATCTTATAAATTGTCTATAATCTGTATATGGGACTGCATGAAATCAAGCTTTAAGGATAAGAAATTAGAGGTCAGAATGATTTATAGGAGTAGGGGAAAGGTAGAGACAGCAGTGAATGAGGCAAAGAGCATTAACCCACAGAATGTAAAAAATGGGAGATTCAAGATTAGGTATACTCCAGCAAGGAATATCAGATCACACAAAAGCACAAGTATGTGGTAAAAAAAATAATCAGGCAGGATGTTGTTCGTATAGATAAGATGAGCTCTCATTGCTGCTGCAGAGATTTGTAGTTCAGTCAAAAACAGAGAACAAATTTGGATGTCTGCAGGTAGGTAGAGATGCACACCATTTAGGTTAGTGTTGTTATGAAGTAAATGGCAAAGTGAATGTGGAAAAAAAAATTATTTGTAAGTTTTTTTGGGGGGGGATTTTTTGTGGGAGGTTTGTTATTTCACTGCAGTGACACTATATTTATTTAGGTTACCCTCATGCCAGTATGACAAAGAAAAAGAGCAGGGTTGCGTGGAGTGAGAGAAGATACTCTTAGATGTTGCCCCACGCACATCATTTCATAACCTCTTTCAAGATGCAACCTGGCAATGTATATGAGATACTATATTTGTATAATGTAGATACAATGGATATCTCCATGGAGTCAAAAGACTCATCATTCACAAAATACCTATCACACCTCTCCTTCAACTCATTCACTGACAAAGCATTCCTAACAACTTGTGGCAACCTATTCAGAGCACTCTCAAAGCAAAAAATTTAGTCCTAACACACTTGCTAACCACCCTCTTAACAATATCCATGGGTGATCCCTCGTTCTCATCCTCCCTGCCATACACTGAAAAAAGTCTTCAGTGTCAATCCTATAAAATCATTGAAAAGATTTTATAGTATCCCCCCCCCCATCAAGTAGTTTTTGAAGGCCACAGACCTGCTGTCACTTACCTCTGGATCCTCTCTACCATTTCTTCATCCTCACAGAATCCAGGTGACCAAATCTGTATGCAGTAGTACAGATGTGGTCTTATTAAGACTTATAAAGGAGAACAATACTTCTCTATCCCTGCTTGTTAGTGTGTTCTTCAACAACCATATCATCTGATGTGTTGTTTTGGCTACCTTTGCAATGTGCTCTTTAAACTTCAATCCCTGTCCACAATCATCTCCAAGTCCCTGGCCTCATCAGGTTCTTGCAGTTCAGTTTCATCAATATGTGCTATATCTATCAATATATTACACAGCTTGTACTATATTGATAGAACTCTCTTCTTTTTAAAGTACCTTACACTTGGCAACATTAAACAGCCACTTACCTTTGCCCATACTACTACTCTAAGTCATCCTGCAGGATTCTACATCACCTTCATTTACTATTCCCAGTTTTGCATCATCAGCAAACAACTAAATATTTCTCATCAAATCATTTCCTACATCATTGATACACAATTATTAAACAACAAAAGACCAAGAACTAAGCCATGTGGTGCACTGCAAGTTATCTGATTTCTCCTGGACTCAATTCCTCCATAAACCATTCTTTGATATCTGTCAATCAGCCACCCTCTAATTCAAATCAGATTTATATCCGTCCCCATTTGCTCCAATTTATGAAACAGAATTCTATGTGGAATCATGTCAAATGCCTTTACAAAGCCAAGCAATATTATCACTGAGTAGTCATTTTCCTTATCCGTCTCCACTTATATTATAAAAAGTAAGCAAATTACTAAGGCAAAACCTATCCTTCACAAAACCATGTTGTCCCTTAATAAAGAATCATATTGCTATACACCCAGTCCTGAATTTTGTCTTTTACCAATGTCTTGAACAGCTTAACTAGCACTTTTATAATTTTGTCCACAATTTGATACTTATGTCTTGGTGCCTCCCGTTATACAGTGGGACTATTTTGTCCTCTTTCCATTCATTGGCACCTTCACAGTATATTGAGGTTTAAATTAAACAACTTAGCCAGAGGAGCTAATAATTCTGTTGCACAATCTTATAATATATGGCAGATATGCTATCTAATCCGATGGTTGTGTTTGCATTGAGGTTCTGCAATATTCTAGGTATATCATTTCTTTAATCTCTTTTCTCTGGTCAGTCAATTGCAATGTAATGGTAATTGTAAAAAATTTATGATGAAATTACTGATGAAAACTTACTTCTCAAACTTGTCATAATCACCTGTTTTGCAATTCCACATATATCCCTTAAGAGAAAATTCTGCATGCCTGGTGGCAGTCTCTTAGGCCAACACTATATGATCATTTCTCCCCAAGCAGAGGCCATGTAGCTATATTGGTTACTGTTAGTTCTCTGATGCTATGAATAGATCCAGCACTCTCGAACTTTGTGTCCCCTCCATTACATGCTGTCTTAGGTAATTATCTCTCAGCAGCTGTATAAATTCAATTTCCTTCCCCCTGTGACGATTTCTCCTCCTAATCTATGTCCATGTAGCTGAATCCCTATAATACTCAACCTGCACTCATCATGCTAATTTGCCAATTCATGTCATCTGTATGACATTGGCCGAGAGGTGATGCATCCACTCTCCAGCCAAAAGGCTGTGGGTTTGAATTCCACCATGGGCATGGATGTTTGTGATTGTTGTGAAAATATTAGTGGTGGTGGTAGATGCCGTTCAAGTTGATGATGATAGTTGTGGTTCGTAGTGGTTAGTGGATTGAGTGGTGGAGACAGAGTTGTAGACTAGGTGCCTTCCCTCGATGAGTCTTTGAACTCCCTGGAGGTGTCTTATAATAGTGATAATAATAATATTATTATTCTCTCTTATTGAATTATAGCAGCAACCAATTACATATTTCATCTTGTTGGCCTATATCTCACACCAAGAGACGGACTTCCCTCTACATCCCTGTCTTCCTGATGTACTTCTACTCTTTTCGGCTTCAATTCTTTTGCTATCATTAGCAAAACCTCTCCATCTTTGCAGATACTATATTCTTTACATTATATTCCTATGCCTATATCATGCTCAGTCAACCAAGTTTCATTAATGCCTATAACTTTGAACCAATTTGAGCTAACCAATGCCAAAAACAGTAATATCCCCTTCCCCAACACCTTGTGTTATTGTCCACTAAAGTTAAGTACCCGGGAGCTACATTAGGCATCACGTGATCTCTTCCACTTATAAACCTCTAGGATGCCTGGACCCACACTCACTTGCACCCCCCCCCCCCCCCAAGACATTCTAGTATCCCTGACTCTACGCTTCTGAATTCTCACTGAACAACGCTTTCTCTAGACTCTTGACTCCAAATTAAATCATCCACCTTATATAAATCCTTCCTTCCTTCCTTTCATCAAACTCACTCTGGACAACCAAATTCCATGCCATTCCTTCTACATACTAACTCCTTCGTGATTATAGCTCTACATTTCAGTACACATCTATCATACTAGGGGCAACATAACTTTTATTTTCTCACTTTTCTTTTTCACATATACTCCTTCCTTTTACATACTATACTAGTCACTGCTAAATCATTTGTACCAGCCAAAATAAACATCTATTTCACCTTCACTCTCTGCGTCCTTACAGCATTACCAACATCCATAACTTGGCAACAGGAAAACACAATTTTTCACACTCTTCTCAAGAGCACCTCTTAACAACGAATCATTATACACAATTTAATCTTTAATTCGAATGCTTTTGCTCTTTCACACTCTGCTTTCTCTACCATTGCCTCCGTGTCATACCATCTGCCAGTCATTTTTCCAACCATTAATTTCACATTTTGTTCTGTGGATAACTACACATAAGTGAACTTCTTTTCCATTACTATCTGATCATTCTCATCATTTTCCACCATTTCATTCTTGCTGTCACTTCTTACCCATCATTCTTCTTACCTTCCTTACACTTCTGTATCCGTTCTTGAAACGTTTTTATGCAAACCCTCTCACCAGTTTCATTCTCCTTCAATAAATGTCTTGTTTCACAAAAAAGCATACATTTCATACATGCTGCAGTGAACAAAATCATGCATGTTAAAATGGCCTGCCATGGTTTTATGAATCAGTGCCATGACATACATTACAGCATACAATATAACAAAAATAAAAGCTTAAAAACTATGCAATTAAGCACAAAATCAGTTAACTACCATAAATACTTCAAAAAGAACTCATATTTTGGCACCAAAAATCACCACTTGTAGCACCTTCTGCTCTCTAGCAAAAGCCCTAGTTGATCAGGTTCAGTCTCACACAAACTATCTGGCAACTAACTTTGCAGAGTTACTTAACAGCTGTATCCTCAATCATGAGAAGTACTGGAGTTCTACAATGTTTGGCATGTCCATGAGGGACATCATTCACACTGCATTTTGAAAGATTAGGGGGGGGGGGGGGAGTAGAAACCAGAAACTCTGGTCTGGGATCCAAGCATGGCAACAGCTAATCAGACCTCCAATAAGCAATGCAGCGGTGTTTTAGTGGTTGATGAAGGCCATCTACCACTTCGTACATGTAGTTTGCATTTTTCCAACTATGAAATTTATTTTATGATACTGTAAACTAGGATTCATAACCCACCAGTATGTGAGAACAGTCATACTTTCTTTCTGTCCTCTTGATCTACATTCCATAATCCTGATATTTTTGTAACTCTTATTTGCAGCCATTCCAATACTTCTTTATCAACTTACACCCTAGGACAGTGATTCTTAACTGGTGTTCCACGAACTGGTTACAAGTGTTCCGCCGGTGAAAGATATCACATGACACAGTTCTGAGTATAATTGGCTACTCTGAATAAAAATCTCGAGGGAATTAGGGAATTATTTCCGTTATTAACAATATTGGAAGAAAATATTTCAAGTTACTTTCCTTCCTTAAATACACACAATTATGACTTGATACGAAATTCATTTGGCATAGTTAGTACATCGAGTTGTGAATTTTCGTTACAAGAAGAAGAAAAATTAGTTACCTTGCCAATGGATCGTACTCTAAAAATGAAATTCTCTGAAATAACTCTTCAGGAATTTTGGATTTTTGTCCAAGCTGAATACCCAACTCTCTCCACGAGGACACTGAAAATTTTGTTACAGTTTTCAACACCATATTTGTGTGAGCTCAGTTTCTCAACATTATCCCATATAAAAACTAAAACGCGTGAAAGACTTACTAATATAGAGAAGAAGATGAGGGTAGCTATATAACATATTAGACCTGATATTGCTGAAAGCCGACAAGCTCAAGTATAGCATTAAAATAAGTTCCATTTTTATAAAGAGCAACTCCATGCATATTTTTATTGTTAGTTTTATGACCCTAATGCTTTTGGTGCTGCCCAAATTTTTCTTATAATCAAAAGTGTTCCGTTATTTCGAAAAGGTTAAGAACCAATGCCCTAGGAGATCATATATGTGCACAATAGTCCAGGTGTGGTTATATCAAGGCCTTGTAGAGAGGCAAAATGACTTCCTTACTTATCCTTATATGTGAATGCTTACTTCTACATCACAATTATCTTCTGGGTTGTATTTGCAATTTTTGTTACTATGTGACCTATGAACTTTAAATTATCGTAGACAGGCTTATACATTGGTTATGCGTTACTAAATCACTTAAGGAATTGAACAACGTAGATACGAATATAAATTAAATTACACTTTAATAAATATTTCCGATATTTCGACAACGTCACGTTGCCATTTTCAAAAGGAACTTACAAAAAAAAGGCACGTGCATACAGGCAATACAACACAGTAACTGAGAATGAAGAGATGAAGCTATTGTTCTCCTAAAAGTCCTGATGGTGCCCTCTAGAAGGCTAAGTAGGCGTTCTTGGATGTTGGGCTGAAGGTCTGCTGATGTAAGCCTCTCAAATTTGGGGCAGTCGCATACAATCAAATTTGTTGAGGTTTGGAGAGTTTCTTAGAGCTGAGGCTGATTCCATAAATAGTCTTTCGAATTTGTATTTGCTAAGGTGTATTACTGTAGCTTTCTTCCACTGTATTTTGTGGCATGTATCCAGAGCATGGTCTGCAAGACCAGAATGGCTGTACTTGTGAAAGCGGTGTAGTCCTTGTGTTCAGAAATTCTGATATTCGCTGTCCTGCCTGTTTGGCCAACGTAAGACAGTTTACAACTGCAAGGGACCTGGTATACACCAGGTAGGTCTAGGGAAAGCAGTTGGATTTTGGTGGAGCGGATAAAGGATGCCAATTTTCTGTAAGGCCTATAACAGGAGGTCAGGTCATGTTTTTTTAAGATTTTGGTAATTTTTTTCGAGGTGCCTCGGATGTAGGGAATGGTGATGGATTTAGAGTAATCCTTGTTGTGGAGGGGGGCTAGCTACGCATTGCTTCGTGAACAAATCACCGCCACGCAGTTTCTCTTAGCAGAGATTAACGAAGCTATTTGTGCCGCCGAAGATGAGCTTTTGTGCACTTTAAATCACGAACTTTGGTCTATTTTACATGACGTCTCGTGTACCGCTGCAGGCAAAGAATTTGAAAAAATATGAAGCCGACCGATGAAAAAATTCGAAAAATTAAATAAGAACTCTACCGTCAATCCAAAACTTGCTACCAACACCGTAATTAACCTTTCTTCAGTCACCCTGAAGCCTGAAGCACTCAACGCGCTTTCATGTGGCTACAACTTCGCCATTGTTCCCAGAAAAATACCTAGTGAGGATATTATGATCCAGATTGAACGCGGAATCCGCCAACTTCCACATCAAATCGCCAACAGTGTAAGACTGGATGCAGCTTGTGTCCTCTCCAAAGCAAGACCACCAAAAACCAACATATCCAACAAGGAATATAAAACTCAACAGGAAATGAGGAATAATAAAGAATTAGTTATCACCAAAGCAGATAAGGGAAATGCAACTGTAGTACTTAACCAAAAGGACTACACAGGTAAGCTTAATGCTCTTCTATTAGATCGGGCTTCTTACCTCCCTATCGAATAAAATCCCACCAACTCACAAATTAGAAACTCCACAGGCTCCTTAAGAAGGTCACGTCTTGGCCGGTGGAAATCACTAACAAATTAAAACCATTTAACTCCCCCCCCTCCCCCCGTATTTATGGACTCACAAAAATACATACGGAAAATGTGCCATTACTTCCCATAGTGGATGGCATTGATTCCCCCCACATACAAACTAGCTAAACATTTGGCCAAAGCTCTCTCACACTATACTGGCAACACACCATCACACATAAAAAACTCAGCCCACTTCAAAGCCAGCACAGAAAACCTTACACTCCAACATGCTGACATAATTATCAGCTTTGACGTCTCCTCCTTATTCACAAATGTCCCACTCAAGGAAACTTTAGAGCTAATCCAAGCTAAATTTTCTCCCGATATCTCAGCCCTATTTCAATTCACAATGAACTCAGGCTATTTCGTTTGGCAGGGAAAATTCTATAAACAAATAGAGGGGACAGCCATGGGTTCACCACTCTCCCCACCCTTGGCCAATTTCTTTATGGAGACCTTTGAAGGAAAAGCCTTAGCCTGTGCCCCACAAAAACCAACCATATGGCTTTGCTACATTGATGATGTGTTCACTATTTGGCCACATGGCTCTGAAACACTCCTCTCCTTCTTAACACACCTAAACAACCAACACCCCAGAATCAAGTTCACCCTGGAAAAAGAGGAAAACAACAGCCTCCCTTTCCTAGACACACTAGTCACCCACCAGCCCGATGGAACCTTGGTTTTCTCAGTTTATAGAAAACCCACCCACACATGCAGATACATTCACCAACAATCCCCCCCCCCCCCTCACAACAATATGGAGTGGTGAAAACACTATACAACAGGGCTAAACTAATCTGTTCTAACGACATAGCCCTAAACACTGAACTAAATCACATCCTCAACACTTTCTCAGCCAATGGCTACCCCCTCAAAAAAATCCAAAAAATCTTAAAACCTACAAACCACATCACCTCGCCCCCTCCCCAACAAGGTTTACTCTAAATCCATCACCATTCCCTACATCCGAGGCACCTCGGAAAAAATTACCAAAATCTTTAAAAAAATGACCTGACCACCTCCTGTTATAGGCCTTACAGAAAATTGGCATCCTTTATCCGCTCTACCAAAAACCAACCACTTCCCCTAGACCTACCTGGTGTATACCAGGTCCCTTGCAGTTGTAAACTGTCTTACGTTGGCCAAACAGGCAGGACAGCGAATATCAGAATTTCTGAACACAAGGACTACATCCGCTTTCACAAGTACAGCCATTCTGGTCTTGCAGACCATGCTCTGGATACATGCCACAAAATACGGTGGAAGAAAACTACAGTAATACACCTTAGCAAATACAAATTCGAAAGACTATTTATGGAATCAGCCTCAGCCCTAAGAAACTCTCCAAACCTCAACAAATTTGGTTGTATGTGACTGCCCCAAATTTGGGAGGCTTACATCAGCAGACCTTCAGCCCAATGGCCAAGAACACCTACTTAGCCAGCTAGAGGGCACCATCAGGACTTTTAGGAGAGCAATAGCTTCATCTCTTCATTCTCAGTTATTGTGTTGTATTGCCTACATGCACGTGACTTTTTTTTTGTAAGTTCCTTTTGAAAATGGCAACGTGATGTTGCCGAAATATCAGAAATATTTATTAAAGTGTAATTTAATTTATATTCGTATCTACGTTGTTTGATTCCTTAAGTGATTTAGTAATGCACTTTAAATTAATATCTACTGTAACACCAAGATCCCTAGACTCATCAGTTTCTACAAGCACAAGCTCACCAATATAGTATACTGTTGGATATCTCATCATGACACAGTACATATACTTGAACTTATTAACATTGACTTGAGAGCCATTATAATCTCCCCATGCCTCTAACCTACTGAAAGTAACGTACTTCAATAACATCCTTGACTGTTCTGCTTTTCTTTGCATGATCAGTAAACAACTCAACATCTCTTGTCAGGTCTTTTTCCAATGTCATTAATATAGAGACTCAACAAAAATGGTCCAAAGACTGACACATGGCACACCATATCACTTTAAATCTGGTAGACTCCCCTCCCCTCAAATACCATTTTCTGGTATCTATCCTCAGCCAAACACTAATACAAGTCAATAGTTTATATTACAATCCCATATTCTCCAATAAAAACAATAGCTGTGGTCTGCCAAGCAAGCATTAAAATGTATCTATTCCTTTTATCTGACTCAGCCATAAAATTATAAAATGAAAGCAAATTGCTAACACAATGTCCCTTCAGTAAAAACACGCTGTTTTTGCAGAGTACAACTTACCTCTTGATCCATTTCTAAAATCTTCACATTCATTCTAGAGATACTGATAGGTCAATAGTTAGACACATCAGTCTTTACAACATCTTTGTGCAATAGGATTATCATACATTCTTTCCATTCCTATGGTATTTATTTATTTAGCATGTGGCATAATAAAGACACATGACAGAATATATAATTATATATTTGTGCAGACAATAAAAATGAGACAAGTATTGCACATATACAAATAATTGGTAAAAAAAAAAAAAAGAAAAGAAAAAAGTTTAAAATTTTAAGTCTAGTCCAGATAGCAAATCAAGAGCTGAAGGTCACCAGGGTAGGCTTTTATGCTGCAGTCCTCCACAATGTGCCAGATGGTTTGGTTTATGGCCCCACAGTTGTATTGGGGGTGTAGGTGATCTTCCCCACTTGTGTAAGCTGTCTGAGCAGATACCATGTCCTGTGGATATCCTATTTAGGCTTTTCCATAGATGACGATCCCTTTCAGATTTTGGTTGGGAAGGATATACTTGTTTTTAAGTCTGGTGGTGATTTTTCTTTCATAGTTTCTAGCCATTTAGAATTAACATTGAAATTGCTATTTATTAGTTCTTCAGCCAGTATTGGTGAAGGCTGTCGGGATTTAAGGCGATTCATATTTATATATGGAAGGTCTTCATATATCGGCAACAGGGGATTGATGTTTATCCTATGGTATCTTTCTTGAGCTGAGACTCAAATTATACAAACATGTATATAATCAGGTAATACAATACCTTCAGAATCTCCTCATGCACCACTATCTCTTCATCTGATGTAGTGGTAACAACACTGCGGGATACATTACATATACCAAGTTGAGCAAGACAGTAAAGAACACTCATTATTTGAACAATCACATCTGTTTCTGATGTAAGAGTACTGTCTGCTTTCAGTAAATTAGTATTATTCAATATTCATTCTTTGTTTTTCTTACAGCATAACAAGAAAATTCATAGCCTTATCCTGCACAGCCAATTTCTTTTTACGCTCTGATTCAGCTTTCCATACAATACTTATCTTTTCTGGGCTGCACTTTACACATTCCTAGCTTATCTCACTCTTACTCTCATGATATTCCTTCCACATCATCCTCTTCTTATGGATCGCTTACTTAATAAAATTACACATCCATACACCACATAATTTAAGCATCTTCTCAAAACTTACCCTCCTCGCTCAGCAACTGATACCATGGGACTGGACACTGTACTTTCCTGAATTTGTCATAATTTCCAGCTTTGTAGTCAAGCATGTGACCTGTTCTGATTGGAACATTCATATACTTAGCGACTTCACAGGTCAGCAAAGCAGTCACGTACTTAACTGAGACACCTTCTGATGCTATAATCAAATTTGACACTCTTTGGCCTTGAGTTGCTTTTTTCACATTTTGCTCAAGAAAGTTGACATTGCAACAGCTCAATAAATTCTCCTTCATTCTTATCAGTTTTCTTTCTATCCAATAAATGTTGATTACTCATTTAGTACCCATCAAGATAATATGATGATGCATTTCTTTGCCTTGAGCAACTGAATTTCTTAGTCTGTAGCATCACCTCCACAACATATTTCATTCTGTTAGCTTCCATTTCACATCAGATAGCCTCAAACTAATTGTTACACAGGACACTATTGTTTTCATGAGTTCTACCCTAATTGAACTCAAATCACTTGATATCATTAATAGTACATCCCCACCCTTTGTCTTCTGTCCTTCCTAAAAATACTATATTCTTGACACTCAATTCCAGTTACTACATTGACTCTGAGAGCCAAGTTTCACTAATGCCAATAATTAGGCCAAAACATATTCTAAGCAATAATCCCTCCCCATGTTTCCGATTTCCTGGCATTTCTGTATAAACATAACAGGTTACCCTCTGGCTTTTTTTTTAATATATATACTTACAACAGCAGTCTGCTTGGCCTGGATGAGCAACTTTTTCTTTTCTGCACCAAGACACAACATTCAAAAACCCAAAGCATAAAAATACCCCCCCCCCTTTTCACTAGATTTATAACCATGCTTACTGACATTTGTATATTATCATGTTTGCATTCCTTACCTGATCTAATACCCACCTTCTCAATGTTCCTCCCATGATGATGCATTTCTTCATGGGAGGAACACTGAGTCAGTTTCTCTTACTTGCTGCATTAGGTTTCACCTCCAGTAAATAATTTCTTCTGATGCCAAATCCATTTGTGAATAGGCCATCCCTTCGTATACAAGTCTTTTCTACCATCAAAGTCACTCCACACATCCAAAAACCTCACACCCCATTTCTTTATGTAATCTGTGCATTGAATTATTTGCTATCATAGACCTTCTTAACTAGTACTATCATATTTCAGTAATAAACTGTCTCTCTCTCACACTTTCCCTTCTGGTTTCCTCTGGCAATCTTTTTCACATCCTCTCTTATACTACATTTATCACTACTTAAATCATTTGTGCCTATAAGTACTATCTTTTTTTTTTTTTTTAATCTGTTTCTCTACTACATTCGTCACCTTGTTAAGCACACATTTAATAAGCATATCACCATATTCATATTACTTTTTTTTCTTATTACATTCTCATTGACTTATGCTATTATTTTTGTTATTATTTGTTATAACTTACCAAATTCTGCACTTTTCAGCCTGATACGGTTCTCCTTATTTTTCTCATCCTGATGGATTTTTAGTAAACATTTCCTGACTCTTTCTAATTCTCTAATCATTAATCTAAGAATTTCTTTTAATGTGGAAATTTCAATTTTTCTTCATTTGTGGCATCAATATAATGGATTTGATGAGTGGAGCAAAGGTTCTCAGAAACTGCATTATCCCTTGCTTTGACATCAGTGTTGTTCTGCCAGGTTTTTTGTATCACTTTTAAAAACTATCTTAATTTAACAATATGTCTACAAATATGTTAAGAAATGCTCTCAATATTATAAATTCACTAAAAACCAGAATAATATACTAAAAAAATACCATATCTAAAAAAAAAACTCAATAAATAAATAAAACAGCTACTTACAGGAGCGTCAAATAACATCCATATTCAAAACAACCTTAAACCAGAAATCCTTTAATACCTGATTAGATTAATTTAAAATCAATCTAGTTTTAGAGAAAAAATGATTTTGGAGATTTCTTCAATGTTTAAAATAAAACATCACAATAAGATTTTATCTGCTGCAATGAATTTAAAAAAAAACATTCCAAATATAGTATTCTGCAGTAGGAATGTAATTTTGTTAAAATGATGTATTGTCTGTTCCTATGGGCAGTAATACTTTCAACTGTCCATTGAGCACTAACTTCCCCCCCCCCTCCATGGTTATCATCTAATTGTTCTGAATTCTGTCCTCTATGTGTTTATTTTCCATGAACATTTCAGTTTGAATGCTACTAATTTTCTTTTAGCATATTTTCCACTTGTCAGTGTCTCAGCTTTGGTCTGACTGGAATGATTTAATCATCATTCCAACTGTTCATGTTTTAGATAGTTTAATAAGTTATTTTTTCAATTTCTGTTAGGACAATTTGTTGATATACTTTACTCAGTCATTAGACAAAAGATGTAATGAAAAAATGTTTGTCACAATGCAATAAAATCAGTGTCTAAAAATTGTGATTTCAGTTAAACAAAAGATATCCCTAACTGATAACCATAGCATTTCATACAAAATACTTCCTTTTCCCAAATACTTGACAAAGTATGTTATTTTCTTAAGAACCAAACTCTGGAGTCAGTCTGCTAGAGAATTCATTTATGTAAAGGAAGAAGAGGGCAGGTGAAAGTACAAAGCCCTGAGGTAATCCACTACTATAATGTATAGAAAATAACCAGAAAGGAAAGTGGCACCCCAACTGAAAAGGACAGAAGACTGGCTATGATTATAGTTTAGTGAGTAGGCCTGTGTCAGATCCTATCAAATGTCCTGGAAATGACAAGAGCAATATGTGAGTTTCTTCAAATCTTTCTATGGATTGAGTCTAAAGGTGAGTTTGTGATGGCTGGGAGACTAACTGTGAATCAAAAGTGACAAAATCTATACTGTTGGTTAGTAATTAGCTTTATGCATCCAAGATGGAGAAGGAGAAGTTGGCTATTGAAGATTTTTGAAAGAAGTGAGGTAAGTGCCTATAAACAACAATAGTTTGCTGACTTTTAGTTTTTTTTTTTTTTTCCACATTTGAAAAACAGTAAAAGCATTCCCTTGAATATATACAGAATCAAAATAAAAGTATTATCATTCCATGACTTTTTAATTCAAGCTGTTCTTTCATTATTTAAATTGAAGTGAATTTAAAGTGAAGCCTATTGGCTCTTTATTTAAGTGTTCTTTCATTATTTTCAGTCAGAAAAACCTGTATGAATACCTTAAGTTAGCTCGCATGGAGGTTTTTAATATTAACATTATTTCATGGTCACCAAGTCAGAAGACTCACCACATTTTTCACTTTGCCTTGAACATGTACAATGAGGGAACTGCCACTTATTCTGGCTATGCAATCCACTCATTAATTACACTTCATGCCAAGAATCCACTTTTCATTTCCTTATCCAATCACTTTATATGGTTTCGAAATAGTTTGTTTTCCCATAATATACTACCATATAACATTTCCTGTCTGACAAGCTCAACTCACTAACTTGTATGTCTCAATCACCTCTTCGCTCCCTCTTCGCTAAACTTTGCAGAACACGTTATTCAAAGATCTGTCCTCAACAGATTTGAAAGAATGTGCTTAATGTTCCAAAGTCCTGAAAAAGAGTCTTATCCTAGAGAAATTATCCATTCTATTATCCCTACTTGTCAGCATCCTTCATATTATGACAGCCAATTTCTGGATAATTCTAAACTTCAACTCCCTATCCAGCAATTCACCCATCCTTTCCTTGCACACTAAAATATTATATTACTGCTTTGTATTTTCTTTTTTAGCACTTTTGTGCTATCAAAAGGACAAAACAAAGAAACTTTTTTTAATGCATAATAAGGAACTTAATAAACTGAAGTGGATCTCAATAAATCAATAATAATAATATCATAGTCATAACTGTTTACCTGTTTCCCTTTAGTAATAGTACTGGCAAAAAGACAGAGTCCTGGTAAATGACTAGGGACATTTATTCGTTTAAAGAACCACACCTAGAGAAAATTGCCTAAGTTACTATATAAGTAAGTTTTTTTTTTTTTTTTTGTTTTTGAAAAAAGTAAAAGCATTCTCTAGAATATATACAGAATCAAAATAAAGGAATAAGATAAATATAAATAAATGAAGTAGATCCTCTGTGACTTTTTAATCCATCAAAGGGAATAAGTGCATACTTTTTATTATTATTATATATGGCATTGTTTTGAGATTAGAGATTGTCTCTATAATGATTTGTTATTCTGAGTGTTTATTATTACGCAAGGGTTCAATTTCAATTGGTGAAATGACTTTTATCTGTTTTCTTTTAGAATCTGGAAAATCATTAACTCAAGACCAAATACAAAAAAATACACATTTAATAAAATTAAAACAATATATACACTTTAAATAAAATTACCTAACTACAAAATACTGGATCCAAGGCCTTCTAAAAGAAATCTACACTTTAGAGATTTTCTTATCCAAAAATATTAAAATCGCCCATTCTCTGACTCATTCTATTACTGGATTGTTTAACATATACTTAATCATGTCCACCAGACTAAACACCTTGTTTTCACAACAACAAAAATGTTCATAGTCAGTTTCCTTGTTAGGGTCTTTTTTGAATATATAAAATTCTCTTCTTCTTTTCCATAGGATTCTTTCTTATCACCCTTATATAACACAAAATATTATTCCTCACTGACTCACTGATGTTATAAATACTTCTTACCTCTTGCAGTTCTATATGACGCAAAATTTACTGTACCAGAGAAAAAAGTTTCTTCTACAACTTCATAAACAACATATCTAATCTGAGCTAATTCCATTGCCTTTTCCAGTAGAAATCACAAACAGATCCAGCGTCCTTAAGACGGATGAAATTTTCCAATCAGCATTTCCTCAAACAGTCAATTAGAACATTGACTGCAATATCTTCTTTTATTTACTAAATACTTGTTGACAGTCTCAACTCCTCCAGTTTAAAGACTCACAGTTCTACAATTCCTTTTCAGAATCTTCTTTAATATTCTTCCGACTGTCACATAAAACTTATAAACTTCATAAGAATAAAATTTCTCCAGTCTGTGTTCTTAAACTTCCATTAGCTCTCTCTCTTAAACTTCCATTAACAAGAATGTCTTTTCAAAACACACAACACTTTAATAATTTTAAATTACAATAAAAAAGGATTGAAGGTAACATAATTATCAGACTCTAGTAAGTATATCAATTTCAAATGGCTTGCATTTCATTTTGACAATAATAATAATAATATCAATAGCAGGCACATCGCAAGTGCCAATGTACATGTTATGAAACCAAAACTAATAATATATTAACATAAACAATTTGTAAAAACTTTCATAATTTTAAATTATGATTATTTTTACAACATCTCTATGGAGTTCAGAGACTCACTGTGGGAGACCCATATGATAAACACAAATCCTATCATATCTCTCCTTGAATCCATTCCACTCACTACTCTCCATGCAAAAAATCTGGTCTGATTTTGATCCCCTACTAACCACACTCTTGCACACATTTTCATATATTGAAAAAGTTCATTTGCATGAATTTTATAAAACTTCTTTAATATCTTAAGAGTTTCTATCATGTCCTCTCTTTTCCGCTTATCAACTAAATTTTGTAACTCACAAACCTTCAACCTATCATCATAGGGAGTATTCCACAGAACTGTCATCATCTTGGTCACTCATCTCCGAATCCTCTTCACCACCTCCTTTAGTCCTAACTTTTTGTAAAGTAGTTCATAGCTGGTTTTGACCTTCGTTATCACAAGCTGAATGTGATCTCTAGCTATCATGGATGAACAAAAGCAACAAGATAATACAGAAGACAACTGCCATCATTTTGTATGCCTAATTCCAACTAGTATATATATTTTTAATATAACATGGTATTCCATTATTAATTATATGAAGAGCCAAAGGCTTCAATTCAGCAGCATATAAACTTATTTAAGTTAAGGGATATTACATCCCATATTGTTTCATAGCCGAATATAGTAAATATATAAAGTTCGGCGAGTCCAAGCGTAAGCAAATACCTGGATAGTGTTACAACTGACCCTTTAGGGAGCGCAACACTGAGACAACTCATGGTAAGGGTGGAGCAAGCTCCGATCACTATTCTTGATATTTCCCCATAATGTGAAACCCAGCTCCTAGGAGCTGTATTATTGTTCTACATTATGAGTGAGAGAAGGTCACTACCCAGACCAGTTTCAACCTTTATTGAGGTCTCATCATTGAGTAGGTAGACCTAAAAATACCAAGTTTGTAGCAAATAGAACTTACATATACCCTACTTATTCGGCTATGAAACAATATGGGATGTAATATCCGTTAACTTAAATAAATGGTATTCCATGGTAAGTTTTTTCTGATTTCATAGAGTTAAAAATCAGAATTCTGTTCAGGAGAAAAATCCTATTTAATTCCCAGAGAACAATCAACTGTTTCAGTAGTGGCTGAAAAGAGGTTCAAAAAAGTTACTTTAATCAATGACTAAAATCCAACCTACACACACTTTATTCTGCCCAATTATGCCATGCAATAATTGGCCAAAGTCAGAGAAATAGGAGCACCCCATTGCAGTTCCTTCAATCTGCATGTAAAGCTCATTTCAACCTGCACTGTTAGAAAAGTTGAAATGAAAATGTTCGTTTGAGACCTGTTGTAAATTGCATTGGCTGTCTGACTTAAAAACTTTCAAAACATCTATAAAAATTCTCTCCTCTTCTTCATCCTTTGTTAAAAGTTCAGGTTCCAAGACAAACTGATATACTGAAATGATTATGTACTGATTCCCTCCTGACACTGTAAAAATTATTCAACTTTGATATAGCCACAGGTCATTTTTCTTGAAAAATAAGCTTATAAACTTTAAACAGACTGAAGAAACTGCAATAATAGCAGGATTTCTCTGACTTTGGCCTGATATTATATAAGTGGAATATTTTGAATAATATATTCCTTTCTTTTAGTGTTGCACAGTGATCAGCATTCATTTTAGAAATTATGGACTTTACAACTGTGTTATAAATAACTCTTTTAATTTCCGACGTTTTGATTTTCATATTAAGATCATTATCTGGAGTATATACAAATATACAAGGACAAGCTGAGTTACATTACACACAGTAAGCTAGAGAAACAATGATTTGATCACCGGTTATTCTACTGGCATGACCTCTAGTGAAAAAAAAAAAAATTACAAATTAATTATTTAGAAACTACATCAAGCTAAATCCTATTTAAGATAACATGAGAAAAACATTTTTTCTTATAGTCTTCTTTCAGTAACAATGATGTCCTATTTTTAACATTATTACAATTGTTATTTTAGATTTAGGATTCTGGATTACCTACAGTCCTGTTTATAGTTAACTCTTAGAGAGAAAGGTTCCATGGGTAGAATATGTGCCTTCCATATGCTTGGAATTTTTAGACCGTCATTATTGTTCAGATTGGGGTGGTTGATAAGAATCTCACAGGCTTACTTAAATTTGTGTTCATACCATGTTTTGGTGTGATGTAGACAACTGGTGCTTTTCCAGTCAATTCTATGTAAAGTGTTCAGGGCATGATTGGAAAGGCCAGCCTCATCATAGTTATTATATTTAATTATATTTAATGTGTCGCTTATGTTCCTTTTGTATGATCGGAATTGGGATTCCTGTTTCCCCTATATATGGTATACTACAGGTGCAATAAATACGGTATACTCCAGGGTGGGCCAGTGGAGGGAGTGGGTCTTTGGATGAGTTGAGTAAGCTTTTTAATTTTGAAGGAGGTTTAAAGGTGGCTTTAAGGTTGTATTTTTGTAGTATTCTATTTATTTTATCTGATGTCCTTTTAATGCAAGGAATAGTTATAGTTTTATTGTGGTCTGGTTTATCTGTTTTTTTATTGAGGTCTTGTAGAACACACTTCCGTTTCTAGATAACATATACAAATAAACTCCTACCACCACCCACCACAAAAACTAGGTGTCATTAATACTCTAAAAAACAGGGCTTTGAAGATCTGCTCCAGTGAACAAGCTCTGAAAGACAAATTTAAAGTTATCAGCAATACTTTCATAAAAAATGGTTACAGTCAAAACACTATTAACAAAATTCTCTACAAGACCTCAATAAAAAACAAAGATAATTGCCAGCAAAAGTTGGTTGATTAGCCATTAGTAGCAGAGGCTCTAAGGCTCAGCAAAAAGGTAAGCAAGTTTGAGCATGTTAGTAGTTGGAAGGGGTCAATCGTTCGATGCTGTTGGCACACTCTCCCTCGATGAGTCTTTGGATTCCCTGGAGGTGTCGCATAATAATAATAATAATAATAATAAACCAGACTACAATAAAACTATAACCATTCCTTACATTAAAGGGACATCAAATAAAATAAACAGAATACTACAAAAATACAACCTCAAAGAAACCTTTAAACCTCCTGCAAAATTAAAAAGCTTACTCAACTCATCCAAATACCCACTCCCTCCATTAGCCCACCCTGGAGTATACCGCATTTATTGCACCTGTAATATACCATATATAGGGGAAACAGGACGCACAATTCCGATCAGACAAAAGGAACATAAATGACACATTAAATATAATAACTATGGTGAAGCTGGCCTTTCTGATCATGCCCTGAACACTTTACATAGAATTGACTGGAAAATCACCAGTTGTTTACATCACACCAAAACATGGTATGAATGCAAATTTGAGAAAGCCTGTGAGATTGTTATCAACCACCCCAATCTGAACAATAATGATGGTCTAAAAATCCCAAGCATATGGAAGGAACATATTCTACCCATGGAACCTTTCTCTCCAAGAATTAACTATAAACAGGACTGTAAGTAATCCAGAATCCTAAATCTAAAATAACAATTGTAATGTTAAAAATAGGACATCATTGTTACTGAAAGATTATCTATAAGAAAGAATGTTTTTCTCATGTTATCTTAAATAGAATATAGCTTGATGTAGTTTCTAAATAATTAATTAATTTTTAATTTTTTTATATATATTTTTAATATATATATATTTTTTTTTTTCCACTAGAGGTCATTCCAGTAGAATAACCTGTGATCAAATCATTGTTTCTCTAGCTTACTGCATGTAATGTTCAGCTTGTCCTTGTATATTTGTATATACTCCAGATGATGATCTTAATATGAAGATTGAAACGTTGGGAAATTAAAAGAGTCATTTATAGCATGGTTGTAAAGTCCATAATTTCTAAAATGAATTGAATAATATATTCTTAACATCTTTTCACCAAAGCCCTCTATTTGGCTCCAAATCGATGATGCATTTGTCACCTAGAATTCTTCCTTGTCTGAGCTTTATGAATTTCTGGAGAAAACTACTCCACTCCATCCAAGAATTAAATATATCCTGGAAGTAAAAGACCAGTACCTCCCATTTCTGGACATTCTTATCTTATGACAACCTTATGTTAGTCTACAATTTTCTGCATATAGAAAAGTAACATATACATATAATGATGTTGCATCACATCATTATCATTCATCTTTTATTAAAACTTTAGTACATTGTGCCCACATTTTATGTTCCAATGATTCTCTTTTGAAAAATAAACTGTCCTTTATCAGAGCTACCTTCATCTCCAGTAGCTACACCACTGAACTAAGTGACAGAGTAATTAATAATTATAGCCATCATCTTAATCCCTCTCTAAGATTTCCATTCCACATGCCAAGCATGCATCAGAATGAGTTGTGAGACTATTTTCTGGATTAACTGTCATGTTTCTTTCCACCTGGTCCAGAAGTTCCCAGACTGCTTGAAAGATAAATATCCTCTACTCCAATTCTGGAATTTATAGAATTCCTTGCTCACATTGCCTTTCTTATTATGGGCAGATTTGTGCTTTGCTCTGATTCCATTAGAAGGACATCAAAATTATATTCTGCTCTAGAAGTCTGACAGGTCAGGTCTGGCTAGCCATGCTATATTCTTCATTTCTGTGTCAAGGGATTTAATTTTTGATAATTATTGTTTGTTTCCTTGAATTCCAATAGTTTATAGATGGAAGTATCCTCCTGCAATTAATATCAGATGTACTTTAATTTCGACTGTTATTCTAATTTGTTTTATCTCTTTTTCCTAGGTGCAATGCAAATGGTGGTCACAAAATGTGGCTGAAAATTCTACTGGGTAGTTTTTTCCTCCCAGTGTAAGTTATTCCACAATAACTTTAAATTAAGATAAATCTATATCAGAATTAAGGCAAAAGAGAGAGCAAGACATTCAGTGTAAGTTATTCCATAATAACTTTAAATTAAGATAAATTTATATCAGAATTAAGGCAAAAGAGAGAGCAAGACATTCTATTTCATTGAATAAAAAGCTTGCGATAAGATGCAGTGGAAGTAGTGGATCACTATCACTAAAAAAATAAGAGGCAACCATGTATAATAATCTATGCTGTGGTGTCTGCAAATCATTATATATTACATATAAATATTCTGAAGAAAAATCAGAGAATTAGTTGAACACACAGAACACATAAAAATCATACACATTTTACTTCTTGATAGTAAGTTGCTAACCCAGAGAACAAATTGACCTCTGGAACACTGTTTTCTAATGAAATGCAGCATTCACTTCTGCATTCTAGTCATATTACTGGAAAAAAAAAAAAAAATATTTCACCTAGAAGGCATTCAGATGCTAAAAGATGCCCATGATGCTATAAGAATGAAGACCTATTGTCCAATGTGAGTCATAACTTGTTGTTTTTATGCTTGTTGCATTAAAAAAGTTCCATGTTTCATCTCTTGAGTGAGAGTCTTTGATTATTTAATGCTTAGCTAAGTATTATTATTAAATTACTGGTTATCAACCTTCCATGAATGGGATCAAAATATAAACTAGGCACAACTCGTAAAAAAAATAAAAAATAAAAACAACACACACACACACACACACAGTCCCCAGGTTACGGACGAGATACATTCCTGAGAATGTCTTTAGGTCGGATTTGTATG
This sequence comes from Typopeltis vanoorti, assembly GCF_054136105.1. Taxonomy (NCBI): domain Eukaryota; kingdom Metazoa; phylum Arthropoda; class Arachnida; order Uropygi; family Thelyphonidae; genus Typopeltis; species Typopeltis vanoorti. Next base: position 81,621,612 of record NC_143564.1, on the reverse strand, counting down.
TAACTCAGATCCCTGACGAACAGCACATATACAGTAAGTATGTGTCAGGTTGTGAGATAGTTATGGTTGAAGAAAGCCAGAATGTGAGTGAAAATAGTGGCTTGATGGAATTGCGATGTACAAGATGGCAATGAGAGCGGTGATCAAAGAAAGAGGAAAGCAACTATACAGAGAGAGAGAGAAAATGGTCTAAATGATAAAAAAAATGAGGACTTATTTGTAGGAAGTGAGATGGCTAGGTTGTGCGCAGTGATACAAAATGCACAGCGGCAATTAGAGCACCTGTAAAACTCTTTCCAGAGTGCCTCGGCTAACGGAAATAAACAAGTGTTTGAAAGGAAAAATAAGCGAAAGCATAGGAGAGTTTCTGTAATGAAGGAAAGAGTGTTGTATGGTGACTCATTATTAAGAGGAGTGATAGATGGGAGTTTAACTAAATCATACTTACTGGGCACGAAATTTAAGGATGTAAGTGAGAGTATTAGAGCGCAAAAACAGAGGGTGAAAGAATTAATAATTGTGGCAGGTACGAATGAATTGAAAGGTGATAAATTTTTTATGAGAGAGGACTTGAAAGTATTGTTAAAGGTAGCGAAAGAAAAGAGTGACAGAGTTAGAATGGTGAGTCTGTTGCCGTGGTATGACAGAGAGGAGTTTAGAAGGAGGGCCAAAATCGCAAATGACATTATGCGCAGGTTATGCAGATGGTGTGGTGTGGAATGAGTTTAATGGGCGAAAGGATTTATACAAGATAGATGGCCTGCATTTGAATGGATTTGGTGTGTGGAGACTGGAAAAAGTGTTGCTGAATGAAGTGAAAATGTATGTGCAGAACCAGTGAAACTAGAACTACCAAGGACGGGGGTAGTGGATATGCGGACATCAGTGAGACAGTTGGGTGTAAGAATGTATATAATGTACCCGAGCCAGTACTAAGGACAAAAAATGGGAATGGGATATTTAGAATAATGCAACAAGATAGGGGTGGGACAAAGGGATCACTGCATTTCATGTATACTAATGCCAGGAGTATTAGAAACAAGAAGGAAGAATTTTTGGCCTTGATTGGCTCTTCCTGGCCACATGTTATTAGCATTAGTGAAACATGGCTGACGGAAGATGATATAGTTAGTGGGATAGAATGTGTAGGTTATAGTGTGTTTAGGAGGGACAGAGAGAATAAAATGGGGGGAGGGGTGTTATTGATGATAGCTGATGAACTGCAGTCAAGGAGAATTGAAGTTGCATCGTAGGATAGTGAAAAGAGCTCATTTGAGGCTATTTGGTGTGAGATTGAGACTGGCAGAATAAAATACACAGTTGGGTGCTGCTATAGACCAGGTGATGGAATAGATGGTGGAGATAGTATGCATAAACAAATTGATGAAATGAGTGGAAGGAGGGTAATTATTATTGGGGATTTCAACTATAGTAACATTGATTGGAAGGAGGAGAGGACACATGTGAGGAAGGAAATGGATTTTATTCAATTATTAAGGGATAACTATCTGAGACAGCATGTAATTGAAAATACTAGGGGTGTGAGAGTGCTTGACCTGGTAATAGCATCTCAGAATTTGACGGTAATGAATATGACCATGTTGCCACCTATTGGTGAGAGTGATCACAAGGTCTTGACCTGGGAGGTGGCTAAAGGAGTAGGATTTTCGATTCAGACAGGGTATATGTGGAATTACCATGCTGGCAGGTATGACAAGCTTAGGAGATTGCTTGGATCAGTGCCATGGCATGTACAACTGCAAGGGCTGGATGTCGATAGAGCATGGGAAGTGGTCAAGGAACATTTACAGGAGGTTATGGCTGATTGTATATCTAGGGTTCGAATAGTAAAACAAGTAGGGGTTAAATGGATGAATAACACCATTAAGCTTGAGCTGCAAAAAAAGAAACAACTGTGGAGGGAATTTAAAGAAAGGGGTGACCTGCAGGCACACGAATGGTATAAAGTGCAGGCCAGAAGAGTAACGAGTGTGGTAAAAAAAGCAAAAGTGGATTATGAAAGGAAACTAGCTATGCAAGCTAAAGAGAATTCCAAACAGTTCTTTCAATATGCTGCAAGCAAGAAAAAAACTGTACACGGCAAAATAATTTTAAGGAATGACGATGGTAAGGAGGTCACTGAATCAGTCGATATAGAGGAGTTCTGAGTGAGCACTTTGCAAAAGTATATCATCCAGGTGGTGACATTGAAAAATTGAAGGAACCATTAGTTTATACGGGAATTGTGATGAATGAAGTGGAGGTGAATAGTCTATTACAGAACCTTAATGTGAATACATCCGTGGGATTGGATGGTATACTGGCACGGGTCTTGCGTCAAGCAGCTAAGGAATTATCAGCGCCCTTGACCATGTTGGTTAATCTGAGTCTCGGGTCTGGTTTAGTCCCGAAAGTGTGGAAAGAAGGGAAAATAGTTTCACTGCATAAAGGAGGATCCAAGACCATGGTTGCAAATTACTGACCGATCAGCATATCAGGAGTCATTTTCAAGGTCTTGGAGACAGTAGTCAAGGGAAAAATACAAGAATGGATTGATGAAAATGAGATACTGTACAGGGGGCATCATGGCTTTGTGAAGGGTAGATCATGCCTCAGTAACTTGCTCAAGTTTTATAACAAGGTGACGGCTGAACTTTATAAGGGTAATGGGTTTACAGTGATACTGCTGGACCTGGCAAAGGCGTTTGACAGGATACCACATGGAATTCTAATCCGTAAACTACAACATATGGGAATGGATATAGGGTTGGTGAGATGGATCGGTGGGGTGGTTGATGGAGAGATATCAAAGAGTAGTTTATTCAGGAATAGAGTCCAAAAGACGGCCTGTGATTAGTGGTGTGCCGCAGGGTTCTGTTCTTGGACCACTGCTGTTTAATCTGTTCATTAACGATATAGGGAAGGATCTAAAAGGAACAGTTCATTTGTTCGCTGATGATGCAAAGTTGGGTAGGGCGATAGTGAATGCAGAAGATGTCAAAATCTTGCAGGATGACTTGGATAGATTGGAGTTCTGGGCTAAGGAGAATGGATGTCAATTTAATGTGACAAAATGTAAGGTTATGCATTTTGGGGTGAAAAGATTAGCAGCAGTATTCAACACTGGTGGAACTGTACTCCAGGAGATTGATGAGGCCAGGGACTTGGGAGTGTTGGTGGATAGGGAGATGAAGTTTAGGGGGACATATTGCAAAAGTAGCTAAATCAGCTCATCAACTCACTTGGTTGTTGAAAAATACCTTGACGAGCAGAGACAAGCAAGTTATTGTACCTCTGTACCGAGCCTTGATAAGACCTCATCTCGACTACTGTGCCCAGATTTGGTCACCTAGGTTCCTTCTTGATGGAAAGGATGTGGAGAGGATCCAGAGGCAAGTGACTAAGATGATAGCAGGTCTATGGAATGAACTATATGAGAACAGGTTGAAGATTTGTGGGTTGCAGAAATTAGTTGATAGGCAGAAAAGGGGAGATATATTCAAATTGCTAAAGGGTTTCTATAGGATTAATTCAGAGGATATTTTTGAGATCAGGACTGGTGGTGGGAGAACTAGGGGACACCTATGGAAGCTGGGCAAGAGTGTGGTTAGCAGGGGTGTTAGAGCTGGGTTCTTTACTTTTAGAGTGGTAAATGAGTGGAATAAGCTGCCAGAGTCTGTTATGGGTGCTATGATGGTGAGAGAGTTCAAGGTAAGGTATGATAGATACTGTGAGAATGTCGTATAGTTGTGTGGACATGTTTTGGGCCTTCCTCGATGAATCTAAGGACTCCCTGGAGTCGCCCGTAATAATAATAATACTATAATGGCTCATATGTGGCAATAATAATACAGTGTAATAATAATACCCCTGTACTGTAATAATAAATTACAGAAATTATTGTGCTCTTTCTTTTAATTCAAACAAACAGAACATAAAAACAAACTCATACAAAAAGTTTAGACAGGAGATAGGAGAAATTTCAAAAAGAATATTAAAGGTTGCATCAATGTCTAGCTTACTGAAAGGGGTATTTCTGAGGCAAGAAGGTAGGCGAACATTAATCAGAAGATGATGATGGAGATGGTGCTAGAGAGAATGGAGTGGGTGCTGGAGACATTAGGATCAGATTCTGATGCTAGAGAGGATTGACCTGGTGTTCCAACTAACTGATGTTCTCACTAACTGCACGGTAAACCTTTGTAAACCGCTCAATGTTAGGATCTTGCTCCTCAAGCTTAGTAAATCCTGCTTCAATGAAACGAAAGGCTTCAGCTAATTCTTTTGTCATAAGCTTTCTTGGCTCTGGATCTTATGATTCTTCATGTTCTTGTGTTTCTATCAGCTACTTCTCTATCTCCATAGTCTTCATTGGTTAATTCTTGTGAATGGGACTCTAGTAAGTCAATGACATAATTTTCATTGATGTCCAATTGCAGTGCATTGCCACTATCCACCACAGTTTTTCTGGCTTCAGCGATGTCTTCTTCTGTGAAGCCATGAAAATAATCACAGAATTGAGGGTACAGTTCCCAAGGAAACTAGTTCCTGAATTAGTAATTTAAGAATTTAATTATTAATTATCCTTATGGGGAACCCGTTTGTTAAGTACGGAATGGCATAAGTCAGATGATCCGTAACTCGAGGACTTCCTGTATATAACTATTAAAGCATACATTGTAACTGCATTCCTTCCATCCCACACACACACAATACAGGGCATTTGCTTTAATGCAACTTCAACTTTCCAGTCTCCATATTTCCAGGAAACACGTATCTTCAAGTGAGCCAGAAGCCAATTTTTGTTACAGTCATAAACAGTTCAGTGCAATGTTTTAATCAAAAGGTGAGGTGAAAAAGAGGAAGGAGATTGCAAATATCAAACTGGTGTGTGGGAACCAAGCTTAGCAGTATATGCTAGTAAGAAGGGAAACGCTTGGTTTGGAACTCTCACTGCACTGTACACTCTAGCTGGAAACACTGATGCTTTTAAGGGAATTATTTTCTAAAAGTTGACACTTGAAGAATGATGAACTGTAATTAAAATGCAAGGTGCCTATGATCACCAAATAGTCATGTCTAAGCATTATATAGCTCAACGTTTTCCAAACTTTTCCTACAACGGAACACTTCACAAATCCTGAAATTTTCATGGAACACCTTGGTTATTTTGCAATGTATTAATTAATTGTTAATTTAGCTGATTTTTTATTAATAATTGATAATTAATTATTAATTAAACATCAATTAAACATAAACATCATTAAATTATTTGTGCTGATTTTCATTGACATATCTCATTCTGATCACCAAAAATTTATAATATTATTATAAGTACTTACGAGTGAATACAGACTTTTTCTCCTCTGTGCTGGTAGTTTTTCCTTCCTTTTGTACATCCTGGAGATCGCTTTGTAGGCTGGTGGTGGATAACTCACTATCTGTTGCGTCACAAACACCTTCAATAAGAGATTTCTTAATACCAAAATTAAACAAAGTCCCTTGTCATTTTTAGTGCTTGGCCGCACGAAGGAAGACTTGGTTTCAAGTCTAGTCGGCGACTAGAGGAAATTTTTCTAAGCCTTTTTTCGACCGGTTCCCGAGTTAGTCGATCTCTGGCACGGGCAAGCAGGTTTTTCCTCCTGGAAACTCGGGTTTTTCGTCCTGTAAACTCAAGAAAATCGACCGTAGAACCCACATTATTTCAGACATCAAATATATTGTGTTAGGGTTAGAGACCACGAGATGGCGGCACATTTGAGCCGTCTCTCTTCACTGTGTACTGCTTAATTAGTGATAGCCTTGGGCCATCTATCTCTGATTGGTACCAGTGGAGATTGAACTGCCCACTCAGTCTCCAAAAGTTAGATAGGGCTAAATGGCCTCGCCTATTCCCCGTATACGGGAATAAAAAGGCGTTAGCTGATTTAAAAAAAAAAAAAAGTTTTAGTGAAAAAAATTTTTTTATACTTCCTTGCTAATTCATATTAAAATTTAAATCTGCAGGCCTATTACTTTTAAAAAATCACTGCACTACGGTTTCGAAACTTTCACCCTACAATACGAACTTATGAAGAAAGTATTCAGTATTACTAGATTTGAGAACCGGACACAGACCACCTTGATCTTCAGTTTTAGTGGAAAAATTTTCTTTATACTTCCTTGCTGATTGGTCACTAATATTTGCAACACAGATGTTATTTCTTTTAGTTTTAAGAACAGAGGATATGCCGCCCATTGTTGTAATCGACTCGCAGGCAATTTTTATGATCGGTCATAAACAGCGGTATTCTCTTTCTCGATTGTTGAAAGATTTCGATGTGTGAAAATTAACGATAATTCATGAATATTTCCATGTTTAAAAATATGCCGCTTGGTCACTAACATTTGCTACACAGATATTATTAGGCATTCTGGGTCTGAGCTTTTCAACACATTCACGAATATTATTCTCCTCAGAATATTTCCACTATAAAATATTTATTCATGAAAAATGCTTAGAAAACTAAAATGACAAATTCCAGGAAAACTTCTCGCAGAAAACTTATTCACCTTCCATGGAACACAGTTTGGAAAACCTGGATATAGATCTTAAACTATGCAGATTGTGTATTAAGAAGTAGCCTTGTAGTGTTTATCTTTATCCCTCCTGGAAGGAATCTGTGGTGGAATCTTAGATTAATCATTCATAACAGTATTTCACCAGTTTGAATGAACAACAGATCATGAGCAATTGAACATAGTTGTAGAAACAATTTCAAATTTTAACTGAAAGACCTACTACTGTTCTAATAAGGTGTTCTCTATGGGCCAAATACCACTAAGTTAATTTGGTGAAGTCAGGTTGTGTTTGGTCTCAGAATGACTATCTCCCATATCTTTGGCAAATTAATGCAACCATACTTGCTGTGTGTGTGTGTGTGTGTGTGTGTGTGTGTGTGTGTGTGTGTGTGTGTGTGTGAGAAAGAGAGAGAGAGAGGAGTACTTCATTACTAATGCTAAAATAGTCTCTCAAATCTATAGTGAATTCTATGTAGCAAAGATGTCTTCTTCCATTTATTCCTGTATGAAGGAATATCCAAAGAATGGTTTGCAAGTCAAGACATACAGATGAATGCACATGTAAATTTCATCCAGGTGATATTAACAGATATTCCAGTCTGTATACAAAGCAGCCTAAACTTCAAGCGCAAGGATTTTTATATACTCTGGGATGTGCAAGAGGGTGAATTAGCTAATTGAATGAGATGTTTGACAGTGGCATGGAGACTATACATCCAACAAACTGATTATATTTCTTCCTATTGGTGTTGCTTATACTGTGAAGCACTGTGGATTAACCAACAATCCCTAAGGCAATACATATATATATATATATATATATATATATATATATATATATATATATATATGTGTGTGTGTGTGTGTGTGTGTGAAGAATGATTTACTCGGCTGTTGTACATTTTTATAAAGGGATTGAATGACTAGAACTGAGAGAAATGAAAACAAAGTTTATTAGTACGACACCACTTTCAGCCTGTATCAGCCTCCATCAGGTGCACATGAAAAAAAGTAAGAATATATATATATATAGGATTTTGATCAGTTAGGCAACAATTTTATTATAACAAAATAAAAAATGACGCCTAGCTAAACTATTATGCTACTACTGTCATGCATGGTGACAGTGTTCATTATACCCTCCATACACACACGACACTAAATTGATATGCAGAAAAAAAAGCTTGCTTTTTTTTATTGTAGTTAATTATTTATTCTAACTGTCCAGTTTAGAATCCCTCTTCCTCACCTCTTTCTCACTACATTTCAGGCTCAATGTAATGGTTAAATACCAGAATTCTTATAGTTTCCATTACTATGTGCTGTGTGTAAGTTAGTGCAAACTACCTTTGAAATTAACCTTGATAAAACCTTGATTCAGACTGAAAGTTTGAATTAGATATTCTACAAATTCCTTATCATGCATGTTGCTTACTGTTTAATATTTAAACAAAAAGCTCTAATTTTTGTTGACAAAGTACAACAACAGCACGGAAATAATATAGCATTGATATTTTCTTAAAACTTTATTAAGTTTACAATTGAAATATGAGATGAAAGCTGTAAACTTACCAGATTCCAATAAATTATTGGATGCTGATCAACAAAATCTGATTTAGCAAGACAATTATCCCCCTCATGCTCAAGAACATTTTCTACTTCTTTCCTTAATACTAATGGACTTAAGTAAGGCACTGTGATTGGCTCCAATGTGTGTAATAAATCATTTGTTCCTAAACGTCGCAAATCAACTCCTGAGGAATGTGCTGATAAAGATCCTTGAACATAATGAGATGGTTTTGAAGGTGCAGAACTGGCAGTGGGGACATCTGCATCATCTAATAAACTACCAACAGAATTATATGATGGACATGACTCAGCACGTTCCCATTTACAATCTTTTTTAGCAATATGACTATCATTTTTTAAAAATTTTACATCTGCATAAGTGGTCATTTCACTCACTTCCATACTGTTGACAGAAGATGGATCCTATCAGCAAAAAAATATATATAACTGTTTTAATCCATATCACATATGTATTTCATATATTTTAAATCAAAATACCTTCATGCTCAAACAAAATATGCTATATATGTGGCTCACAAAATTATGAAAACACAATGAATGGATACAAGCAATTTTAGAACCTTACCAGCTAAAACATGGTAATCTACCATTATATTAAACTATATGAGTAACAATGTATTTCCAAGATAAGTCAATCTTGCAACTTTGAAATAATATCACTGTTGGCATATGCTTGAGACTTCCATAGCAATTTACATATAATAATGTAGCTCAAACCAGCTGATACCCAGTACACTGGCTGTTTATAAACTAACACTGTAGTGAAAGCAGTCAGCTTTTTTATGCTGCTGACCTGCAACATAAAGTACTGGTGAAACAAATATTACCCATAGAACTGTCATGCAATAGTTTTCACATGGATATATATCATATATAAAATACAGTTTGACAATTTTTGGATTTTCTGAAAGTATCATGGCCAACATCACAACAAAATAGAAAGCAGCTCGAGTGATAGAACAATGAAACAAAAATGAATAGAAAAGAAATAACAATCTAAATAGCATAAAGTGGCATGCTGTTAGCTGAATTTATGGGTGAAGCAACTTAAATAAAGGTTGTGAAAATACTATATTCTGTCTTTTCATAGAGTTTGTTCTTTCAACTGGTTTGCCTGTTTTGCAGGATGAAAAATCCTGTCACTTCAATATGAGACCAGCTAACAAATTTGTAATACAAAAGCCCTTATAATGTCCTTTGAATCCTAGATGGGATTACAACATCTAAGTAGCATGCACATACAGGAGAAACTTTTCCTGCATCTTTACTGTTCTATTATCATAAATGCTTATAATTTTGCACATAATAAATATAACAATAAATTTAGCCCATGCATAGTGTTTATTTGCTATAGACCTTGTCTCTTTTGTGTGGGAATGATATTAATAAAAATAATATCATGCAGTAAATCCCTATGATAGTATCTCCACCTTATCATGGTGGAAGGGCTTGTATGTTCTAATGACTCACAGAACTAGGCTGTGGTAATGTGGATACCAGTATGGCTCCTCATGCTGGACAGGTCAAAGAATAGAGAATAGACTAAGAGAGATGCTCTCACCTAGGAAGATGGGGATTTCTATAACTGGCTGACCCATCTAATGCAAAAAAACCCACAAATTATAAAACCACACATTAGGTTTATAAACCAGACTGTTCACAATGGCAGCCAACTGGAACTGGCTAATGGACTAAACTGAACATGAAATATTATTATTATCAGAGACTTCCAGGGAGTCAAGGACAAACCAACTGTCATATCTTCTGTTAAATTCCTTCACACTAGATGTACTCACTACCCCTAAAGGCAAACTATTCCACACTCACTCACTACTCTCTAAGAGAAAACCTAGCTCTTAACCCTTTCTTGACTGTGAACAAACTAACTTCCATGGATGCCTCCACCCCCAGTGTTCTTTCCTCACCTTCCATATAACAAAGAAATTTCATCAATGATATCCTATGACATCCATTCAAAAGTTTATAGTCCATCATATCCCACCCCCTCTTTCTCCCATTAGCCAGAGTCTGTAATTCACATACTCACAATCTGTTGTCATAATCCGGATATAGTCTTTGTAATCTTCTTTGCACCCTTTCCACAGTTTCTTTATCCTATTATAACCCAGGAGACCAAATCTGTGCACAATAATCCAGATGTGGTCTTATCAAAACCTTATAAAGAGGCAAAATGACTTCCTAAACCTTACAGGTTCGCCTCAACATTGCAATTATCCTCTGAGTCATATTTGCAACTTTTGGAATGTGACCTTTTAACTTCAAATTCCTATCCACTAATACACCAAGATCCCTTAGTTTCTTGTAGCATAACTGCGCTAATATAATATCCGCTGGAAAATCCAATCAAGCCAAAGTGCATAACTTTACACTTACTAACATGAAACTGACAGCCATTTTGTTTGCCCAAATTTTTGCTTATTCAAATCATTTTGTAAGTGCTGAATATCAGTAGCATCATTAGCAAACAACTGCACATCTAACTTTTGACCCTGCCTAATGTCATTAATGTATAGATTGAACAATAATAGCTCAAGGACTAATCCTGAGGTACACCAGTGGTCACCTTAAATCTGGCAGATTCACACCCAACATATACTACTTTTTGATATCTGCCTGTCAACCATCTCCTGATTCAAGTCAAGAGTTTATATTCCAATCCCATATTCTCCAGCTTATGCAACTACCGTTTGTGTGGTATCCTATCAAATGCTTTAGAAAAATCCAACATTATCATAGTGTATTCCATTCCCTTTATCCAACTTGGCTGTAACATTGTTAGAAAATATGAGCAAATTGCTAAAACATGACCTTCCTTTAGTAAACCCGTACTGCTCCATGCAGAGTATAGAATGTTTGTCTACCCATTTCTGTATGCGAGTTCTTACCAACTTCTCTAAAATCTTCACTACCACACCAGAGATACTGATAGGTTGGTAGTTAGATACATCATATTTTGCACCACCCTTGTACAATGGAACAATAATATATTCCTTCCATTCCTGAGGTATCATCCCTGAGCCGAGACTTAAGTTATACAAACATGTGAAAGGCCTAGCCAATTTAGCTGAACACTCCTTTAACAAACAGGTTGATATTCCATCTATCCCTATTGACCAATTCTTATCCAAGTCATGCAGAAGCTTTTCAACCTCATTTTCATGAACTTCTAACTCTTCATCCAATGTAGCAGTAGCACAGTGCACCATGTTACATACACCTGGTTGATATATATTAGCAAAGTGAGCATTCATTAACTGAACAATCTCATTATATCTGCATTCAACAAAGTTATTCTTTCACATTCATTCTTTCTTTTGCTTGTGGCATAACGATAAAATTCTTTTGGATTGCCTTTAGCTTGCATGGTCAATTTCTCTTCATACTCTAATTTAGCTTTCTGCACAATACTCGTTACTTTTCTGGCCTAAGTTTATAGTCTTTGTGAATCATCTTGTGAATCTCTTACTTCACTCCCAAACTATTTATTCTTCAAACACTAGGGATGCATTCAGATACTGCCTCATTTAAGCACTTTTTCAAAGATTTGCAAGTATTGCTGACATTTTTCCTATTCAGTAACTGATACCATGGGAGCAAAGATAGTATTCTAAGTTGATCGTAATTTCCACCTTTGTAGTTCAGCATGTAACCTGTTTTAATTGACGCATTAATACATTTATATAAAAAAATGTTGTTTAAAACTTATCTACAATGTGTCACTGATGAAACAGCAAATTTGTCTTAACTATTTCATTTATTGTATGCACATGTTCACAAGAATATAGTAATTTTATTACTGCAAATATTTCAACTAGATACTAACTGGTCGTCATCATCAGTGCATCAGCATAATCACAAGGAGAAGCTCTCCAAGCAAAAAATCCAGTCCACACAGACACACCCTTATTAACCTCACTTCTACACAACTTCCAAGGATGACCTCTAGTTCTCTATTTGTCATGCATTAAAAAATTTCTTTCATGTCACTCTTATATAATAAGATATAATATACCCTTTAATAACTTAAATTTCAATCATGTCTCTTCCCTTCAATCTGTCCTCAGAGGAAGCGTTCCACAGACCTGTCACCAGCTTGGTCACTCATCTCTGAGTTCTCTCCAGCAGCTCCCAATTAAGAACAAATCCAGGTGGCCAAATATGTGCACAGTAATCAAGATGAGGCATAATTATAAGCTTGTAAAGTGGGACAATAATCTTCCTCTCTACCTGTTAGTGTGATTTTCAATATCTAAGTAATCATTACAGTTTTTCTGCTAAATGTCTCTATATATGAGTTGCCCAGTTCTGAAGTTATTTCAGGTGCCAACTGTTGCTTACACTTGGATAAAGGATTAAACCAAGAATATAATATCTTTGCATCTTTAATTTATAGTATAACCAAGTGAAAAAACTTGCAACATACATTGCTTAATTTATTAACAAATTACCTTTTTTTGAAACATTATTTCTCTCATTTTTGCCATGCTTTAAATGATATTAAGTGATATATAATTTTTTTATTTTTGATTGTAAGTTCAGAAAGGAATAAAGGAAAATAAAATGATTTTCCCGTGAAACATTTAAGAGAGGAGGCGAGAAATTTTGAAAGGTTGTAAGTTGGAGAATCAATACCTTCGAACTATGGAGCGAAGAGGAATATTTTCTTTGTGAATTTTAGGAATTTCCTTTACTAAAAACTCCAGACTTTATTTCCAAGCTTAAGGACTTTACAATCACAAAATCAGATATTATGGCTAGCTTTCACATAGTATCTTTATTCACAAATGTTCCTACCGAAGAGGTACTTGCTCTTTTAAAGAACAAAGTCACGAAGAAAATCTTCACCTTACTGACACACTGCATCTCCTCAGGCTATTTCAAATTTGAAGACTCCATATACAAGCAGAATTCACGATTAGCTATGGGCAACCCTTTATCTCCATAGCCAACATTTACCTAGAGAACTTTGAGGAGAAAGCCATTTCATCTTCTACTTAAAACCTAAGGTGTGGTTTTGCTACATAGACAACATTTTCTTAATCTGGGAACATGGTCTGGATACTCGGAGAGTATCCAGAACACCTGAATAATATTCATCCTAATATCAAGTTCACATCTGAGTTAGAGGTTGATGGCTCTCTTTCTTAGATATTAAACTTACCTGGTCGACAGAACAACTCAAGTTCTCCATTTATAGGAAACCAACTCATACAGAGAGATACCTTCATGCTGACTCACACCATTATCCTCTGCAGAAGTTAGGTACCATCTCTACCCTGGGTCACCGAGCCTGGTCTCTTCTTTTGGATGAACAGGAACTTAAAAAATAAACTTCAAAGTAAATTCTTACTTAATGGCTACTCAAAGAAGACTATAGACAAATTATTGTTTAACCCTCATCAATGACATAACAAAGATACCACTATTTCTAAAGGCAGTTTTCTATGCCATAATATCAGTTCTATTGTTGTGTCGTTATTTATGCAAATTCACTTAAATCGTATCTATCAAACTTACTATGCAGTTGCTCTAAGTACTGGCCTGGATTTTTGGTCCTATCTCCTTTTTAGGCATAAACACATTTATATTTTTTAATGACTGTGCCAGTCTATTCCCTATAATAATAAAATGCACTATTCAGGGAGACAATTCCAATAACCCAAAAATATAAATACCTGCTAACTCCTTCAGACAGTCATGGCATGGCAAAACCTCTCAACTTAACCTTAACATCCCGCGACAAATTCGTAATTTTAGAGTGGTGAGTTGACACTCTTAGTCAGGCAAGACTCAGTTTGGGGTAAAAATACATGTTTATTTTACAACTTTAAATACACTATACAATTATATAAGTTCACTCTTGCTAAGATTACTATCATACATAAAAGCTAAGTTAGGAAACTTGATTCTTTCAAGGGCTGCCTAATGCATGCAAAATTTTAATCTAGTAAATTGCTAAACTTAATCTTCATTAACAAACTTCACTCATCTAACAATTCCCTCTATAAATCTGGAGACACTAAGTTAAATTATCATTAATTTATGGCTCATAATTCCTCTCTCTACAATTCTGTTAAACTCATTTAAACAATCTCGATATCTGGTTATAGCCTACTGGGACAATCACTTAAGAGTTCACTAGTTAACATTATCCTGACATTTCATACTTCTTGCATCTAAATTTCTTCATACAAATAGGCTCCCAAAACATAAATAACAAACGTTTACATTACCTTCACTCGATTACGGAATGGGTCTGCTGGTTAATACTGTTGTGGAAGTACCCGAGGTTCGATTCCTTGTTTGGATCACGTGTGGTGTTAAATTCCCGCTAAGTGGCTATCCTCTATCTGCTCAATGGCTACCTTTGTCATCTGAGGACTTTACAGGAAGATCTATGACATAGCACCCGCTTGTAATGAAAGCGTTAGCTGCGTCGTGCTGGAATTCCATCCGTAGTTTCATGGACTGCCCGATTCAAACTTCCCGCTGCCATGCATCCTCGCCCACTGTTCTGCCTGGAAACCACTACCTCGATTGGACCTCCTCACGACCTCGAATCCCGGGGAAAAAAGCTTTCTTCCTCCTCCTCCTGCAATCACTTATATTATTCATCACATAGTGCCCCCTATCTCCTCCTGTGCGGCTAGTCTCGATCTCCGATTAGTCAGCACTTTTTCTGTGGTAGGAATCACGGAACTGTTATTACGCACACCTGTTCCTAGTATTATGCAGCCTCAGGCGCTTACACTAACACGTACCAAACCTTTGGACCCACTCTTACACTTTGTTCAGTGAAATATTCAAGTTAATTTCAGCTGCACTGTATAATACTAAATTTTGATTTATAATTCATTTAAAAAAATCTAAATAACACAATATAATTCCAATCTGTTATACTTCTTCACAATCAGGTACTCTGGGATAGAACTGACAATATTCACCATTGTTGTGACGAGATAGAGAGAAAAATTATAGAATCTAAAGCAATAATACTCAACCCCATCCATATTAACAACAACCTAAGCTACAGCCTACTGGACTCTCACAGTTCTACTATTCAATATTGCCATGTTCGAGATCTCATAAGCACACATGTGCACAATAATACAACTAGAGTTTGTTTGAGATGTCTTTTAGTTTTGTTTTTTAAAATACAGTTCCTTTTCAGTTATTATGGTATTTATTTGATGTGCACCTGAAGAAGTCGTCCAGTTTTAGAAGCAACTAGTCGTGCAAATAAAGTTTTTTATTTTAACCTAGGTTCAAGTCATTCAATATTATAGAATATATATATATTATTATTATTTCACACCTCCAGGGAGTCCAAAGACTCATCGAGGGAGGGTGTGCCAACAGCATCGAACAATTGGTCCCCTTTCAACTACTAACCGCACTCAAACTTACTTAACTGAGATATTAGTAGCAGAGGCTCTATCAATCGACCAATCTTTGCCGGCAAATATATATAATTTTTTTTTAAACTAGTTCTCCTTCTAGACACACTGTAGAAGTTACCTCTCCTCTAAGCAATTCATCACACTACCATCTCAGAACTACTAATCACTTTTTTTTTTTACATTCTCTGTGCAACGTTTTCCATTTTTTTTTTTTTTTTTTTGCAACTTCTACTTTGCATCTCTACACATCTATTTAACCACCACTTGATTTATCCTTGTGATTGAGGGTATGAAGTGATACTGCTTCTCTCAAACAATCCCTAATCACTTCCCATACACTACTAACATGCTTTACTTATAGCTTCTTGAGCCATGGCACCATTCCAAGTTGCCTCCTAAGTCTTTCATAATTACCAGCTTAATATTTCAGTATGAATCCTTTCTTGAGAGAGAATTTCTATATTTATCATTCTCCCAGAACAAGACTGCATGGTCGCTTTCCCAAACTGGAGGCAGAGTGTCTATCTTCATGGATAGATCTGATACTATTACCAAATCCTGCATTCTAAAAACCTCTGGTCCCCTTATTGTTTCAGGTAATTATCCCTTAGCAACTATATAAATCCTACTTCCACCTTGCCATGTCCCCCATTCCTCCCTCCAATCTCTCCACATAGTCTGCATGCCCTCACTGTGCTAATCTGCCAAAGCATGGTATCCACATCTTCTTGTGGACCTACTAGTCTAAAGCAGCAATTAAGAATATTCTCGTGGAAAGGCTTAGAAGTTGGTTATACATTCTTACTAAATAGCTTAAAGAAATTACAACATACTATAGAATATACATTAAAATAAATTTTAATACACTTCCAATATTTCGGCAATGTCACGTTGACATTATCATAGGAACTTAAATACAAGACGTGCACACGAGCACAACACACAGTAAATGAGGAACAAAGCAGGAAGCTATTATTTCTCCTAAAAGTCCTGATGGTGCCCCCTAGCGTTCAATGTTGGTATTCTTGGCCGATTGGGCTGAAGGTCTTCTAATGTAGGTTTCCCAAATTTGGAGCAGTCTCATGCAACCAAATTTGTTTAGGTTTGGATTGTTTCTTAGGTTCCATGAATAGCCTTTCGTATTTGAATTTACTATGGTGTATTACCGTGGGTTTCTTCCAGCGTATTCTATGGCAGGAATCCAACGCATGGTCTGCAAGACCAGAGTGGCTGTATTAGTGAAACCAGATGTAGTCCTTGTGTTTTGAAATTCTAATATTAACTGTCCTGCCTGTTTGGCCAAAGTAGGACAGCTTACAGCTACAAGGGACTTGGTATACACCAGGTAGGTCTGGGGGGGTTGGTCTTTAGTGGAGCAGATAAGGCATGTCAATTTTTTATTATAAGGTCTGTAACAAGAAGTTAAGTCACGTTTTTTTAGGATTTTTGTAATTTTTTCCGAGGTGCCTCGGATATAGGGAATGGTGATGGATTTAGACTAATCCTTGTTGCGAAGGGAATTGTGGTTTATTCGTTTTAATATTTTTTGGATTTTTTTTTTTTTTTTTTTTGGGGGGGGTGGGGGTAGCCATTGGCTAAGAAAGTGTTGAGAATGTGGTTAGGGCATTGTCATTTGAACAGATAAGTTTAGCCCTGTTGTGCAGGGTCTTAATGACTCCATATTGTTGTGAGGGGGGGGGTGATGGGATTGTTAGTGAATATATCTGCCTGTATGGGTGGGTTTTCTATCAACTGAGAAACCAAGGTTCCATCAGGCTGGTGGGTGACTAGTGTGTCCTAAGAAAGGAAGGCAGTTGCTTTTTCTTCTTCCAGGGTGAACTTAATTCTGGGGTGTTGGTTGTTTAAGTGTGTTAGGAAGGAGAGGAGTGCAACAGAGCCATGTGGCCAAATAGCGAACACATCATAAACATAGTGAAGCCATATGGTTGGTTTTTGTGGGCAGAGTTTAAGGCTTTCTCTTCAAAAGTCTCAATATAAAAGTTGGCCAAGCCAAACAAAATAGCCTGAGTTTATTGTGAACTGACATGGTAGTCAACCTTTCATCAATTAGTTTGAAACCTGAAGCACTCGACGCTCTCTCACGTGACCGCAACTTTGCTATTGCGTTCAGAAGAATACCCACTGAAGACATTATGATACAAATTGAACAGGGGATACAACACCTTCCAAACCACGTCACCAATGATATTAGACTGGATGTGGCTTGTGTTCTGACCAAAGCAAAACCACCAAAAACCAACATGCCCAATAAGGAAATGAAATCTCTGCAAGAATTAAAGAAAAACAAGGAAATAATAATCACCAAAGCGGATACAGGGAACGCCACAGTATTGCTTAACCAAAAGGATTATGCAGGTAAGCTGAATGCTCTATTGTTAGATCGGGCTACTTACCTGCCTATCGAGTACAATCCCACCAACTCACAAATTAGAAAACTCCACAGGCTCCTTAAGAAGATCACTTCTTAAGGCCTGTAGAAGTCACTATACCCCCCCCCCCCGTATTTATGGACTCCCAAAAACACATAAAGTAAATGTGCCATTACGTCCCATAGTGGATGGTATTGATTCCCCCACATACAAACTAGCTAAACATTTGGCCAAAGCCCTCACACGCTATACTGGTAACACACCTTCACACATAAAAAACTCAGCCCACTTCAAAGCCAGCACAGAAAACTTTACACTCAAACACGCTGACGTAATGTAATAGTCAGTTTTGATGTCTCAAAGAATCCTTAGAGCTAATCCAAGTGAAATTTCCTCCTGATATCACAGCCCTATTTCAGTTCACAATGAACTCAGGCTATTTTGTTTGGCAAGGAAAATTCTACAAACAAATAGAGGGGACAGCCATGGGTTCTACACTCTCCCCACCCTTGGCCAACTTTTATATGGAGACTTTTGAAGAGAAAGCCCTAAACTCTGCCCCATAAAAACCAACTATATGGCTTTGCCATGTTGATGATGTGTTCGCTATTTGGCCACATGGCTCCGATGCACTCCTCTCCTTCCGAACACACTTAAACAACCAACACCCAGAATCAAATTCACCCTGGAAGAGGAAAAAAACAACTGCCTTCCTTTCTTAGACACACTAATCACCTGCCAGCCTAATGGAACCTTGGTTTTCTAAGTTTACAGAAAACCCACCCATACAGGCAGATACATTCACCAACAATCCTACCAACCCCCCTCACAACAATATGGAGTCATTAAGACACTACACAACAGGGCTAAACTTATCTGTTCAAATGACAATGCCCTAACCACAGAACTAAACTACATTCTCAACACTTTCTTAGCCAATGGCTACCCCCTAAAATCTTTCTTAATCAACCAATCTCGAAAACTTCTCTCCTTTATTTATGATACTTCTGGAATTCATGTACATGCATTTCAATATCCTCTTGAATCCACAGTTACCTTGCATAATGCTATTACCAACCCATTCAGATTCGAAACTTGTAAAACTTAATTTGGCACCGCATAACTGTTTTTGTACACATGCACTTTGATTTATCCTAGTGGTGGCTGAATCCACAATTGACTGCCCCCCCCACCCCGAACTCCTTCTCCTCCTGTAGTACTTCTAGTTTCCCCGATTGTGTATTTCCAACCTCTTGCTAAACATCTAGCTCCAAAACCGTTCAAATGCAGTTCATTAGGCATATACAGTATGGTGCTGAATAACTACAATGATATATGTTATGGAGTAAACAGGTTTATTAACAAAGAAATATTTGTTTACACATGATGATATGTACATCCACAAATATCAGTGGAATCTTGCTCAAAATGAAGGATTAACAATGACAGATTAAATGGGCACTTCGTCTTTCAAGGCGGATTTCATAGCACATGCAAAGGTTCTCTGTCATCTTGGAGAACAAGGGTTGAGACATCTGTTTGATATATTGTGCAATTTTATCTCTTAGTTCATCAAGGTTTGAAGGCAGGTCATGATGAAATACCCATTCCTTCAACATACCCAAAATGAAGGCATCAAGTGATGTGAGATAAAGAAAATGTGAAGGATATGGGAATTCCATGAACCTCAAAATGAGGCAGGGGAAGTGTTCTGATAAATAGGCAATAGAACCACGTGATATGTGACAGGTTGCTCCATCCTGTTGGAATACCTGTGCATGAAATGGAATGTTTTATGCATGACACATCCTATGCAAATCCTGGGTGAACAGAACCAACACGTTCTTGATGCAGTGTTCACTATTCAATGTCATAGTTACACCACCCTCTTCAATGAAGTAAGGCCCAATTATGCCATGGCCAGAAACTGCACGCCATGTGACCTCATTGTGAAGAGGTTTCTCTTGGACATATTCAGGTCTCAAGAAACCTGTTTGTTAGTCTGTTTACATGACCACTTAGATGGAAATGTGCTTTGTCCAAGAACCAGACATTATGGAGGAAGGATGGATCTTCATAGACATTTGCCAGCACGTGCCCATAGCATTATGCAGCATAATCCATTGCTGTTAAACACTGATCCACCTGGATGACATACAAAAAGGCACCCAACTACTTAAGGATTCTCTGTAGTGACTGCCTCAGTATCCCAAGTTTTATTGCTGATTGCCACGGATTGCATTTTGGAGTGTTAACACTTGCTCCAGCACATGCTGTGATTCTCATTTGTGTTAAAAGTTCATGTCTCCCAGAATGCCCTTTGCATTGCAACAAAGCACTCCCAGTATGTCAGAACCTCTTGATTAAGGCAATGATGACACTATTGTGTGGGGCACACTTGAGGAAATGATGAACAAACTGACTGCTCACCAACATGTTATAGGCTTGGACCATTTGCTGTACCAACTCAGTATGAATGAAAATAGTACTCATCAATAAATGTCTTTTCTTCCATTGCTACAGCTAAATAATGTAATGGTGTAAACTCTACATGCACTTTTCTATTAATGTGCATGCAGTCAAATTGCATATCTAATAGCACATGTATTTAAAGAGGTATCTAAGTTCAGTACTTTTTTTTTTGCACCA
Source organism: Typopeltis vanoorti (assembly GCF_054136105.1). Taxonomy (NCBI): domain Eukaryota; kingdom Metazoa; phylum Arthropoda; class Arachnida; order Uropygi; family Thelyphonidae; genus Typopeltis; species Typopeltis vanoorti. The sequence continues at coordinate 81,601,001 of NC_143564.1, read as the reverse complement.
TACCACAAGTCCTTTTGTTCATCACATTTAATCCATACATCTATAAACTGCATATCAATCTTCTGCACAATATTTATGGCCCCTCAAATCAGTACTATCATACCAAGGCAGTAAGACTCATGATCTTTAATGTCCCACTCTTCTTTTTTTCATGCCAGTTCATGCCAGTCAAAACAATTCTTTCATTTCAGCGTTCTGCAAAATAGCATCCTCAATCTTCACACCTGCTTTTGTCACTTTCTCATTAAGTACACCTCTTATCATCGCAACTCCAAACAACACCTTCTCCTTTCTTCCAGTTTCTCACACTTTCATAACTTTCCAATTAATTTTTTCTTCCATTTGTCCTCATGCTTCCACACACCAATCAGTTCTCTAGTCACTCTAGCTCATGTTTGGTCCTGTGAAAGACTCTGAGCTATTTCTCTCATTATTGTCACCTTGTCATCCACACAACATCAGCTACTTCTTTCCTACTCTCATTTATATTTCATCCACTATTGTTCACTCCTTCCACATTCTCTACAACACTTTCATTATCTGCCCCACATCATTAATATTAGTTACTCCATTCTTCTGCTTTCCACAGAACTCTCATTTCTTTCACTCACACACAAAAAATTTTTGACATACCTTCTCTCCACTCTCACTTTCATACCATAAACCATTTACCTTTGGCAATGGGCACACTGAATACACTACATCATATGAAATCCCTCATGCTAAACATAAGGTAAATCTCAGTGAACAAGGAAGCTTTGGCTGCAATTTCCTCATATGCAATTAGGGCATTAATAATGCTTTTGAACGATACTGAGTATTAAAACAAACAAACAAATAAACAACCTGTCCACCCAAAATATAACAGCATTTCAAAGTGCCTCAAATTACAACTCTATAAAACCATTGTTATACCTAAAGCAACATATGGTGCCAAGACCTGGCACTCAATCAGAAAGAAATACAGAAAATCAAAGCATTCAAAATGAAATGCTTAAGAAAAATAAGACATCATAGTTATAATTCTTAAAAAGCAATTAAGATGGTTTTGGGCACCTCCAGAGAAAAATCCTTTCAAAGATTATCAAATATAGTCTTGAATGGAATAAATGGAGGAAGATGATCAAGAGGTAGACCAAAAAGTATTTATCTAACAGTCTTTGAAGGAAAGGTTGCAATTATTGAGCTTCAGAGAGATGACAGAAATAGAACCAGATGGCAAAGATTTGCGCATGGGGAACTTAGCCTTTCATCTGACGGATGAGAAAGAAGAAGAAATTTGCCACTATGACAAGTTATTCTTTGTCCTTAGAAGTTCATTAAGATGGAAATGGTTGTATATCAGAAAGATATCACGGAAAACATGATTTTTATGTACTATGATGCTCCACATACACTGGATGGATAGGTAAGGCCATCCTGGAAAAGAGTTTTTCTGATAAAGTATTTACTACCAACTCTGCTGGTGGGGACCATCAGCTAGATTATTTGCTAATCTTCTAAGCAATAACTATTATAGTATAAAACACTTATGTTTGGATTTTTCCAAAGACAAGTATTTAATACTGTGTTTGTTTATTAGTAAGGGCATGTGCAAAGAGAATTAGGAAATGAGGACAGCATTAATTATGGAAGTCGATATGCATTTGATAAGGGCACTCTTGATTCAGCAATCTCAACACATTTCATGCTAAAATAGTGAGGGGAATGTGTATATACTGTGATTTTGTTAAAGTATTTAGGATATGACCTAAATGCATATTTATGCATATGACCACCATCATCATTCTAAGGGACAGTCCCTGGCTATCCTCTTTGGTAGATTACACTCTCTTCCAATTAATCTAAACAACACCTCCAAGAATGTATAAGTCTTATTCTTTTCACTGGTATCTTTCCTTCTAATTTTTCTGTCTAATTACTGTTTGAAAAGTAACATTGTGTGTGTGTGTGTGTGTACTCCACTTTGACCTTAATATGAAGGTCAAAATGTCGGGAAATTAAAATAATTATTTTTAACATGGTTTTAGTCTACATAATTTGTCTGAAATAAATGCTGATCAATGTGTACAGGTGATCAGCTTTCATTTCATTCTTTTCACAAAAGGAAAGGCTTTTAATATGTTTATAATCCATTTGTCATGTCTCCATATGTGCCCCAGGAATTTCATCTTTCTTTCTATGATGGTCATCTTCATTACTCGGCTCACTTTTACTTCACGTAAGACTTCTTTGTTTTTCCAGCTGAGGAAGTGGATCCTTGGATGAGTTGAGTAAGTTCTTTGATTTTGCAGGAGGTTTAAAGGTGGTAAATATAATTTCTTGGTTTAAAAAGAGGTAAAGAGAGGTTTAAAACAGAATACTACAGAAATACAATCTTAAAGCTACCTTTAAACCTCCTGCAAAATTAAAGAACTTACTCAATTCATCCAAGGATCCACTTCCTCTGATGGCCCTGGAGTATACCACATTCATTGCGCCTGTAATTTGCCCTATATAGGGGGAACAGGATGCACGATTCCTATCTGAAAAAAGGAACATAAACAACACATTAAATTTAAAAACTATGGTAAAGCCAGCCTTTCTGATCATGCCCTGAATACATAGAACTGACTGAAAAGTCACCTATTGTTTACATCACACCAAAAAGTGGTATGAACATAAATTTAAGAGGCCTGTGAAATTCTTATCAACCACCCTGATCTTAACAATAATGATGGTCTAAAAATCCCAGGAATATGGAAGGCACATAATCTGCCTGCATAACCTTTCTGCCTTAGAGTCAATTGTAAATAGGATTATAGGTAATCCATTGGGCTGAAGTTCTCATAATGAAGGTCTCCCAAATTTGGGGCAGTTTCATGCACCCAAATTTGTTGAGGTTAGGAAAGTTTTTTAGAGCTGCTGAAGATTCTTTGAATAATCTTTCGTATTTAAACTTGCTGCGATGGATTATTTTTGTCTTCTTCCAACGAATTTTATGGTGGGTATCTAAGGCATGGTCTGCCAGCCCAGAGCGGCTGTACTGGTGAAACCGGATGTAGTCTTGGTGTTCTGAAATCCTGATATTTGTTGTTCTGCCTGTTTGGCAGAACTAATTAGCCCGCAAGAGGGCACCATTAGGACTTTAGGAACAAAATTAGTGTCTTAATTTCTTCCTCATTTGCTTTGTTAGTTCCTTTAGTGCACATACCATATCTTTATATTCCTGAAGATGACAATGTGACATTGTCGAAATATAGAAGTGATTCATTAAAGTTATCTTTAATTAATTTACTTTATATGCGTTGTTAATTCCGTAAATTAATTACCAGTTATGTCTAACCAACGTATAAGTCTTACCACTAGAATATAGGTAATCCAGGATCTTAACTCTAACATAACTCTCATGTTAATTTAGAACATCACTTTTGCTGTAATAAAACTATCTATATGAAATTTTTCACAGGTGTTGTCATAAATAGAATATAGCTTTGATGTACAGTGGTATCTCGCTAATCTGAACTAATAAAAACCAAGCTCGTTCGAATTAGCGAATTTTCCCCCAAGAGGCAACAATAACTAGTGTTTAAGACAAAAATAATCAGATTCTAATGATACATCAATTTAATTCGGTAAATAAATGAATTAACTGATAGAAAAAATGCTGTCCTGTAATATGAAACTTAAAAAATAATACAGTACACAAGTTTATTTTAATAAAAAATTTAGTTTGTATGTATCTGGATTGTTGAGGATTCTGATTTAATCAAATTGCATAGCTCAGTACATAACTTAATTTGCATAAAATATATCACTTTCTTATACACAACACAAAAAAAAAAGTTTCACAAAATAACACAAAAAAAATATTTTTTTAAATTTCTTTGTTAAAAAAGTTACTGATTTTCTTTTGCTTCTTGGAAGCTAAACTTTTTTTCAAATGCTTCTTCTCGGAGCTGCATTAGCAATAAAATTTTGGGGAATGGTGTATCATTCTGCTTACTATACACATTAAAAACATCAACTGCTCATGTTTTACTTTTTTTTTTCTTCGAATTCTTTATCATCATCATCATCTGCTAATTCATTCTGTAGCATCATATTTATAATTTCAGCATCTGATTTGATTTCGAATTCACTTTCGGTTCTACCTGTAATCCATTCCGTAACATCTGTTTGTGAAATTTCTACATTTGGATTTATAATTCTAACCAAATTATGCACATTTTGAATTTCCGCTTTTTTGTATCACCGTAGTTATCTTCATAAATTCTAGAAGGCTACAGTTTTTTCATGACACTCGACAGCGGTGATTCATGCCGACAATACAGTATGTACTGTACAGTATAAAAAAGCAAAAGCAAATGCACACAATAAATCAAAATAGGCCTACAGTATGACCGTACAATCGATAGTATAAAAAAACACACTGTACTGTAATAATAATAAAATAAATAATAATAGTTAAAATAATAATTATTAATTAAAAAGAATTGTATACAAAATAATAATACGTAATAAATAAAACTTTTTTTTCCCTTTCAAACCACAGTTCGGATTACTGGAGGGTTCGGACTAAAGAGGTTTGGATTAGTGAGATGCTGCTGTAGTTATTTTATTTATTTATCTATTTATTTATTTTTTTTGTTTTTCACTAGAGATCATTCCAGTAGAATAACCATTGATCAAATCATTGTCTCTTTGGCATACTGTGTGAAATGTAATCTAGCTTGTCTTGTCTCTGTATATATATATACAGGGTGTTCGGGATAAATTTGACAGTTTCGTAAGGAAAAAGAAAATCTTCTTTGTATCTATTAAATTTAATGAATTGACAAAAAAACATTACAGGCAGAGTTAATTACAATACTATCAACAAGATTTACTCAAAATAACCACCATTAGCATCGATCACAGCTTCAATTCTGCTTCGGAACCTCGAACAAGCTGATGCTACAGTCTCCCTGGGAAGGGCCGCAAAAACTGTTTTAATTTTATCCATTAACTGGGCTTTTGTATTACTGGAAGTGCGATTGGTGTCTTTTTCAACTGCGCCCCATACAAAATAATCCATGGGGTTAAGGTCTGGGGAGTTTGGAGGCCAAACATTTGGACTGGTGAAGTCGTAGAAATTTTCAGACAACCATTTTTGACTTTTCCCAGAGGTGTGGCAAGGGGCCGAATCCTGCTGCCATACATACGGCCTACCATTGGCTACCCTTGTTATCCAGGGCTTGACTACAGTTAGCAACTCCACGAACAAAGCCCGAATTCCAATGCCAGGGTTCTTCAACACCTGTTCCTGCAGATTTGCGAGGAATTCTGCTGTACGAACGCAATCAGATCGTCTGCTAGGGATCTTTCTTCTTGCTACATCCTCGTAGTCACCATTGCAAGTCTCTAGTTCATGCCTGATTGTTTTTACTGTATTCAGGGAGCATTGGGCAGCAGTCGTAATATCCTTATTTTGATGGCGGGCACGAATCATCATGATACAAGTTATTCTCTTCCATGATTCAGGTGGGTTCCAGCTATCCATCCTTTCTGACATCTTGTATGTGAATGAAGAAGGGTCCAAACTTTTAAATGAAGAGAAGTGTGTGTTAATACATGTAACTTACGGAAAAATATAATTAATTATAAATATGTCAAATTTATCCCGAACACCCTGTATATATGTGTGTGTGTGTGTGTGTGTGTGTGTATGTATACTACAGATGATGACCTTAATATGAAGGTCAAAATGTTGGAAATTTAAATAATTATTTCTAACACGGTTGTAGTCTCCATGAAATAAAAATGTTATACTGGATATTGAAAAAGCTTAGAAATGTAGGAAAAAGTACCACAGAAAAAATCAAAGATGATAAACGTGACATAAAATGACACCACCATAAACAACACAAAAGAACTTTGGGACACACGCTGTTCAATTGTAAAAGATGTAGGTTAGATGTTGACATGATGAGAGGATCTTTATAAGGGCCTTTTCATGTGAAGATGAGCTAGCAGGTCTTATGGAGGTAAGCAGGAATTCCTCCCCTTCTCTGTCTCTCTCTCTCTCTCTCACACACACACACACACACACACACCAGAAACTCAAGTTTTAATTCCCACATAAATCCATGTTCTATCTGATTTCGTGACTTTGTTTCTGCTTGACTGGTGTCACCACGATCACTTCAAGAGCTCGAAATTGCTCTCACAGAACAGTGGGGAAATATCCCACAAGAACTGTTTGATCACTTATCCGGTCCATGCAATCAAGATGTACCGCTGTTTTGGCTGTTAATGGAGACCATACACCCTATTAAAAATTAACAAAAGCATTTTTGCCTATTCTTGTTAAAACTATTTTACACTAAAATGTATAATTTGTTAAATTTGTAATAAATATCGATTATCGTAGACAGGCTTATATGTTGGTTATGCATTACTAAATCACTTAAAGAATTGACAACGTAGATACAAATATAAATTAAATTACACTTTAATAAATATTTCCAATATTTCGGCAACACAGTAACTTAGGATTCATTCTCAGTGGGGATATTTCCCCACTGAGAAATATCAGAAATATTTATTAAAGTGTAATTTAATTTATAATTGTATCTACATTGTCAATTCCTTAAGTGATTTAGTAATAAGTAAAATATCGATTATTTAAAATATCTCATCAATTACACCCTATCCATAAGTAAGAAATATTTATTCATGTATAAAGTACCCAATAGTTACAATTATTTGCAGAATTTTATAATTATCCGACAGAAACTAAAATATCCACTAATTGTTTTGAGCAGTGTATTTTCAGGACTGGGGCAACTCGTAGTATGACTTCACAGCACTTGCCTTAGTATCCCATAATGCAAAACACATCTCCTTGCAGACATGTATAATGCTATGCATTATGGGATAAATTATAAATTAAAGATACCAAGAAATTATATACTTGGTTTAATCCTTTATCCAAGTGTAAGCAAACAAAGTTTGCACCTGAAGTATTTTCAGGACTGGGGTGACTTGTGGTAAAGGTGGTATGACTTCACATAACTTGCCTTAGTATTCCATAATATTAAGTGCATCTCCTTGCAGACATGTATATAATGCTATAATAATAATAATTATAATTATTATTTGACACTTCCAGGCAGTCCAAGGACTCATCGAGGAAGGACACCTACACAACAACTTCGTCTCCACCATTCAATCACCAACTGACTGCAAGTACACCAACGCCATCTACCACCACTGGTATTTCCACAGACAATCACAAACATCCATACCCACGGCAGGATTTGAACCCACAGCCTTTGGGCTGGAGAGCAGATACGTTATCCATTTGGCCAACCAGGCCAGCATATAATGCTATGCATTATGGGAAGGGTTACTACCCAGACCGGTTTTGACTTTTATTGAAGTCTCTTCAGGGGGAGCCAGACCAAAAGGTGATACTAAGGTTGAAGTAATGCAAAAGTCATGTTTCTATATACAAGTTGCCAAAAGGTGTCTCACCTTATTATTAAATTACTCTGGATTAGGGAAGGATGTTAGAAGTTTTTTCACTTGGTTATACTATAAATTAAAGATACCAAGAAATTATATACTTGGCAACTCGTATATGGAAATATGACTTCTGCATTACTTCAACTTTAGTATCACATTTGGGTCTGGCTCCCACTGAAGAAACCTCAATAAAGATTGAAATCAGTCTGGGTAATGACCCTTCCCATAATGCATAGCATTATACATGTCTGCAATGAGATGTGCTTTGCATTATGGGATACTAAGGCAAGCAATGTGAAGTCATACCACCTTTACAACTAGTTGCACAAGTCCTGAAAATACTTCAGGTGCAAACTTCGTTTGCTTACACTTAGATAAAGGATTAAACCAAGTATATAATTTCTTGGTATCTTTAAATTTATAAACCATTGAGAGATGGTAAAATTATTCAAGTGGAATGCAATCAAGAGAATTCTGGATGATTGGAGTAGAGCTCTCATAGTATCTTTCTCTAAAAGAAAAGGGAAATAAAACAAAAATTGCAAAGGAACTTCCCAATTGAGTGTTTCAAGTAAGATTTATTCTAACATATTTGAGAATATGCTATGGAATTGAGGTAAACTTGGGAAAGATAAATTTACTTTAATACTATAATAAGGAGCATCTGTATTTAGGTTTGTAGATCTGGTACACATCAAGTACCTAGAGAAATCTGTTCAAAATTATAATTACAAATATATGATACATAGAGAAACATTATACAGCACAAATTACAGCCAGCATGTGAGTTGTAAGTCAGCTTTTAGAATAGAAGACTGCATTGAAAGATTGTTTAAAGTAAGCACAGGTTTGAGACAAGGGTGCATTGTCTCCTGTTATTCATCATTTAAGCAATCTTTATGAAAGAAGGTAGAATCAAACTGATATCAAATTCTGAAATATTCAAGCCTGTTCTTTTATGCAGATGATAACCATATTTTTAAAGGAAATTACAATGCAGATTAATATATTAACTAAAATAAATTTAATTAATACTTCCAATATTTCAGCAAAGTCAATTGTCATCATCAGGAAACAAAAATATAATCTATGTACATATAGGCACAACACTAAGTAATGAAGGTGAATCATGTCAACTGAGAGTAAGCCTTAAAAATAAAAAATAATATAAAAAACCTCTTCGACGGCTTATGGACTATATAAAATTTAGCATACCTTCTCCACTCCATTAACTATAACAAACTCAGCTGCTTGAAACTGTCCCAAATTTGGGAAGCACTCATCCTCTGTCTTTAGCCCACAAGGGGATCACATATTTTGTCCTCTGATGATGGCATTTTAACTTTGCTGAAATATTTGAAATGTTTTATTTTATTTTCTTAAAAAAATACAGCTATGAACAGCTAATGTATAACCCCTACCCCCAGACTTATCCAGATGTTGTTAAACTCCTATATAAATCATCATGCCTCTTAGTAAAATAAATAACCCCTTCAGCAAATTTATATGAAAAATCAACAATGAAAAGACAAACTATGAAAATATTCAGGAGCATGGAAAACATCAAATACAGTCTCAATGGAGAACTTCAAGAACATGCAAAATATTTTAGGTACTATGTTAAGAAAAGATCATCATCAAATTCATGCCATGTACTCTCGAGGGATGTACAGAATATGAGAGAACTACATGAAAAATTTACATCATTACTAACTTGGTATCTCCAATTTTTCTCCAAATAATGTCTGTTACCTGACAAGACTCCAACATTATCAGATCTATCTTCTACTGAACTTTTTCCTGTATCAATCCACCTACAGAGAACACTTATTTTGATAATCTTTCCTCTCCCATTCTGTTTAAGTGCCCATACCATCTGAGATTAGCTCTGCTAAAGCATTCTCAGATGCTGACAATGTCAAATTATTTCCTAATATCCTCATTTTTAATATGATATTGCCATTGATGCCATATGTTCATGCCTCTAATCTTTCTCAGGACTCTCATACCTGCGGTCTCTAGTCTTTGGTCAAGTGTTTTACTTCTGACCCAGCTCTCAGATTCATAAGTTAAAATTGGTTTGAACACTCTCTTGTATACAGTGAATTTAGTATTTTACCTCCTTCACTAAAAATCAAGCCTAAGCAGCTGAAATGTTTTACTTGTTCTATAGATTCTCCATTCCCAATGGTTGATATTTTCAATGTTTCTGCCTATTTTCGTTGTCTTTGTCTTGTTACTGCTGACCTCCATACCATATCTATTAACAGTTATTCAATTTAGTCAGGTAATCTTGCAGACTTCAAGCAGATTTATTTAGAAGTATAACATAGTCTACATAAAGCAAAGAGCTCAGATTATCATCTCCAATTTTAGTAAAAGTTTTAATATCGCTTTCCTTGATAATGTGATCCATATAGATAATGAATAACAGAGGTGATAATGTATATCCTTGCCTGAAACCAGATTTAAATAGCAAACCATCTTCCTGAACTTCATTTCTAACTGCTGACTTACAACTCAAATAAAAATTAACTATTGCTTGATATAATACTCCATTGACACCATATAATTGTAGCAGTTTGAATAGCTTCTCCTTGGCACCTTGTCATATGCCTTTTCCAGATCTACAAAACTTAAATACAGATCTTTGTTATATTCCCATGATTTTTTAACTATTTGTCATAAAGTGAAAATCTGATCCTGACAGCATCAATTTGGCCTGAATCCAGTTGGTTCTTTACCAAGTTTTTCTTCAACAATCCTTCTCAACCATTTTTCAAGTATACTGGCGTAAATCTTACCAGGAACACTCAGTATAGTAAAACCTCTGTAATTCTCACATTCAGTTTTATCTACCTTTTTATATATGGGTACTATAAGAGAGCTACTCCAAACATCTGGAATTTGTCGCACCGTCATGGACTTCTAAACTACACAGCGCAACCAATGTAAGACTCTTATACCTCCATACTTCAGCATTTCTGGTTGAATATCATCTACTCCTGCTGCCTTTCCACATTTCAAGCCTTTGATGTCTTTTTCTACTTCAAGGATATGTATTCCTGACTGCATCCCTGGTCAGAGTTTTACCACTATGCTGTCATCACTGCTTGTTTCATTTAACAGCCTTTCAAAGTAATTACTCCTTACTTCAAGGATATCTTTTTCTCCAGTTTTCATGTCATCTTTTTCATCTCTACTTCTTTTTACAGTACTTGTTCGTCCATTTCTGAGCTTCTTCAACAACTTCCAGAATATCTTGCCACCACCACCCTCTTGATATTTATTTTCTAAGTTCTTACCAAAGTCTTCCAATGAATTTTGTTTAGCTAATTTTACACAGTGTTTAGCTTTCTTACATTTGTCTCTGTATTCCCTAAGAGCACAAGATGTCTTATTTGCCAGGAACTTTTGATATGCTTTCTTCTTTTCCTTCACTGCTTCTTTAACTTTCTGTGTCCGCCATGAAGTTCTGATTTTTCTATGCTTGCAGACAACCTCAGCACATGCCTCTCTGGCTGAATGAATTAGTGTTTTCTTCAGGGCTGTCACTGATTCTCCAAAGTTTGGTTCCTGCTCTCAAACTCTTTCATTTTTTCTTCAATAATCTTTGTGTATTTTAGTCTACAGTTCACATCTGAGAGCTGCTCAACTTTTATTCGCTTTAAAACTTTCTTACATGTTATTCTTTTCAATATGAAATTCAATTTTATCCTGTTCAAGACTAAATGGTGATCACTTCCAGTTTCAAATCCTCTGTACACTCTTGTGTCCTGCACCAGGGAGAATACATCACTGTCGACAATAACATAGTCAATGAGACTTTTCTTATTCCTTGCCTCTTCTCTCCATGTGAATTTGTGCACATTTTTATGTTGGAACATGGTGTTAGTAATAACCAGTCTATGTTTGAGCAGAAATCCAACAGATATTTGCCATTATTATTAGCTTCACTCTTTTCTCCAAATTTTCCCAAAATATTTTTATATATCTCACAATCATTTCCTACTCTGCTATTTAGATCCCCAACAAGTACCAACTTTTCCTTTTTCATTTTGTCAGTTGCTTTTTCTAAAGCATCAAAAAATTCCTCCACTTCTACCTTAGTAGAACCTTCTGTGGGACCATAGGCACGAATAAGTCTCATTGTCCAGTTCCCCATTCTCATATTTGCCCACATTACTCTACTTGAGACTGACTGCCATTCAAGAAGATTAGCCTCGTATTTTGTGTTGAATACTATGGCTACTCCTTCTTTTCCTTGATTGTCATTGACTGAATATAACATTTTGCATTTATTGCTCAGAAAGATCTCACCAGTTTTTGTCTTTTTTGTTTTAGTCACCCCTATTATGTCGATCTGGTACTTATCCAATTTCTCAGCTAGCTCCATTTCTTTGCCATTCAGGCTTCTTATGTTGATAGTACTGATCTTGAACTCAGGTGATGTTCAGTTGGGATGTGTTTCAGGATTTGTTCTAGTAGTCTGACTTTTCGTTGTTCACCCTGTTTTGCCTGTTTCCATGGCAAAAACAACGGAAGCCTTGTTTAACCAGGCGAAGCCCCAGCTAGCATGAAATTCTGTCATTTTGTACCATCATTTTTTATTTTGGTTTAAGCTAATAAGAATACAATTTGGTCGGCAAAATCCAAAATTGCCAACCCCCATCCTCATTCATTCAGTATCCAGGTATATACCAAACAGGGTGCATCACGAGAAGGTGAGGATTGGATATTAGGTTCGAAGCCCTGGTCAGTTCTCCACATTCCTTTAAAGGCTATGTGGAGGTCTCCTCTCAGTTATACAGCTTTGACCCTTAAGCACACAGCCCCCCCTTTAATAAAAGATGGCAAATGAAATTTGCCATATTTTATTAATAGATAACACAATGAAATACATAATAAAATGAAAGCTAGCATGGTGGGTAACCAGTTGAATAAATCATATAGAATGGAATAGTGGAGAGAAATTAGTCAAAACATTAAGTTCATACCATTTTTAACTTATGGATGAAAGTTAAGTTAGGAATAAAACAGTTGATCAGAGAGCGAACACATATGCCTGAGAGAAATTAGGGAAGTGAGCAGATGACAGGAATTTTGGAATCATGCTAAAAGTGATATATGAAGTTGATATTTTTAGCATTCAGAGTTAATCTGAGGCAGTTTGTTCACTTAAACATAAAATGAAAAGGTTAACAAAACAGATGTTTTGTGGAGGAAGGCAGGAGCAAACCTAGAGAATAACCAATATCTAAAAGTCTTCTAGCACTCTAGAAGACCAAAATGCCAGATGTATCCATACTATGTGATCTAATAAATGAGAACAAGTTAATTTCAAAGAAAATTACACATAGGAAGCAAGTAATAATGTAAACTTAATCATGCAGTACTGTCAGAGTATCTTATACACCTCATTAGGGTACATATCACAAAGTTGATGATTATTTTAAATGAGACAAAATGAGTTAATGCAGTAAGTACAACACTCATGGCTGATATGTAACAGCTCACTAGAATTGCCTCAGCAAGATTCTGATCATGCATTCAGGCAGTTTGAAGGTTTCCAGGAAAAAGAAAAGAAGGTGGTGAAAAACGTGTGTGTGGGGGGGGGAAAACAGCCTCCTATTCAGGAAAGACCAGAACATAACCCTAAAATTTTGCCTAATGATGTAGATGGAATGATCATTTCCTATTATTATACTACACATACAAACTAAGAAATGGTAAAACTGTGCCATGCAAATAGTTATCAAGAGAAGCAGTAAAACAAGCTGTGTTCCATTTTCTTTTCTGTTTGTTCAATAATTTATCAGCATAACTAATTCATCAGCAACACCATTAGAATGAACATCAGAAGATGGTAAAATAAGACAAAGTGAAAAATAATGATAATTAAAGCTCTAGTGCAGAACTGCATACTTGGGAAATAAATCTGGATTCATAAATTAACCCACCACAAATCTTCTATTCTGGCAAAATACTGAAACTGAAGAGTAATTTTGGGAAGCAATTACTACACAAATTCTTCTAAAGCTCACCACAAAAAGAGAGCCAGAGTACCTGATAAATACGAACTCCACACAGAAGGTACCATCCCCTCCTATGTAAAAAATTATTTTAAAACTATATTAAAAACCGAATCCTTGAAATTCATGCAATATAATTAGCCCTTATATTGTAACTATTTGCTAATGTATTCTAATTGTTGTTGATTGATTACATTAGACTTAATGTAATCATTGTTGATTACATTAAGTCTAATGTAATCGACAATGATCTCTCTCTCTCTCATTAAGAGAGGGAGAGAGAGAGAGATCATTGATTTTATAAGGTCCTATTTTCTTCCAGACAGGTGAATTATTAAAATTTACACACAAGTTATTTCACATGGGAAAAAAAGTGTGCACACACACACACACACAAGCAACTGGATGAGATGGCAGTGCCTACTCCTAACTATATATATATATATATATATATATATATATATATATATATATATATATATATATATGTCTCTACCCTATATATATAAAATGATAAGCCTTTTTATGTCGCGTTTTTTGAAATGCTTTGAAACTCAGGGGCTACCCTGAGTGTCGAGTCTTCAAAATTCGAGTCATCGGAATTCAAGGAGAACTGGCCTACCAGTCCGAAACTCGGGGGGGGGGGGGCACCATGGGCGCCAGAATCCCTCTTTCGTGTCTTCAAAATATATATATATATATATATATATGAAAGAAAAGACCAAGTACTCAACACAGCTATTAAAACCAGTAGGCTAGCTGTGCTATGCAGATATGCCCCATGGTCCAGACACATTATATACAGGTAACCCTCGTATAACGCAGTACTTATACAAAGTGGTCTACAAATTGTAGTATCCCTTGTTCAACGCGATTTCAATATAACAGGGTCTACAATTTCTGGTAACCCTTTATTTATTTTTGCATATTTTTCACTACGGGACTTAAAAAATCAAATTTTATCTTCGTTAAAATTGTGTCTGCCCATATCGCGCAAGTAGTTATAAGTATCGAATTTAGTTTTATTGTATCACTGAATAAGGTACTGTACAGAGTCTTTTACAGTCTGTGTCATTCTCAACAAACAGTGCAATTAGAGACAGATTTACAAAAATGGCGCTAACTAATAAATCACATGTCCCCTCTCACAGTAACTATGCTGTATAGATTTAAGCAAAACCATATGTTGCACCCAAACACAGTATCTAATTGAAAACTCTTGTCCAATTTTTCAATTACGAAATAAGTGTTTGTTTTATTGCATTTGAAATTCTCGATGTCATTATGACAGATCACAAAGGCTAACTTAAAAAAAAGACTACCAAGAATTGAAACATGCTATATAATGAATGTGAGAGTTCGCCTGGCAAGAAACCATAAAATTCAACCAAGGATTGAAACGTTTGTGAGTTGAGCCAGTCAGTAATGAGAAGTTCCATCGGAACAATAAATGTCACCCTGTTGTGAATGTGTTAAAACTAATAGTGAATGTTGTTATGACAGTTTCAGATGCTATGGAATTCGATTGAAGAGAATTAGCATTTCAACTCAACACTTGTCGGTTGTTTTTGTCTTTGGGTCATGGGATCTTTTGTTAATACCGCACCAATTATATGCATGTCTTTATAGCTGTTGTCTTGTGTAAAACAAAATTCAGTTTATACGTATTGTAACAATTAAAAAAAAACTTGAATAATTTATAAGCATATAAAAGGATATCACCTGTAAATCGTTGACATGCCAGCAAAATTCTCAGATGTGCCACCTCTGGCACGAGTGCCATAGGTTCGCCATCTAGGGTTTACTGTATGAAGTGTTTATTGTTAAAAATTGTCTTCGTTTTCTGCCAGGAAAGTGCATTTAAAATCATAAGTGTGTTATTCTCAAGCTGATTAGTTTATTTTCTGGTGAGTTACATACATATGTAATGTTTTTTTTATGTAAAAGTTTATTTTTATTCTAATGGCCACTAAAACTGCAACGAAAGGGAAAAAATCAACATTGAAGATGAAATTCATTTCTCTCAAAGAAAAAATTAAAATCTTGGATCGGTTGAAAATTGGAGAAAAATCAGGAGTTGTTGCAAGGACTCTGAATTTAAATGAATCAACAATTCGAACAATCAAACAAATTGAACATAAAATCCAAGAAAGTGTTATTGCTAGTCAACGGTAAGTGCAAAGCACGTTGCTCGTGTTCGCGATATTCTAATAGAAAAAATGGAGAAATCTCTAATGATTTCGATAGAAGATTGCACTCAAAAGAAAATTCCTTTGGATGGACACCTTATTAAACAAAAAGCTCTCAAAGTTTATAAACATTTAAAAGAACTCGATCAAGATTCTTCAGAAGAAATCTCTCAGCACGGGTTTTGTGCCAGTAAGGGTTGGTTCGAAAACTTTAAATAGCGGTTTTCTTTGTATAATCTTAAAATCCAGAGAGAATCAGCATCAGCAGATGTTGAAGCTACCCAGAAATACCCAGCAGAACTTTTAAAAATCATTAAAGGTGGTTACAGTGCAGACCAGGTGTTCAGTGCGGATGAATCTGGGTTATATTGGAAAAAAATGACAAAACGCACCTATATTTCGAAAAATGAAAGATCAGCTCCTGGATTCAAAGTTTCCAAAGATAGAATTACTCTACTGTTTTGTAGTAATGCATCAGGTGATTACATGACAAAACCAATGTTTATTAACCGATCTGCAAATCCTCGTGCGATGAAAGGGCTCAACAAGTCAATCGTACCTGTTTATTGGTGGGCCAACAAAAAACATGGGTTACAGTTAGCATGTTTGAAAATTGGTTTTTCAAGTGTTTTGTACCCATTGTAGAAAGTTACACAAAGAAAAAGAATATGGACTTCAAAAGTCTACTAATTTTAGATAACGCACCAGGCCACCCAACAAATTTAAACATCCGAATATTAAAATAACTTTTTTGCTGCCTAATACTACTTCACTTATTTAATCACTCGACCAAGGAATAATATCAACATCAAAGTCATATTATATTCGCCGAACATTTCAATTAATTTTAAAAAACTGGAATCTAATCCAAACATGATACTGCCTCAAGCATGGAAAGAGTTTTCAATACTGAATTGTGTAAAAATTATTTCTCTGTCCATTAAGGAATTACAACCCTCTACACTGAATGCTTATGGGAAAAAATAGGGCTTGAAGCTGTTCTGGAACAAAATTTCGTACCTCCAATGGATGGCATGTTGAGCTACGTCATATAATAAATGTCGCACACATTTTTGGTGGAGAGGGCTTTTGCGATATGATCGAAAATGAATTTAGTGAATTAATTGATGGGGAAACAGATTTAAATAAGGAGGAACTGGTACAATTAATAGATGACGTTGAACCAAATGGCCGGGAAAGTTCTGCCAAAGATTCTGATTGTGATGAATCCGTTAAAGAATTCAGTTTAAAGAAATTAGCAGAAGGATTGAACTTGGCAAGAAAGTTATTTTACGGATAATGATCCCTCAATGGAGAGCTCGGAAAAATTCACGAGATAATTGGATATTTGTTTAGTGCCATATTATGAACTTAATAAAAAATTGCAGCATAGTTTAAAGCAAAGTCTTATTACTGACTTCTTGATGACTAAACCAGCCGAAGTATGCAATGAGAATTATACAAATGATGTCCAAGGGATTTCAAGTGGTGATGACCTCCGGCCACTTAAAGAACATCTACGAAATGTTATTTCTGAAGACAGTGATGACGATTAAAATATGTGCTTTATTTTATTGTGTCTAAAACATTTATGCATTATGTGCAACGAAATTTATGTACAATTTGTAATTTTTATAATTTTATACTACGTATTTGTTTCATAGTTTATGTTTTCTTAACTTACATGAATTAAATAAAAATATTGTTTTTGTTGGATGTCATTGTTGTTTATATAATGTAAAAAAAAAAACAATTTCGGAACGTAACCCTACTTTTTCCATGTGATCTAAGTCTTGTATAATGTGATTTATATAACGGATTTCTATGGAACCTAACATCTGCGTTATATGAGGGTTACCTGTACATTAATGCATTTACACAGCCAACATTCGGAGGTGCATTTGACAAACAAAACTAATAATTTTCTACACCTAGATACATCAAGTTACACACCATTCAAATGGTTCACCATATTTTTATAGAAAGCCAACACACACTGAAAGGTTGCAGGGGTTGGACAAAATAATGCACACGCTTGTGAAACATACTGTATATACTTTTCTTTATGAGTATGGTGTTGGACCACCTTTTTGCCTTCAGTATAGCCTGGATTCTTCTTGGAATGGAACCAAATAAGTTTTCAGTAGTTTGTGAAATTTTGTACCATTCTTCTTGAAGAACATCTTCGAGTTGTTTGAAAGATGTTGGAGAAATTCATTACAGTAATTTATCCACAATTCCTAGTATCCGTTTCAGTTTCCTCTAGTGAGAGTTCACTAATAATACAATGTGATATAAAAACAAGGCTCTAAGTTAAAATAAAAATCATATATTCTCAAATTTTCACATTTGAAATTTCTTTCAACTCCAGAGCAGGCAACATTTAGCAAATAAGGGGTACTTAAGGGTCAAAGCTGTATAACTGAGAGGAGCCTCCACATAGCCTTTAAAGGAATGCAGAGAACCGACCAGGGCTTCTGACCTAATGTCCAATCCTCACCTTCTCGTGGTGCACCCTGTTGGGTATCTACCTGGATAATGAACGAACGAGGATGGGCTGGCAATTTGGGATTTAACTGACCAAATTGTATTCTTATTGGCTTAAACCAAAATAAAAAATGATGGTACAACATGACAGAATTTCATGCCAGCTGGGACATCGCCCGGTTAAACAAGGCTTCTGTTGTTTTTGCCAGGGAACCAGGACAAACAGTGAAAAGTCAGCTACTGGAACATATCCTAAAACTTACTGCAACTCCACATCAGAGTTCAAGATTGGTACTATCAACATAAGAAGCCTAAATGGCAAAGAAATGGAGCTAGCTGAAGAATTAGATAAGTACCAGATCGACATAATAGGGATGACTGAAGCAAAAAAGGCAAAAACGGGTGAGATCTTTCTGAGCAATAAATACAAAATGTTACACTCAGGAAATGACAATAAAGGAAAAGGAGTAGCCATAGTATTCAACACAAAATACGAGGCTAGTCTTCTTGAATGGCAGGCAGTCTCAAGTAGAGTGATGTGGGCAAATATCAGAATAGGGAATTGGACAATGAGACTTATTTGTGCCTATGGTCACACAGAAGGTTCTACTAAGGTAGAAGTGGAGGAATTTTTTGATGCTTTAGAAAAAGCAACTGACAAAATGAAAAAGGAAAAGTTGGTTCTTGTTGGGGATCTAAATAGCCGAGTAGGAAATGATTGTGAGACATACAAAAATATTTTGGGAAAATTTGGAGAAAAGAGCAAAGCTAATAATAATGTCAAATATCTGTTAGATTTCTGCTCAGGACATGGAATGGTTATTACTAACGCCATGTTCCAACATAAAAATGTGCACAAATTCACATGGAGAGAAGAGGCAAAGAATAAGACAAGTCTCATTGACTATGTTTTTGTTGATAGTGATGTTTTCTCCCTGGTGCAGGACACCAGAGTGTACAGAGGATTTGAAACTGGAAGTGATCACCATTTTGTCTTGAACAGGATAAAACTGAATTTCATATTGAAAAGAATAACATGTAAAAAAGTTTTAAAGCGAATAAAAGTTGAGCAGCTCTCAGATGTGAACTGTAGACTAAAATACACAAAGATTATTGAAGAAAAAATGAGAGTTTGAGAACAGGAACCAAAACTTGGAGATTCAGTGGCAAGCATTACAGAAAACCTTGACTGATTCAGCCAGAGAGGCATGTGGTGAGGTTGTCTGCAAGGATAGAAAAATCAGAACTCCATGGTGCACACAGGAAGTTAAAACACTCAACAGTCAGACAGTCAGGAATAGATATCCATACTTGAAATAGAAAAAGCCATCAAAGGATTGAAATGTGGAAAGGCAGCAGGAGTAGATGATATTCGACCAGAAATGCTGAAGTATGGTGGTATAAAAGTCTTACAGTGGCTGCACTGCATAGTTCAGAAGGCTTGGACAGAGGAGCAAATTCCTGATGATTGAAGTACAGCTCTCATAGCACCCATATATAAAAAGGGAAATAAAACTGAATGTGAGAATTACAGAGGAATTTCATTACTGAATGTTCCTGTTCAATTTCAATGTTCAATTTCATTACTGAATGTTCCTGGTAAGATATATGCAAGTATACTTGAGAAACGGTTGAGAAGACTTGTGGAAGAAAAGCTGGGTGAAGAACAAGCTGGATTCAGGCCAAATAGAGGCTGTCGGTTTCAGATCTTCGCTTTATGACAAATAATTGAGAAAGCATGGGAATATAACAATGATCTGTATTTAAGTTTTGTTGATCTGGAAAAGGCATATGATAAGTTGCCAAGAGAGAGAGAAGCTATTCAATATGCTACAGTTATATGGTGTCAATGGGGCATTATATCAAACAATACTTAGTCTTTATTTGAGTTGTAAGTCAGCAGTTAGAATTGAAGGAAGTACAGGAAGATGGTTTTATGTTAAATCTGGTGTGAGACAAGGATGCACATTATCCCCTCTGTTAATCATTATCTATATGGATCACATTATGAAGGAAAGTGGTATTAAACATGATATCAGAATTGGAGATGTTAATGTCAGCTCTTTGCTTTATGCGGACGATGTTATACTTCTAAATAAATCCACTACAAGTTTGCAAGATTCCCTGTCTAAACTGAATAACTGTTGTAATAGATATGGTATGAAGGTCAGCATTAAAAAGACAAAGACAATGAAAATATGTAGAATTGTTGAAAATGTCAACTGCATTGTGAATGGGGAACCTGTGGAACAAGTAAAACATTTCGGCTACTTAGGCACGATTTTTAGTGAAGATGGTAAATTAAATATGGAAATAGACAACAGAATCAACAAAGCTGGTATGGTAGGCAGTCAATTGAATAAATTCATATGGAATAAGAGAGAAATTAGTTGGAACACTAAATTAGCTATATACAAGACAGTGTTCAAACCAGTTTTAACTTATGGATCTGAGAGCTGGGTCAGAAGTAAAACACTTGACCAAAGACTAGAGACTGCAGATATGAGAGTCCTGAGAAAGATTAAAGGCGTGAACAGATGGCATCAATGGCAATATCATATTAAAAATGAGGATATTAGGAAAGAACTTGACATTGTCAGCATCTAGGAATGCATTAGCAGAGCTAATCTCAGGTGGTATGGTCACTTAAACAGAATGGGCGAGGAAAGATTAGCAAAGCAAGTTTTCTCTGCCAGGTTAGCAGGAAAACAACCCAGAGGAAGACCAAGATATAGGTGGATTGATACGGTACAAAATGCCTTAGATGATAGAAATATAAGAGTTGATAATGTTGGAGTCTTGACAAGTAACAGACTGATTTGGAGGAAAATTGTAGATAGGAAGTTAGTAATGACGTAAATTTTTCATGTAGTACTATCATATCCTGTACACCCCTTGAGGGTACATGTCAGGAATTTGATGATGATGCCAAAGTGAAGGAGGCACACAAAACAATATGCAAGCTATTTTTCCCCAAATAATTAAATAGAGAACTCTGACATCATCAAGACATCAAGAGCAAAAATATACTCAAACTGCACATTATTGATCTGCTACAACATAAATATCACAAGTTCACTGATGCCTCTATGAGATATTTCTGGATATACATAGTTTTTACTAAACTATATAATATAAAAAAAAATATATACTAACCAAAATATTATAAGGAGCACAGTTTACTGGGCTTTCTAGTTTAATGAGATCATCAGACTTGTTTGGAGGTGACATCAGGGACAAAGACAAATGCAGCTGACTTGATGTAGATCCCACTCCACTAGAACTGGAATGATTTGAATGACTCTGTTTCCATGGACTTCCATAAGGAGTCCCTGAATCACTGGCTAAACTTACATTATCTGGACTATCTTCAAATAAAATAAAAGCCTCATTACTTGAGTTATTGCCATTATTTTTAGCAC
This sequence comes from Typopeltis vanoorti, assembly GCF_054136105.1. NCBI lineage: Eukaryota > Metazoa > Arthropoda > Arachnida > Uropygi > Thelyphonidae > Typopeltis > Typopeltis vanoorti. Next base: position 81,579,383 of record NC_143564.1, on the reverse strand, counting down.
AATTCCTTTCTCCAAGTATCTGTGTTTGAACAGGAGGAGGAGTAGGCATATTCTGTAAAACAGGTCCATCTGAATATTGTAGCTGAGAGTTTATAGGCACACTTCTTACACTTTCAGAAGAATGAGCAGGAGTAAGCAAAGATTCATTGGATCCTTCATTTCTCGAATCCTGAAATGAACAAATTTCACTATTAGCAATATTTTCTAATGATAGTATAAAATGCAACTGGATCCCACGTCCAGTTTTTAAATAAAACAGATCTCACTGCATACTGTAAAAATTTTGTCCAGTTACCCAAGTGAGAAATAACTTTAATTTTGATGGTTAGCATCATTCAGAACAACATTATACATTTGAAACAAAGATCACTATGTTTGTTTCAAGTGTATAATGTTGAAACAAACAAAGCTCACTATAATTCTCATATACACACACACAAACTATGCATAAAAACAAATGTACAGTCTGGAGGCACTCAAAGCTCATTGCTAATATTCTGCAGAAATTAGTTGAAGCTATGATGAATTAATCCGAGTGAAAATTATTCTGTAAACATTCTAGAATTTGGTTTACTCACCTATGTAACTAACTAATGTTAGGCATGGACAACTCATTCAGTTTTGATAGTGGTATAACTGCATACCTGATGAAATTAATTATCCTGTCAGAGGAACACTAACATAAACAAGTTAATCATGCATGATGTCTTCACACATTTTACTCTAGTTAGAATGGCATGTGCCATGTGAAGTCATGGGTTAACCCATCAATTACAGATTTTTTGTTTTCAAGACCACATCCTCAAAGTGCCAAATTATATATATATAATGAACTATCTACAAAAGGTAAAAACAGACCCTACCACCACCCAATAAAACATTACATATGGATGAGTTCCCAAAAAATAAAATTTTTATGATTATGAATATATGAAACAACAAAAAATAATTATGGATGAAAGGATAAAAATAGCTAATTATTTTCATAATTTGAAAGAAAATGAAGAGTATATTATTCTCAAATATCACTACTGTTTTTATCTAGAATTGCACTTACGTTTGTTGCAGGAATGTTGGTATTAACGTGAAAATGGAAAAATAAATACAATTAACAAAAATAATCATGCTAAACCAAAAACTGATGTTTATTTATTATTTCCCAGCTTTTGCATACATTATGCTTTTCAAAGAAATATACAAAAGACATTAAAAATTTAGAGGCAATCACAACATTCAATAATATAATACATTCAACAATTATATGCACATGTTAGCATCGTATGTGGGTGTTATTGTTGTGGTGAATAGCATAATATCTATCATATCCTAGGTCCATGTATCAAGATGCTTTAAAATCTCAGACCAGATTTAATATAAAAGAACTCCTTGATTTTTATGCTATGCATAAAAATCAAGGAGATCTTTTGTTCAATCTTTGGTTCAATCTAGAAAAATAACAATTTCCCAAGTGATTACTTTTCCCAATTTCTGTGCATATTATGTTGCTGTATTTAAAAATCACATCAAAATTCAATTATCCGCATCTCACTCTAGCATTTGCCAATGATAATCTAATCTCGCCATGAAGCATAACTATTGTTAATTTTACCTTTATGCTTTCCATAATTAAAATTATATTAATTGATAAATTAAATTTATCAATTTAATTTATCAAATTTTGTGACAATTAATCAAATACTTTAGTATTCAAAGCTATCCTAAAATTAATTGCATTGGACTAATTAAGATAAGTGCTGATGTGCTATGCATTCTTAAAACTTTAATACATCAATAAAAATGCAATCATACAGTCAAATTGATGTGAATTTTGTAGCACAGGTTGAATAAGCTACACTCAACCTAAATTGGCATGTGATGCCACTTGTTTTCACATTTATAAATATATTCATTTGGTAATAGGATCATAGTGTCTTGGCATAACATTGTCACAAAATGGACTGGGAAAAAAAAAAAGCAGAACACATCTTTGGTAGGTTTTACATGTAGATTTCTCCAAAACAAGATTTTAAAGACTTTTTTGTTGTTGTTGTTGTAGGGAAAATGTGGTGGTTAAGGCAGAGATAGCAAATCAAGGCTATTTTAATTTAATAATGTCTCATTTCTTTGATTTATCCCCACATGTTAGATATACAGTACAGTTATGACCCTTTATAGTCCTATGATCACCTTAGGTTTCCTTTGGCAGCTGTTGTCATGCTTTTCATAGTTCTAGATTTATACCGGTTTCGTTATAGGGGATCATTAGTGAGGAGTCGCTTAAATTCAGAGTTCCTAAGAAGGGCGTTGGAAGTTTTTTTCTTCCACTAGGTTAGACTATAATAAATTTAGTTTAATCCTTTATCCAATTGTAAGCAAATAAAGTTTGCACCTGAAGTATCTTCAGGACCAAGACAACTTGTGATAAAGGAGGACCAAGCTCTCATCACTCCTCCTATTAGTATCATCCATAATGCAAAGCACATCTCCTTGTGGACATGCATAATGCTATGCATTAAGGGAAGGGCCACTACCCAGACCAGTTTCGACCTTCATTGAGGTCCCGTCAGTGGGAGCCAGACCCAGAGGTGGTGATACTAAGGTGGAAGCAATGGAGAAGTGGCCCTTCCATTAATGCATAGCATCATACATGTCCGCAAGGAGATGTGCTTTGCATTATGGGAGATACTAAGACAAGAAGTGATGAGAGCTTGGTCCACCTTTACCACGAGCTGCCTCAGTCCTGAAGATACTTCATGTGCAAACTTTGTTTGCTTACACTTTCATAAAGGAATAAACTAAATTTATTATAGTCTAATTAAGTGGAAAAAAAAAACTTCCAAAATCTTTCTCTAAATCCAGAGTATTTTAATAATAAGGTGAGACACCTTTTGGCAAGTTGTATAGGTAAATATGACTTCTCCATTGCTTCCACCTTACTATTCCCACCTCTGGGTCTGGCTCCCATTGACGAAACCTCAATAAAGGTCGAAACTGGTCTGGTTAGGGGCGCTTCCCTTAATGCATAGCATTATACATGTCTACAAGGAGATGTGCCTTGCATTATGGGAGATACTAACACATGAAGTGATGAGAGCTCGGTCCACCCTTACCACAAGTTCTCTTAGTCCTGAAGATACTTCAGGTACAAACTTTGTTTGCTTACACTTGGATAAAGGATTAAACTAAATTTATTATAACCTCAGCAGGGCAATTAGATTAATAACTCATCTCTTGCCAGTTCACTCCACTCTCTTTAACAAAGACATTTAATTTCTGCAACATGCATTTTTTTTTTAATTTTTTACTTTTTTTTTAATGGGTTGCTTAAGGGTCAAAGCTGTATAACTGAGAGGAGACCTCCACATAGCCTTCAAAGGAATGCAGAGAACTAACCAGGGCTTCTGACATAATGTCCAATCATCACCTTCTCGTGGTGCACCCTGTTAGGTATCTACCTGGAGACTGAACAGGCGATGATGGGCTGCCAATTTAAGATTTAGCCGACCAAATTGTATTCTTATTGGCTTAAACCAAAATTTCAAATGATGGTACAACATGACAGAATTTCATGCTGGCTGGAGCGTCGCCCAGTTAAACAAGAACCTTGTTGTTTTCGCCAGGGGAACCAGAACAAACAGCGAAAAGTCAGCTACTAGAACAAATCTGAAAACAAACCCCAATTCAACATCACCAGAGTTAAAGATTGGTACTTTCAACATAAGAAGCCTGAATGGCAAAGAAATGAAGCCAGCTGAGGAATGGAATTGTCGATCTGAAGTACCAGATTGACATAATAGGGGTGACTAAGACAAAAACTGGCAACATCTTTCTGAGCAATAAATACAAAATGTTATATTCAGGTTTAACAATCAAGGAAAAGAAGGAGAGTATATTATCCATAGTATTCAACACTAAATACGAAGCTAATTTTCTTGAAAGGCAGGCAGTCTGAAGAAGAGTGATGTGGGAAAATATGAGAATGGGGAACTGGACAATGAGACTTATTTGTGCCTATGGTCACACAGAAGGTTCTACTAAGATAGAAGAGGAGGAATTTTTTGAGGCTTTGGAAAAAGCAACTGACACAATGAAAAAGGAAAAGTTGGTCCTTGCTGGGGGATCTAAATAGCAGAGTAGGAAATGATTGTGAGACATACAAAAATATTTTGGAAAAATTTGGAGAAAAGAGCAAAGCTAATAATAATGGCAAATATTTGTTGGATTTCTGCTCAGGGCAAGGACTGGTTATTACTAACACCATGTTCCAACACAAAAATGTGCACAAATTCACATGGAGAGAAGAGGCAAGGAATAAGAAAAGTCTAATTGACTATGTTATTGTTGATAGTGATGTTTTCTCCCTGGTGCAGGACACCAGAGTGTACAAAGGATTTGAAATTGGAAGCAATAACTATTTAGTCTTGAGCAGGATAAAATTGAATTTCATATTGAAATGAATGACATGTAAGAAAGTTTTAAAGCAAATAAACGTTGAGCAACTCTCAGATGTGAACTGTAGACTAAAATACACAAAGATTATTGAAAAAAAAATGAAAGAGTTTGAGAACAGGAATCAAACCTTGGAGATTCAGTGGCAAACTCTGAAGAAAACATTGATTGATTCTGCCAAAGAGGCATGTGGTGAGGTTGTCTGCAAGGATAGAAAAATTAGAACTTCATGGCAGACACAGAAAGTTAAAGAGGCAGTGAAGGAAAAGAAGAAAGCATATCAAAAGTTCCTTGCAAATAAGTCAGTTTGTGCTCTTAAAGAATACAGGGACAAATGTAAGAAAGCTAATCACTGTGTAAAACTGGCTAAACAAAAGTCAAAAGGACATTAGCAAAAATATAAAATAAATATCAAGAAAGCAGCAAGATATTCTGGAGAAGATTTGTTGAAGAAGCTCAGAAATGGATGATATTCGACCAGAAATGCTGAAGTATGGAGGTATAAAAGTCATACAGTGGTTGCACTGCATAGTTCAAAAAGCCTGGACAGAGGGACATTCCAGATATTGGAATAGGGCTCTCATAGTACCCATATATAAAAAGGGAAATAAAACTGAATGTGAGAATTACAGAGGCATTTCATTACTGAATGTTCCTGGTAAGATATATACAAGTATACTTGAGAAACGGTTGAGAAAGATTATGGAAGAGACGCTTGGTGAAGAACAAGCTGGATTCAGGCCAAATAGAGGCTGTCAGTTTCAGATCTTCACTTTACGACAAACAGTTGAGTAATCATGGGGATTTAACAAAGATCTGTATTTAAGTTTTGTCGATCTGGAAAAGGCATATGACAAGGTGCCAAGAGAGAAGCTATTCAATACGCTACAGTTATATTGTGTTAATGGGGCATTATATCAAGCAATACTTTGTCTTTATTTGAGTTGTAAGTCAGCAGTTAGAATTGAAGGAAGTACAAGAAGATGGTTTAATGTTAAATCTGGTGTGAGACAAGGATGTACATTACCCCCTCTCTTATTCATTATCTATATGATTCACATTATGAAGGAAAGTGGTGTTGAACCTGATATCAAAATTGGAGGTGTTAATCTCAGTTCTTTGCTTTATGCGGATGATGTTATACTTCTAAATTAATCTGCTACAAGTCTGCAAGATTCCATGACTAAATTGAATAACTGTTATAATAGATACGGTATGGACGTCAGCATTAAAAAGACAAAGACAATGAAAATAGGCAGAAACAGTGAAAATATCAACTGATTGATATCTTGGAGAGTTGCTGGTGAAAGGAATGCATTGTGAGAGTGCATTGTGAATGCAGGGAGTATGAATAACTTTAAAGTTCATTATGATAAACATGTTGCTGGTTGAGTGGGCCTCCCATGATGAGTCTATTGACTCCATGGAGGTTACTGAAATATCTTACATTTTGAAAGTTCGAAATTGAATAATTTGCAGATTCAGCAGTGTCATGTATCGTCAAACATGATATAGCAAGGAGAAACAAGAAGTCATCTGATTTTGAAGCTGCAGAAGATTTCATGGAAATTCTTCAAAAACATTTTCTAGATAACTACCGTATATTATCGTATATAATGCGAAAAATTTATGGTAAAAAATACTACTTAAAGTTAGGGGTTCGCATTATATGCGTATCCTAAAAAATATAACATCTTATTAGACTTGCACACACAATATATACTACCTAATGCCTAGGCAACCAAATCTACTTGACCCACTCGCATTCGGCGACCGAGCGCGCATCGTATCTGCGCATGCGCTCTCCGTCGCCTCGCCGAATGATAGAGCACAGTTAGGTATATCGGTTTAACCACAGTTCATTTTAAATATTATTCGTTAAACAAACCCAGCCTGAAAATGAGCCAACAGAAACGTAAGCGTTCATCTTTTGAAGCCGGATTTAAATTGCGTGTCGTGCAGTTTGCAGAAGATTATAATAACAGTGTTTGCTATGAGAGAATTTGGTGTAGCAGAGAGTAATATTAGACTGTGGTGTAAGCAAAAAAGACAATCTTGAAAAAATCCCCAAAATGAAACGTGCCTGTCGTGGAGATGTAGCATCCTTTCCAGAACTCGAAGAGCTAAATGAATGGATTTTGACGCAACCACAAGATGGCATTATAGTAACAAGAAATGCAATTCGTTTTCAAGCTCTACAACTCAAGAATGGTAAATTCAAGGACACACCAGGTATTTCATCTTTTCTTACTTCGCCTGGGTGGTGCAACAGATTTATGGAACGCAAAGCATTAACATTACGACACTGAACAAAAATTGCGCAAAAGTTACCAAAGCAGCTTGAAGAAAAAGTACAGTCCTTCCATAAATTTATCATAAAATTACGGAAGTGTCACGGATATGAACTTTCCCAAATTGGCAATATGGATGAGATGCCCATGTACTTTGATATGCCTGGGAATAGAACAGTAAACTCAGTTGGTGAAAAGGGTGTCTTCATAAAAACAACGGGACAGGAAAAAACGCATTTTACCGTTGTTCTAGCATGCATGGCAGACGGAACCAAATTAAAGCCAACAATAATATTTAAAAGGAAGAAAATTCCGAAGCATATTAAATTTCCATATTTTGCCACCTTCTTGATATTTATTTTCTATATTCTTGCCAAAGTCCTCCCATGACTTTTGTTTAGCTAGTTTTACACACGGTTTAGCTTTCTTACATTTGTCTCTGTATTCTGTAAGAGTAAAAGTTGACTTATTTGCAGGGAACTTTTGATATGCTTTCTTCTTTTCCTTCACTGCCTCTTTAACTTCCTGTATAATTGTTCACGCCAATCAGAAAGGTTGGATGGATGAAGAGGTGTACAAATGTGGCTGGATCAAGTACGGAACATACGTCCAGGTAGCTTGTTATGTCAACAAAGCATGCTAGTCTGGGATATGTTCCGGACGCATTTAACAGAGGCAAGCAAAGAGAAAGCACGTGAGCTACGTACAGACCTAGCAGTCATACCAGGTGGTCTAACTTCAGTTTTGCAGCCACTTGATGTCAGCTTGAATTTAAAGATCACTTATGTGAAAAATGGAGAGAATGGATGTCATCTGGGTTGGTGAAGATGACAAAGGGTGGGAATTTTCAGAAGCCTGAGATCACCCTAGTCACCAGCTGGGTTAAAGAAGTATGGGAATTCGATACCATCTGAAATGATTCAACGCTCATTTCTTAAATGTGGAATAAGTAATTCAATGGATGAACCGAAGATCACGTCATATACGAAAGCGAGGATGACGACAACTGCTACACTGATGGCGTAATCCCTAGAGATGAATTTATAAATGAAATGTTTGACGACTCAAAAGATGAAGAAGAATTTAAAGGATTTTGACATTTTGTTTTAAAATAAATATTTCTTTCGTTAATTCGTATTGTATTTTGACATTTTGTTTTTAAATAAATATTTCTTTCGTTAATTCGTATTGTATTATTTATAATGTTATGGAACAAGATTAACAGATCGCATTATACGTGGACATGGCATTTTAGGGCTAGTTTTCAAACAAAATTTCTAGTTCGCATTATGTGTGGATCGCATTATACGCGATAATATACGGTAGTTGTTTTCTGCTGAACAAGTTACTTTTCTCTAGATCAATTAATGCTTTGCACCATTCCAATGCTGCTGTCTATGAAAAATACAAACTTATAATTGCAAAAAACTGCCGTTGCTGAGTATTTGTAGAATTAGGCTGTCCTTGTCACATAAAAGTCCAGAAAAATACCAGAAACACTTATTCTAAGAAATAATTCAAACAACCTTTGTTGGAGAGGAATGAATTTTCAGTTTCAGAATCCTTCTGCTAGGATATGAATGTTTAAATTCAATTCTTGGTAACTTATATATTATCAAACTTTAATAAAAAATAACATATTACATAACATACAATGAACATTTATACATTTATATTGAATCTACTATTGGTTCTCAAAGTCTTTGCCAGAATACTTACTTTCCACCACAAAGAAAAAACTAAAACAAAAAACATACCAACAACAACAAAAATCCCACTACTGAAATATCCTTACAAGCAATACAATCAAAACATGCTTTTGAAACTGAGAAGTTCAACCTTTGCTTATTTCCAAGAAAATGAAATCAAATTACGTTGCTCAATCTCGTGATAAGAACCACTTAATGTGCTGTGCCATAAACACACATTAAGATCCTATTTACTTACTCCTTCCCCCCCCCTCATGACAATTAAACACAATAAATTACTCTTGTCCTCTCAAAATTAGCCCAACACTCTCAAAACAACCAAACTCCTCTTAATAGATATTTCATAAATACCACAAAGCAGGCTCAGTTTTCTAATATTTACATCTGATGTTTTAAAATGAAATGGCCAGCACCTGGCTTTCCATGTGTATAAGAGGTACATTAATTCATTTTTTTTCTCTTTATTTTCAGTTCTTTAAAATTCATCTTTTTTCTTATTGATTTTTTTCATCATCATCATTTCCTGCCATATACCCTCAAGGGGTGTACAAGATATGACAGTACTACATGAAAAAATTACATCATTACTAACTTCCTATCTACAATTTTCCTCCAAATCAGTCTGTTACTTGTCAAGACTCCAACATTATCAGATCTTATATTTCTATCGTCTAAAGCACTTTGTACCGTATCAATCCACCTATATCTTGGACTTCCTCTGGGTCATTTTCCTGCCAACTTGGCAGAGAAAACTTGCCTTGCTAATCTTTCCTCGCCCATTCTGTTTAAGTGACCATACAACCTGAGATTAGCTCTGCTAACGCATTCCTGGATGCTGACAATGTCAAGTTCTTTCCTAATATCCTCATTTTTAATATGATATTGCCATTGATGCCATCTGTTCACGCCTCTAATCTTTCTCAAGACTCTCATATCTGTGGTCTCTAGTCTTTGGTCAAGTGTTTTACTTCTGACCCAGCTCTCAGATCCATAAGTTAAAACTGGTATGAACACTGTCTTGTATACAGCTAATTTAGTGTTCCGACTAATTTCTCTCTTATTCCATATGAATTTATTCAATTGACTTCCCACCATACCAGCTTTGCTGATTCTGTTGTCTATTTCTATATTTAATTTACCATCTTCAGTAAAAATCGTGCCTAAGTAGCTGAAATGTTTTACTTGTTCCACAGGTTCTCCATTCACAACACAGTTGACATTTTCAATGATTCCGCCTATTTTCATTGTCTTTGTCTTTTTATTGCTGACCTTCATACCATATCTATTACAACAGCAATTGAATTTAGTCAGAGAATCTTGCATACTTGTAGTGAATTTATTTAGAAGTATAACATCATCTGCATAAAGCAAAGAGCTGACATTAACATCTCCAATTTTGATATCAGGTTTAATACCATTTTCCTTCATAATGTGATAAATATAGATAATGAATAACAGAGGGGATAATGTACATCCTTGTCTCACACCAGATTTAACATTAAACCATCATCCTGTACTTCCTTCAATTCTAACTGCTGACTTACAACTCAAATAAAGACTAAGTATTGTTTGATATAATGCCCCATTGACACCATATAATTGCAGCATATTGAATAGCTTCTCTCTTGGCACCTTGTCATATGCCTTTTCCAAATCGACAAAACTTAAATACAGATCTTTGTTATATTCCCATGCTTTCTCGACTATTTGTCGTAAAGTGAAGATCTGATCCACAGCCTCTATTTGGTCTGAATCCAGCTTGTTCTTCACCAAGCTTTTCTTCCACAATTCTTCTCAACCGTTTCTCAAGTATACTTGCATAGATCTTGCCAGGAACACTCAGTAGGGAAATACCTCTGTAATTCTCACATTCAGTTTTATTTCGCTTTTTATATATGGGTACTATGAGAGCTCTACTCCAATCATCGGGAATTCGTCCCTCTGTCCAGGCTTTCTCAACTATGCAGGGCAGCCACTGTAAGACTTTTATACCACCATACTTCAGCATTTCTGGTCGAATATTATCTACTCCTGCTGCCTTTCCACATTTCAAGCCTTTGATGGCTTTTTCTACTTCAAGTATGGATATGTATTCCTGACTGCATGCCTGGTCAGTGTTTTTTTATCACTGTGCTGTCATCACTGCTTGTTTCATTTAGCATTTTTTCAAAGTAATTACTCCATACTTCAAGGATATCGTTTTCTCCTGTTTTCATGTCACCTTTATCATCTCTAACTCCTTTTACAGCACTCTTTCCTCCATTCCTAAGCTTCTTCAACAACCTCCAGAATATTTTACCACCTTCTTGATATTTATTTTCTATGTTCTTGCCAAAGTCCTCCCATAACTTTTGTTTAGCTAGTTTTACACATGGTTTAGCTTTCTTACATTTGTCTCTGTATTCTGTAAGAGTAAAAGCTGACTTATTTGCCAGGAACTTTTGATATGCTTTCTTCTTTTCCTTCACTGCCTCTTTAACTTCCTGTGTCCACCAGGGAGTTCTGATTTTTTTATCCTTGCACACAACTTCACCACATGCCTCTCTGGCAGAATCAATCAATGTTTCCTTCAGAGTTTGCCACTGAATCTCCAAGGTTTGATTCCTATTCTCAAACTCTTTCATTTTCTTTTCAATAATCTTTCTGTATTTTAGTCTACAGTTCACATCTGAGAGCTGCTCAACTTTTATTCGCTTTAAAACTTTCTTACATGTTATTCTTTTCAATATGAAATTCAATTTTATCCTGCTCAAGACTAAATAGTGATTGCTTCCAATTTCAAATCCTTTGTACAATCTGGTGTCCTGCACCAGGGAGAAAACATCACTATCAACAATAACACAGTCAATGAGACTTTTCTTATTCCTTGCCTCTTCTCTCCATGTGAATTTGTGCACATTTTTATGTTGGAACATGGTGTTAGTAATAACCAGTCCATGTCCTGAGCAGAAATCCAACAGATATTTGCCATTATTATTAGCTTTGCTCTTTTCTCCAAATTTTCCCAAAATATTTTTGTATGTCTCACAATCATTTCCTACTCTGCTATTTAGATCCCCAACAAGGACCAACTTTTCCTTTTTCATTGTGTCAGTTGCTTTTTCTGAAGCATCAAAAAATTCCTCCACTTCTACCTTAGTAGAACCTTCTGTGGGATCATAGGCACAAATAAGTCTCATTGTCTAGTTCCCCATTCTCATATTTGCCCACATTACTCTACTTGAGACTGACTGCCATTCAAGAAGTTTAGTCTCGTATTTTGTGTTGAATACTATGGCTACTCTTTCTTTTCCTTGATTGTCATTGCCTGAATATAACATTTTGTATTTATTGCTCAGAAAGATCTCACCAGTTTTGGTCTTTTTTGTTTCAGTCACCCCTATTATGTGATTTTTTTCATTATCGGTTTTATTCATGTTTATCGGCTACCTGATATGTATTTTTACGCTGTTATCAGCACTTAATTAAGCATGAAGTCTTGTACCAAGTCATTTACCATCCTTATGAAAGTAATTTGACATACTTTGGTCAGAAAGGCCATTATGTGTTAAAAGAATTAATGAACATCAGTATTATACTGAATAAGTGAGACCTCAAACGTGTGGCCTGGAACAGCAGAGTATTGACAATAAACACAGTATCTGGTAGGATGAAGCTCGTCTTCTCCATAGAAACAGTTTTAAATATGAACGTCATTTCAAAGAAAGTTGCGAAGCCCTTTTACCTCTGCACAAACTGAAACGATTCTCTTCTCTCTCTCTCTCATGTTTGGGAGATTCTTATTTTATGTAAACATCTAAAATAGTTTTTAATATTATTTAATAATATATGAATTTCTAGCTTGCAGCAACTGGTTTTAATTGGTAAACCGATTGTTATGTACCTTGCATTCCTGTTCTTTGATTTGCTTGTTTACACACACTGATGATGTACTGTTACTTTCAGCATGAAATATCTGTTACTTTCATTCAAGTTAATTGCTGTGGTTATCATGCAATTCGTTATTTATAATTATGTAACAGGTACCTTTAAAGATTACACAACTAATTGGTAGATGTGATAGCAAAAACAAGAAAATACTGCAAAGACAAAGTGAACAAGAAGTCGCGAAGCTCTAACCTAACAACTTGAGATACTCCTGCAATTCACTGACCGTAATTTATTATTTTAGTTACTGCAAAAGTACTGACAATTTTTTATTATTTTGTCTTCTTTAACCACCTTACCAGCCATTATGGATAAAATACGCATCCTCATACACTTCGTATCCATCATATATTTCAATGTAATATCAATGGTATTACAATTTTAATATGCACTTCACATCCATAACCTGGATCTATAGACGTCTCGGCTGGTAGCGTGGTTAACTCTTGAAGCTAACAGATGCATTCAGTGAAATTTTCTAAGTAGACTTGACATCATTATCTGCTTACTATGAAAATACGGTGGGAAAATATGGGAAATATATGGAAAAACAGGAAGTGGTCATTGTTGGAGATCTCAAGGAGATCCCACCAGGCATATTATTATTAGTAGTAGTATCTGAGACTTCTAGGGAGTCAAGGGCTCAATCGAGAGAGGCTATAAATAACCCAAACCAACTGTCATATCTTCTGCTAAATTCATTCATACTAGATACACTCACTATCCCCCTAAAGGCAAACTATTCCATTCACTGATTGCTTTGTGAGAGAAAAACCCAGCTCTCACCCGTCTTGACCGCAAATAAATTTAACTACCATGGATGCTCCCCCCCCCCCCCCATGTTCCCTCCTCTCCTTCCATATAACGAAAAATTTCATCAGATGATATCCTATAACATCCATTCAAAAGTTCATATACTTCTATCACATCATCCCTCTTTCTCCTGTTAACCAGAATCTGCAATTCACATATTCACAATATGTCTTCATAATCTAAAATTCTATAATCCAGGTATAATCGCTGTACCCTTTCCACAGCTCTTGGAACCACGGAGATCGAATATGCACACAATAATCCAAGTGTGATTCGTATCAAGTCGTTATAAAGAGGCAAAACGACTTCCTTACATGCCAAGGTTTGCTTCAATATCGCAATTATCTTGAGTTGTATTTGAAACTTCTGCTATGTGATCTTTGACCTTCGAATTGCTATCTACCATTAAGCCAAGATCCCTAGCCTCATTAGTTTCTTGTAGTATGATCCCCCACTAATATAATATGCTGCTGGAAATCTCATCACACGAAAGTGTTTAACTTTATGCTTACTAACATTAAACTGAAAGCCATTTTCTTTTGCCCAAATTTCCAGCCTATTAAAATCATTTTGTAAATGCTGGATATCAGTAGCATCTCTGACTGTCCTGCCTATCTTTGCATCATTGGCAAACAATTGCATATCTCCTGTTAGATCCTTACTAATGAACTTTATTAATGTATAAATTGAACAACAATCACCCAAGGACTAAACCCTTATATATACCACTAGTAACCTTAAATCTAGCAGATTCACACCCAACATATACCACTTTTTAATATCTATCTTTCAACCATCCACTGATCCAAATCAAAAGTTTATATTCAATCCCATATTCTCCAGTTTATGCAACAGCCTTTCATGTGGTATCCTATCAAATGTCTTAGCAAAATCCAACATTATCATAGCGTATCCATTCCCTTTATCCAACTCAGCCGTAATATTATTATAAAATATAAACAAAGCACTCAAACATGACCTTCCTTCAGTAAACCTATGCTGCTCCTTGTAGGGTATAGCTGGTTTATCTACCCATTTCTGTATGCGAGTTCTTATCAACTTCTTTAAAATCTTCACAACACACCAGAGATATATTGATAAGTCAGTAGTTAGACACATCAGTTTTTGTACCACCCTTGTACAATGGAACTAGCATACATGCCTTCCATTCCTGTATTATCATTCCTGAGCTGATCATATTATGATCATATTCCTGTATTATTCTCCTAAGTTGATCATATTATGTTGGAGGTTTAATGGATTTTTTACAACACTCAAAAAGAATTAAAATAGAATTTAATACTTCCTATATTTCGTCCTAGTCACTAGGACATCTACGGGGATTACAAAGACAATTAATGTAACATGCACATAACAACTTACAATACTAAGCCCAACAACGTGGGTGACAATAAAGTCCTATCTAGGTGGAGCACCCTCTAAGGGCAGTTGTAGGTGGCCTGGAATGTAAGGTGGGACCTCTGGTGATGACTGTTTCCCAAATCTTCGGAAGCTTAATGCAACTGTATTTGTTAAGATTTGGTTGGTTTTTGAGAGCTGCTGCTGCTTCTAAGAAAAGTCTCTCTTTCTTGAATTTGCTGTGGTGATGTAGGTAGCGCGATCGCGGAGGATAATGTTCATTTTACGATTGTAAAATGATAAAGGTAATGCCACAGTTGTCCTTAATACCAGTGAATACAATCGTAAAATGAACATTATCCTCCGCAATCGCGCTACCTACATCCCGCTAGAACACGACCCCACAAAAACGCAAGTTAAGAAATTAAAAATCTTACTTAAAAAAAGTAACCTCCTGGCCCCCCGACGTCACGAAAAAACTTAAACCTTTCCGCTCCCGTCCCCCCCCCCCGAATATACGGTTTACCAAAAATCCACAAACCTAATTCCCAAATCAGGCCTATAGTAGATGCCACCAATGCACCTTGTTACAGACTGTCTAAATCGCTGGCCAACTCTCTGTCCCCCCTCACCGGAAATTCAGCTTCCTATATAAAAAACTCGACCCACTTTAAAGCCCTCACAGAAAATTTAACCTTGAATAATACAGACATATTAGTAAGCTTTGATATCTCCTCCTTGTTTACCAATATTCCCTTAACTGACATTTTATCTCTCTTAGAAAACGTTTTTCCCTCTGACATCTTAGATCTCTTTTCCTTTGCCATCAACTCTGGGTATTTCGCTTGGAATAACAAAATCTACAAGCAGATAGAGGGAACTGCCATGGGCTCCCCCCTCTCACCCCCCCTTGCCAATTTCTATATGGAAGATTTTGAAAAACGAGCCATAGACTCAGCCCCACTCAAACCTTCTATCTGGCTAAGATATGTAGATGATGTGTTCTCTATTTGGCCTCATGGCCCAGACACGTTAGATTCCTTCCTTGGTCATCTCAATAGCCTACATCCAAGAATCCAGTTTACTATGGAAAAGGAAAAGGAAAAGAACAATTGCTTACCCTTCCTAGACACCTTAGTCATGCGCCTGCCTAATGATACACTTGCCTTCACTGTATACAGAAAACCCACACACACAGGCAGATACATTCACAAACTCTCCCACCACCACCCCTCACAACAATATGGCATCATTAAAACCCTTACCAAGAGAGCCCACAATCTTTGTTCCAGTGGAACCGCCCTCACTACTGAGCTTAACCACATACACAGAACTTTCCTCTCCAAAGGCTACAGCGAACACAGCATCAAAAAAATAATCAATTTCTCCCCCATTCCCCGTCCCTCTCGTCAACAAGAATTTAAAAATGCCATCACCATACCCTACATCCGTGGCACTTCGGAAAAAATAGCCAAGATGCTAAAAAAGTATAACCTACACACAGCATATAAGCCCTACCGCAAACTGGCTACCCTTATCCATTCTACGAAAGATCAGCTCCCTCCTCTCTCTCTGCCTGGAGTTTACAAAGTACCCTGTTCCTGTAAGCTTGCGTACTTTGGACAGACAGGCAGATCAGCATCCATCCGCCTGGAGGAACACAAGTCGTACATCGTTAAACACAACTATGGCCATTCAGGCTTGGCTGACCATGTTTTGGACACCACCCACAGAGTATCATGGAAGAAAACCACCATGCTCCACCACAGCAAATTCAAGAAAGAGAGACTTTTCTTAGAAGCAGCAGCAGCTCTCAAAAACCAACCAAATCTTAACAAATACGGTTGCATTAAGCTTCCGAAGATTTGGGAAACAGTCATCACCAGAGGTCCCACCTTACATTCCAGGCCACCTACAACTGCCCTTAGAGGGCACTCCACCTAGATAGGACTTTATTGTCACCCACGTTGTTGGGCTTAGTATTGTAAGTTGTTGTGTGCATGTTACATTAATTGTCTTTGTAATCCCTGTAGATGTCCTAGTGACTAGGACGAAATATAGGAAGTATTAAATTCTATTTTAATTCTTTTTGAGTGTTGTAAAAAATCTATTAAACCTCCAACATAATGTCCTCACAGCACTTAAGCCTCTACACAAGAATAAGTTGATCATAATTTCCAGCTTTGAAGAAGCATGTAACCTGTTCTAATGGGAACATCAATACAATTAGATACTTCTCAGAAAACACAGCACAATCGCTGTCACCAATTGGTGGTAAAATAGCCATAGTCTTAACAGAAACCCTTTCTGACGCTATGAGCAAATCCAACACGCTTTGACCTTGAGTTCCTTCTTTCATATGCTTCTTGAGAAAGTTTTCTCACAACAATTCATTAAATTACTCTTCATTCTTATCATGAGATTTCTATCCTACCCAATCCATAATTCAAGTCACCCATAATGATCATCCATAAAGCTAAATTGATGATGCATTTCTTCGTCTCCTGCAACTGAGGAACCAATTCTTCTGTGGCAACACCCACCATATATATTTCATTCTGTTAGCCTTGAACTCACCGTTATATGGAGCACTGTTACTATCATTGCTTTTTTGCATTTCTACCCTAACTGGACCTAAGTCATCTGATATCATTAGTAGTACTCCCCTTCCTCTCTCTTATCTCTTCTGTCATTCATAAAAATAGAATACCTATTACATTCGATCCCAGTTACCATATATGATTCCAATAGCCAGGTTTTACTAATGCCAACAATCTTATACCACATCGTATTCAATAAAGCAACGAACTTAACCATTTATTTCTAATGCTCCTGGCATCGGTGTATAGACATAGCAAATTACAACCTAGCCTACTCATATAATTAGATGTGAATTATAATTAGAATTTGGCCTAGTCTCTTATCCCTCCCCAGACATACCCAAAACGTTCAAACTCCAAGCAGATTTTTTTACCCCTCACCATATACACAACCACGTTCGAAGACATTCATATCTTTATCACGTTTGCATATCGTAGCTGAAGTTTCACACACATTTTTCCCATTCCTCCCTTGATAATCTAATTTCCCTGACTCTCTGCATTAGGTCTCATAGCAATTAGTAATTTTTTCAGGCCCTTGATGCCAAATGAATTCAAGTGCAGGCCGTCTCTCTTATACAAGTCTGTCATCAAACACACTAAGCACATCTAAAAACATGCACCCATTTCTTCTACACAGCTTGCATGAGGAATCATTTGCTATCATTGCCCTCCTCCTTAACTCGGTAGTCATGTCTGGGTAGTAAACCTACAATTTTTACTCTCTCACATTTCTTTGTAGCTTCTTTCAACAGATCTATTTTAACTCATTTTACTTGAAAATGCAGTTACTAGAAGCATTTTATGCCACTATGGTTTCCCAGTCATTTTGGCAAACCTGATACATCACTAGTACACTCACTGAGGTGATACATGAGTGAAAGAAGATGAATGCATTGGTTGATAGTGGCACAATAAGGGTCTGATCATATGTTAGTCTGATGAATTGCATGAATTGAACAGTGGCAGGATGGAAACTATTTTTTTTCTCTATAAAGGAATCCTTATAAAATAAAACGGAGGGGAAGTGCAGGTCAGCCTAGTTTTCTTATAACTCAGAATTACAAATGACTGGTGACAATCTTTGAAATATTTAGTTACATTCAGCGAAACTTAGTTCATATTTAATAGTGAGAATGAGGAATAGTGAAATCTTCCTCATAACGTAACAATAATAATAAAGAAGAAGATTAAAAATACATTCTATACTATACTATACTTGACAAGAAATTATATTCTAGTTTTAATCTTTTACTATGTTGTAAACAAACAGTTTGGCAAAGAAGTTTGATTTAGGACTTAGTGGTGCAAAAGACAATTAAGGTCATGATGCACCAATATAGATCATAGCAGTGTGCAAAAGTATTAATTGCTTAATAAATAAAGCAACAGCTTAAACAGGTATAGAAAGGATGGAAAATGGTGTACAAAAGATGTAAAAAGGTGTATAAAAGCAAGTCTAAAGAAGTTCATAAAAAAACAAAACCGACCAAGTATTAAAAGCCTATATAGGTATCCCTTGATACATGCGGATAATTAATCCTCGATGGACACTGCATTATTCAATGTTAAGAATTAATGGGAATAATTATAATAAATCCTGCAAAATATAAAAATTTAAACATCATTTATTTTTTAAGGTGACATGTATTTATATATTTTTTATACATATTTGTTACATAAAAACTTATCTAAATATTTATTTTTTTATAAAAAAAACTCATCTAATGTAAATTGAACAGTGGTAGCTTTTTTTTTCTCCCCCATGATTTTGCGATAACAATCGATTTGTTTATCTAAACCGTGACGAATGTTCATCTACATTCAGATCTATCTCTAGTATAAGTTCTTTTGCCTTCTCAATTGTCCTAAACAATTCTTCAAGTTCTTTGATAGTGATTTCTTTAGATATATCTTCCATTTCTTCACTTTCCTTTTCTTCTTCCTCTTCGTATGCCTGTTGATGTTCGATACCAAGAAGATCTTCGTTACTTAGGTCTTTCAAATGTCATTCCAATAATTCCTGAATATTTTCTGAATCGACATTCACAAAGCCAAGAACACTTCCAATCAAAAGAATATTATTGATAACAATGTGGTTCATTCTTTTCATGCTAAAAATGTTTTTGTTGGCATTTTCTTACAAAATAGACCAGTTTCGTCTATGTTGAATACTTGACGATCGTCGTACCCATTTTCTTCGATTATTTTCTTTAATTCAGCTGGATATCTGGCTGCAACATCTTTATCAGTACTTGCTGCTTTGCCTGTTAATTTTACAATTTTCATTTCGGATCGAGATTTGAAATTTTCTAACCAGCCTTTGCTTGCAGAAAATGTTGCAGTCACATCTTGATATTTGTTTTCTTTAACTGTAGAAAAAAAGCTTAAAGCCTTGAGCCTAAGATTATTGCTGTCAATGGGAATACGCTTCTGATTACAATCTTCTAGCCAAAGAAATAGTAAATCTTCCATTTTGATCATTAATGGGCTTCTATTCCTAGTACACTGCATACTCAAAGATGCAGATGCGACTTTGCCTTGTATGCAGTATTCAGTCACTTTATTTAAAATGGCTCATGTAGTTGATTCACCAAAGCCTAGAGCTCTTCCGATGTTTGCTTTGCTTTCTCCATTATCAAACCTTTTAATAATGCCAATTTTAGTAATCCAAAGTAATAAGTTTTCGTTTATTACTCTTTTTCAAGGCCATGGTTACGAAGGGTAATGCTTGACATAATTAGAAAATTACATGATAATTGAAGCACTGAAACTGAGGTTGAGAGCGAGTTACTAATGTTGGAGCATGACTCGTACCACGTGATCTGATCGGTTTATTATTATTATTATTATTATTGTTGTTCTGGGCAACTACAAGGAGTCGAAAGACTCATCGAGGGAGGCCCTAACATCATGTCAAGAACAACTATTAGACATTGACACAGTATCTATCATACCTTGCCTTGAACTCATTCACGGTCGTAGCACCCACAACAGACTCTGGAAGCATATTCCACTCATTCACCACTCTCCAAGTAAAAAACCTAGCTCTAACACCCTTGTCAACCATGCTCTTGCCCAGCTTCCGTGCATAGCCCCTAGTCCTCCCACCACCAGTCATATTTTCAAAAATATCTTCTGGATCAATCTTATAGAAACCCTTCAGTAATTTGAATGTCTCTATCATATCACCCCTCCTTCGCCTATCGTCCAATCTCTGCAACCCACAAATCTTCAACCTATTCTCATAAAGTTCATTCCACAGACCTACTATCATCTTGGTCACTCGTCTCTGGATCCTCTCCACTTCCTCCCCATCACGAAGAAACCCTGGTGCCCATAACTGGGCACAGTAGTCTAGATGAGGTCTTATCAAGGCTTGATACAGAGGAACAAGAACTTGTTTGTCTCTGCATGTTAAAGTATTTTTCAGAAGCCAAGTGATTTGATGAGCTGATTTAGTCACTTTTGCAATGTGCCTCCTAAACTTCAATTCCCTATCCACCAACACTCCCAAATCCCTGGCCTCATCAATCTCCTGGAGTACGGTTCCACCAATGCGATATACTGCTGCTATTCTTTTCACCCCAAAGTGCATAATCTTACACTTTGCCACATTAAACTGACATCCATTTTTTCTAGCCCAGTCCTCCAAACTATCCAAATCATCCTGTAAAATTTTGACATCCTGTGCACTCACAATTGCTCTACCCAACTTTGCATCATCAGCAAACAAGTGAACACTTCCTCCCAAATCCTTTTCTATATCATTGATTAACAAATTGAAAAGCAGTGGTCCAAGAACAGAGCCCTGCGGCACACCACTAGTCACAAGCCATCTTTCAGACTCCACTCCTGAATAAACCATCCTCCTATCCATACCACCAACCCTATATCTATCCCCATCTGCTCCAGTTTACTGATTAGGGTTCCATGTGGTATCCTGTCAAAGGTCTTGGCAAGGTCCAGTAGTATCACTGTAAACCCATTACCCCTATCCAGTTCAGCCGCCACTGTGTTATAAAACGTGAGCAAGTTACTGATGCATGATCTACCCTTCACAAAACCATGTTGTCCCACATACAATATCCCATTTTCATCTATCCAATCCTGTATTCTTTTCTTGACTAATTTCTCTAAGACCTTGACAATGATTCCTGATATTCTAATCAGTCGGTAATTTACAACAGCAGTCTTGGAACCACCTTTATGCAGTGGAACTATTTTCCCCTCTTTCCACCCCCTCGGGACTGACCTAGACCAGAGACTCAAATTAAACAAAATGGTCAAGGGTACTGACAATTCTTTAGCTGCTTCTCGTACGACACGAGCTGGTATACCATCCAATCCCACGGATGTATTGACACTGAGGTTATGCAATAGACTACTCACCTCCACTTCATTAACCACAATTCCCGTATAATCTACTGGTTTATTTGTTTCTGCAATGTCACCACCTGGTTGATATATACTTGCAAAGTGCTCACTCAGTAACTCAACTATATCAACTGATTCAGTTACCTCCCTACCATCGGCATTCTTTAAAATCATTCTGCCATGTACATTTTTCCTTTTACTTGCTACATATCTAAAAAACTGTTTAGGATTCTCTTTAGCCTGCATGGCCAATGTTCTTTCGTAATCCTTTTTTGCTTTTCTTACCACACTCGTCACCCTTCTGGCCTGCGCTTTATACCGTTCATGTGCCTGCCGGTCACCTTTTTCCTTAAATTTCCTCCATAGTTGTTTCTTTTTTTGCAGCTCAAGCTTAATGGTGTTATTCATCCATTTAACCCCTACTTGATTTATTATTCGGACTCTAGGTACACAGTCAGCCACTGCTTCATGCAAACATTTCTTAACTGCCTCCCATGCACTATCAACTTCTAGTCCTTGCAGTTGTACATGCCATGGCACTGAACCAATCAAACTCCTAAGCTTATTATACTTTCCAGCCCGATAATTCCACATGTACCCTGTCTTAATTGAAAATTCCACACCTTTAGACACCTCCCAAGTCAAGACCCTATGATCACTCTCACCAATTGGTGACAATGTGGTCATATTTGTTACAGCCAAATCCTCAGATGCAATTACCAGGTCAAGCACTCTCTGATCCCCTAGTATTTTCCATTACATGCTGTCGCAGATAGTTATCCCTTAATAACCGCATAAAATCCAATTCCTTCCTCCCGTGTGTCCTACCCTCACTCCAATCTATGCGACCATAGTTGAAATCTCCCATAATAATTACCCTCCTTCCACTCATTTCTTCTATTTGCTTGTGCATATCATCTCCACCATCTTTTCCATCACCTGGTCTATAGAAGCACCCAATTGTATATTTTGTTCTGCTAGCCTCAATCTCACACCAAATGGTCTCAAATATGCTCTTTTCTCTATCCTGCAATTCAACTTCTATTCTCCTTGGGTGTAGCTCATCAGCTATCATCAACAATACTCCTCCCCCCATTTTATTCTCCCTATCATTCCTGAACACACTATATCCATCACATTCAATCCCACTAGCTATATCATCTACAGTCAGCCATGATTCACTAATACCAATAACCTGTGGTCTGGAAGTGCCAACCATGGCCAAAAACTCTTCCTTCTTGTTCCTAATACTCCTAGCATTAGTGTACATGAATTTAAGACCCCCATTAGCTCCAACCCTACCTTGATGCCTTATATTAACTATCCCACTCTGATTTGTTGTCCTTATTCGCTCAGGCATATTATATTCATTCGTACATTCAACTGCCTCCCTAAGGACTGTATATCTACCCTCCCCCCTTAATAAATCTAGTTTCCCTGAATTTGCACATCCACTACATTCAGCAACACTTTCTCAAGTCTCCTTACACCATAACCTTCAAATGCAAGCCATCCATCTTATATAGATCCTTTCGCCCATCGAACTCATTCCACAAATTCCACACCACTCATCATACATAACCAACGCATAAAGTCATTCGCAATTATGGCCCTCCTTTTAAACATTTCACTGTCATACCGTGGCAAAAGACTAATCATTCTAACTCTCTCACTCTTTTCTTTTGCTACCTCAAACAATTCATTCAGGTCTTCTATGATTTCCATTTTATCTCCTTTCAAATCATTCGTACCTGCCACAACAATCATTTCTTTCACCCTTTCCTTTTGCTCTCTAATAGACTGAGTTACATCCGTTATGGTCGCACCAGGTTGGTATGATTTTGTCAAATCCTCTACTAACACAGCCCATACTAACGAGTCTCCATACAGCACTCTATCCTTCATTTTGTTCATGTTTCACTCATATGCCTATTTTTCCTGTCATACTTTTTATTATTGGCTGGTTCATTCAGTCAACTTTTGCTCATACGCTCTAGCTGCTGTTTTGCCCTTTGTATCGCACCATTCAATAACGCGATCTCACTCATTGCATCTATCTCATCTTTTTTATTCTCTGTAAAACCATTAATACTATCATTCACACTCTCACAATTCTCTGGTATAACCTCGCCATTTCTTGTCATATCCCTATTTTCTTCATTCTGAAGTTTGACAAAAATATCACACTCGTGATCCGAAATACACTTCAATTCCTCATTCTCCTTACATTTCCTACACACATTCACTCCTTTATTATCATCTAACCACACTCTGACCGCACATTTCGCAGACAGTACACTGAATCATCTCCTTTACGTTACCGTTCTTGAAAGAAGATGGCGAACCATCATTACTAGCCACCATTTTCCTTCGTACTGCAGCCATACTTATTAGTAACGTATTTTATCAAATTATAAATTAAAAACACCAAAAACACACAAACAGACGCACTAAGATAGATACGCAAGGCAAACAAAACTACGCAATATTAAAGTAAATGTATCAACGATAACTGAAAATAACGCTTATCTTATCAGGAGCTTTCACGGACACTACACACTACGAATCCCTCTAGCGGCGACTTCTCCAAAAAATTATTACATAGCACCTCCAGGGAGTCCAGACTCATCGAGGGAGGGCACCTACTCTACAACTTTCCATCTCCACCAACTACTACTATGTTCGACATCACACCAACACCATCTACTGCCAACCACCACCACCACTAGTATTTTCACACACAATCACAAACATCCATGCCCACGGTGGTTGCATTGATCAAGTCTAACGCTTTGCTTATTTTCAATCTTTTTTGGGCTGCACTAATCAAATTTGATACTGCATATATCAAGTTTATGGTCACAATAATTTTTTGTGCACTAATCAAAACCGCATATATCAAGGGATACCTGTATATATCAACTCCATTCCATAAATAAAAATAGTAAAAGTTTTTTCACTAGATTATAATTTAAACTTGCAAAGAAATTATATTCTTGTTTAATCCTTTATCCAATTATAATGAAACAAAGTTTGCACATAAAGTACCTTCATGAATAGGTTACTTGCACATAGAGGCTAACGACCACATCAATTTCCTTAAAAGTAATATGCTGTATATAATATGGACATGATCTATATAGTGATAAATACTGAGATTCTATAAACATTAAAAAAAAAACCACTTGATGGATGACACATGGGTAGTCGATTAAAATATGAATGATGGTGGATAATGAAACCAGTACCACAAAAAAAAATCACACATTGCCATCATTAATAAGTAGGAGTGCATCAAGATGGTTATAACCTATGTGTAGACTAGCTTGCCACAATTTGATTACAGGCTTGATTTGATGGAACTTAATAGTCTCTCTATTCCATGATGACTGCCATTGGGATGAAAGTGCATTTAAAATCTGTTTGTAATCAGTGTAGGGGACAGGCAGTTAGTGGAACCTGAGAAATGAGCTGACCCAGCTGCAGTATATGCAGCCTCGTTTCCTTTAATTCCAACTTGGCTTGGGATTCAACAGATGTGCACGTCCAAATGTAGTTTCCATAATGGAGAGAGAGAGAGAGGACAAGATGGATAAGAGAGAGCTGTATGTTTCTGCAGCTCTAGACTTGTTATTGCCTGTAGAGAGCTGAGTGAATCTATGCACCTTTGATAGCACTGCAATCTTATGTAGTTTAAAGTAACATCTACGGTATATAGCACCAATTTTCAACCGAAGTGCCACGAGATTTATGAAAACAAATTAATTGAAAGAAATAATGTCGTAATTTGCGCATTTCTTTATTAGTGTCTGGTCTTCCATCTTCTTGTGTGTGTGTAAATCAATCAAAATTATGCCTATTTTTTGCCAGATCATCAAAAAAAAATTAAAAGAATATATTTTTAGTGTGCCATAGAATTTTAATAATTAGTCTAGGTGTGCCATGTTATGAAAAAGATTGAAAATCAAATACTGGTATATGATTTTCAACCAGTATTAGATCATATACTGGTATATGATCTAATACTGGTAAATAGTATAAAGTTGTTACCTTCTGGTGGAATATGAGCAGATCATACTGTCTGGAAAGAGAGCAGGAGATCCCAATAGAGCCTCTGATTTTGAACATTCTGTGTAAACAAACACAAAATCAATGTATTCCATTCTATGGATTAGAAAGAGCTGGTGTAGAAACTGCTTTGATAACCTGGAAAAAAAAAGCTGCATAGCAATATATATACGAGGGGGTACCAAAAATAATGGGAATCTGAAATTGGCACTTTTTAGCTACAGATGCTGCTAGGCATTGTGAGTGTGCAGTTTTCCACACCAGTCTGGCAAATGCCATCATCCTATGTGAACTGGTTCATTGTTCTGGCTACTATTTTGTTAGTGCTTACAAGTAAGTTTGGCAATTTGGTGATGACTGACCACAAGGAACAGAAAGTCTGTGTGAAATTTTATTTTCTTTTGGGTAAAACTGCAGCTGAAACTATTGTTATGCTTTGGCAAGCCTTTAAGGATAATGCTTTAGATAAAATGCAGGTCTAGAGTGGTTTGCTCACAGAAGATAAAAATAATCATGTGAATGTTTGCTGTGATTTGAGGAAGCAAGTTCTTAATGACCAGAACTTTCTTTCAAAAGTTGTGACCAGGGATGAGTCTTGATACTACAGTTATGATCCAGAAACAATACAAGTATCAAGCTAATGGAAACATGCAAATTCACTGAGACCCAAGAAGACATTGAGACAATATTGATTTCTTTTTTTTTTGATGTGAATGGAATTGTACACAAAGAATTTGTTCCTTCTTGGACAGACAGTGAACCAACATTATTATCTCAACATTTTGAGAAGATTGCGTGATAGTGTGTGAAGAAAACAGCGAGAAATGTGGAGTGGTAGAGATTGGTTGCTACATCATGAGAATGCCCCAGCCCACATGGCCTTCTCTATCGAACAGTTCTTCATGAAAAACAACATGGCAGTTGTTCCCCACCCTCCCTACTCACCCCATCTCTCTCTCCATGTGACTTTTTTTATTTTTTTTTTATTTTTTATATTTCCATGGATAAAGAAAACCACGAAAGGGCAGCAATTCATTGATGTGAATGAAGTGAAAGAAAAGTCGCTAGAGGCCATAAATTGTATTCCAGTAGTGGAAAAGCATTGGGATGAGTGCATTGACTAACATGGAGAGTACTCTGAAGGAGACTAGAATGTGGTATTAAAAACTTTAATAAAATTTAAAAAAAAAAAAAATTATTATGGTTATTTTTGGGTATCCCCCTTGTATATATGAATGCCATGGTGGTTATGTACTTGATGGGGTCCATGCAGTACTGTCTAACTTAATATCTAGAGTTTCTAAGAGTGCTTTCATTTGCAAACCAAAGGGTCATGTGGCATTCTGAAAAGTGCTGTACAGATTCTCCCATAGTGGGCAAAAAACATGGGATTGCCTGCCAGGGATTTTATTTTGGTATTGTGTAACAGAGACAGTAAGACTCTTTGTGTAACAAAGAAGACTCTAGGGATTGGTGAATTTCGAAATGCTCAAGTTGAAATTCTTATGGCTTGATGGGCAATACAGTTGTTAGATCTTGAATGATGGTTCTATCAAGAATAGAACTGCACCATTCAAGATTTAACAAGAACAACAATATCAAGCAAAAGCACACTTGTATTCTTGGCAAAACAGACATAATATGTGAAAATGCAGATGTTAACTTTGCTTAAGAAGGGAATTAAAATATAAAGGAAGAAATTGAATCCTAAATTAAAATGAAATCAAAGAAGGAAATAAGTATTAGATTGTACTATGTTTAAAGCATTGTCTAAAATAAATGGAAATATTAAACTTTCAAAAACATCAATATTAAACTATGCCATGTAAAGAAATTGCGTATTGTCGTGCGAACGAAAGTTCAAAGGTTGCAGTTTGACCATCAAAGATGACATAACGAACGATGAGCAGGCATTTGTGGAAGGCGCTCGAATTTTGCATTCCCCGAAGAGAGCGATCCTTGTTCAGTGAGGAGGTGACAGCAAATAGGAAAGCGTCATAGACAAGCTTGGAGTATGGAAGAGGTCGCTATAGAAGAGTTTAAAAACGAACTCATAGGACTCGAGACTCTCTCTTTTTGACCCTTTCAACGTTTCTGGTTTTGGTTCCTGTGGTGTTCCCCAGTCGCGTGTGCCCCAAGAGGAGAGCCTTAATGTCATCAATGTTTTGACAAAATATACAACAGTTCCATTGTTGAAATGCTTTCATCATTTATTTTTGCCAATCTCATCTAGCTTCTGATGCAAGATCTTGTTTAGAATAGCCTTAGATGTTTTGCTTTTTGGAGAATTGCTGATGGCTAGTCTTTTTGTATTGATATATTATCATTGCCTGAAGCCTTTCCACTTTTCATTTTCTCTATTACATTCATTATTTCATTTTTAGATAAAGGTTCTGATTTTATATTTAAATTTATGTTGGGTGGTTCTTCAATTATTGAACTTCTAATCATGTCCTTTATATTGCTAACTACATTTAGAATTTCAAAGTGTTCTTTCCATATTCTAACAATCTTATCTTCTTCAGTTAGCAGCAAACTATCACTTATAGCATTTACTTGCTTCTTTTTTTTTCAGAGCATATTTTTCTTGTCATCTCATACTGTCTTTCAATGTGCCCTGATGTTGCAGCTGTTTGCACTTCTCCTGCCAAATGGTCCACATAACTTCTTTTATCATCTCTAGAAGATCTTTTAACAAGCTTGTCTTTCTCTATATAATTGCTGAAATGAATTTCTTTAGATCTCTGGGATTGAACATTTCCAAACATCATTTTAACTTTGTGCCTTTCTTCTATGAGTCTCTAGATCTTGTCTGATAACCAAGCACTGTTCTTTTCCCCTTCACAACAAACTGCTACTGTTGATAAACTGAAACTGATCTTTAACAATGCACTAGAGACTGAAAAGATACCTAAACAGTGGAAAGAAGCAATGATAATTATAATTCATAATAAAGGTGACCTCACTATATGTGAGATTTGGAGGGGAATTAGCTCAGTAACTGCTAAACGTTTTTGTAGAATATTGATAAATAGGATTAAAAATGAAGTAGAGGAGATATTAAGGCATGAAAGTTGGTTTTAGAACAGGTGGGAGTACTGTGCATCGCATTTTTACTTTATAGAACATCACTAAACAAAGCATAGAATTTAGAAGCCCATTATAATTAAATTTTATAGATTTTACTCAAGCATTTGACGGTATAGAAAGAAAAACATTATGGTGAATTATTAAAAGTTATAGAATTTTCAGCAATACTAGAGAATAATCAAAGAAATGCATAATGGAAGGAAAATTTGTGTCACTGCACAGCAAATAGCATCTGAATGGTTTGAGATAAGATCTGGTGTAAGGCAGGGTTGTGTAATGTCTGGGTTATTGTTTAATATAGTCATCGATTGGATTATGAGAAAAGTTACAGGTGCAAGAAGAGGATTAAATGGAATTCTTGCCACAGTTAGATCTAGATTATGCTGATAACATAGTCTTGATATCATCAAAATACAACAATATACAAACAAAACTGAGACACTTGTATAAAACAGCTGAAATGGTTGTTCATAAAATAAATATGACTGAAACAGAAGGCCTCAAGCTAAATAGTAAATGCCACAAAGAGATCAAAATCAATCAGCATGTTACTGAAGAAGTTAAGAATTTTACATACTTGGGAGCAAATTCAGATACTGAAGGTGGAACTAACAGGGATAGAATGCAAAGCCTGATAAAAGCTAATGCTGCTTTCAGAAAATTAAATAATATATGGAAATCAACACCATAATAAAATCAAAATAAAGATCTTTAATAGGAATCTTAAAGCAATATTATTAAATGAATCAGAAACATGGAAGCTGACCATGTTTCTGATTCATTTTCAACCAAAATGTATGCATAAAATATTAAAAAATTTTGGCCCTAACATATAACAAATTATGACTGATGTAAGCTGACTGTGCAAAAAAAAGCATCACTGATGAAATAAAAAAAAAAAAGACAGAGATGGAAATGGATTGGACATATACTGAGAATGGACAGAAGAAATTCCTAAAGTGGCTTTGACATCGAAAGAAAATGGAAAAGCCTAGACTGACGTGGCAAAAAAGACAGAAAAGGAAAGAAGACTGGCTAGTTGAAAGAGCTGAAGAGAAGCCAAACTGGTGGCTCAGGAGATAGGTATTTGGAAGAAGTAGATCTTAGTCTTATGTAGCATGAGGCACAATGATGATAAGTGAGTCCATGTCTAAATAACCAAGGCACTGTCAAATTGGACTCCCTCTAGGGAACTAGATGGATATCCCCCCCCCCCCCCCCAACACACAATTCTAGGGAACTAGAATTGTGTGTTGGGGGGGGGGGGGGGAGGATATCCATCCCATCTATTAATGAATCTACACACATTTCATTTTTTGCTGCATGTGTTTCATGCAGTGTGTTGTTTTTAACTAGCAGATTCTCATTTAGTGAAACAATTTTTGGTATATCATCAGGAGTGCGTTCATATCAATATTTCTTTCTGATACACTCTAAAGAGATGGTAAGCATATCATATCATTTAGGAATGTTGTAGTTTCTGTAACTGTGAGAAGGTGGAACAGACATACAGGTTAAGGACTACTGACACTTTCTTCAGAATTGTCTTCCCAGCATAATAGCTGCATGTTTTTACTATTTCTGTATTATGCATCTTGTTTGTCACCAGGTAGAGATGCTCCACTCAAACTTAATTTATTGTATCTTCTCTTCATCCTGTCACCTGTGGCATATACAGGAGTTGGCTGGATTATCTCTCTCACAACTGGTTATTTTGGTGTTTTGCACTCTCAATCTTTGTTCTCATGATCTTTACTGCCTCATTGGTCACAGATGGTAGAGCCATGATAAGCTGTCTGAGAATGACAGTGTTTCTGATGTTTTAAGAATCCTTGTGCCATAACACTTCTTAAACTTCAAACAATAACACAAATAATGACTTAATAAAGACATATATTCGATCTGAAAATTACAAATCATGTTCAGTGGCATTAGGTAACAGAAAACAAGCTATTACTTAATTATATTATTAATTATTTAAAAAAAAACTAATTATGTGCAAATGGAATAAGGATTTCCCATATTTTTCAATATGAGAAGCAGTCATTTCATCAAGTTTGGATGATGGAGCAAGGATTTGGCATTTTCTTTAAGGAAATGTTCAAATTTATGGTGATACTGACAGAGTAACTGTGTTTCAGACTATAAGATATTACGGCCAGTAGTTATTCCATGTTGTGCAAAGCCAGATTTCTCAGGTTTCCCATTAATGATGTAGCACTGTTCTTGTATTCTTTTCTTCACTGAACATCCAGTTTGGCCAAAATAATGGAGGTAACAATCATGTGGAATTCAGTAGACAGAGGGGAATGTTTATCTTTAGACAATGGAAACCACGAACAAAGTTAAATGGAATAAACAGATTATATCATTGAATTACATTTATTATTATTATTATTATTTGACACCTCCAGGGAGTCCAAAGACTCATCGAGGGAGAGTGTGCCAACAGCATCGAACGATTGGTCCCCTTCCAACTACTAACCGTGCCATTAGTAGCAGAGGCTCTACCAATCGAGCAACCTTTGCCGGCAATTAAGAATTTTTGAGATTGGTTCTGAAATGCCAGCCATGTATGGAATAGGGATTCTAAGTACTGTTTCTTTATTATTTGAGCTAGGGTTATAGGCATCAAAATACATTGTGTGGCATGATCTGAAAAGCTGTCAAGCTTCATATAGTGTGAGCATGATGTAATAAACTTTTAATAATTCTAGTCTTCTGAGAGGGATGGTAAGCTGATTGTTGTTGATTTTTGCACCTCCATGAAGGTAGGATTTCAATAATACACTCTTTAAACGTGTGGATAAGCTTATGTGTTTATCACACATGTTGAATTGGGTTTAAACGGTATTGATGCAAACACAGATTGATAAGAAAATAACTATTAACTTAAAAGCTAATAGTTCATGGGTATTATATCCAGCATTTTCAGAGCACACAAACAAAGTTTGTTACAAATGTGAGACAACCACAATTCGGTGTAACAGTGGGACTAGCATAAGTAATTGCAGCATGCAACACAAGGCTAAAGTCCTAATACAGCACCATTTAAGTTATAAAAAAAAAAAAAAAAAACAGTAGCCCAAAGTTTTGAAAAAAATAAAATAAAAATAAATGAATATTAATTTGGTCTTAGGATGACTGTCTCCCAAATCTTTGGTAGATTTATACAGCCATACTTGTTAAGGTTTGGAGTATGTTTTAAGGCTTCTGTTGATTCCAGGAACAACCTCTCCGACTTGTAAGTACTGCACAGAAGCTTCTATGCAGTACTTTTGTTTTTTTCCAATTGATCCTATGTGCTGAGGTATCCAAAGCATGGTCTCCCAGACCCGACTTGTCATAACGAAAGTGCAGGATATTTATTTATTTTTTATAACTTAGATGGCACCGTATTAGGACTTTAGTCTCGTGTTGCACACTGCAATTACTTATACTAGCCCCACTGTTACACCGAATTGTGGGTGTCTCGCATTTGTAATAAACTTTGTTCGTGTGCTCTGAAGATGATGGATATAATACAAGCGAAATATTAGTTTTTAAGTTAATAAATAGTTATTTTCTTATCAATCTGTGGTTGCAACAATACTGTTTAAATCCAATTCAACATGTGTGACGAACACATAAGCCTATCCACGCGTTTAAATATTCTTCCCAGAGATAATATCGTACACAAGGCACAACAATACAGTAAGTGGAAAGTAAAATTGGCGTGGCAACTGAACAGGTTAACCATCTTAAAAAGGTGCTGAGATACCAATTTGATACCAAACTGTATAAAAATTAAGAACAAGTTTCACTCCGCCAAAGCCCAACATATTTATAAACGAGCGAGTTTAGCACTGTTACAGGAACATATATACGCTACTCGCCAAGAACTTTCAAAAATAAATTCATCCATCAGTGCACTAAGTAACATACTATCTGACATTTTGAACCCGGAGCTATGGGATATCCTGGAGAGAATCTCCGACTTTACAGCCAATAAAGAATTCGTTAAAGTTAAAAACAAGCACCAGAAGAAATTTGAATTCCTCCAGCAATGCAGTGCTACGCAGCGGCTGCAATTACTTCAAGATGGCGTCATTGTAAACTTATCATCGTTAACCTTAACTAAAGAAGCCACGAGTGCATTAAGTCGTGGACACAATTTTGCCGTTACTCCTAAAGAAGTTCCAAAAACCAAAATAATGGCTTCTGTTGAACGTGGAATATATGACCTGCGTCCAGCAATAGCCAATAATATTAGGTTAGACGTGGCCAATATCCCAATCCATTCTAAGTCTCCCAAAAATAATATCCCACATAAAGAAATAATGGCTCTAAAAGCTATGCAATAATAACCACATTACAATAACCAAATCAGACAAAGTAAACACAACTGTAGTAATGGATACAACGGAATATGAAATCAAAATGCACACATTTCTCCAAGACCGGGCAACATATCAAATTTTAGATCGAGATCCCACCAACTCACAAAAGAATAAGGTGTGCAAGCTATTGAACAAAATCACTTCCTGGCCAAAAGAAACAAACTCAAACCCTTTTACATTAAAACACCAAGAATATATTGAGCTCCAAAAATCCACAAACAAGGTACACCTTTACGCCCTATTGTAGATAGTATAAACAGTCCTAGATATAGTTCGCCCACTGTTTGTAGATCTCTCATTGGCATTTTGCCAAGAATAGTCGATTCATGCTGAAGGGAAGAAAGAAATGAAGGATGTACGAATTGGTCGCCAACATGCGAAATCACGTGCTTTCTTGTCTGTCGCTGTACTAGTACTGGCTTGATTTTTGTTGTCGCTTTTTTGCATTATTTTTTTATTATTAATTTGTATGATGGATCCAGTACAGTCAACAAGTTCTGTTGTTAAACTTTTCAGTAGTTCTTGTAAAAGAATATTGAATAATGTGCTGACATTCTGCAAAAAAGAATCGTCTCCTTGTTCCCCTTTCTCAAGTCATAAAACGTGCAAGTGCAATTGCGGGCGATAGGGGTCGACTGTTAAAAGAATTCGTAGGGAATCAAAAGGTGAAGGTAAGCCAAAATTTAAATCTAAAAAAAAGCACCAGAGTAAAGAAAACCATCGAAACCATAGCTTTGAATGATTTTGATGTAGACGTTATAAGAACTATTCACGAATTTTACGTGGTCGAGAAAAGAATGCCAACTGTTCTGAAATTGATTCCTGCACTTAAAGAAAAAATTAATTTTTGTTGAAAAAGAGAAACTTTAAAGAAAATACTTCATGAAATCGGATTTTGTTTTAAAAAGTCCCAGAATAAAAGGAAACTTATCATGGAGTGAAGTGACATTGTTTTATCTAGAACACAGTATTTGAGAGCAATATGATGTTTCAGGGAGGAGAAAAGACCGATTGTGTATCTAGATGAAACTTGGATTGATAGTAATTTAACTTAGGGAAAATGTTAGCAGCCTAAAGAAGAATGTGGAGTGCTACAAACCGGAAATGCCTTGTGGCACATAATAATTTTGTGTGCAGGTGGAGAAATGGGTATTTTACCGAAATCAAACTTACTATACAAAGCCAATTACCATAGGCAAATGAATTCTACAATCTTCGAAAAGTGGGCAGAAGAAAAACTGATTCCAAACCTTCCTAAATATGCTATTGTTATAATTGATAACACTTCATATCACTCTATTCGATTAAACAAAGTTCCAAATTGGTCTAATAAGAAGCAAGTTCTTATGGATTGGCTCTCTGCAAATAACATTTCTCATTGCCCAGATATGCGAAAAATTGAATTGCTTAATTTGGTCAAAAGA
This sequence comes from Typopeltis vanoorti, assembly GCF_054136105.1. Lineage (NCBI taxonomy): Eukaryota > Metazoa > Arthropoda > Arachnida > Uropygi > Thelyphonidae > Typopeltis > Typopeltis vanoorti. The sequence goes on along the minus strand of NC_143564.1, from coordinate 81,544,897 downwards.
AACTTGCCCACAACTAAACTATTTAAATTCGACACGATGCTCAAAGAGCATGGATTTCTAGCTTTGAGGCTACTACCATATCATTGCGATATTAAAGCTATCGAGTATGTTTGGGAAGAAGTGAAAAGTTTCATTCGCTATCGCAATGTAACTGGAGATATTGACATGTCGAAACTTTTTAAGCTTTCAGAACAGGCAATTGAAAGTATCGAAAGTTCAAAACTAGGGAAAATATTGCTTTCATGTCACCTCATTGGAAAATATGTATTGGGACAGAGACGGAATTATCGAAGAATTATGCGAACCTTTGGTGATCAGTTTAAGTGAAAGTTGTTGAAAGTTTATTTTTCACTAGGTTAGACTATAATAAATTTAGTTTAATCGTTTATTCCAGTGAGAGGAAACAAAGTTTGCACCTGAAAATATCATCGGGACTGAATATAGTGTTGTACTATCTTACCTGGGTAAGTAGTACAACACCAAGGCAACTCGTAGCAAAGGTGGAGCAAGCTACCAACACTCCTATCCCAGTATCTCCCATAATGCAAAACACATCTCCTTGTGGATATGTATACTGTTATGCATTAAGGGATTGGCCACTACCCAAACTAGTTTTGACCTTTACTGAGGTCTCTTCAGTGGGAGCCAGGCCCAGAGTTGGAGATACCAGGCAGAAAAAGTAGCAAGGTCATCTTTACCTATAGGAGTTGCCAAAAGATTTGCCACCTTTTTTTTATTAAATTACTCTGGATTTAGAGAAAGATGTTGAAAGTTTATTTTTCACTAGGTTAGACTATAATAAATTTAGTTTAATCCTTTATCCCAGTGAGAGCAAACAAAGTTTGCACCTGAAAATATCTTCAGGACTGAATATAGTGTTGTACTATCTTACCTGGGTAAGTAGTACAACACCAATCCAACTCATAGCAAAGGTGGCAAGTTATAAAAAAAATTTTAAAAAAAACAGTAGTCCAAAGTTTTGAAAAAAAATATAGTAGTCCTTGAAACTTTTTAAAAAAATAAAATTGCAGTACTTTTGTTTTTTTCCAATAGATCCTGTGTGCTGGGGTACCCAAAGCATCGTCTGCCAGACCCGACTTGCCATAGCGAAAGTGCCGGATATATTTTTTGTGTTCACTGAGGCAGATGTACACAGTTCTTCCTGTCTGTCCATATTAGGCTCGATGACAAGAACGGGGCACTTCATAGACTCCTGGATGTGATAAAGGAGTAAATCTGTCCTTAGGTGAACAGATGAGAGTTGCCAATTTCACATAAGGTTTAAATGCGCAGTGCACAGTTGGTGTTTGTTAAGCACTCTAGATATCTTTTAAGATGTGCCTTTAATGTACGGGATGGTGATAGTTTGTTGTAGTTTTCTGTGGTAGAGAGGGGGGGGGGGGGGATTTCTGGGTAGCATTTAGTATTTTATCTTATGGGGATTATAGCCATTGGTTAGGAAGGTGTGGTGCAGGTGAGAAAGTTCAGCAGTGAGAACAATGTCATTGGAACAGATTGTTCTAGCCCTATGGGTTAGTGTTTTTAAGATACCATATTGTTGTGAAGGGCGATTGTTTGTGTAAATATCTCCCTATATGTGTAGGTTTTCTATAAACTGAAAATGATAAGGAACCTTCTGGAAGACGTGTGATCAGTGTGTCCAGGTAGAGCAGGCAGTCATTGGCTTCTAGTTCCATTGTAAAGTGGATTTTAGGGTGCTGGCTATTTAGATGCACTAAAAATGTATTCAATGTGCTGGCCATGTGGCCAAATAGCAAACACATCATCAACATAGCATAGCCAGAGACTAGGTTTGAGAGTAGCTGTATTGATAGCTAGCTTTTCCAGATGTTCTATGTAGAAGTTGGCTAAGGGGGGGATCCCATAGCTGTCCCATCCAATTGTTTGTATATTTTCCCTTTCCATGTAAAATAACCTGCCTGTACTATGAATTTAAATAGTTGAAATATATCAGGGGGAAAATTGTGAATTTAGTAAGTTAAGTGTGAATTTAGATCTGCCTGTCCAGAGGCGTTAGGTAGCAGCCCTACCACAGGACTTACCCAGCGACAGGTTAGTAACCTGCCCTGGGGAAATTCAAAATACTTTCAAGTTTCATGCAAAGAAAAGCCGGACGGACTGTCAGGGAAAAGACCACAACCCAGGAAACGGTAAACAAAATTGGAAAAAGGAACGCATAACGAAGATTGCAACATGGAATGTGAGAAGCATTGCACACAAAGAAGAAGAACTTGATAAACAACTAAACCAAGCTAACATAAAGATATGTATAGTAACAGAAACAAAGAAAAAACAAAAAGGTACAAAAGAAACAAACAACTATATACAAATCTACAGTGGGGTAAACAAAGAAGAAAGGGCAAAACCAGGTATAATGATTATGGTACATAAATCCCTAAAGAACAATATTGTATATTACAACTATTTGAATGAAAGACTAATAGAAATTAGACTCAAGACATTAAGAGGCCACATAACAATAATTGGTGCATATGCATCAGAAGAGGGAAAAGAAGAAGACAGTAATATATTTTATAAAGAATTACAGAATGCCATAGATAAAACAAACAAAACTGACTATTTACTGCTAGCAGGAGATTTAAATGCCAGAATAGGAAACAAAAAATACAAAACAAACATAGGTAAATTTGGCGAAGATACATGTAATCAAAATGGTCGCAGATTGCACGATTTTGTCATTTATAATAATATGAGAATAATGAATTCAATGTTTAAACACAAGGAAATACATAAATATACTTGGTCAGCCAGAGGATACAAATCGGTAATTGACTACGTTATCACAAATTTTAAATTAGCGGAGTTAATTTTAGATATAAGAGCATATCGAGGCTTTGAATTAAACTCTGATCATTATATGGTATCCGCAAAAATTCGTTTTAAACCAAAGTGGCTAAAAACACATAGAATTGAAAATTCTTACCAGCCAAGCTACAAAATTTCTTCATTACAGGATCCTCAAGTTAGACTACAATATCAAAAATGCACAAACTTAAAAACAGAAACCACACATGAATCAAGCGACATATAAGATGCATGGGAAAATTTGAAACAAATTCTCACAAAAGCAGCAACAGAAACCTTAGGAATAAAGCACAAATGGATTAGAAAAAGAGGACTACGAGACTGGAACAAAGAAATAGAAAATATAATAAAAACCAAAAAGGACAGTTACCAGAAATGGCTAAATTCCAAAACAAAAGAAGCAGAAATAGAGTATAAAAGAAATAGTGCAATTGCAAAACGAGAAGTAAGGAAAAAACATAGAGAAAGATGGAACAATTTCGTAACAGAACTAGAAAAGGATTTATTTAAGCCACAACCCAAAACCTATAAAGTAATAAAATACATGAATAAAGAAATAAAAGAAAAGATAAAAATACAAACGATAGATTTAGAAAAATGGGTGACCTATTTCCAAAATCTCTGGACAGACGAGAACAATGAATTAAAATTTTATAAGACAAAGAATGACCTAATAGAAAATATCACAATGTTAGAACTGAAAAATATAATAAAGAAGATGAAAAATAGGAAAACGCCAGGAGAAGACAATATAAATATAGAACTATACAAAAATGCAGGTGAAAAATTTAATGAAAGACTTTTGAAATTTTTTAATATGGTTTGGATGTCCGGAAAAACCCCTAACTCTTGGAAAAAAGCACTGGTCATCCCAATCTATAAAAAAGGAAATAAAGACAATTGCAATAATTATAGGGGAATTAGCCTGCTGAATATAGGATATAAAATATATGCAGGAATATTAAAAGAGAAACTAAGCAGCATTGTAGAAAACAAATTACTAGAAGAACAAAATGGCTTCCGAAAAGGTCGATCCTGCACAGATCCAATTTTTACTTTAAAATTATTAATAGAAAAGAGAAGAGAATTTCAAAAAGAAACACATGTGGCGTTTATTGATTATGAAAAAGTTTTTGACAAAATTAGTCGACAAAAATTGTTTAAAATATTAACCAATTTAAACATACCAAACCAACTTTTACAATCTATTCAAGAAATATATACAGGAAATAAAATAGCAGTTAAATCAGAACACACCTCAGAATGGAAAGATATATCAAGAGGAGTACGACAAGGATGTACCCTCTCACCTCTGCTTTTCAATATATATATAAATGAAATATTAACAATCTGGAAACAGCATAACCCATTTGGTACACAAATGACCCCGCAAATGAAGATAGATACACTACTATTTGCAGATGATCAAATAGTATTAGCTACATCAGAAGATGACTTACAAAGATCATTAAAATCATTAAATGATATCTCAAAGCAATATAATATGACAATATCCAAAGAAAAAACCAAAATAATGGCAATCAAAGGAGAAAACCCAATAAGAAGTAAAATAGTGATAGATAATAAAATACTAGAACAAGTAAACACTTTCAGATACTTGGGATGTGATCTATCATACGAAGAAGAAAAAGACATAGACACTAAAATATCAAACTTTGTCAAAGTAAATGGCATAATAAATAGTATATTTAAGCCATCCCTGGTACAAAAACACACTAGAATCAGACTATATAATGTCTTGTCAAAACCAATTCTACTATATGGAAGCGAAACATGGACCATGAAAAGGAAAGATGAAAAACGAATTCAAACAGCAGAAATGAAGTTCCTCAGAAAAACAGCTGGATATACCAAGTGGGACCACAAAACAAATGAAATCTTACAATCCCTAAAAATCAAACCAATTTATTACTACATAAGACAGTATAAACAAAAATGGCTAGAACATTTAAATCAAATGGACAACAGCAGACTACCAAAAATATTATACAGATACAAAATAAGTGGAAAAAGAAGAATCGGAAGACCAAGAAAGAGATGGCATGAGACCAGAACAGGCCACATGGCCTATATTCCATGTTAGGAAGAAGAAGAAGAAGAGTAAGTTAAGTGTTTCAGTCAATGGTACATTAGTGAATAATGATGTGATATCAAAACTCACCATTAGGCCTGAACTATTAAAGGTGCAGTTTTCTAAAATACTTTTTAGGTGGGTAGAATTTTTAACAAAAGAGGAAGAATTGTTTGTGCAAGTGGCTAAATGTTTAGCTAGTTTATATAGTTCGCCCACCAATTAAAGGTCCCTCGACACTTCTGCGCATGTCAGAAAAAGGAGAATCCATTCCGATAATAGGATAATTAATCTGTCTTCTGGAATGTGTCTGTTTATTATTACAAGTCGGAATAGCTTTTCTTTTACGAACATTGTAGTTTTTAAAGTGTAACTATTTTGCTTGTATAACAGTTGAAAAAATGTACGCAGAGTATTAACAAAATTAAAAAAAAGGTATAGCATAAAACAGAAATTTAACTATTATTTTTAAGAAAGTTTTCTATAAAATAAAAATAATTATACAGAAAAACAGAAATTTTTTCAAATGAACTGTAAGTTTAGAATATTTTTTCAAATATTCTAAACTTACAGTTGAGAGAACTGAGACACTTTAATGTCCTAAACCGATTAATTATTTATGACTCGTCGTGACTCTTTTAACAAATCCATGCAAAAAAAGGTTGGAAAAAAATGCCATTATCAAATCCTTTTAATCTTCAGTCATCTGAATAGGTGTCTGAATTGCCATCACTTTCACTTATAATAAATTTAGTTTAATCCTTTATCCCAGTGAGAGCAAACAAAGTTTGCACCTGAAAATATCATCGGGACTGAATATAGTGTTGTACTATCTTACCTGGGTAAGTAGTACAACACCAAGGCAACACATAGCAAAGGTGGAGCAAGCTACCAACAATCCTATCCCAGTATCTCCCATAATGCAAAACACATCTCCTTGTGGATATGTATACTGCTATGCATTAAGGGATTGGCCACTACCCAAACTAGTTTTGACCTTTACTGAGGTCTCTTCAGTGGGAGCCAGGCCCAGAGTTGGAGATACCAGGCAGAAAAAGTAGCAAGGTCATCTTTACCTATAGGAGTTGCCAAAAGGTTTGCCACCTTTTTTTATTAAATTACTCTGGATTTAGAGAATAGGTAAAGATGACCTTGCTACAATTCAATACACTCTTTAAATGAAAGTGTAATTCGTATTTTATCCAAAGGACATGAATTTGCTATAGTTCCAAAGAAAGTACTGTACCTAGATTTTCTCTTTAATGCAGAACTAAAATTATTCCCCCCCCCTCCCCTCAGTGAGGACTCCAATAAAATTCATCTGGAAGTCTCTTCAGTGCTACTGAAATCCAAGTACTCCAAAGATGCATGTTTTTATCTACATAAACTCTTCACAATGAATGCTGACAACGGCATCCAGTGTTATTTTCATAACACTCAACATTTCGACCTGTATTGAGGTCATCATCAGGAAAACAACATATGCACAGGATACAAGCTAATGAACTATACAAGAGTAAGATAAATCTAAACGATTTGTTAATCATTTACCTTAGTTTAACCTCTGGTGGATATAATAATAATAATAAATAAATAAAAAATTATACACAAATATAAATTAACAAAATAAATTTTTTTTTTTTTTTTTTTTTTTTTTTTTTTTTTTTTTTTACATATAATAAGTATAATATACAGATGATAAAAAAAAATAAAAATAAATTTTATAGTGGAACTACATTAAACACATCTCTATAGTCCTCTTATATTAAGGTTTTCTTGTGTTGGGTGTTCTGCGATCATGTTCAACCTATATAGCATCCAGAACTTATTCTCTGAAAGAATAACTATACTCCATATGCCTTTCACAACAAAGAGGAGAATCAGCATGGAAGACTGTTGAATAAATTAGAGAATATGGGATTAGATTGCAAAAAATATTGGCATGGAGAAAAGGCGGTCTGACTGAAAGATATCAAAAAGTGATATATGGAAGATGTGAGTCTGCAAGATTTAAGATAACCAGTGGTGTGCCACAAGGATCAGTTCTTGGTCCACTGTTATTCTGAAACGAACTTTGACATGTAAAGATTAAAGATGCCATTTTGTCTCTTTACAAAGCCATGATAAGACCTCATTTGGACTACTGTGTGCAGGTCTAGTCTCCTGGTTTCTGTTGCAAGTCTGATACAGTGGAGAGTGTTAAAAATGATATCAGTTTTGTGGAATACTGATTATGAAAACAGACTGAGAATTTGTAGATTGCAGAGGCTAGCAAAAGGTGAAAGAGGGGTGATATGATTGAGACTTAAAAATTTCTGAAAGGGTTATACAGAATTTCAATAGATGGAATTTTTTATTTTATGGAGGGTGAAAAAAGGACCAGAGGGCATCATTGGAAGCTGAGAATGAATGCCATCAAGAACCATGTAAGATCTAGATTTTTCTCTAATAGAGTGGTGTGTGATTTGAGTGGACTGGCATTGGATGTTGTGTGTGCAAGTAGTGTGAATGAATTCAAGAACAAGTATGACAGCTGGTGCGTGTAGTATGTGGTTTCTCTCAACCAGTCCCTGACTCCCTGGAGATCTCTCTCTTAATAATAATAAATGGTTCAAAAGTTTATCTGTTGGAGGATTCTTAAGCTACATACAATATGCATGCCTAGAATCCACTTTCTAGATGTGTTAGATCGTATAGTAACCATATTAAATGGATGATATTTATTGATGCAGGAACCAGATGAATTCCTATGTTCCTGAAATGTTTAACTGCTGTGTAGCCAAAATATGCCTAACTACATGCACACTGGATCCTGTGCATTGCTGAATCTGAAAGGGGAGGATAATTTTACTTTTTCTCTTAAAAGATATCAACAAGTGATAGTATATGTTAGTCTCTAGTTGGCTGAGTCTTTAGTATACTTGCACTTTCCAATTAACTGACTGTGGGTCAAACTCCTATCAGAGTTGTGGATATTTGTGCAATCAAATTCATCTCCCAACAAATGTGGAAGCTAAATTTCTTCACCAGGTAACAATGTCCTATCATTGAAGGCCTGAAGTGTTTAAAAAAAAGTTCCATGTTTAGTCTCTGAAGCAGAGTTTTTGGATTATGTGAAAATTAAGATTAAATATTAAAAAATAAAAATAAAAAGTAATTGAAAAAGTAGAATAAACTAGGATAATTGTGTGATGATAATTTACAAATGAATTAAAAAATTATATAGTAATTATAATTGACTAACTGCACATGTGTTCAAATCATTTTTTTTTTTTTTACTATGACTAATATAATAGATCTTAATGACACAATAGCAATTTATATACACCTACAATTCTAATACTTACCCTGATCATTATTGTCAACAGTGGTACAAATTTGGCATGACAAAAGGTACACCTAAAATATAATGTACACTTCTCAATATGAACATCTCTGCATATTAAAAATAACTGTAATGATACATTATAGTAATAAGGAAATCAGATATATGCAAATGGTCATTTCATAATTTTCTTCATCATTAAATGTAGAGTGTTACTTCAACATACAGTATTTCAGACTTCTGATAAACATTCAGGCCTGGTGATTTCCATTGCTGCTCAACAAAAGTACCCTGATTTGCAAATGATTATGGATATTTGTTAAATGAATTGAATATACGTTCATTTCATTTCTATTAATCAACATGATTGTTTTTTTTTTTTTTTAACTTTTGTCTGAGTAACAACATAACTGTTGAAATGTCAATAAACATTCCCAATTAACTTTCACTGTATTAAGTAATATTATAATGCATAACAATATAACAATAAAATACCTGCCAATTCATTTCGGCCTGATATAAAATGTCACGTCATTCTAACATTTAATTATGTAACATGTCAGATGGATAATGCCACAAACTGATGCATAAATTTTAAGAACTAACAGTTGAAATTTTCAGAAAAAATAACTATACATGTTAAAATAAGGAATTTTTGCCTGTTTAACAAAAAGTGTCTCATTGACTATGTTATTGTTGATAGTGATGTTTTCTCCCTGGTGCAGGACACCAGAGTGTACAGAGGATTTGAAATTGGAAGTGATCACTATTTGGTCTTGAGCAGGATAAAATTGAATTTCATATTGAAAAGAATAACATGTAAGAAAGTTTTAAAGCGAATAAAAGTTGAGCAGCTCTCAGATGTGAACTGTAGACTAAAATACACAAAGATTATTCAAGAAAAAATGAAAGAGTTTGAGAACAGGAACCAAACCTTGGAGATTCAGTGGCAAGCCTTCAAAAAAACACTGATTGATTCAGCCAGAGAGGCATGTGGTGAGGTTGTCTGCAAGGATAGAAAAACCAGAACTCCCTGGTGGACACAGGAAGTTAAAGAGGCAGTGAAAGAAAAGAAGAAAGCATATCAAAAGTTCCTGTCAAATAAGTCAGCTTGTACTCTTAGAGAATATAGAGACAAATGCAAGAATGCTAAACACTGTGTAAAACTAGCTAAACAAAAGTCATGGGAGGACTTTGGCAAGAATATAGAAAATAAATATCAAGAAGGTGGCAAAATATTCTGAAGGTTGTTGAAGAAGCTTAGAATAGAGGAAAGAGTGCTGTAAAAGGAGTTAGAGATGATAAAGGTGACATGAAAACTGGAATAAAAGATATCCTTGAAGCATGGAGTAATTACTTTGAAAAACTGCTAAATGAAACAAGCAGTGATGACAGCACAGTGGTAAAAAACACTGACCAGGCATGCAGGCAGGAATACATATCCATACTTGAAGTAGAAAGAGCCATCAAAGACTTGAAATGTGGAAAGGCAGCTGGAGTAGATGAATTTGTTGTTTTAAGGATACTTGCGACATAAGACTGAATGATATAATCACGTAATCACAAGAAAGATATTTATTTAACCAAATATTTCGGTCTGGAAATAGCAGACCATCGTCGGTGGTATTACAAGAACAGTTTAAAAAATATACAAGCTAGAATACTAACAATAGATCGTTGAAATTAGAACATGCCGCGTGATGTTATATCACTAAGTATGAAACGAAATATTTTGAAGTAGAAACATGATTGAATTTGCTATTAAAAAAAAAAAAAAAAAAAAAAAAAAAAAAAAAAAAAAAAAAAAAATTAATGGGTAATCTTGATTAGGCTTTCCCAGATTTTTGATATAGATATGCAGTCATTACGATTCAGGTTGGGATGATGGAGCAAGGCCTCCACAAAATCTGGGAAAGCCTAATCAAGATTACCCATTAATTTTTTTTTTTTTTTTTTTTTTTTTTTTTTTTTTTTTTTTTTTTTTAATAGCAAATTCAATCATGTTTCTACTTCAAAATATTTCGTTTCATACTTAGTGATATAACATCACGCGGCATGTTCTAATTTCAACGATCTATTGTTAGTATTCTAGCTTGTATATTTTTTAAACTGTTCTTGTAATACCACCGACGATGGTCTGCTATTTCCAGACCGAAATATTTGGTTAAATAAATATCTTTCTTGTGATTACGTGATTATATCATTCGGAGTAGATGATATTCGACCAGAAATGCTCAAGTATGGTGGTATAAGAGTCTTACAGTGGCTGCACTGCATAGTTCAGAAAGCCTGGACAGAGGGACGAATTCCCGATGATTGGAGTAGAGCTCTCATAGTATCCATATATAAAAAGGGAAATAAAACTGAATGTGAGAATTACAGAGGTATTTCCCTACTGAGTGTTCCTGGCAAAATCTATGCAAGTATACTTGAGAAACGGTTGAGAAGAATTGTGGAAGAAAAGCTTGGTGAAGAACAAGATGGATTCAGGCCAAACAGAGGCTGTCAGGATCAGATATTCACTTTACGACAAATAGTCGAGAAAGCATGGGAATATAACAAAGATCTGTATTTAAGTTTTGTCGATTTGGAAAAGGCATATGATAAGGTGCCAAGAGAGAAGCTATTCAATACGCTGCAGTTATATGGTGTCAATGGGGCATTATATCAAGCAATACTTAGTCTTTATTTGAGTTGTAAGTCAGCAGTTAGAATTGAAGGAAGTACAGGAAGATGGTTTAATGTTAAATCTGGTGTGAGACAAGGATGTTATTCATTATCTATATGGATCACATTATGAAGGAAAGTGGTATTAAACATGATATCAAAATTGGAGATGTTAATGTCAGCTCTTTGCTTTATGCGGATGATGTTATACTTCTAAATAAATCTGCTACAAGTTTGCAAGATTCCCTTACTAAATTGAATACTGTTGTAATAGATATGGTATGAAGGTCAGCAATAAAAGACAAAGACAATGAAAATAGGCAGAATCATTGAAAATGTCAACTATGTTGTGAATGGAGAACCTGTGGAGCAAGTAAAACATTTCAGCTACTTAGGCATGATTTTTACTGAAGATGGTAAATTAAATATGGAAATAGACAACAGAATCAGCAAAGCTGGTATGGTGGGAAGTCAATTGAATAAATTCATGTGGAATAAGAGAGAAATTAGTCGGAACACTAAATTAGCTGTATACAAGACAGTGTTCAAACCAGTTTTAACTTATGGATCTGAGAGCTGGGTCAGAAGTAAAACACTTGACCAAAGACTAGAGACCGCAGATATGAGAGTCCTGAGAAAGATTAGAGGCATGAACAGATGACATCAATGGCAATATCATATTAAAAATGAGGATTGCCAGGTTGGCAGGAAAACGACCCAGAGGAAGACCAAGATATAGGTGGATTGATACGGTACAAAGTGCCCTAGACAACAGAAATATAAGATCTGATAATGTTGGAGTCTTGACAAGTAACAGACTGATTTGGAGGAAAATTGTAGATAGGAAGTTAGTAATGATATAATTTTTTCATGTAGTACTATCACATCCTGTACCCCTTGTGGGTTCATGGCAGGAATTTGATGATGATGATGAGTTTTAAAACCAATCTTTCAGAAACCTCAATCCAAGCCAGTGTGCAATATAGCAATTTTTGTTTGGTGTACAAGTGGGAAAAGGAGAGGCTTATTACTAAATTAAAAAAAAATTAAATGTACCTATATTTTCAAAACTTTTTCAGGCTTTTTTCCTCCAAACTACAGAATGAACATAACACTTGACTGAAGCACTGTATTCTGAACTTTCATTAAGGAAATAAGGACATGAGTAATAGAGTAGTAACTACAGTACTGAGTGAATAGAATCCTATCCTTCTCATCCGTCCAGGACGAGTTGAATCCCCTCCTGAGGGATTACTGCATATTAATGCAGCCGGTTCACCACTTCTCTGCTGCATCCCCTAAGGGCGATATTCATGACTGTATCCATGTGTTCACGGGGCCGGTTTGTCTATTGCAGGATGAAAAACCCCAGATAAACTGGGGGGGGGGGGGGGGCTGCTGTCCATGCTCAAGACTGGCTAACTTGGCTATGTCTGAGGAAGATACTTAAGCTCCTCATGTCGTCGACAGGAATTGAACCTAGGACACTCCTTCCCCATGCATATGGTTGCAAAGTGTACAGCCATTAGGCTAATTGCACGGATGGAATAGAATATATGTATATATATAAGCATACACAATATATTACCAATATTTCACATATAACAAAATTCATTCATTGTACCAGACTGGGAAGACTATAGATAGTTAAGCTTCAGAGAGAAAATCAGAAGTCAGGTGATTTTCAGAATTTGGAGAGCAGACAAATATAACTGAATGGCACAAGTAAATCTTTAAGTCAGAGAGGGCCAAAAACATTCTCTAACATGGGAGACCAGAAAGTAGAAAGGAAAAAGCTGAAGGAACCACACTATAGATAATAGCACACTATGTTTGATTGACAACAGCACACTATGCTGTTGTCAATCAAAAATTCTATTCTGAACAATTTTAGCTTGTGTCTGCAAAAATAATGATAAGTCCACTAATGTAAAGAATGCTTGATAAAATACTCTCCCCCATTTGAAATAATTTTTTTCCTCACTGTAACTAAAATTTGAATGTTATTATTATGTAATTTCCTTGTTAAATCATTCTACATTTATGTGACTACAACCCTGGAAAAGTTATAATACAATCATGCTGTAGGTGGGTTAAGGTTTTTACAATTTTTTTATAATTCAGAAATCTTGATCTAGAGACCAAATAAAACTTTTTCAAGCCACTTTATGCATTCAATAAGAGCGTAATGATCTCTCAACAGGCAATGAAATTCATCCCCAATTAAAGATAATTACAATACCCATGCTTATGTCACAATTTGAAATCGCAACCTGTTGGTTGAAGAGCAGCTAAGCTAATCACTTAGCCAATCAAGCTGGCAGACTGCTTTTGTTTGCATAAGAATTCAAAGTGATCATTCCTTCCTTGCTGGAAAAATTTTGGGAATCAAGAAGTCATTCTTTTATTAATTCTTGTGGAATTAAGTTTTATTAAGTTCTTTTTTAATAAAAGTTAAATTCTCTTTTAATAAAAGTTAACTTTTATTAAGTTCTCCACACCAGTGACCTGCATGGTATGCAAAGAAAGCATCTTGAAATCACCCAAGAGAATCCAAAGGTTAGTAAGTCCACATAACTTTGTTGACACCATACACCTCTAAATTATACAGTTCCAGAGGAAAATTTTAGTACAATGTGATGTTCTTCCTGAAGTAGATGCACAAAGTGTTGGTTTTCAGCATAATATGCAGCTTTCTCATGATGGAAAGTAGTAAGTGGTCATCCAAGCACCCGTAACTCTGTGCATCAATAAAGACTAGTTCATCTCTCTTTACTATATGGTCAGGTTTCCTCAGTCACAGGTCCAATAGTAAGATTCTACTGCTGTTATCTAAACTTTATTCTGTAACCCATTATCTATAATTCTCACAAGCCTTCTAACACATGCTCTATGGAACAATAACAATATTGACCAATATGTACTAAAGTTTTTATGATCTGATAATCCACTCAGCAGTTCTTGTCATTACTTTAACCTTGAAATGCATGAGCTTGAGTTCGCAGATCACTGTTTCTTGAGTAAATCTATATATTTCAATCCAAGAGACAGGTCCTATTCCTGATCCATTCAAGATGAGAGAAAACATGTTTAGATTACTGTAATGCAGTTCTGTCAAATGAATAGTACAGCATTAAAGCCCATCTCCTTTGATCAGCTGAGACAGTTGTAACTGGAGTCTTTCCATTAAGCACTCATCTAGGTATGTCAATCATTCTTAATACACGAAGTACTAGGAGAGAGGGAAATTTCTTTAATCTGGATGGATGTAATCTAGGCAAGAATTGTTGCAACAATTGAATACCAAAACCTCCTTGTTTATTCTAATGGTACATCATGAGGAAGATGTATACTGAAGATGGACTGCTGAGTGAGAGGCTACATCTATCTGGGAGAGTACTGAGAGAGACTTTGCATAGGACTAACATATGGTAGTTAAGAGAACAGAAGAGAGAAAGTATTCTAGAGTGGATGGGAAAGAGAAGTGGCCTGTCAGAGAACACAAGGTATCTCCACTCCTCCAGAGCTGAGATAGAATACAAAGACATGCCATGCATGTAAAACTCACATTCAATTTCTTGTCTCAACCTGAGGAGACAAGAAAAAGCAAATTCTACTTTGTTGCATTGATATTTAGGCTTAAACTTGAAAAACCTTGACTGGCAAGGAGTTCCTTTAAGCCTTGTCTAGTAGAGAGTATAAACTCATCAGTGAATGCCATAGCATTAATTCGGGTCATGTCAAGTGAGTAGCCAACATGGCTTAGAAGAGAGTGAAGAAACTTACTGATAACTGAAGAAAACACGAGACAGAGGGCCTCCTTGACATATAGCTCTAAGTGCTGGAAAGGATGCGAGCTGATTTCCTTTGATCAACTGAGATAGTCGTAACTGGAGTCTTTCCATTAAGCACACCCATCTGAAGCAATGGTTAGGGAATTTGTCAAGTAAATCTCTCAAAATTGAACAATATTGACATCCTACAATAGAAAGTTATCAAAGTGTAGTTTGAGGGAAAACACTATTAATGGCCTTCTGGAGATCAAGGGATGAATGCCATAAAGAGAAGCAATGTCGGCATTTGGATTAAGAGAACAGGAGTAACTATAATTGGAGAGTAATTGGAAGGTGCAGATACATCTTGTCTTTGGAATGAACACTATACTTGACTGAAGATGTGTGATAGTATATATTCAGTAAACAGATGTAAATCAATTAATCTTGCAAGATAGGTAGATGGATCTACTGAGGCTTGGCAGCAGTAAAGCAGTCTGGTCCCACAGCTGATAAAGTGGCTGGAAGTGAAGACTATTTTATTAAAAGAAGATGGACAGGAAAGTTCTGCTTCTGGAAAGGACCTTGAGATAGAAATAAGGGCTAATCAGGAGGTAGATATGGTGGTGGTGGAAAGGAAAAGCCATCCCTCCAGAAGTGGACAGATTCTTTGTGCATCTCACTAGGAGGAGGAAGAGATGCTCCATTTAGTATTGTTCTAACATGAAACGCTTCTGTTCTTACATAATGCCTGCATTTGGCCATAAATTTGCTTTCTCTCTTTCTGATTGTACTGAAAAGATGATGCAGGATGATATTCTACTAACTAGGAAAGAGGAAATTGTCCCTAGCATATTCCATCACATAGTAATGATTCAGCTTAGTTGTAATAGATATTTCACCAAATGGCATTCTAATTTTTTTTTAAATCCTGTGACTTTATTGAATGAAAGGAGGTTGGTATGGAGATGATGTAAGACATTGTTGAAGTGGAAGAAGGGATGGGGATGAAATACTAGTCCTGTTTCTCTCCTGACAAGAAAATGGCAATCATGGAACAAGAGGTATTACTTATTCTAGTGAGATATTTTCCCAGAGATGTCTGTCTATCTATGATTAAATCTCTGTAGGATGGTAATTTAAAATGCAATCAAATTGCTGCTTTTGTTTGCCCATTAGAACATCTGCCAAAACTTCATTAATATGGACCATACCATGTGTAGCTGATGAGAATTCATGAAAGACAAGATTATTCCTCTTCAACAGTCCTATGAGCCTTTGCATATTCAGTACAAATTTCAACTTTAACATTAAAGGCACTATGGCATTCAGGACAGACAAAGCATCTCTGAGATGATGGTCCTGGGTGGACCAAGATATTTTGAATAATGGATGTTGTACGAACATCTGAAGTTGAATACAGGTTCACAGTGGTGGCAGAGTGTTTTGTTTGCTAATGCTTATAGAGACATGCTGGAGTAATAAGGCACTTACTGCAAAAGGGACAAACATATTCTTCATGATGATAGTTGCAACTGCATCAAGTTCATTCTGGAATTCATTGTTGATCCAGTAGCTAGTCTACTCATGAAGGTGACAAAAGTTGTTTTGCAGGCATTGCAGGGATGACAGAAATATCACTACCCCAAGTCAAGAAGTTCTTTTATAGGAACTGTGTTGGATGGTCCCCCAATGCAAGAGAGGGTCCTTATTCTGTTTAGCTGAAAGGGAACAAAACTTACTCGGGCTACTAATCCCAGAAGGGAGGGTACTTGACAACTTAGCCACTCAAAGGTATCCATGTCCCACCACTGGTGCATTAGTGTTAGTACTATGATGGCCTAAAGGTTACAGAATCAGAGGAAACCCTACTTTCAGGCTTCCAATAAATAAACAAGGTGATCACCTCACATAAAGTGATGAAATTAATCTACCACTTAAGACACTGACAAATATCCATGTCTGCTTTGGAATTGGAACTAAGCTGTTGGTTAGAGATCAGATATGCTATTCCATTCAGCCAACCAGATTAGTTTTAATAATGCATAATGTCACACTATATAAGAATAAAACTACAAAATACACCTTTTTATAATTGTCCATGATCATTTGCATCATGGTTTAAGGAAATATGGAAATCAACCAGATGTTTTAGGAATTGCAATTGTGGTAGTTTATTGTAATGCACTCTGTCATGATTCGCTGCATCAATGATAGAAGATGAGCTGACCATCTCAGAATCGAATTTTGCTAAGGAAGAGAAAGTGAGCCAGTCAGCACACTCAATATTTCATTGTGATACTCATACTGTAGTACACGACTGCTCATGCAAAAAATTTGATATCATGAGGGAAATATGATCACTTCTGAATAAGCTGTCATCAGCTCCTCACTTAAAAATGGGAAGACACTAAAGTCAATGGCAGTGAATGCTTGGGCAGGCATATGGAAGAAGGGATTATTGCTTCCTGCGTTCAAGAGGAAGAGATTTCTGTTGTTGAGCATTTGCTTTACAACCATTCTGATGTTAGTTCAGGCACTATCCCACAGTGTCACATCTGTTTAAATCTTGCATTAAAAGTAAAGATGATTAATTATAATATAATGTCATCAAGGTAATCCTAAGAAATACCTGCCCCAGAAGGCAAGTAGATGCAACATACTGTTATAAGAGATCTGACCGAGAGTCGGATGGCCTCTATGTTTGTATTAAGTGGGACTTAGTGAAAGGAGATAAGGTTGTTCACAAGAATAGTGACTCCTCTGTGGACAGGTCCACCCCCAAATCCTGTCCTTAAAATGATGGCATTATTTCATAATGCCTGAATCATCACTAAGCTTCAGGTATGTTTCATGCAGACAAAAGAACATTGGGTTTTTATACTTCTGCAAGAGAGTATTGATATTGCTAATGTTTTGACAGAATCCACTGCAATTCCATTGTATTAATGTTTTCATTATTTTTGTTGGTGTCATCTAGTTGTTTATGCTATGATGTCTTGTTTTCAATGGCCTTGAATTTTTTTTTTCTTTTTATGGAGAATGGATACTGACCATCCCAGTCAGGATGGTCAGTATCCATTCTTTTTCCTCAGGAAAAATATCCAAGATGTCAAATTGGACTCTCTCTAGGTCACCAGGTATATTAATTCTTTTATTTTCTTGTGTAGGAATGGAGATATGCATTCTATCTATTAATGGACTGGAGGCATGTCCTTGATTCTCTGCAGAACACATTCTATTATATTTTTTTTATTAGAGGATTGTCATTTAGTAAAACCATTTTGGTATATCATTGAGAGTGAGATCATCTCATTGCTACTATTTAGTGATGCTGTAATTGTGATAAGGTGAGACTGACATTAACTTAAGGTTATCGATGCTTTATTTACAGTTGCCTTCTCACCATAAGAGGGTTTACCACTAGATGTTGCTACTTTTGTGCCATAAAGCCTCTTTGCCTCCTGATAGAAAAAATTAAGAGTGAGCAGAGCATCTCCTCTCTCCTTTTCATTCTTCCAACTTTGGCTTGATAGGAAATAGGTTAGGTGATCTCTCTTACAACTGTGGCAATTCAGTGTTTTTGCATTCACTTTCTTTGTTTTCATGATTTTTCCAAGCACAATGGGAACAGATAGCAGAGTCACAACAGGCAGTCTGAAAATGCCCACGCTTCTTATATTTTCAACTGTGCAAAGGGTTTGAGATATAGAACATAACTAGGCAGTTGAAATAACCCACTTTTACAGATGGTGGTGGTGGATTTCAGTGTATTGACTGAATGGTTGACATTTCTGGTGGGAACCAGATGCTTATCCTTACATATGAGTATTCTTCTTCTTATAGATCTCACTCCTTGGTCCTTCAATTTAGAGCAGATATCCTTATCCAGAACATCAAGGAGCTACTACTTCAAGATTATGCTTCCATAAGTTTAATGTTGACTGTGATTGGTATTCCCTTAAAAGAGGTTGCAGGAAGTAGTAGTTTTTTAGATTGTGTCATTGCTGCTGCTGCTTCAACAAGAGAGAGAGAGAGAGAGCAACTCCTGAGTGGAGTTTCTTCAGTTGTTTTGAACATCTTGTCAACCCTTTCAAACCCTTCTGGATGTAGAAAAGTGACATTTTTCCCAATGAATGTTCTCCAGTTGAGAGTAAGATTAAGAAAAATAGTGTATTACTGCTGTCTGATTTTTTCCCTGTTTCTTATTTTTGCTAATGTTCCAATAGTTTCTTTAATTGATTGGAGGTTGCTGAGGATACTGATAAACAAGGAGATGAAAAATTATTCATTCTCAGGAGGAAGGTGGATCAGCAGAGTTCCTCAGTCACCATCACCACAGAGCTATACATAGTTGCCCACTCTCCAGAAACAATGACTATGGTTGAGAGAGAAGACTACTCCCGACTTATGCTGGCACCACAGCAAGCCTTGAACCCCTTCCATAGACCACAAGGAAGGAGACTTACTGCAACACTGTACCTTGCAGGCAAGTCCACTAAGAGGGACAGCTCCTGACTGGGACAGCCATGACCACCAATCTTTCTGAAGCAGAGCCCAAACTAGTGTGAGAATACCAGACAATATAGTAAAACTCGGGAGAAGAGCTTAGAATATGGAAAGAAAAGCACAGAAAAAGAATAAAAATGCAAAGTGGCAATACCATCACTGGGAGGTCCCATCCAACATGAATAAGACGTTATATATAGGGAAACGTCAGATGAAAGCCTTTTTACAATTAAAGAGATAATCATTGCTGCCTAGATGCATAAATGGTAAGTAACTTTGAAATATCTCACAACTTCTTCTGAGGTTTTCAATGCTTTCTCTTAAAGATCTTCTGTTAAACCTAACAGGCCCTTGCTCGAAAAGAAATCATCTGTACCAAGGCTTGCACAAATATTCTTGTTGGGGAAGAACACAAACAATTACATAGTTATATAGTTATGAATGATGGAAACTAGCTGTCAAAAAGTTAAAATTCCAATAAAGCATCAGGTTTGATTTTTTTTTTTCTTTAGTATAAATGAATACATGACATGTGTTATCCATGCAAACCTAGAAATAATTTAAGTCTATCAGGCACACCTAAGAAAGGCTACATAACAAGATTATTAAATGAAATATAAAAATTAATTAAAGTTAAATCTATTAATTCGTTATTTTTTAAGAGAATATGTTGGGCCTACGTTATCATTAAAGATAAACAGGTGGCAAACAATGATCAGTAGAGTAAAAACAGAGATTTATCCACCTGATTTGTGATTCTCACATTAAATAAAATATTGTTGCTGATTTTAATCTGAACAAGTCAACAGCAATTATACAAACCTGCTATCATTAAATAATGTAATTCTCTCATCTGATTGTTATATATCAAGCAATTAATTCTGAGAATATTAAGAGTAAAAATAACTTACTGCGTGTTAAGATTTGAGTCATCAGCTGACCAGCCTTCCATGATTTCTTCATCATAAAGAAGCGAAGAGCAGGTATAACATCGTGAACAAGATGTCATGCTAATCTCAAGTGCTATTTTAGGAGTTGACTTTTCTGATGAAGTATCACAATGACTCTCGATTGTCTCAAATATTTGGGAAGAATATCCAGAAACACTTCCTATTAATAAAACATATCTTTTTTTAAACTGGATTTAGTAAAATCAAGCAATAATTAATCTTAAAAAAAAGTCTATTATTATTTATTTTGCTAAAAACAGATCAACACCTAGAAAGTAAACAGTGGTGTATTATATAGAAATTCAGCCATTACTAATGACACTACAGTCAACTCGCATTATAGCAAATACCACTATAACAAATACTGAAAAGTCACAAACAAAGTTCTATAGGTGCAATATTATGCTTAAAGAAATCACTACAGCAAAGTATTCATCATAACAAACCAATCCTGTAGTCAATTTTGCTTTAGTATGAATCATTTGCATCTTATAATGTACTATCCATGTTGAGAGGTTTATATGCTGGTTATACATGATAACTAATAATTAAGGAACTGACAGCGTACACTAGAAATATAAATTAAATTAACTTTAATATATACTTTCCGATATTTCGGCAAACATCATGTTGCCATCTTCTTGGGAACTTATAACAAAGACAAGTGCACACAAGTACTACATAACAGCAAATGAGAACAGAAGCTAGGAAGCTAACGATTTCCTACAGTCCTGATGGTGCCCCCTGGAGGGCTATATTGGTAGTTCTTGACCTTTGGGCTGAAGTTCTTCTGATAAATGTTTCACAAATTTGGGGCAGTCTCATGCATCCAAATTTGTTGAGGTTTGGCATGTTCCTAAGGGCTGAGGCTGATTCCATGAATAGTCTTTCATATTTGAACTTGCTGCGGTGTATTATTGTGGCTCTCTTCCATCTTATTCTGTGGCAAGTATCCAGAGCATGGTCTGCAAGCCCAGAGTGGCTGTACTTGTGAAATCGGATGTAATCCTTGTGTTCTGAGATTCTGATATTTGCTGTCCTGCCTGTCTGGCCAAAGTAAGACAGTTTACAACTGCAAGGGACCTGGTATACACCAGGTAGGTCTGGGGGAAGTGGTTGGTTTTTAGTGGAGCGGATAAGGGATGCCAATTTTCTATGTGGTCTGTAACAGGTGGTCAAGTCATGTTTTTTTAAAATTTTGTTGATTTTTTCCGAGGTGCCTCGGATGTAGGGAATGGTGATGGATTTAGAGTAATCTTTTTTTTGTGAAGGGGAGGGGATGGTGGGTTGTGGATAACTGGGTTAAGTATTTTTTGGATTCTTTTGTGGGGGGGGGGGGGGTAGCCATTGGCTGAAAAAGTGTCACGGATGTGATTTAGTTCAGCGGTTAGGGCTTGATCATTTGAACAGATTATTTTTGCCCTGTTGAATAGTGTCTTAATAACTCCATATTGTTGTGAGGGGGGGGTGATAGGATTGTTAGTGAATGTATCCTGCCTGTATGGGTGGGTTTTCTATAAACTGAGAAAACCAAGGTTCCATCAGGTTGGCGGGTGACTAGTGCGTCTAGGAAGGGGAGGTTATTGTTTTCCTCTTTTTCCAGGGTGAACTTGATTCTAGGGTGTTGGTTGTTTAAGTGTGTTAGGAAGGAGAGGAGTGAATCCAGGCCATGTGGCCAAATAGTGAACACATCATCAACATAGTGAAGCCATATGGTAAGTTTTTGTGGGGCTGAGTTTAAGGATTTCTCTTCAAAAGTCTCCATAAAGAAGTTAGCCAAGGGTGGGGAAAGTGGTGAACCCATGGCTGTCCCCTCTATCTGTTTGTAGAATTTTTCCTGCCAAATGAAATAGCCTGAGTACATTGTAAATTGAAATAGGGCTGAGATATTGGGAGGAAATTTAGCTTGGATTAGCTCTAAGGTTTCTTTGAGGGAGACATTCGTGAATAAGGAGGAGACGTCAAAACCATTATGTCATTATGTTGGAGTGTAAGGTTTTCTATACTGGCTTTGAAGTGGGCTGAGTTTTTTATGTGTGATGGTGTGTTGCCAGTATAGTGTGAGAGCGCTTTGGCTAAATGCTTGGCTAGTTTGTAAGTGGGGGAATCAATGCCATCCACTATGGGATGTAATGGCACATTTTCTTTATGTATTTTTGGGAGCCCATATATGCGTGGTGGGGGGGGGGGGGGTCTAGAGTTATAGGGTTTCAGTCTGTTGGAAATCTCCACAGGCCAAGAAGTGACCTTCTTAAGGAGCCTATGGAGTTTTCTAATTTGAGAGTTGGTGGGATTATATTCAATAGGGAGGTAAGTGGATCGATCTAATAGCTTACCTGTGTAGTCATTAAGATTGAGTACCACAGTGGCGTTCCCCTTATCCGCTTTGGTGATCACGATTTCTTTTTTTCTCTTCAATTCTTGTAGTGACTTGTATTCACTAATGGATAAGTTGGATTTTGGAGGCTTTGCTTTTGTGAGAACACAGGCTACATCCAATCTGATATCGTTGGCGATGTGGTTTGGAAGGTGGCGAATCCCACGTTCGATTTGGATCATTAATTCCTCAGCCGGTAATTTCTTAGGAGCAATGGCGAAGTTGTGACCACGTGACAGAGCGTTGAGTGTTTCAGGCTTCAAGATAACTGAGGAAAGGTTAACTACAGTGTTGGTTTGTAGTTTAGGTTTGGACGCCAAGTTCTTTATTAATTGATCAAAATAAATATAGCCCAATATAGCCCACCAGGGGGCACCATCAGGACTTTAGGGAAATGTTAGCTTCCTAGCTTCTGTTCTCATTTACTGTTATGTAGTACTTCTGTGCACTTGTCTTTGTTATAAGCTCCCAAGAAGATGGCAACGTGACGTTTGCCGAAATATCGGAAAGTATATATTAAAGTTTATTTAATTTATATTTCTAGTGTACACTGTCAATTCCTTAATTATTAGTTATCATATAATGTACTATCATAATTAATGAAGTGTGGCATGATGGTGAGTCTTCATGGACTTTCAGTGACAAACAACAACTATATCACATCTATATGACATGCAATCTGGTCAAAACTGTACACTATATTAACCATTTGATGGGCCCACATATGAATGATTTATGTTGAAAGTATACACAAAGGACACTGATAGGAAACATACATAAAACTTAGAGGACAACAAATTAAAATACACAAATGTCAAACTAAAGGGATATTGAGTAAATAGAAAAGGTCAGAAAGGTACTGAAATATAAAATTCCAATTTTATGACTGAACTTGGAATGAACAGTTTTATTATTATTATTATTTTTTATAAACAAATAGCACAATATTATGTGGTCAAAAAACAATACCGGGATTTGATTATAGGGCAGATTACAAGATGGATAGTGCCATTGTTTCAGAAAAAAACAGGGATCCCCCCCCCCATATTTCATCATCATCAAATTCCTGCCTTGTGCCCTCAAGGGGTGTACAGGATATGATAGTACTACATGAAAAATTTACATCATTACTAACTTCCTATCTACAATTTTCCTCTGAATCAGTCTGTTACCTGTCAAGACTCCAACATTATCAGATCTTATATTTCTGTCTTCTAAGGCATTTTTTACTTTCCAATCCACCTATATCTTGGTCTTCCTCTGTGTCTTTTTCATGTCAACCTGGCAGAGAACACGTGTTTGGCTAATCTTTCCTCTCCCATTCTATTTAAGTGACCATACCATCTAAGATTAGCTCTGGTAAGGCATTCTGGATGCTGACAATGTCAAGTTCTTTCCCAATATCCTCGTTTTTAATATGATATCGCCATTGATGTTCATCTGTTCATGCTCCTAAATCTTTCTCAGGACTCCCCTATATCTGCAGTCTCTAGTCTTTGGAGAAGTGTTTTACTTCTGACCTAGCTGTCAGATCCATAAGTTAAAATTGGCTTGAACACTGTCTTGTATGCAATTTAGTGTTTTGACTAACTTCTCTCTTATTCCAAATAAATTCATTCAGTTGACTTCCAACCATACCAGCTTTGTTGATTCTGTTGTTTATTTCCATATTTAATTTATCATCTTCACTAAAAATCATGCCTAAGTAGCTGAAATGTTTTACTTGTTCCAGGAGTGCGCCAGTAGTGTCCAGCACCAGTGTGCAAAACTTAGTTGGTGCCCCTATATCCAGTAGCACGCCAGTAGTGTCCGGCACCTGTGTGCAAAACTTTAGTTGGCGCTCCTATCCCCCATTCTCCAATAAAAAAATCCCTTAAAAAAATGTTTTTTAAAATTATTTCCTCCTCTTTGGTGCCTTTACTATCCTGGCGCCCGTGTGCATCGCACACACTGCACATATGGCCGGCGCGCCCCTGACTTGTTCTATAGGTTGTCCATTCACGATGCAGTTGATATTTTCAATGCTGCTGCCTATTTTCATTGTCTTTGTCTATATAATGCTGATCTTCATACCATATCTATTACAACAGTTATTCAATTTAGTCATGGAATCTTGCAGACTTGTAGTGGATTTATTTAGAAGTATAACATCATTCACATAAAGCAAAGAGCAAAGATTAACACCTCCAATTTTGATATCAGGTTCAATACCACTTTCCTTCATAATGTGAATCATATAGATAATCAATAAGAGAGGGGGTAATCTGCATCCTTGTCTGATACCACATTTAACATTAAACCATCTTCCTGTACTTCCTTCAAATCTAACTGCTGACTTACAACTCAAATAAAGATTAAGTATTGCTTGATATAATACTCCATTGACACCATATAATTGTAGCAGTTTGAATAGCTTCTCTCTTGGTGCCTTGTCATATACCTTTTCCAGATCTACAAAACTTAAATACAGATCTTTGATATATTCCTATGATTCCTCAACCATCTGTAGTAAAGTGAAAATATGATCCTGAGAGCCTCTATATGGCCTGAATCCAGCTTGTTCTTCACCAAACTTCTCTTCCATAATCTTTCTCAACTGTATTCTCGAGTACACAGGCATAAATCTTACCAGTAACAATCAGTAGAGAAATACCACTGTAATTCTCACATTCAGTTTTATTTCCCTTTTTATATATCTGGGCATATACAAGATTCTGTGTTGTTGTGAAAAGATTTACATAGGTAAGACTGGAAGAAGTTTCAAAATCAGCAACAAAGAAGATATAGGTGATGTTGAAAACAAGCGAAGAAAAAAGCAGACTCAGATGTAGTGAAAAATCATTCCTTGATTTCTGTTTAGCGTGCCTTTTGAATTAATGGCCTCGGAGGACTCCTTGAGCAACCTGTCAAAGTAATTCTCTTCTAAGTAGGGCACGGAGGATGCTTGCCAATTTACCATCTCAAGGAATCCTCCAAGGTCATTCATTCAAAAGGCACACTACATAGAAATCAAGGAATGATTCTTCACTACATCTGGAAGTCATTAATTAGCATGTGTAATATTAAAGACTTCTCCTATGCCAGCAAACTCATGCAGAGTTGACACAATGTAGAGAACGCACATAACGTCTAATAATACTAGTGATTAAACTATTGTTCCAGTCTTTTCAACTTATAAATATTAACTGCTATTGAAAAACATTAAATTATTTCTTGGTTTCTTCACTTGTGTTAAGCAACCTCCCAATGATGCTGTTAGTCACATAGACAGCAAGGCATTTATACATCTAGTATAAATAAAAAAAAAATGTATACAAGTTCATCATCATCATCATATTCCTGCCTTGTACCCATGAAAAAAATTACATCATTACTAACTTCCTATCTACAATTTTCCTCCAAATCAGTCTGTTACTTGTCAAGACTCCAACATTATTAGATCTTATATTTCTATCGTCTAAGGTACTTTGTACCGTATCAATCCACCTATATCTTGGTCTTACTCTGGGTCGTTTTCCTGCCAACCTGGCAGAGAACACTTGTTTTGCTAATCTTTCCTCGCCCATTCTGCTTAAGTGACCATAACACCTGAGATTAGTTCTGTTAAAGCATTCCTGGATGCTGACAATGTCAAGTTCTTTCTTATACTATAATAAATTTAGTTTAAACCTTTATCCAAGTGTGTGCAAACAAAGTTTGCGCCTGAAAATATCTTTACGACTGGAGTAAAGTGGTACAACACCAGGCAACTCCCTGCAAAGGTGGAGCAAACTCCCAACACTCCTATCTCAGTATCTCTCATAATGCAAAACACATCTCCTTGCGGAAATGTATAATGTTATGCATTAAGGGAAGGGCAACTATCCAGACTAGTTTCGACCTTTATTGAGGTCTCTTCAGTGGGAGCCAGGCCCAGAGGTGGAGGTACAAGGCAGAAGCAATGGCTGGTCATCTTTACCTATAGGAGTTGCCAAACACCGAAGAGACCTCAATAAAGGTCAAAACTAGTCTGGGTAGTGGCACTTCCCTTAATGCATAACATTATACATATTTGCAAGGAGATGTGTTTTACATTATGGGAGATACTGAGATAGGAGTGTTGGTAGCTTGCTCCACCTTTCCAGGGAGTTGCCCGGTGTTGTACCACTTTACTCCAGTCCTGATGATACTTTCAGGCGCAAACTTTGTTTGCACACACTTGGATAAAGGATTAAACTAAATTTATTATAGTCTAACCAAGTGAAAAATAAACTTTCAACATCTTTCTCTAAATCTAGAGTAATTTAATAAAAAGGTGGCACACCATTTGGCAACTCCTATAGGTAAAGATGACCTGCATTTGCTTCTGCCTTGTATCTCCACGTCTGGGCCTGGCTCCCACTGAAGAGACCTCAATAAAGGTCGAAACTAGTCTGGGTAGTGGTCATTCCGTTAATGCATAACATTATACATATCCGCAAAGAGATGTGTTTTGCCTTATGGGAGATACTGAGAAAGGACTGTTGGTAGCTTGCCCCACCTTTGCAGGGAGTTGCCCAGTGTTGTACCACTTTACTCCAGTCCTGAAGACACTTTCAGGCAGAAACTTTGTTTGCACACACTTGGATAAAGGATTAAACTAAATTTATTATTGAAGTTCTTTCCTAATATCCTCATTTTTAATATGATATTGCCATTGATGCCATCTGTTCACACCTTTCATCTTTCTCAGGACTCTCATATCTGCGGTCTCTAGTCTTTGGTCAAGTGTTTTAATTCTGACCCAGCTCTCAGATCCATAAGTTAAAACTGGTTTGAACACTGTCTTGTAATTTAGTGTTCCGACTAATTTCTCTCTTATTCCATATGAATTTATTCAATTGACAACCTACCATACCAGCTTTGTTGGTTCAGTTGTCTATTTCCATATTTGATTTGCCATCTTCAGTAAAAATTGTGCCTAAGTAGCTGAATATTTTTGCTGACCTTCATACCATATCTATTACAACAGTATTCAATTTAGTCAGGATATCTTGCAAACTTGTAGCAGATTTATTTAGAAGTATAACATCATCCGCATAAAGCAAAGAGCTGACATTAATATCTTCAATTCTGATATAATGTTTAATACCACTTTCCTTCATAATGTGATCCATATAGATAATGAATAACAGTGGGGATAATGTACATCCTTGACTCGCACCAGATTTAACATTAAACCATCTTCTTCTACTTCCTTCAATTTTAACTGCTGACTTACAACTCAAATAAAGACTAAGTATTGCTTGATATAATTCCCCACTGACACCATATAACTGTAGCTTATTGAATAGCTTCTCTCTTGGCACCTTGTCATATGCCTTTTCCAGATCAACAAAACTTAAATGCAGATCTTTGTTATATTCCCATGCTTTCTCAACTATTTGTCATAAAGTGAAGATCTGATCCTGACAGCCTCTATTTGGCCTGAATCCAGCTTGTTCTTCACCAAGCTTTTCCCCTGCAATTCTTCTCAACCGTTTCTCAAGTATACTTGCATAGATCTTGCCAGGAACACTCAGTAGGGAAATACCTCTGTAATTCTCACATTCAGTTTTATTTCCCTTTTTATATATGGGTACTATTAGAGCTCTACTCCAATCATCGGGAATTCGTCCCTCTGTCCAGGCTTTCTCAACTATGCAGTGCAGCCAATGTAAGACTTTTAAACCACCATACTTCAGCATTTCTGGTTGAATATCATCTACTCCTGCTGCCTTTCCACATTTTAAGCCTTTGATGGCTTTTTCTACTTCAAGTATGGATATGTATTCCTGACTGCATGCCTGGTCAAGGTTTTTTGTATCACTGCTTGTTTCATTTAGCAATTTTTCGAAGCAATTACTCCATACTTCAAGGATATCTTTTTCTCCCATTTTCATGTCACCTTTATCATCTCTAACTCCTTTTACAGCACTCTTTCCTAAGCATCTTCAACAACCTCCAGAATATTTTGCCACCTTCTTGATATTTATTTTCTATATTCTTGCCAAAGTCCTCCCATGACTTTTGTTTAGCAAGTTTTACACAGTGATTAGCTTTCTTGCATTTGTCTCTGTATTCTCTAAGAGCACAAGTTGACTTATTTGCCAGGAACTTTTGATATGCTTTCTTCTTTTCCTTCACTGCCTCTAACTTCCTGTGTCCACCATGGAGTTCTAATTTTTCTATCCTTGCAGACAACTTCACCACATGCCTCTCTAGCTGAATCAATCAGGGTTTTCTTCAAGGCTTGCCACTGAATCTCCAACGTTTGATTCCTGTTGTCAAACTCTTTCATTTTTTCTTCAATAATCTGTGTATTTTAGTCTATAGTTCACTTCTGAGAGCTGCTCAACTTTTATTCGCTTTAAAACTTTCTTACACGTTATTCGTTTCAATATGAAAATCAATTTTATCCTGCTCAAGACTAAATAGTGATCGTTTCCAATTTCAAATCCTCTGTGCACTCTGGTGTCCTGTACCAGGGAGAAAATATCACTATCAACAATAACATAGTCAATGAGACTTTTCTTATTCCTTGCCTCTTCTCTTCATGTGAATTTGTGCACATTTTCATGTTGGAACATGGTGTTAGTAATAACCAGTCGATGTCCTGAGCAGAAATCCAACAGGTATTTGCCATTATTATTAACTTTGCTCTTTTCTCCAAAGTTTCCCAAAATATTTTTGTATGTCTCACAATCATTTCCTACTCTGCTATTTAGATCCCCAACAAGGACTAACTTTTCCTTTTTCATTGTGTCAGTTGCTTTTTCTAAAGCGTCAAAAAATTCCTCCACTTCTACCTTAGTAGAACCTTCTGTGGCCACAAATAAGTCTCATTGTCCAGTTCCCCATTCTCATATTTGCCCACATTACTCTACTTGAGACTGACTGCCATTCAAGAAGATTAGCCTCGTATTTTGTGTTGAATGCTATGGCTACTCCATTTCCTTGATTGTCATTGCCTGAATATAACATTTTGCATTTATTGGTCAGAAAGATCTCGCTAGTTTTTGTCTTTTTTGTTTCAGTCACACATATTATGTCAATCTTGTACTTATCCAATTCCTCAGCTAGCTCCATTTCTTTGCCATTCAGGCTTCTTATGTTGATAGTACCAATCTTGAACTCTGATATGGAGTTGCGGTAAGTTTTAGGATTTGTTCCAGTAGCTGACTTTTCACTGTTTGCCCTGGTTCCCTGGCAAAAACAACAGGAGCCCTGTTTAACCAGGCGACGCCCCAGCCGACATGAAATTTTGTCATGTTGTACCATCATTTTTTATTTTGGTTTAACCAATAAGAATACAATTTGGTTGGCTAAATCCCAAATTGCCAGCCCATCCTCATTCGTTCAGTATCCAAGTAGATAACCAACAGGGTGCACCACGAGAAGGTGAGGATTGGACATTAGGTCAGAAGTCCTGGTTGGTGCTCCGCATTCCTTTATAGGCTATGTGGAAGTCTCCTCTCAGTAATACGGCTTTGATTTTTAAGAACCTGTATACAAGTTAAAGCCTGGAATTTGTCATTCAAGGTTCTATTTTATTATTACCACCCGAAGACCTCATGGAGTCAAAGACTCACCTGGGAGGTCCTTTCATCATACACACAGCTCATCATACCGTGTTTTAAACACATTCAAACTCTTTGCAGACACCACATTCTCAGGCAAGGCATTCCAATCATTCACAACTCTGCATGAAAAAAAACCTGCCTCTCACTCCCGTACTCACACCCTCTTTATAAGTTTCCAGGGATGACCTCTGGTTCTCCCCTGATCTCCCACTATTCTCTGTAAAACTTCTCCAGCATTGATCCTATAGCAACCCCTTACCAACTTTAGGTCTCTATCATATCTCCCCCTCTTCCTCCTGTCCACTAGACTGTGCAAATTACATCTTCTCAATCTTTCCTCATACTCGACATTCCAGAGGTCAGAAACAACCTTAGTCAGTCTCGTTTCGACCCTTTCCAACATCTCTTCATCCTTCTGGAAACCGAGTGACCAAATCTGGGCACAATAGTCCATGTGTGGCCTAATCAAAGCCTTATACAATGGAACAAGAATCTTCTTACTTCTACACGTCAGTGTCCTCCACATCATTCCCAGAAGCCTTTGTGTTGTCTTCACAATTTTGGCGATGTGTTCCCTAAATTTTAGATCCTTATCCACTATCACCTCCAGATCTCTTATTTCCTCTACTTCCAACAATATATTCTCACCAAGCATAAATTCTGCATCCCATCTTTGTTTTCCAAATTTTAAAACCTTACATTTTGCAACATTGAATTCACATCCCCATTTTGAAAAAAGATTTGTCAATCTTTTTTCAGTTTCTAACAAATTCGAAAATCTTTTGCGATATCTGGAGGGTAATCTTCATATAATAAATTGACTGTGTTGGCTAATGGGATTTATTATATGAAGATTACCCTCCAGATATCACAAAGATTTTCGAATTTGCTATCCATTCAGGTTATTTTAGTTGGAAAAACAAGTTGAAGGTACTGCCATGGGTAGTCCTTTGTCTACACCTTTGGCTAACTATTTTTTGTAACAATTCGAAGAGATTGTGTTTTCATCCATTCACCCTCAACCATCTCTTTGGTATTGTTATGTCGATGATGTTTTTGCTGTTTGGTCACATACTGAAGATGAGCTTTCTACAACAGATAAATAGCTTTCATCCTCGTATCCAATTCACCATGGAAAAGGAAAATTCTAGTACTTTATCATTTTTGGACATCCTGCTTACTTGAACTTCTTCTGGTACCTTATCTACAAGCGTGTTTCGAAAGCCCACATTTACTGGCAGATACATTCATAAACAGTCTGCTCACCATACATCTCAAAAATTTGGCATTCTTAAATCTCTAATTAATAGGGCACATAAAGTTTGCTCTTCTCCAGAAATCTTATAAGAAGAACTTTCCATCATTAAAAAGTTAATGAAATGTAATAATTACCACCCTAATCAAATCCAACAGATAATTGAATCTTATGTTTCAATACCTAAGGTTTCTTCAATAGTTCGCAGAGTTCCAATCCCCTACATTCCAGGAATCTCAGAACCTATAGGTAGAATTTTAAAAAAGTACCAATTGATTCCCACTTATATTCCTATCAACAAAATTTCTTCCTTATTGCCTTCTACAAAAGATAAACTGTCATCTCTGTCTTTGGCTGGCATTTACCAAATTCCTTGTGAATGCGATGTTTCTTATTTTGGAAAAACTGGCCATTCTGTCGAAAAAAGAATTAAAGAACATCAATATTATATTGATTACAACAAACCTCAGAAGTCTGGTCTAGCATAACACAGTATTACCACTACCCATAATATCCAGTGGGATAAAGTTATTCTCCTGCATAGATGCAGGTTCAAATATGAATGCCTCTTTAAAGGAAGTTGTTAAGCTTTTTTACACCGACTGAATTTAAATCGAAATGATTGCCTCTCTCTCTCTCTCTCGAAGATCTGGGAGACTTTTATTTTATGTAATCATTAAAAAACTAATTATCTTAAATATTAATTATTTATTAATTTCTTTCATTTCCTAGCTTGCAACAACATTGTATTTTAATAGGTGATCCACCGAATGTTTGTTACTTGTATTCGATTCCTGTGTTATTTGTAACACTGAAGATGTAATATTAGTTTTAGTACGAAATATCTACCTTATTTATTAATTAAAGTTATTATGTGGACTTACGTGTTGTTTTTAATAATTATACTATGCCACAGGTTCCTCTAAAAATAAAAATTTATATGAACGTGTGTGTGTGTGTGTGTGTGTGTGTGTGGTATATTTGGATTCAACAACTAAAATTGCATTAGAATCAACTAAATTAATTTTGATAATAAAAAAAAAATGCTGACTAGTGTAATAGCACAGCTGGAAATGTATAAATCTCTCCATACAATATTTTCAATTATTATTATCTCAAGATATTCAAAATAAGAGATGAACTTACCAACATGTGGCAAGCTACTGCTACTATAATCTTTTCTATTCCAGTTTGAATCACGCATAGTATGATCTAGTCCTGTGGTTTCAAAACTATTATCATCATTGCGGCAACCACTGGCAAGATAATCAACACTGACCCGCCGACCATCAGTACTACTGCTACGATCATCATCATCATACAACAATAGTTTTTCCATTTCAAATGGCTTTGGGAGTGAATTATACATTCCTAAAATAGCAACAATGCAAAAAATATGATAGTCATGTGTAGTCAGTAATTATGAAAGCTATGCAATAAAAAATTAAAAAAATATAACAAAAACTGTAACAAATAATAAAAATGTACAAAAAAAAAAAAAAACCTCCAAACTTCTAATAAAAAACACTTCTACATCTATTTCATTACATCCAAAGCATCAATACAAACTTTTAATGATATACATCACCACTTACAGACATCAAAACCCATCCTGCCATTCCTAACTGGTATTCTCCACAACTATAGGCCACTTCAAATTTTCAACTACATTTGTATGACGTGTGAAAAAGTAGAAAGAAAATGTTCTTTGGTGAAATGAGATAACTGTTGGAAAGTCTATCCATCCTGGAATCCAATTTTTCTTCTGCTCTGGCTCAAGATTTCCTTACCTCAATTTATAGCTTCTGTATATTCCCTTTACTTCTACCTTAATTCTGACAAGTCATCACCAGAAGTTGATTTCATACGATCGAATAATTTAAATTGTGAGACTAGTCTACCTAGGAGACCTTAACATCCATAATACAAACTGGCTTCCCTTCTCTAACTTCACAGATCAAAATAGCTAACCTATCAACCAAAATACCAGACAATCTTCATTCTTCCAACACTACACCTTTTCTTAACTAGCTCTCTCCAAATACACCATGGATGTCTGCTCTCCTCTTAGCAGCTCTAATCATAATTTATCAGTCTCCTTTTCTATAAACAGTTCTCTTCCAAGCCAATCTCAGTCTCATACTCAATAGTGCCAAAAGATGTGACTTCTGAATTTTTATGCCTCTTTTCCATAGTTAAATTATTTGCTCGTCTGATCCAAACATCTGCATTGCACTAATAACTGAAATAATCCTCGGTGGAATGAGTACTTTCATTCCCCACTGCAATCCACTACAACACCCACCCTTATCCAAGAGTGGTTCTCTGAAAAATGTGCCTCTGCAGTCCATGATAAAACATGCAACATATGTTCAATGGCTTAAATTTCAAACTCTGATTCTTTTTCAGCTTATGCTATAGCCTGAAAGAGATGTTAAAAAAGTTAGCAATAATTCCAAAGCAGACTTCTTAAGAATGAAATGAAATAAGCTTGCCTCCTGCTCCACTGGCAACAGAGCCTTCTGAACCTTGCTAAGGCTGTTGGGCATGACTTCTTCCTTCCTTGTTTCCACATTTATTGATGGCATTATAATAATTTCACCCAAGAAAAATATTTGACATCAGTCATTTCCTCTAACTCTTGTTTAGATGACCAAGGCCAATCACCTCCTGCACTACACAAACCACTCCATGCTTCCTCTGATCTTCCACATAAGGACATAAGAGAATCCTGATGTCTCCTGGTTGTCCCCCAGAATTAACACCCGTTTTGTTTCACCTTATATAAGCTATCATATTCATCTGGCATCCACCTAACAGCAAAGCAAGCCTTCGTTACTAACTGGATAATCCAGTTAGTAGCAAAAAGGGAGACAAGTCAGCCATCAAACGATTACTTCATTGCTTGCACCTCAGTAGTACTCTCAAAAGTAATGAAG
The DNA here is from genome assembly GCF_054136105.1 of Typopeltis vanoorti. NCBI lineage: Eukaryota > Metazoa > Arthropoda > Arachnida > Uropygi > Thelyphonidae > Typopeltis > Typopeltis vanoorti. Next base: position 81,510,583 of record NC_143564.1, on the reverse strand, counting down.
ATGGTCATCAACAACTGGCTTCTTTATTAGCAGGAGACCCATGAATTAATTACCAATCACCAATACGAATTCTGTCGTTCTTGTTTTATGGCAGATCTCCTCGTTAACCTTACCCACCTTTTGACATTGGAAAAATTTAGAGAAAACCATGTAGTTGCTCTTGATATTTCAAAGGACATTTGATCTTGTCTGGCATCAAAGTCTTCTGGACAAACTTGTGATCTTCCTCCTGCCTTTATGATTGGATCACCAGTTTCCTCTCTGGTTGTTCATTGCATGTCACGGATGATGACTTTCTCTCATTACTCTGCTACATCAATGCTGGAGTACCTCAGGGTTCAGGGACTCTCACCTTTCCTTCTTCATATGAATGACCTTTCTCTGATTTCAAATCCACTTCAGTTTTGGTGATGACAGTATTCTCATTGCTCTTCTTCATTTGAAAAAAAAAAACCTAATAGTACTCAAGTGATTCTTCATGCTTCAGGGTCTTCCATAATCAATGTTTTAAATACTATTCTCCTCACCATTCTCAAGTATGGTGAAAAACTAGTGATTTTAAGACTTGTAAAACACATTGCTGTCTTAAGAAGAAAGATCCTACTTTACTCCCTGTAACTTCTGATAACATTCCTATTTCCAATCGAGAACAGTTTCTCTTCTTGGGCTGACTGTCACATCCACCTTATTCTGGCACAAACATGTGTTACATCAATAGCCTCCTCAACAACTAAAAAACTTTTTCTTTTATTTCAAAACATTAATAGGTGACTCCTCTCTCTCATAGGCGCTTTGATAAAAATTGCTTCTATGAACTGACCACCATTATTCCTTCACATCATGCAAGAACTAGAGCATCCATTGTCAAAACCCATTATCATCTTCTTTCATTCTATCTACCTCTTTTCTCTGGAATAATCTCCTCCAAACCATATTTCCCATTAAGTACAATCCCACCACTTAAAAAAAAAAAAATACATTAATAGATTACTTCCTTCTCTTTACTTGCCCAAACATGACACTATTGTGTTTTATAGGCTTTGTGATCTTCCATATGTGGGGTCAAAAAGAATAATTAATTACTCTAATTTAAATAAATCAAGCTTAATTTAGGCAAGTCCTGTTAATTATTTAACCAGTAAAACACTAGCCCAAATAATCAATGAAACAGTTCTGAAATAATTGTTTTTTTTTTTTTTCACTTGGTTAGACTATAATAAATTTAGTTTAATCCTTTATCCAAGTGTAAGCAAACAAAGTTTGCACTTTAAGTATCTTCAGGATTGAGGCAACTCGTGGTAAAGGTGGACCAAGCTCTCATCACTCCTTGTCTCAGTATCTCCCATGATGCAAAGCGTATCTCCTTGCAGACATGTATAATGCTATGCATTAAGGGAAGGGTCACTACCCAGACTACTTTCGACCTTTACTGAGGTCTTGTCAGTGGGAGCCAGACCCAGAAGTTATCACCACTTCTGGGTCTGGCTCCCACTGATGAGACCTCAATAAAGGTCGAAAATGGTCTGGGTAGTAGCCCTTCCCTTAATGCATAGCATTATACATGTCCTGCAAGGAGATGTTTTGCATTATGGGAGATACTGAGATAAAGAGTGATGAGAGCTTGGTCCACCTTTACCACAAGTTGCCTCAGTCCTGAAGATAATTCAGGCGTAAACTTTGTTTGCTTACACTTGGATAAAGGATTAAACTAAATTTATTATAGAAATAAAAATATATATACAAATTTGTTTTCTCTTGACATCTTCCTGATAATGTAAAGAACGACTGATGTCTTCTTTATTCAGAAATGTCTGAGTTCATATATTATAATATAAGAAACATTTATAGAGGCTTATTTAAGTTAAGTTATATTACATCCCATATTGTTTCATAGCCGAATAAGAAACTCAGAGTTTCATGCCAAATATAGTAAATATATAAAGTTCGGCGAGTTCAAGTGTAAGCAAATACCGCTTGGACTCGCCGAACTTTATATATTTACTATATTCGGCATGAAACTCTTTGAGTTTCTTATTTGGCTATAAAACAATATGGGATGTAATATCCCTTAACTCAAATAAGTTTATGTTGCCGAATTGAAGCCTTTGGCTCTTCATATAATTAATAATTTATAGAGGCTTTTCGAATGAAAGTGGGATAGTCTGTCTCCTATCAAGATGGCAGATATGAAACTTTGGTTCTTCAAGTTTCCAATCTCCTGTGCAAATTGTTATTCATTACACAGTAGTTCTGTACTTGCTATTTAAGCATTTTAGTGAACAAGGCATTCGCATTACATGAGTAAATTTTTCATTGCAGACATTCATCAAGTCATCGAGTAATATGGAAAATTTTTGATATAACCAGCATTCTCACGTGCTTTTCTTTTCTTTTTTGTAAAATAGTATTCCTTTAACATTCTTAATTAAATAGAAAATTACTAGTATTAGTAGTAGGCGGTAGATAGCATTGGTATAGTCGTAGTTGGATTGAGTGGTGGAGACAGAGCTGTAGAGTAGGTGCCCTCCCTCGATGAGTCTTTGGACTCCCTGGAAGTGTCACGTAATACTACTACTAATAATAATAAATACTGATGTTGAGTATAAAAAATTAGGTTATCGTGTAAGTTTCTGCAACTAGTTAGTGATGGTTGTTTAGAAAGATGCCAGAACAACTACAACGAATTCCATGTTATCTTAATACCTTAAGAAACAGCAGCATTTTTAGAGAGTGGAGTTTTCCACATGATAGAGGCTACCTAGAATGAGGCTTTCCTGTGCTCAAATGGTGTGTTGGATACATGAATTTTGTCTTCACAATACAACTGTTTCATGTCATGAATTTCATAAAACTGTTAATTTATCATATATACAGAAAATGAAATTTCTGAAAAAAAATTAAACAAAAAAGTTATCAGAATTGTACTTTTGTTTGGAATATGAAATACTAGTTTCTTAAAATTAATACAGAATGCTTACAACTTGAAACAAATATGTACATACAAAGGAAACTGAGATGCAAAAAACATAAGCATTCATCTTGCATTTGATAAAGTAACAGCAAACCAAAGTTTGCACTGTGAAATGTTTTCCTCACAGTATACAAATGAACAGTTATTGCTGGCAACTTGGTGTGTGTTCTTATTCTTTTCTCCTCAACTTAATAATTTGTAGATAGCTATGCTACTTCACTACAGAACAATTCAGGACAAAGTGGTTTCCTGTTACTTTCCTTGTCCAACAGTAAGTAAGTATGTATGTATGTCTAGGTACGTGTGAATCTCCAAAGCTTGGTTCTTGTTTTCAAACTGTTTCATTTTTTCTTCAATGATATTTGTGTATTTGAGTCTACAGTTCACATCTGAAAGCTGCTCTCAACTTTGATTCAATTTAAAACTTTCTTACACACTCTTCTTTTCAATATGAAATTCAATTTCCTGATAAAAACTAAATAGCTTCCTATTTCAAATTCTCTGTATACTCTTGTGTCTGAGAAAACATCGCTATCAACTATCACAGAGTCAATGAGACTATTCTTATTTCTTTTATCTTCTCTTCATGAGAATTTTTGCACGTATTTATGTTGTACCATGGAGTTTGTAATAGCAAGTCCATGTCCCGAGCAAAATTCTACCAGGTACTTACCATTATTATTAGCTTTGTGCTTTTCTCCAAATTTTTCCAAAACATTTTTATGTCTGGTAATCATTTTACTATTCTACTCTTTAGATCTCGAACAAGGGCCAACTTTTCTTTTTTCACTGTGTCAGTTGCCTTCTCTAATGCCTCAAAACGATTCCTACATTTTTTCCTTAGTAGAACTTGTATACCGTTCCCCATTCTGACTGTTCACATCACTCTACTTGATATTACCTGCCATTCAAGAAGATTATTCTTGTATTTAGTGTTGAAGACTACAGCTACTCAACACTAAATACAAAATTGTTATTGCCTGCATATAACATTTTGTATCTGTTGGAAAGATCCCACCTGTTTTTGTCTTTGTTGTTTCAGTCACACCTATTATGTCAACTTGGTATTTATCCAATCCTGCATGTTCCATTTATTTTCCATTGATGCCTCTTATGTTGTTAGTAAGAATCATGAACGGCTCTGCTGATGTTGAGCTGGGATGTGTTCTGAGATCTATTCTAATAGCTGACTTTGTACTTTTTGCCCTAGTTTGCTGAGGAAAACAATAGGGCCCTTGTTTAACACGGTAATACTAGCATGTATTTCTGTCACATTGTATCACCATTTTGCACTATGCTTTAAACCAATAAGAATAGAATTTAGTCAGCAAAATCTTAAATTGCCAGCCCATCCTTGTTCCTTCAGTATCCAAGTAGATACCCAAAGAGGGTGCACCATGAGAATGTGAGAATTGTACATTTGGTCAGAAACTCCAGTCAGTTCTCTGCATGCCTTAAAAGTAGATGTCACCTCCCAGTTACACAGCTTTGACCCTTAAGCATTCTACAATTATATGATGTAAATGGGACATTATAGCAAGCGATACAAGGAATGGAAGGATGAATAGGAAGATTGTTTGATATAAAGTCAGATGTGAGACAAGGGTGCACATTATCTCCATTGTTATTCATCATGTGCGTGAATCACATGATAAAAGAAAGGACATTTAAACAGATATCAAAATCAGATATGCTATTTTCAGTTCTTTGCTTTATGATGTTATACTCTTAAATAAAGAATATGGCAGACTTAGGCTGGATTGAACTAAATTAAATAACTGATGTAACAAATATGGTATGAAAATTAATAATAAAAAAGATAAACTATTGGAATAGTCAAAATAAGAAAGAACAAAGAGGATTTCACAACTGCATTCTCAGTGGAAAACCTATGAAACATGGAAACCATATCAGCTATTTATGATACAATTTTTAGTGACGATGGCAAATTAAATATTATTATTATTATTCCGGGCAACTCCAAGGAGTCTACAGACTCATCGAGGGAGGCCTTAACATCATATCAAGAACAACTATTCGACATTCACACAGTATCTATCATATCTCGCCTTGAACTCATTCACGGTCATAGTACCCCAAACAGACTCTGGCAGCTTATTCCACTCATTCACCACTCTCCAAGTAAAAAACCTAGCTCTAACACCCCTGCTAACCACATTCTTGCCCAGCTTCCATGTATGGCCCCTAGTCCTCCCACCACCAGTCCTATTCTCAAAAATATCTTCTGGATTAATCTTATAGAAACCCTTCAGTAATTTGAATGTCTCAATCATATCACCCCTTTTCCACCTATCGAGCAATTTTTGCAACCCCCACAAATCTTCAACCTGTTCTCATAAGGTTCATTCCACAGACCTGCTATCATCTTGGTCACTCGTCCCTGGATCCTCTCCACTTCCTCCCCACCAAGAAGAAACCCTGGCACCCATATCTGAGCACAGTAGTCTAGACGGGGTCTTATCAAGGCTCGATATAGAGGAACAATAACTTGTTTGTCTCTGCTTGTTAAACTATTTTTCAGAAGCCAAGTGATTTGATAAGCTGATTTAGCCACTTTTGCAATGTGCCCCCTAAACTTCAATTCCCTATCCACCAACACTCCCAAATCCCTGGCCTCATCAATCCCCTGGAGTACTGTTCCACCAATGTGATATACTACTGCTATTCTTTTCACCCCAAAATGCATAACCTTACACTTTGCCACATTAAATTGACATCCATTTTCCCTATCCCAGTCTTCCAAACTATCCAAATCATCTTGTAAAATTTTGACATCCTGTGCAATCACAATTGCTCTACCCAACTTTGCATCATCAGCAAACAAGTGAACACTTCCTCTCAAATCCTTTCCTATATCATTGATGAACAAATTGAAAAGTAGTGGTCCAAGAACAGAGCCCTGCGGCACACCACGTCACAATCCATCTTTTGGACTCGACTCCTGAATAAACCACTTTCTGGTATCTCCCCATCAACCACCCTCCTATCCATCTCACCAACCCTATATCCGTCCCCCATCTACTCCAGTTTACTGATTAGAGTTCCATGTGGTATCCTGTCAAAGGCCTTTGCAAGGTCCAATAGAATCACAGTAAACCCATTACCCTTATCCGGTTCAGCCGTCACTGTGTTATAAAACGTGAGCAAATTACTGAAGCATGATCTATCCTTCACAAAACCATGTTGTTCCCCCATACAATATTCCATTTTCATCTATCCAATCCTGTATTCTTTTCTTGACTAATTTCTCTAAGACCTTGACAATGATTCCTGATATTCTAATCAGTCAGTAATTTACAACAGCAGTCTTGGAACCACCTTTATGCAGTGGAACTATTTTCCCCTCTTTCCACCCCCTCGGGACTGACCTAGACCAGAGACTCAAATTAAACAAAATGGTCAAGGGTACTGACAATTCTTTAGCCACTTCACGTACGACATGAGCTGGTATACCATCCAATCCCACAGATGTATTGACATTGAGATTATGCAATAGACTACTCACCTCCACTTCATTCACCACAATTCAAGTATAATCTATTGGTTCATTCATTTCTGCAATGTCACCACCTGGATGATATATTCTTGCAAAGTGCTCACTCAGTAACTGAACTATATCAACTGATTCAGTTACCTCCCTACCATCAGCATTCTTTAAAATCATTCTGCCATATACATTTTTTCTTTTACTTGCAACATATTGAAAAAACTGTTTAGGATTCTCTTTAGGCTAATGTTCTTTCATAATCCTTTTTTGCTTTTCTTATCACACTCGTTACCCTTCTGGCCTGCGCTTTATACCGTTCATGTGCCTGCCAGTCACCTTTCTTCTTAAATTCCCCCCATAGTTGTTTCTTTTTTTTGCAGCTCAAGCTTAATGGTATTATTCATCCATTTAACCCCTACTTGATTTATTATTCGGACTCTAGGTATACAGTCAGCCATTGCCTCCTTCAAACACTTCTTAACTGCCTCCCATGCACTATCAACTTCTAGCCCTTGCAGTTGTATATGCCATGGCACTGAACTAATCAAACTCCTAAACTTGTCATACTTACCAGCCCGATAATTCCACATATACCCTGTCTTAATTGTAAATTCCACACCTTCAGCCACCTTCCAAGTCAAGACCCTATGATCACTCTCACCAATTGGTGAGAATGTGGTCATATTTGTTACAGCCAAATCCTCAGATGCAATTACCAGGTCAAGCACTCTCTGACCCCTAGTATTTTCCATTACATGCTGTCGCAGATAGTTATCCCTTAATAACCGCATAAAATCCAATTCCTTCCACCCGTGTGTCCTCCCCTCACTCCAATCTATGCGACCATAGTTGAAATCTCCCATAATAATTACCCTCCTTCCACTCATTTCTTCTATTTGCTTGTGCATACTATCTCCACCATCTTTTCTATCACCTGGTCTATAGAAGCACCCAATTGTATATTTTGTTCTGCTAGCCTCAATCTCACACCAAATGGCCTCAAATGTGCTCTTTTCTCTATCCTGCAATTCAACTTCTATTCTCCTTGGCTGCAGCTCATCAGCTATCATCAACAATACTCCTCCCCCCATTTTATTCTCTCTGTCATTCCTGAACACATTATACCCATCACATTCAACCCCACTAGCTATATCATCTACAGTCAGCTATGTTTCACTAATGCCAATAACCTGTGGTCTGGAAGTGCCAATCATGGCAAAAAATTCTTCCTTCTTGTTCCTAATACTCCTAGCATTAGTGTACATGAATTTAAGACCCCCATTAGCCTCATCCCTACCTTTATGCCTTATACTATCCAATTCTGATTTGTTGTCCTTATTCGCTCAGGTATATTATACTCACTCATACACTCAAGTGCCTCCCTAAGGTCTGCATATCTCCTCCTCCCCCCCTTAATAAATCTAGTTTCCCTGATTCTGCACATCCACTTCATTCAACAACACTTTTTCAAGTCTCCTTACACTGAATCCATTCAAATGCAAGCCATCCATCTTATATAGATCCTTTCGCCCGTCGAACTCACTCCACACGTCCACAAATTCCACACCACTCGTCATGCATAACATATGCATAAAGTCATTTGCAATTATGGCCCTCCTTTTAAACATTTCACTGTCATACCGTGGCAAAAGACTAATCATCCTAACTCTCTCACTCTTTTCTTTTGCTACCTCAAACAATTCATTCAGGTCCTGTATCATTTCCATTTTATCTCCTTTCAAATCATTCGTACCTGCCACAACAATCATTTCTTTCACCCTTTCCTTTTGCTCTCTAATAGACTCAGTTACGTCCTTGATTTTCATACCAGATTGGTACGATTTTGTCAAATCCTCTACTACACACCTCGTACTAAATAATCTCCATACAGCACTCTCGCCTTCATTTTGTTTAAGTGCACACTCATACCCTTATTTTTCCTATCATACTTTTTTTATAATTGGTTGGTACACTCAGTAGACTTTTGTTCATACGCTCTAGCTGCTGCTTTGCTCTTTGTATTGCTTCGCTCAACAACACGATGTCACTCATAGCATCTATCTCATCTTTTTTATTTTCTGTTAAACCATTAATTTGCTCTGTATTAATACCATCATTCACACTTTCTACATTCAATGAAATATGGAAGAATAAACAAGAGAAGCAATGAAATATGGAAGTAGATAACAGATTGGTAAAAATGATATGGCAGCGAGTCAACTAAATACAATTATATGGAATAAGGAAGAGAATTAACACTAAACCATACAAGATAGTATATTGAAGCTAGTTTTAATTTATGAATCTGAAAGCTGGATTACCTTAGGAAAAAGCCTTTATGAAGAAATAAATAGGAGAATTAAGCTAGGCTGAATGGCTTTTGTCAAACTGAAAAAATTCCTGTGCAGTGAAATAAAACCAAAAAATAAAGCTAAACTTTTCAACCAGTGCATCATACCAAGTTATTCAACTAGGTACTGAACAAATGAAAATTTGGAACCTAGCTGACCTATCTGTACTCAGTATTGGCTTAAACCAGATATAAACATGATGGTACAACACGTTTATTTCTGGTTTAAGTAATTACAAAGTATAATTAATGCTGACTTCTTGCTATAGAGATTTCATGCTGATTCATCCATTGCTTGGTTAAACAAGGTCTCCACTGTTTCATCAAGGAATAAGGAAGAACAGTGAAAAGTCAGCTACTAAAACAACATAACATCTAGAAGCCAAACTGGAATTTTCCATCAATTCTTCTGCCATGAGAACAAACTCCCCAAGATCAGAAGAACTGAAGATCAAAACCATCAATTTGGCGAGTATCGACGAAAAGAAAATTGAACATGCAGAAGAATTGGAAAAGTACCATGTAAAAATAATGAGTGTTACCGAGACAAAGAAGACGAACAGATAATATCCTTCTAAATAATAAGTATGTAATGCTATATTGGGGCAATAACGATCAAGGTAAGGAAGGAGTAGCAATAGCATTCATCACCAAACATGAAGATAAATATCTTGATTGCAAGGCTTTTCAAGGCAACTTGTGTGGGAAACTTCAAATTGGAAAAATAGACAAGGAAACTTATTTGTGCCTATGGCCTCACAGAAGGTCCATCTAAGGAAGAAATGTGGGAATTTGTGTTATCAGTAGAGGCAGCTGACAAAGAAAATTGTCAAGATGGTCCTTGCTGGAGATTTAAACAGCAGAGTACAAAATGAATCCAAATAAGCATACAAAAACATTTTGGAAAAATTTGGTGAAATGGGAAGACTAATAATAATGGTAAGTACCTGCTGAATTTCTGCTTAGGATATGAAGTGGTCATTACCAATAACTTGTTCAAATGTAAAGATGTGAATGAGTTCGCATGGAGAAAAGATACAAGAAATAAGAGAAGCATCATTGACTATCCTCTCTAAATCCTACTCACACCTCATCGTGGTGGAGTGGTGTAGGTGAAGTATGTCGGAAGCTTGATCTTCTAGCAGGGCCACCTTAGGCATGAAGGCTAACATCAATATTCTTGGCTAACGTGGGAGGCGTCTGGTGATTGGGCCAGCAACCCGTCATTAGATGTAAAACAATATTGCTTGAGAAACCAAGACAAACATGAATCGGATGGAAAAATTGGATATCGATCGGAAACAAAAAAGGAAAAGAAAACGATATGGAATAATAAAACTAGCAACATGGAATGTAAGAGCAATTAATGGAAAAGAGGAAGAACTTATAAAGAAATAGCCAAAAGAAACATTAAAATATGCACCATGACAGAAACAAAAAAAAAAAAAAAAAAAAAGGAAATGGAACAATGAACATATAAGACTATATATTTATATACAGTGGAGTAAAAAAAACAAAAGGGCTGAAGCCAGAGTAGGAATAGTAATATATAAAGAGTTAAACGAAAATATAGAAGAATATAAATATATAAATGAAAGAATATTAACAGGTCGGATAAAAACAGAAGCTTTTTATGAGGACTTACAACAAATAATACAAGAAATAAAACCAAATGAAAAATTAATTATAATGGGAGACTTAAATGCAAGAAAAGGAAATATACCAATAAATGGAATCATGTAAAGATTTAATGAATAAACAATAAACAATAATGGAGGAACATTGATACAATTCTGTGCACATAAGTTAAAAATAATGAATATGCTTTATTAGCATAAAATAACTTTTGGAAACACAAGAGGACAGAAATCAATAATAGATTATATTATATGTAACAAAGTAATACACCCATCAGAAATAGATGTTAGAGTGTTAGCATCAGCAGAAATTGGAAGTGATCATGTTAATATGTAAGACTTTACAAGAAATGGGTGAAAATAAAATCTAAAGAAAACCAACACAATGCTGAAATAAAATTTAAAGTGGAATTATTAAAAGAAGAAAGTATAAAAACATTATACTACAATAGATTAAAACAAAAGTTTCAAGATAACCCATTAAGCAGTGAACAACATGTAGAAGATAACTGGAAGATTTTTAAAACAAATTTAACTGAAATAGCAACAGAAGTATTAGGGATAAAGAAAAGAATAACAAAATCAAGATGGACTCTATGGTTTAATGAAGAAATAAAAATGCTAACAAAAATAAAGAAAAGAAAAGAAAGAAAAATATCAAAAATAGCTACAAATGAAAACAACAGATAATTGAAACGAATATAAAGAAATAAGAAATAAAGTTAATCAAAAGAAAATAGAAAGCAAAAATCAATTTTGGGAATCATATACGAAAGAACTTGAACATAATTTCTATGGTATACAGAAACAAATGTGGAGATTTATTAATACACAAAAGAAGGAAGAAGCAGAATATATCCTAATATTAAAAGTAGAAATAGAAGAATTAGAAAATTATTTTAAAAATCTTTATAAACAAACAGTTGAAACAAAAGTAGAACTAGATAAACAAACAAATCAAGAAGAAGAAATAAATACAACAGAAACAAAAATTGAAATAACATTCAAAATGCAATTAAAAAATAGAAAATCATCAGGTCTAGATAATATCAATAATGAATTATTAAAAAATGGTAAAGAAATTATAATTCAGAATTTAAATATATTATACAACCAAATAATAAATACAAAACATACCAGTAAAATGGAAGAAAAGTATAACAATACAAATATTTAAAAAAGGAGATTAAAAAAAAACAGAAAATTATAGAGGGACAAATTTATTAAATACCTCATTAAAAGTACTAACAAGAATTCTAAATAATAAAATAACAAACGAATTTAATCTATTAGATGAACAACAAGGTTTCAGAGAAGATAGATCATGTTCAGATGCAATATTCATAATCAGACAATTGATAGAGAAAACAATAGAATACAACTATTTATATGCTTTATAGACCTGGAAAAAGCATTTGACAGAATATTAATTCAAGATGTAATAGAAATATTGCAGAGAACAAAAGTAGCAGAAAACATAATACAAATAATTAAAGCAATATATGATAATAATAGCTGTATAATAAAAACACAAGGAAAAATAAGTAAAGAGATACAAATTAGCAATGGCATTATACAAGGAGACTCTTTTAAGTCCAACAATATTCAATATAATAATGGATGAAATAATACAAAAAGTTAATAAAATACAAAATACAGGAGTGAAAATAAACAATAGAATAATAAGAACTATATGTTATGCAGATGATGTAATATTAATTGCAGAAAATGAAACTCAGCTACAATATTACTACATACATTTAACAAAGCAGCAAAATTGTATAATATGAAGAGACATCAAAAACTAAAACAAAATGTATGACAATATCACAAGAACCACAAAGATGCAAATTAGAATTGGAAGGTACTATTATTGAACAAATAACGAATTACAATTATTTAGGTATATAACTGAACTGGGAAGGAAGGCCACATCTAGAAGTCAAAGAACAAGTTGCAAAAGCTGCAAGAATATCAGGATGCTTGAATGAAACAATATGGAAAAATAAACATCTTAGAGACAAAAACCAGAATTTATAAAGCAGTAATCAGGCCTATTATGACATATAATGTAGAAACAAGACCAGACACTAGGAAAACAAGACAAATGTTAAACAGAAGTGAAATGAATATATTAAGTAAATAAAACTAGATTAGATAAAATAAAAAATACAGATATAATAAGAAAACAGTGTGAAATATAAGCAATAAACAATTGGGTAGCAACCTGAAGAATAAAATGGATTGAACACGTGGAAAGAAGTGAAGATAGAATAATAAAAGAAATCTATAATTTGAAACCAAAGAATAAGAGAAGAACAGGAAGACCTAGAAAAAGATTAAAAGATACTATTAAAGAAGATGAAGTCTCGGTCGGAACAGATACTACATCTAATGTGTGAGGAAGAAGATCATTGACTATGTTATTGCTAATAGTGATATCTTTAACACTATCAGCAATAACATTGACTATGTTATTGCTGATATTAATGTTATCTTGAACCATTGACAATAACATAATCAATGGTTCAATATACAAAAGATTTGAAATTGGAAGTGATCAAAACTTAATTTTTAAGTAGGATAAAAATGAATATCACACTGAAAAGAACAAGTAAGAAAGTTTTAAAAGAATTAAAGTTGAGCAGCTTTTACAGAAGAACTGTAGACTCAACTATGCAAACAGCATTCAAGAAAAATGAAATGCTTCAAGAACAAGAACCAAACATTGGAGGCTCAGAGTGGCAAACTGAAGAAAACATTGACTGATTCATTCTATGGAGAGATGTGAAGTTTCCTGCAGGGAAAAAAAAAAATAAGAACACCATAGTAGACAAGAATTAAAAGAAGCAGTCCTGAAAAAGAAGAAAGCATACTGAAAGTTTGAAAATAAGTTGGTAGATATCCTAAAAGAATACAGAGAAAAATGTAAGAGGACCTATGTGTAAAAGTAGCTAAACAAAGTCATGGGAAGAAATTGGCAAAAACATAGTGTTAAATTGTGAACGAAGAATTTTATGATTATTAATACTTCATTCATGATTTAACATGAATTGCATTTCCTGAGCTAAGTTTGCTATTAAATAAATTGTAATTTAAACACTTACTGTTTTTTGTTCATTGAAATAATAATTGTAATTTTTTTTATTTATTTATCTTATATAAATTCCTTATATTAACTTGTAAATGTATCCTAAGCGAACTGTAATATATGCATTTTATTTGTAGTTACTGAAAGTGAAAGTATTTCTAAGGGATTCTGCTAATGTGATTTGATTGGCTGCTGTCAGAAAACTATGTTATTTTGAGACAGCACGTGCCTTAGTGTTGGGAACTGTACAACGATCACATGAAAATTTCGTTGTAAACTGAAAGAGCGGAGAAAGTTTGGGAGGGAAAGAGAGAGAGGATTTATGAAATATAGGAAGAAGGAACGAGAAGGAAATTGGAGAGAGTGTGGGAAAGTCATGAGATGTGATCTAACCTGGGATCGTACGATGTAACAAAAATTTGTAAACTTGTTCCGATTTTAATGAATCTTACTTCGAACTCATATTTATTTATAGTTTCCTGTCACCTAAAAGATCTATGCAAGTATACTTGAGAAATGGTTGAAAATACACAAAGATTATTGAAGAAAAAATGAAAGAGTTTGAGAACAGGAACCAAACCTTGGAGATTCAGTGGAAATCTTGAAGAAAACCTTGATTGAGTCAGCCAGAAAGGCATGTGGTGAGGTTATCTGCAAAGGATAGAAAAATCAGAAGTACATGGTGGACACAGGAAGTTATAGAGGCAGTGAAGGAAAAGAAAGCATATCAAAATTTCCTGGCAAATAAGTCAGCTTTTGCTCTTAGAGAATACAGAGACAAATGTAAGAAAGCAAAACACTGTGTAAAACTAGCTAAACAAAAGTCATGGGAGGACTTTGGCAAGAACATAGAAAATAAATATCAAGAAGGTGGTAAGACTGGAGGTTGTTGAAGAATGTTAGAAATGGAGGAAAGAGTGCTGTAAAAGGAGTTAGAGATGATAAAGGTGACATGAAAACAGAAGAAAAAGATATCCTTGAAGTATGGAGTAATTACTTTGAAAAACTGCTAAATGAAACAAGCAGTGATGACAGCACAGTGATAAAAAACACTGACCAGGCATGCAGTCAGGAATACATATCCATACTTGAAGTAGAAAAAGCCATCAAAGGCTTGAAATGTGGAAAGGCAGCAGGAGTAGATGATATTCGACCAGAAATGCTGGAGTATGGTGGTATAAGAGTCTTACAGTGGCTGCACTGCATAGTTCAGAAAGCCTGGACAGAGGGACGAATTCCCGATGATTGGAGTAGAGCTCTAATAGTACCCATATATAAAAAGGGAAATAAAACTGAATGTGAGAATTACAGAGGTATTTCTCTACTGAGTGTTCCTGGCAAAATCTATGCAAGTATACTTGAGAAACGGTTGAGAAGAATTGTGGAAGAAAAGCTTGGTGAAGAACAAGCTGGATTCAGGCCAAATAGAGGCTGTCAGGATCAGATCTTCACTTTACGACAAATAGTTGAGAAAGCATGGGAATATAACAAAGATCTGCATTTATGTTTTGTCGATCTGGAAAAGGCATATGACAAGGTGCCAAGAGAGAAGCTAATCAATACGCTACAGTTATATGGTGTCAGTGGGACATTATATCAAGGAATACTTAATCTTTATTTGAGTTGTAAGTCAGCAGTTAGAATTGAAGGAAGTACAGGAAGATGGTTTTATGTTAAATCTGGTGTGAGACAAGGATGTACATTATTCCCTCTGTTATTCATTATCTATATGGATCACATTATGAAGGAAAGTGGTATTAAACATGATATCAGAATTGGAGATGATAATGTCAGCTCTTTGCTTTATGCGGATGATGTTATACTTCTAAATAAATCTGCTACAAGTTTGCAAGATTCCCTTACTAAATTGAATACTGTTGTAATAGATATGGTATGAAGGTCAGCAATAAAAGACAAAGAAAATGAAAATAGGCAGAATCATTGAAAATGTCAACTGTGTTGTGAATGGAGAACCTGTGGAACAAGTAAAACATTTCAGCTACTTAGGCACGATTTTTACTGAAGATGGTAAATTAAATATAGAAATAGACAACAGAATCAGCAAAGCTGGTATGGTGGGAAGTCAACTGAATAAATTCATGTGGAATAAGAGAGAAATTAGTCGGAACACTAAATTAGCTGTATACAAGACAGTGTTCAAACCAGTTTTAACTTATTGGATCTGAGAGCTAGGTCAGAAGTAAAACACTTGACCAAAGACTAGAAATGCAGATATGAGAATCCTCAGAAAGATTAGAGGCGTTAACAGATGGCAATATCATATTAAAAACGAGGATATTAGGAAAGAATATGACATTGCCAGCATCCAGGAATGCGTTAGCAGAGCTAATCTCAGGTGGTATGGTCACTTAAGCAGAATGGGCAGGGGAAAGATTAGCAAAACAAGTGTTCTCTGCCAGGTTGGCAGGAAAACGACCCAGAGGAAGACCAAGATATAGGTGGATTGATACGGTACAAAGTGCCTTAGACGATAGAAATATAAGATCTAATAATGTTGGAATCTTGACAAGTAACAGACTGATTTTGAGGAAAATTGTAGATAGGAAGTTAGTAATGATGTAAATTTTGCATGTAGTACTATCATATCCTGTACACCCCTTGAGGGTACATGTCAGGAATTTGATGATGATGAGTTTTCTGTCACCTTGTAAAGGAATTTACCTGAGTGAAAGGATAAAAATATGATCGAGATTATCGTAAGAGAACTTATTACGAGCAAGAATATACATCTTCCAGTCATAACAAATAAGTTATTGAACTCAGGGATACTATAAGTTTTGTGTTGCCTATAGTGGAAGATTATTGAGTGCCTAGAAGTGTTGTAAGAGTTTTCCATAATGTGCAAGCTATGATGATCATACTGGTAAGAATATCTATTCTATAACTCCCGTGTGATAGTGTTGCTTGTGTCCAGAGAACTTGGTCAAATTTCATGTTGCTGGAGCCAGCTAGTTAAGCCTGAATGAGTGATATTATAAAACATTTTCCTTGTGAAACTAATGTGAGAAACTTCATTGAAGAATTAGTTTGTGTTTGAATGTGTTATCTCACAATGTATATGTAAATGCAAGACTGAGCCTTTTAAGAACTATTTTAATCCTCTGATAGATATTGATGATGCCAGCTAAGTGTTTGATAAAATTGAAGTTTGTGATTATTCTATGAGACTAAAAAGAATTACTTTTTAAGTGTTTTGCTGAATATTGTTGTTGTTTAAGGTGAAACTAAGTTGAAAGCCTAACGGATGAGAATTGTGAAAGCCTTATATATAAGTTCTAGCAGTAAATGATGCACTCAGCTGAGTAGAATCAAATACTTTATTGGATGTATAAATTATTTTTTCTAATTGTATTGATCTTAATAGAGTTCTTGTTTCTTATGCAAGAATAATTTTGTGAGAGAATTAAATATTTTGTTAAACTTGATTCTTGTGCTTGCCTAATTTCAGTTTGATTGCACCGCTCATTAAAATATGAATCTTGCGGGAAACTATGTATAAGTAAGAAAATTTCGGCCCGTAATAAGTTCACGTAGCTGTTGTGCTATTTGATGCTTGATTCCTTGATTCACAATAACTGTGTGATTTCAAACATAGAGTGGCGCAGTATAATAAAAATTTTCTTTATGTTTGAATGTGGGGTCAACCAACAACTAGCAAATATAAAGTTGAATAAAAGACGAAAGCAACAAAATGGTGCAGTCGACAGGGTTTTGATTCACTAACGATAATTGAGAAATAAATTTTGTTGACACAATAGCCTACTAGGAATTAATTCCTAAAAACTTTAATAGTAAATTTAATTGAATCATGATGAGTTGGTTGTGAAACAATTAGGCAAGGAAAAGTAAATTTTAAATAGTCTTGACATTCATGATTGAATGAATTATAGAGTAACCGATAAACAGATATGACTCATGCATCTAGCACAGGAATGGAGGATAGTGAATGCTTCCGTACTGTAAATCCCCAACAAGTCTTTCCTCAGTTTTTAGGGGAAGAATCACATGATGTACTATCTTTTTTTTCCTTCGTTGAAAAGCTTAGAGAATTAGCAAACGATTGATTTTCAATGACTAATATTACTACGAAGTAAGTTGACTGGTAAGGCAAGGACATTTTTATATTCATCTCCAGTGCTTAAGGAAGCATTAGAATATCAGAAGTTTAAAGATGTCTTAATTTCAGTTCTCTAAATTGAGAAGTATTGGACCCAACTTGTGGAAACTACAGAGGATCACACAAAAGGATAAAGAAAGTGTTACAGAGTTTTATAATCGCATCTTGACTCTTTCTAACAGCTTGAACGTGTCTAATGAAGATAAACCTCATTTGGATTAGGCTGTTTTCCAGCAGTTTCTCCTAGGTGTCAGACCAGAATTGAGGGGACTGCCTACAAGAAGAAAATTAACACCTTAGAAGAATGTTTCAAAGTTGTCAAGGAAAAAGAACAAACGATAGGAGACTTTTGTCCCTTATCTAAAGTAGGTCATGTGAGCATTATAAATAAGACTGATTATTCCTTAAACCAATCTGAGACTGGAAAGGAAAATAAAAGTGAAAAGGGAAAAAAGAAGAATAATGGAGAAAATTCCTTAAATGTTAATCATATAGTTGAGAGTGAAGAACTATCCAACAAGGACAGTTTAATGCAAGAAATAAAAATCTTAATTCATCATGAAGTAAAACGATTACATCAACCAGTAATAGATTGCATTGATGAAGTAATGAAGCAGCTGGTAGTTATTACTACACCTTTCATGAAAACCACAACCCTACAACAGATGGAATCAACAAAATGGTGGAACAAGAAGTAAAAAAACAGAATCAACCTATATTAGCAAATCTGGACAAAGTGGTGCATGAATTAGAAAGACTCAATCTACAGATGCCCATTACCTCTCAACCTCAAGCAAAGAAAGAGTTTTTCTCCAACTCAACCTATATTAGCAAATCTGGACAAAGTGGTGCATGAATTAGAAAGACTCAATCTACAGATGCCCATTACCTCTCAACCTCAAGCAAAGAAAGAGTTTTTCTCCAACTATAAGGATCCTCCAAGATGCTTTCGATGCCACAGGACTGGGCATATTGCTAGGAATTGTTTCGATACTAAAGGAACATACTCAAACAATGGATGGGATTTGAATTTTGGACAGATTCCTCACAAAGTACATAGTAATCTTGATAACTATTTTAAGATGAATGAATCAATTATGAAAATCAGAGGAAATATCCAAGGGTATCAATGTAATATCTTACTAGATACAGGTTGCAATGCTTCAACTATCAGTAGAAGCCCTCATACATATAAAGCACAGAATATGGAAAAATATTATTAAATTGAGAAGACCAGTGAGAATTATTACTCTCTCTGACTACTTTTATGGCATATAAGAAAGCTCGTATAAGGATTTTTCTACCAAATTTTGGGTTATTTGTTTGGCAGGATCAACTGATTATTCCATCAACACCCAACTTGAGTTCTCACATCATTTTGGGAACTAACTTTATGAAAAATTATTGCGTCTCATGTGACTTTTCTAAGGGTGAGATATCCATAAGGAACAGAAGAAGAAATATCTGGAGAAATAATACACCTACAAATATTGGATGAAAGCACAACTAACAAAAAGGCATGGTAAGACGAATGTGATACAACCTACAAGTAAAATACAATCAACTAGTAATGAGTCAATTGAAGATTTCAATGACTCAAATTCTGATAAACCTAATCAACCTCAAGCTAAACCTACCACAGACTTAACATTACAAGAGCAAATATCTACACCTGAATTAGAAGTTGGCAAAACAGATCAACTGATAATTGGAATCAACTTTGCTAAAGCAATTAGTTTACATCCAAGATCTAATAAGGCAAGAAGAAGAATGGAGGGAAAGGACAAGTCTGACAGACTATCCTACTTAGAAGATTCTTTGGAGAATGTATAGGGAAGGAAAAGGAATTTTCAGGGAATGGCAGATCCCAGAAGAAGTACCATTAGATTGAAAAACCCAGTCATGAGACAATCAAGACACAAGGCTAGAGACAGAAATGAGGGACTCTGCTCCGATGATACATCCCCATACTACAAAAATAAGGGACAAACTAGTCCCAGTAATGAAAGCCGAATGAATCTAACTAAAATTGTAGAGAGATACAAAAATACTGACTGTAGTAATAAATTAGATTATATTCAAACTAGATATTATTTAAGACCTTGAAAAGGAGATAAGTCTATTTTCTCCACTCATGAGTCTTGTGTGAAAAATTTTTCAGAGGAAAAATAAGCCTTTGTTAAATTGTGAATGAAGAATTTTATGATTATTAACACTTCATTCATGATTTAACATGAATTAGATTTCCTGAGCTAAGTTTGCTCCTAAATAAATTGTAATTTTAACACTTACTGTTTTTTGTTCATTGAAATAATAATTGTAATTTTTGTTAGTTATTTATCTTATATAAATTCTTTATATTAACTTGTAAATGTATCCTAAGCGAGTAATATATGCATATTTTATTTGTTGTTACTGAAAGTGAAAGCATTTCTAAGGGACTCTGCTAATGTGATTTGATTGGCTGCTGTCAGAAAACTATGTTATTTTGAGATAGCGCGTGCCTTAGCGTTGGGAACTGTGCAACAATCATGTGAAAATTTCGTTGTAAACTGAAATAGCGGAGAAAAACAAGTTTGGGCGGGAAAGAGAGAGAGGATTTATGAGATATCGGAAGAAGGAATGAGAAGGAAATTGGAGAGAGTGTAGGAAGGTCGTGAGATGTGATCTAACCAGGGATCGTACGACGTAACAAAGATTTGGAAACTTGTTCTGATTTTAATGAATCTAACTTTGAGCTCATATTTATTTATAGTTTCCTGTCACCTTGTAAAGGAATTTACCTGAGTGAAAGGATAAAAATATGATTGAGATTATCGTAAGATAAGTTATTACGAGCAAGAAAATACATTTTCCAGTCATAACAAATAAGTTATTGAACTCAGGGATACTATGTTTTGTGTTGCCTATAGTGGAAGATTATAGAGTGCCAAAAGTGTTGCAAGAGTTTTCCATAATGTGCAAGCTATGATGATCATACCGGTAAGAATATCTATTCTATAACTCACGTGTGATAGTGTTGCTTGTGTTCGGAGAACTTGGTCAAATTTTGTGTTGCTGGAGCCAGCTAGTCAAGCCTGAATGAGTGATATTATAAAACATTTTCCTTGTGAAACTAATGTGAGAAACTTCATTGAAGAATTAGTTCGTGTTTGAATGTGTTATCTCACAATGTATATGTAAATGCAAAACTGAGCCTTTTAAGAACTATTTTAATCCTCTGATAGATATTGATGATGCCAGCTAAGTGTTTGATAAAATTGAAGTTTGTGATTATTCTATGAGACTAAAAAGAATTACTTTTTAAGTGTTTTGCTGAATATTGTTGTTGTTGTTGTTTAAGGTGAAACTAAGTTGAAATCCTAACGGATGAGAATTGTGAAAGCCTTATATATAAGTTCTAGCAGTAAATGATGCACTCAGCTGAGTAGAACCAAATACTTTATTGAATGTATAAATTATTTTCTAATTGTATTGATCTAAATAGAGTTCTTGTTTCTTATGTAAGAATAATTTTGTGAGAGAATTAAATATCTTGTTTAACTTGATTCTCGTGCTTGCTTAATTTCAGTTTCATTGCCGCTCATTAAAATACGAATCTTGCAGGAAACCCTATGTATAAGTAAGAAAATTTCAGCCTGTAATAAGTTCACGTAGCTATTGTGCTATTTGATGCTTGATTCCTTCACAATAACTGTGTGATTTCAAACATAGAGTGGTGCAGTATAATAAAAATTTTCTTTATGTTTGAATGTGGGGTCAACCAACAACTAGGAAATATAAGGTTGGATGAAAGACAAAAGCAACAATAGCAAATAAATAACGGGAAGGTAGCAAAATGTTCTGGAAGCTATTGAAAAATGCTTAGAAATGAAGGAAAGAGTTCTGTTAAAGGAATCAAAGGTGACATGACAACCAAAGATAAGAATATTCTAGATGTCTGGAGTAGTTACTTGGAAAGATAAATGAAACAAGCAGTGACAGAACAGTAGAAGAAATATTCAGTAGGAGCAAACAGGCGTACATATCAATACTTGAAGTAGAAAAAGTTATCAAAAAGCTTGAAATGTGGAAAGGCAGCTGATAGATATTTGAGATATTTATATTTGAGCCAGAAATGAAAAATCTAAAAGTTTTTACAGTGGCCACACTGTATAATTCAGAGGGCCTAGTCAGAGAGTCAAATTCCAGATGATTGGAATAAAGTTCTTATAGTACCTATCGGTAAAAAGGAAAATAAAACCAAAATGAGAATTAAGGAGTTTCTCTACTGAGGTTCCAAGTAAGATTTATGAAAGCATAATTGAAAGAAATTTGAAAGACTTAAACAAAACAGGTAGTCACAGAACAAACAGGAGTACCTATCAATACTTGAAGTTGATATCAAAAGCCTGAAATGTGGAAAGGCAGCTGGAGTAGATGACATATTTGAGCATTTCTTGAGTAGAAATGCTCAAATATGGAGGTAAAAAAGTTTTACGATGGCTATGCTACATAATTCAGAAGGAATGGTCAGATGGTCTAATTCCAGGTGGTTTGAGTAGAACTCTCATAGTACTCATCTATAAAAAGTGAAATAAAACTGAATGCGAGAATTACAGAGGTATTTCCCTAATGAGTGTTCCTAGAAAGATTTATGTAAGTATACTTGAGAAAATGCTAAGAAAACTTTTCAAATGGAAGCTTGGAGAAGAACAAACTAGATTCATGCCAAACAGAAGTTGTCCAGATCAGATTTTCACTTTAAGACATAGAGTTGAGAAACAAAGATCTTTAAGTTTTGTGTTTCTGGAAATGGCCTACAAGGTACCCAGAGAAAAGATTTTCAAAATGCCACAGTTATATGGTGTTGATGGAACATTGTTGATATTTAATACAGTCTGTATGTAAGTCAGCAGTTAATATCAAAGGAAACACAGAAAGTTGGTTTGATGTAAAATCAAAAGTAAGACAAGGGTGCATGCTATCTTCACTTTTATCATCGGGGGGGGGGGGGGGGCTGGAAAGTTCTGATAAACACCTAGAAATCTTTATTGTTTATTATTATTATTATTATTAGAATTGCTTTAACGTCACAAAAGTGACATTAAAGCAACTCATATAACCAAAAGAAAGAACATGAGGAGATAAGAAAATATAAGAACATAAGTTAGCTTCATAACTCTGCTACTAGTATGTTCTTTCTTGTGGTTATATTAGCTGCTTTAATATCATTTTTGTTCTAGGTGTTTATCAGAACTCCCCCCCCCCTCGTATATGAACTGTATTATGAAAAGAAGTGACATTGCACCTGATGTTAGAATTGGAGATATCAAACTTAGCTCATTGCTTTAGGCAGATAATGTACTCTTATACAAATCCAGTGCAAGTTTCCAGGATTATGAACAACTGCAACATTGGCATAAAAATCTGCAACAAAAAGACCGAAACTATGAAAATAGGCAGAAACGTAGAAATCTACAAATGCATTCTCAATGGAGAACCTAAAGAACAAGTAAAATATTTCAGCTATTTAGACATAGTTTTTAGTAACAATGTCAAATTAAATATGGAAACAGACAACAGAATAAGCAAAGCTGGTATGGTGGGGAGTAATTTTAATAATAAATAAATAGATAAATAAGAGAGAAATTAGTCAAAACACTAAATCAGCAGTATACAAGGCAGTGTTCAAACCAATTTCAAGTAAATCTGAGAGCTGGGTTAAAAATAAAGTACTTGCTCAAAGACTAGAGACCACAGACTTGAGTTCTGAGAAAACAGGCATGAATGAATGAATGCATCAATAGTCATATTAAAAATGATGATATTAGGAACTTGATACTGTCAGCATTCAAGAATGTGTGAGCAGAGCTAATCTAAGGTAAAATGGTCACTTAAATAGAATGGGAGTAGAAAGATTAACAAAGCAAGTGTTTGGTGCCAAGATGGCAGGAAAAGATTCAGAGGTAAACCAAGATCAAGGTGGACTGGTTGTGAGAAACATCCTAGAAGACTGAAATATCATTATGGCAATATTGAAGTGCTGAGAGGCAATACAGTGATTTGGAGGAAGACTTTTGATAAGAGATTAATAATAATATAAACTTAATAATGTAGTACTGTCATGGTATCCTGTACACCTCTTGGGAGCACATATCAAGAAATTGAGAAGAAATTAAATTCTTGTTTTAATCATAAGCAAAGTATATAAGCAGTTGCACATAGAGGCTGTTAATTTATTTCCTTTGAATTGCTCAGTTTATTATTATTATTTTGTATGATGATACAACGGTCGTGAGGCCCCTTTTACAGGGAAGTACGACACCATCTCAATCCTCCCTAATTTTATCCGGGCTCAAGACTGGCATAGCTGACGAATCAGACCTATGGCTGGGTCTTAAGTATTCCTGACTGTAATCCATGTGTGTTCACGGGACTGGTTTGCCTGTTCTGGGGACGAAAAAACCTGAGTTTCCGGCTGAAAAATCCCCCACCTCCGTATGAGACTGGATAACTCACCTTTTGTTGAAAGAGAACAGATAAAGGTTCCTCATGTCACTGAAGGGAATCAAATCCAGGTCTTTCCGACCAAAGGGGTTCATTCATCTATACCAACTGAGCTATGGAGGCTCTTGCATTGCTCAGAATTTGTAGTGCATAAACTGCTAACTTCATATATATCTATCTGTAAAACACACATGCACGCATAGAGATAGATAGAGAGAGAGAGATCCATGTCATCAGCAACACTTTATTTTAGATGTTGTTTAAGGTTCTACATTATTTTGATAACTGCTTCTTTAGATCTATGATTTATGTCCTAATAGTAGAGAAATTTTATACATATAACAATCAGAGATGTGCCGTTAAAGAAACTGCCACAGATCAGCATATTTGAACACAGCTGTTGCATCTACTCTCTATATAAATTTTATATATATATATATATATATATATATATATGTGTGTGTGCATAACAATATGTCAAATTCTCTAAGTGGTTAATACTATTTTGTAGGGATACTAAAGTAATACTATTTTGTAGGGATACTCATGTTGTTTTATTGTTTCATCAAATAAATACAGGCGGTCCCTGGGTTATGGGTGACTTGACTTACGGTGTTCCGTACTTATGAATGGGCTCCTAAGGCTCCTATAAGGATAATTAATAATTTGCGAACCAGTTTCTTTCACACATGTAAACAAACCTGCACTTCAGCGCATTATTAAGCAGCTCTTCCTGTTATTTGGAAGTCAATTTAAGGGCCTGGGTCACACTTGCCATGTTTGAAGATTGAAGAAGAATTAACCAGTGAAGACCTTATGGAGATAGAGAAGAGGCTGATAGAAGCACAAGAACACAAGGAATCTGAAGATCCAGAGCCAAGAAAGTTTATGACAAAAGAATTAGCTGAAGCTTTTTCTCACTGAAGCAGGATTTGCTAAACTTGAGCAAGATCCTAACTTTTAGTGGTTTACAAAGGTTTATGATGCAATTAGTGAGAACATCAGCTGCCATAACCATTAACATTCTTTTCTGAAATTTCTCCTATCTTCTATCTAAACATTTTGTATGAGTTTGTTTTTGTGTTCTGTTTGTTTAAATTAAAAGAAAGAGCACAATTTCTGTAACTTATTATTATAGTATTACACTTATTATTGCCACATATGAGCCATTATAGTATTGCTATTATTATTACTGCATATGCACTGTTCATTAGGGATCCGAGTTACAAATCCGACTTAAAGATGTTCTCAGGAGCGTATCTTATTCATAACCCAGGGACTACCTGTATTTGACTTAAAGATATGTTCAAAATTATTTGGGAAAATTATGATGAAATATCAGTTTATGAAAGTATATGGTTTCTTAATATTAAAGCTTGATATGCAGAATAACTCTAGTACATTCTGATTAATCTCCATCACAGGTAAGTGTAATGAAGTTCAATCCATTTAGGATTGAATAAAAAAATGAACCATGAGGACTGTTTCCTTTAAATTAATCTTTAAATGTTATACACAGGCAAAAAAAATGTTCAATGTTAACATTAGCACATCAGAATTACCTTTAGTGGGAGTTGTAGATGCTGATAGAGACTGCCGAAATTCACTGATTTTATTAGCAACAGAATTTGCAGCTGATTTTAAACTATCAAACAACACTTCTGAATGTCTAGAAGTAAAACGAGAAAGCCCAAATGATGAGGAACTAACAGAGAATGGCCTTCCTGGTGTCCTGGTCCCAGGAATTTTAGTATCAACTTTAGAGCGAGGAGGGACTGGCAATGTTGATGATCTCGATAATGATTTTTTATTGGAATTAATATTTAAATATATCATGTCATCTTCAAGATAATCTATATTGGCAGGAAGATTATTAGAATCATGGTTGGAGTCATTATGAAATGTGGAGCTACGAATAACTTTTGCTCCTTCCTCTTCCCAAGTTTTATCTTGGGAAACAGTTGTATTTTGAATTTCATCTACTGCATTACCCAAACCTAAGTTATAAGAAAGGGTAGAAGCCATTCGTGGCAGTCCACTTCCTGTAAATAAATCCCAATTCAGTACTGCTTCCTTTAGAGGGCTTAAAGTTGAAGAGAGAAAATCCTTGTCATGAGGAGTATTATTAGCACTTGCACTAGCACTACTAACACTTGGGCTCCCACTTAAGCTGCTATCTAATGAAAATGGTCCTAGCAGGTCATTTTCATCTAATGTCATGTGAGCATCAGAAGCAGTACCATGATGTCTCTTTATTGGTATGTTGGGTGATCTTGGAAGTGGCAAAAGATGTGAATTCAGTGTATCTGAGACTGTCTCTGCTTCCAACTCTGTTTCTGATTCTTCATCACATCTGCTGAGACCAAAAGCTTTCGAAATTGAACCATTCTCTTCCTGCTTTTTAGGAGACATGCTTTTCATTACTGGAAAGTTCAAATGATTTCCATTTCTTCCATTTTCAGGTTTGTGGCTCATTTCTCGTGCATCTCTAATTTTACGAATGATTTGAACATCATTTCCAAAACTATATGACCTGTTAAAAGATGAGTGATTTTCTACTTCCAGTGCTTCAGAAGATGGTCCACTGCAATGTCTAACCCTCCAGTGACGAGCTCCTCTGCGACTGGGATCACCTGCACTCTTATGCCTGCGTCTGTTGTCAATCTGATTTGTATCTTCATCATCAAAAACTGAGTCATCCAGCAGTGTAGTACATGTAGTCATCAGTACACCAGCTGGACTGTCCACTAGAATAAGATTTATTAAAATGGTGAAATTAATGTCAGATCTAATTAAATAAATCTAATTTCAATTCACAACAAATAAGGATTACGTTATTAAATTTTATATCAGTAATATACTTTTTAGCAAAATTATCAACTATATCCTGTTCTCAGAGGAAAAAGGATGATTATTCACATATAGATTACATATATCTCAGTCAATATAAAAATTCTTTGAATGATTATAGTTTAAATCATTCAAAAGACTAAAATGATGTCTTGAAATGATGCTCCATAAGACAAAGAAGTCTAGCATGGTGAATAGTGTAATATTTAAATTTATATATTAGTTTGTCCAATTCACATTATATTAAGGTTTCAACATTTCACATCTTTTACTGTGCACCAACCACTACATGAGAAATAGTTACCTGGCACATTAACTCTAGAATACTTATGCTCATAATTTTTACTCCATTTTGGACATGGACACAACAAATTAGTCCATGATCCCATATTTACTTTCTCAGCAGTTTCTTTAATTCTGAAAAGGTTAACAGTACTCTGTGTGTGGACGCACACACAAATCCTATGGTCTCATTGTTTATAGTTGATATGGTATTAATGTCATCATAATAATTTTTACAACCATGGGTCTTCGTATCTCTTTTTTTTCTGATAAGGTAGAATTATGTTTTAAACAATGATTTTTCAATTGCTGATCGTGTAAGAATAATTTTCTATACTTCTGAATATCCAATCTCAGAACTAGTTTTGCTTCTGATCTTGGATTAGGTTAAATTCCACCTTTAATGTTGGATTTATTGGTATGGTTGCATTGGAATCATAATGCTTACCACTATTGTACCATGGCTTAAAAATAATTGTAATAACTGTACATGTAGTAATTAGTTTAATAACATATTTTCACCATAGCATGATATATGTTTAGGAACATTTTTCAAATAACATGGTTCTCTCTAAAAAAAAAACAAATCCAACAGATAACCAATGTCGAACATTTTGTGTAAATACACTGATTTCCAGTTGGAACTTTTTTTTATGTAACTCCCACCCACGAAAGGTTGTAAAACTATAGTAAAGTAGTACTGTGTGCAGGCTGAGGATTTTTAATATTTTTTTTATTCAATTATTTCACATAATCTGGAAAACTTGGAGAACAAACATGGAACTTTTTAAACTATACATATTTGGTCGTTTTATAATAGAAATACAATTTTATTAATACAGACCAGTTTACAATAAAACATTTATTAAAAACCTACCAGTTTCACCAGCAAACTGTCTGGCTTTTTCAAGGCGTTACGGAGATATGAAAGCTAGTACATGCAAATTGAAAGGAACATAAAAAACGTTGTAAATCAACTAGTAGCTATGGTTACACATTTCGCGTGACAGAGATGACTTATTGTTCTTATTCATTATCACGCAAGCATGTTTGTTGTAGACGTGTAATGTGATTACTGGCTAGCTGTAGTATTGAGGATG
Source organism: Typopeltis vanoorti (assembly GCF_054136105.1). Taxonomy (NCBI): domain Eukaryota; kingdom Metazoa; phylum Arthropoda; class Arachnida; order Uropygi; family Thelyphonidae; genus Typopeltis; species Typopeltis vanoorti. The sequence goes on along the minus strand of NC_143564.1, from coordinate 81,482,167 downwards.
GGCTGGCAATTTGGGATTTAGCCGACCAAACTGTATTCTTATTGGCTTAAACCAAAATAAAAAATGATGGTACAACATGACAGAATTTCATGCCAGCTGGGACATCACCCAGTTAAACAAGGCTCCTGTTGTTTTCGCCAGGAACCAGGGCAAACAGTGAAAAGTCAGCTACTGGAACAAATCCTAAAACTTACCGCAACTCCACATCAGAGTTCAAGATTGGTACTATCAACATAAGAAGCCTGAATGGCAAAGAAATGAAGCTAGCTGAGGAATTGGATAAGTACAAGATCGACATAATATGGGTGACTGAAACAAAAAAGACAAAAACTGGTGAGATCTTTCTGAGCAATAAATACAAAATGTTATATTCAGGCAATGACAATCAAGGAAAAGAAGGAGTAGCCATAGTATTCAACACTAAATATGAAGCTAGTCTTCTTGAATGGCAGGCACTCTCAAGTAGAGTGGTGTGGGCAAATATCAGAATGGGGAATTGGGCAATGAGACATTTGTGAATATGGTCCCACAGAAGGTTCTACTAAGGTAGAAGTGGAGGAAATTTTTTGAGGCTTTAGAGAAAGCAACTGACGCAATGAAAAAGGAAAAGTTAGTTGGGGATCTAAATAGTAGAGTAGGAAATGATTGTCAGGCATACAAAAATATTTTGGGAAAATTTGGAGAAAAGAGCAAAGCTAATAATAATGTCAAATACCTGTTGGATTTCTGCTCAGGACATGGACTGGTTATTAATAACACCATGTTCCAACATAAAAATGTGCACAAATTCACATGCAGAGAAGAGGCAAGGAATAAAAAAAGTCTCATTGACTATGTTATTGTTGATAGTGATGTTTTCTCCCTGGTGCAGGACACCAGAGTGTACAGAGGATTTGAAACTGGAAGCGATCACTATTTAGTCTTGTGCAGGATAAAATTGAATTTCATATTGAAAAGAATAACATGTAAGTTTTAAAGCGAATAAAAGTTGAGCAGCTCTCAGATGTGAACTGTAGACTAAAATACACAAAGATAATTGAAGAAAAAAATGAAAGAGTTTGAGAACAGGAACCAAACCTTGGAGATTCAGATGCAAGCAATGAAGAAAACCCTAATTGATTCAGCCAGAGAGGCATGTGGTGAGGTTGTCTGCAAGGAGAGAAAAATCAGAACTCCATGGTGGACACAGGAAGTTAAAGAGGCAGTGAAGGAAAAGAAGAAAGCATATCAAAATTTCCTGGCAAATAAGTCAGCTTTTGCTCTTAGAGAATACAGAGACAAATGCAAGAATGCTAAACACTGTGTAAAACTTGCTAAACAAAAGTCATGGGAGGACTTTGGCAAGAACATAGAAAATAAATCAAGAAGGTCGCAAGATATTCTGGAGTTTGTTAAAGAAGCTCAGAAATGGAGGAAAGAGTGCTGTAAAAAGGAATTAGAGATAAAGGGTGACATGAAAACAGGAGAAAAAGATATCCTTGAAGTATGGAGTAATTACTTTGAAATATTGCTAAATGAAACAATCAGTGATGACAGCACAGTGGTAAGAAACACTCAACAGGCATGCAGTGAGGAATACATATCCACACTTGAAATAGCGATCAAAAGCCTGAAATATTGAAAGGCAGCAGGAGTAGATGATTTGACCAGAAATGCTCAAGTATGGAAGTATAAAAGTCTTACAGTGGCTGCACTGCATAGTTGAGAAAGCCTGGACAGAGGGACAAATTCCAAATGATTGGAGTAGAGCTCTCATAACACCCATACATCAAAAGGGAAATAACACCGAATGTGAGAATTACAGAGGTATTTCTCTACTGAGTATTCCTAGTAAGATATATGCAAGTATACTTGAGAAACGGTTGAGAAGGATTGTGGAAGAGAAGCTTGGTGAAGAACAAGCTGGATTCAGGGCAAATAGAGGTTGTCAGGATCAGATTTTCACTTTACTACAGATAGTTGAGAAATCATGGGAATATAACAAAGATCTGTATTTAAGTTTTGTAGATCTGGAAAAGGCATATGAAAATGCCAAGAGAGAGAGAAGCTATTGAGAAAATGCTACAGTTATATGGTGTCAATGGAGCATTATATCAAGCAATACTTAGTCTTTATTAGAGTTGTAAGTCCTTCTGTTCTAAGTGCTGACTTACAACTCTAATAAAGAAAAGTAGAGGAAGATGGTTTAATGTTAAATCTAGAGTCAAACAAGGATGTACATTATTCTCTCTGTTATTCATTATCTATATGGATCACATTATGAAGGAAAGTGGTATTAAACCTGATATTAAAATTGGAGATGTTAATCTCAGCTGTTTACTTTATGCAGATACTCTTATACTTTTAAATAAATCTGATAAAAGTCTACAAATTTCCCTAACTAAACTGAATAACTGTTGTAATAAATGTGGTATGAAGGTCAGCATTAACAAGACAAAGACAATGAAAATAGGCACAAGCATTGAAAACATCAACTGCAGTGTGAATAGAAAAACTATAGAACAAGTAAAACATTTAACTGTGTGGAAAGACTTATTATGTGTTCGTCACACATGTTGAATTGGATTTTAACGGTATTGATGCGAACACAGATTGAAAAGAAAATAACTATTTATTAACTTAAAAGCTAATATTTCGCTGGTATATATCCATCATCTTCATACAAACAAAGTTTGTTACAACAGCGAGACAACCACAATCCGGTGTAACAATGAGACTAGCATAAGTAATTGCAGCGTGCAACACAAGAATGAAGTCCTATTTAGGCACCATCTAAGTTTAAAAAAATGCTAGTCCAATTGGTAGTCTTTGAAAGTTTTGAAAAATAGTAGTCCAAAATTTTGAAAAAAAAAATAAAATAAATAAAATAATAATAATTTGGTCTTAGGATGACTGTCTCCCAAATCTTTGGTAGATTTATACAGCCCTACTTTTGGAATATGTTTTAAGGCTTCTGTTGATTCCAGGAACAACCTCTCTGACTTGTAGAAGCTTCTATGCAGTACTTTTTTTTTTCCCAATTGACCCTGTGTGCAGGGGTATCCAAAGCATGGTCTGCCAGATCCAACTTGCCATAGCGAAAGTGCCGAATATATTTTTTGTGTCCACTGAAGGGGGATGTCCACAGTTCTTCCTGTCTGTCCGTAGTAAGCTTGCTGACATGAACAGGGCACTTCACAGACTCCCTCACAGCAGAGCTAATCTCAGGTGGTACAGTCACTTAAACTGAATGGAGAGGAAAGATTAGCAAAACAAGTGGTCTCTGCCTGGCAGACAGGAAAAAGACCAAGAGGAATGTCAAGATATAGGCAGATTGATACAGTAAAAAGTGCCTTAGAAGACAAAAATATAAGATCTGATAATGTCGGAGTCCTGACAGGTAACAGATTAATTTAGAGGAAAATTGTAGATAGGAAATTAGTAATGATGTTAGTTTTTCATGTAGTACTATCATATCCTGTACACTCTTTGAGAAATTTGCACATGTTAAGAATTTGATGATGATGAACTACTTTAAAGGTTTAATTTAAATCATTTGAAGTTTCGGTGTCTTTAATATATAAAAATATATGTGAAAGTATATATATATAAATATTTAGCTTCAAGGAAATTATTTCATATCAACCTATTTTTATCGAATTTACCAGGTAAACTGATTTACCAGTAATGCAATCCCTAGTTACACTGACTGAAAACAGCTGAATTAAATTCTGTAAGCTGTGAAAATATACTCCAGTCAGCCTGTTTAATGATTGACCAAGACATCCATGAGGGTTAACTGTTTTTCCCTGATATGTTGTTTTCTTCTTCTCACATGAAATAAAGAAAATGAGGAAAAGTGATATGGAACAGATTGTGAGATCTACTTTAGAATAAGAAATGGACAGCCTATATGAAAAAGTACTGCTTCCATTATTCAGAGGAACAAGGTCATTATTTTCAAACATTTGTTCAACAATCTGGCTTATTCCAGCATGTTCAATTATGCTAACCTGCATGGTATTATGTTCATTAAAGCTTCCCATAAAATACATAAGAGAAGGCAACATAAGATTATCAATGTCTCTGAGTGACAAGTTCTTTTACCAGGAAGGAAAGCAAATTAAATTTGAGAAGAAATAATATTCCCATTCTTGTTTTCATTCTTATTTGATCTTTTGTGGGCAAACAAAAAGGTGTGCACACAAAACATCTTCACATGGTAACTCAGTAAAAGAAAATAGCTGTTAAAAGGACACCCTCCGAGCTGGAGTAAATGCCAACTAGACATACTAGGTAGCAGATGATCTTCACTGCTCAGTGAAACATCACCACCACCGCCTTCCTTGTGGGGGAACCTGAAGTGACTATTGTCATATTGCCATTTATCCAGAACTACCCTCATCTTGAAGGGTACAGCAGAAAAGCAGTTCTACAGTCTGCCTGCCAGATACCGTATAGGACTGAACTCAATGGCAATATGTTTTGGGACTTCCTAATGAGCTGAGCCATAATCATAATGCTACAGAACCCCAAAGCAGGTGTAACAGCATGCAAGAGGCAGTGTTAAGGCCATGTTAAGTTAGGGAGATTGGACGATCTTTGTATGGGAGATGTCAAAAGACAGTATCTCCTCCCACAGTATGTTCTCTTGCTTTTTTTTTTTTAATTTCTTTTTACCTCTGAAATATTAATCAGTAAACCTAAATAAACAGTCAACTGTAGATAAAACAAACCACCCCCAAAAATAAAAACTTTTTTTTGAAAATTTTATAATAAAATTTTTTTTTCTACATACCAACATTCATGGTATAAACAGCAATCTTAATGACATGCACCATCACCTAAAGATATCCAAACCATTTTCTGTTTTTCACTTAATCCCAAATCTGCCACAACCAGTACTGCCCATCTTAAATGTCCAAACTTGTATTATTCCTTCTGTCATGAGGATGGTACCTATGCTTTTGTATGATCTGACATTCCTTAACAGAGGATGCCTTATATTGAATCTCTCCTTCCTGATCCTCTGTGCCTTAAGATCTCCCAACCTCATTATGTCTCATTCATCTAATGTCTCTGTCATTCCCCCAATTTTGAAAATCATTCTGAACTCTTTGAAGTCTTATCCTTAAAGGAAGATTTTTTTGTAATCCAAATCCCATAACAATGAGGTAATCTTCCTTGGTGAGTGCAAAGTCATCAACTGATTCCCATACTCCAACTTTACTGACTAAGCTAAAAAAAAAAAGTGGAGGTATCTTCTGTGAGCAATAACTAAAAGCATATCATTCATTTCCCAACTAGAATTCATGACAATCCTCTCCACTCACTCAACACTCTGGATATTTCCTTAACCAGGTACACTGTTGAGGTGACCAATCCTCTTGGTAACTCAGATCACAATGTCATTCAAGTTCCATTTCTAGTGGAATGTCATTCTCTCAGACATTAATGATCTCGTGTACTTTGGCACTATAATGCCAAGTGGGAAGATCTAAGATTTTTACTCTCCCTTTCCACTGTCAGCAAACTGTTTCCATTTCCAAATCCAGATACTTGTGATCTTATAGAAGTTATCTATGTTGGAATGAAGGTCTTTATTTCTCACTCTTTTTATCTCAAGCTAATTCAAATCCTATATCCAAGCCATGATTTTCCAAAATGCATACCTGGGTGGTCCAAGAAAAGAAATCTGATGGTAAGTAGCTTGAGATAAAAACTCCAGCTTCATTCAGAATCTATACTCCTGAATCATTTGCAAGTTCATCTGTTTATATCTCTGTAATGAGACTGTTGCAATTTGTTTATCGCTTTAAAGAGACTTTTTTTTTACACTGAGTGTTAAGTAAATTTACAAGAGTTCGATTCAATTGGTGCAATAAATTTTAACTTCATTATTTTCAGAATACATGAATTAACTCAAATCAAATTAAAAAACATATATATATTTAATGAAACTGAATAAAACTATATGTAGGGTGATTCAGAACTCTTGGGCCAAACTTTAAGGGGTGATAGAACACACCTAAACAAGCACTTTGTCATACAATGCATAGTCCGAACTCAGGTGGTGAAGTGCTAGAGGGCGCTTTCCAGTGAACACTTATAAGCGCTGGTTTTTGCAGTCGCCATTATTTCTACTGTGGAGTGCAAAAAGGATGGATTCTTTCACAAATCAGGAGAAGGCTGACATGCATCTCATTTATGGAGCTGCAGACGAGAATACGAGGGAAGCCCAAAGACTGTACCAAGAGCGCTTTCTGACCAGACGCGTGCCTGATCGTAAAACCTTTCAGCGATTGCATCGGTATCTCAGTGAAATGGGCTCCTTTGTCAGTGGCATGCAAGGTGTGTAAGGACGGCATGTGTTACAGAGGAAATTCTACGTAGGGTTGCAGATTGTCCCGAATGTAGCATGCAAGCAAGTTCCCATGCCGTACATGTGCCCCAATCGACGGTGTGGCGAGTTCTACGAGATGAACGATTACTCCCCTACCATGCAAATTGCCTTGACACCTGCAGATTACCGTCCTCGTGTGGATTTTGCACAGTGGTTCCTGCAGCAGACTGCAGTGCAGCCAGACTTTCATGCACATCTTATCCACTGACGAATGCACCTTTTAATATCCACAATTATCATGTGTGGGTGAGCAGAAATCCAAACACCACATGTCAACATTCGTACCAGTGGCATTTCTCCATAAATCTTTGGGCTGGAATCGTACATGACCATTCGATTGGCCCATACCTTCTGCCAGCATGACTGAATGGGAGAACGTATCTCGTATTTTTACAAGAGGTATTGTCAGAAATACTGAACCCTGTTCCAGCAAACATTCAAACATGTATGTGGTTCCATCACGATGGAGCATCACCCCATTTCGGCGTGGATGTGCAGAACGCGTTGGATGCAACATTTCCAGGACGATGGATTGGTCGGGGTGGTCCCGTCGCTTGGCCGCGACGATCGCCCGATCTCTCATGTCTGGACCATTCCCTATGGGGCCATATGAAAAGCCTGATCTACGATAGCCCCATTGATTCCAATGAGGACTTTATTACCAGGATTTCTATTGCCGGTGTATGAGAAATGCCTGGCGTTTTCGCCAATCACTACATCGAAGGTGTGAAGCCTGCATTAATGTTGGTCGCTCTTTTGAGCAGTTTCTGTAATTTGTTCAATAAAATTCTTTAATTTTTGTTCTGCAATTTCTGCAATTGTTTCAAATCTCCTCTGTCATTCATGTGTTTCTTCATTTCCTGACACAGTAGTTGCTAACCCCTAGCGCTTCACTGCTTGAGTTCGGACCATGCATTGCATGACAAAAAGTGCTTGTTTGGGTGTGTTCTATCACCCCTTAAAGTTTGGCCCAAGAATTCTGAATCATCCTGTATAGATGGTAAATATATTTAAATTAATAACTATCTGGATCCAAGGTCTTCCTGAATAAAACTATATTTTTGAGATCTGTATCATTAGAGGATAAAGTCATCTGTCATTGAACTGACTGAATATTTTGTTTTTCACAATGTATTCCTACATACAATAAATGTTCATTAGATTCAGTTCTTTATTAATCATTTTCTCAAAATATAAACTTAACTTCCATGGGACTATGTAGTGTTTCCTTATATAGCATATATTTTTCCATTCATGTTCATTCACTCTTTCACTGAGAGGATTCACTTTGCTAAAATTCCCTTTTCAGAATCCTCTATTAAATTATTCTAAATGCAATGTTTTCAAAAACTAGCTAAAATGAAATTCTCTGGTCTGCATTCTCAAACTTCCATTCCTTCTTTTGTTTCCCCGTTACCCAGGTACTGCATGCTTTGTCAGCTGTCAATCACCCATCAATCTCTTTGGAGAGTATGAATACTTGTTTAACTAAAAAGCAAACAAGAAGTTAGTAATAGCTGACATGTTATTGTTGTTGGCAAAAAGGGAATGTCTTTAGGATGAACAACATATCACAGTGTACTTAACAAATGTGAATTATAATAAAGAACATTGAAATTATTACAACTATCAGATATCAAGAAAGTACAACAGTTTTTACATACTTTACATTTATTTCTTTAACATAAATATCAAATTCTTATCAGGCACATGGCAAGTGCCGATCATACATGGTTACAAAACTGAAACCAATAAAATTCTACTATATAAGAGCAAATTGTAAAAAGATTCATAATTATAAAGTATGATTATTTTTACATATCATTAACAGAACTAGGTTTGACTTTGAAAGGCCTAAATGTAGAAAACTCACCACTTATGACTGTGATAATTGTCTCCTTGTCCCAGCATTTCTCCATCTGTATGTCTTCCATTTTATTGCCCAGATGGTAGAAATGCAATACCACCTAAAAATAAAGCTCATCATTTGGAATCATTCTTCTAACTCCAGAATGGATGATGAAGGCAAATCACTTCTATCTTTACTTGGATCAATGCATCAATATGCCTCCTGGGACCTTCTGCCAGAAAGATATCAGAAGAATCTCGAACAACCTGGACACTAAAAAAAAAAAAAAAAAAAAAGGCTTCTCGTCCTAATGGAATCCTGCCAACTGTGCACAAGAGATGTGCTCCTGAACTAATACCTGTTCTTTATCATCTATATATGATATTATATTCAGCTGGTGTACACCCTACAGCATGGTAGCAAATCCATATATAGTCAATTCAAAAAAAAAAAAAAAAAGTTGATGTATCTATCTTCAAACTATCAACCTATTCTGCTCACCTCAGTGTTGTTTAAACTAATACAGAAAGTCATCGATAATGAACTTGAATACCTAGACAAGCGTTAACAAATCAGTGACTACCAATATGGATTTCACCAGTCAAGTTCCACAGCAGATCTCTTCATCTATATCACCCACCTCTAATAGAGTTTAGCACTGAGGACTTCTGAGGCAGTTCACTATTTGTAATGGCAAAAAGGGGTTTCCTCTTTAGCAATTTTTCTATTAATGTAGATGTTCCTTACTGTTCTCTTATTTTACCCATATACATGACCTGCTCTCATTAACATTAAACATTCTGAAAAGGGTTTGAAGTTAGTGAGAACAGTCTCATAGTTGTTCAAGCCTTCAAGTTATTCCTAGTCTTTACTGGCATAATCACATAAGTCTATAGTATCTACCACATATAGCATTTGCCACATCAAGTCCATAGTACCTACATTACTTTACATCTGTGCAATTACTTACTCTGTACAAATCTCATATCCATCTAACCTTGAAATCCTGCTCTTATATTTGAGGTGGTGCAACTAAAACCAATCTAAAATTCTGTTGACCTCCGTGTTTATATTAATGAAGTTGTCTTTGAATTCTAACAGTACTCATTGTGTTTGTATGAGCAACTAGTTCACTGAGTGTGAAACATAATCAAATTCAATGTACTTAATATGTATCATTCTGCCTCAGGTGATTTTAGTTGACACATATCAGACAATTAATATTAAATCTGATCATATTTTCTTTTCTGTTCATTTTAATAAAACGAAAGGTGTATTTAGTGAAATATCAGCATAAAACTAGTATATGTTATTTGGAAATATACCGCAGCTGGTATGCAATTCCAACTAAAATGGTACAATAAGTGTTTAATAATTATAGAAGTTTGAATACCAACATACTTTACAAAGTATAATCAGAGAACTAAGATGAGAGAAAACTACTTTCATATACACTGCTTGGTATTTTTAGAACTTTATTTTTTCTTCTTTACAAGCCAGAATAAGGAGAGAAAAAAAGAAAACAAATTCATACTTCAGACTCATTAGCTTTGAAATAGTTAGCACATAAAATTAATGGTGTGGATGATGAATAATTCTACATAAATCAATAATAGGTCACAAAATGAAGTTTAAGAAATCCTACATTATGGTAAGTTATATTGCACTTATCCTTAAATCTATTCTGTCTGTCTATTCTTATAAAAAGTTTTGTAATTAAAACTTCAAGACTGAAAACTTACCAGTTGAGTCATTTAAATGTTTCAGACTTCCTAAGCTGGTAGCAGAACTGCGAACAATGCTTCTGACTCTACTTCGAAATGCATCAGAAGCAGAAAAGTCCACTTCTCCAAAGCGTAAATTCCTCAATGGGCGCTCCTCTTTTTTTTGGAATCATTAGAAAAAGAAAACAGGGAAGAGTAAATATATTTCCATAGGCAGTTATTACTTTCATATTGTAAAATTTCATTTAGAACAATAATGAACTTAAAATACATTAAAATGCTCATTTCCTCACACAAGCACTAGAAGGAACACCCACCTGCATCAGAGGCTGTTGTAACCTATGCAATATCTGTTTATCATCTTTTTATGAAGCGCACACACACACACACACACACACACACACACACACACACACACACACACACACACAGTGGACATTCTATAAACACCTGCCTAATAATCCTTCAGCTCTGAAAACTGGAGAAATTTCTTGACACTGCTTCTGCATGAGAACAGATGCATTCAGTTAGAATACATCTATGAGGACAAGGCAGCAATTCTCAATCGCAGGAGCATGGAAAGATGTAGTTCTATGTGCCCGACTTTATTCTACATCACTCAGTAAATGTTTAGTGAGATTCAGATACAGTAACAAAGCATGCCAATGAAGCAGAGAGAGAGAGAATTGTGCTAGGAATTGTTTGCATTCCTAGCACAATTCATTTGTAATATGAATACTACAGCAAGATATATATATCTTTCATCAATATACAGTGGTGCCTTGGTTAACGACGGTAATCCGTTCCAGGATTGCCGTCGTTAACCAAAACCATCATTATCCAAGGCGCAATTCCCCATAAGATTTAATTGAAAATCGATTAATTTGTTCCGGCTCCTCCCCACAACCATAGTACATATTAAAAATGCAGATAAAACTCATTTAAAATGTTATAAAAATATGATAAATATCATTTATTTATTATACAGTATATGTATTTGCTACAAAAAAATTAACATTAATAAAATGAATTGTTCATGAAAACAATTTTTAATTATCAGTCTTCACCAGAAGGACAATTGGGCTCACTTCGGAGTTTCTTGACAAATGAACCTGTAAAAAAACATGTCTAGAGTTGTTTGCTTCTGCCTCTTTTTTAAAATGTTTCTGAAAAAACTGCATGGACTTTTCATTAAATAGATCTTCAATTCTGATAGCCTCAGATTTGTTTGGATTCCATTTCATAGCAACATTTTGAACTTCCTCCCACTTTGCCAAAACATTTTTGATTTTAGCAGTCGTAATTTGTTCTTTCTCTCCATCCTCATCTTCAGATGAAATTCCCATTTCCTTTTCTTCACATTGCTGCTTGAAAAGTTCTTTTAGCTCGTCAGTAGTCAGTTCTCGGTCATGAATCTCCAATAATTCTTCAACATCTTCTTCCTCTACTTCCAAGTTAAGATCATGAGCAGTCCACAATATCCTTTACCAATTTGTGTCCTTCATATGAAGTTTCTTCATTACGAAAGGAAGGACACAGTTTCCTCCATGCTGCTTTGAGACATTTCATTGTTACTTCTTGCCAAGCCTTTACAATTAGCCTAATTGCTATGACAATGTTGAATTCTTCGTTCCAAAATTTTGTTAGGGTTATGTTGGTAGCCTCACACACGCACCGGATAAAAAGTGCCCTTGTGTAAAGTTTTTTAAAATTTGCAATTATCAGCTGATCCATAGGTTGAATCAGAGATGTAGTCTTGGGAGGAAGAAAAATCACCTCGATAAATCTAATTCCTCTGGTAGCTCTTCTTGTATGCCCGTTGGATGGCCAGGTGCATTATCCAAGGTTAAAATGGCTTTTAGAGGCAGATGGTTTTGCTCAAGATAGGCTTTGATAGTTGGTCCAAACACTCTGCGAATCCAGTCTCTAAATTCTATTTTTGTGACCCAGGTTTTGCTGTTAGACTTCCACAAAACACCGAGATTGGATTTAGAGACATTAAACTTTTTGAATGCTCGGGGATTCTCTGAGTGGTAGATTAACATTGGTTTTACCTTGCAGTCTCCACTTGCATTTGCTGCTAAAAGCAATGTTAACCTATCATTCATGTTTATGCCCAGAAAGTGTTTTTTCTTCTTTTGTGATAAATGTCCTGTTGGGACATTTATCAACCTTTGCTACCTTTGAAATCATCATCATCTACCTCAGAACTTGATCCCGAAGTCTTCTTTTTCAAATCTTCCAAAATAACCCAGTCTCATCACAATTGAAGACTTGTTGAGGTAGGTATTCTCCTTCTTCTATAATTCTTGTAACGCTATTGAGAAATTTATCTGCTGCTGCTTTGTCAGCACTAGCTGCCTCTCCGTGTCTGACCACACTATGAATTCCTGTTCTTTTTCTAAAGTTGTCAAACCAACCTCTGCTACCTTTGAAATCATCATCATCTACCTCAGAACTGGATCCCGAAGTCTTCTTTTTCGAATCTTGATAAATCTGTTAGCTTTCTGACAGATTGCATTTTGAGATATAGTATCGCCTGCCATTTCTCTTTCTTTGATCCAAATTAGTAATAGATTTTCCATTTGCTCAAAAAGAAGCCCTCTGGCATTCAACCGTGAAGTTTCCTTAGCAACCTTAGCTACCATAAGTTCTTTCTTAGCCAAAATGGTTGATATTGTAGAATGACTGGTTTCATATATTCGAGCTAGCTGCATAACTTTCACACCTTCATGATGTTTTGCTATTATTTCTTTCTTCTGTTCAATAGAGAAAATTTTTCTGTTTTTTTCCCCTTCACTAGCTTTCTTTTTGGGACCCATTTTGTCACACAGTAAAAAAATTCACTCTATTAAAAAAAATATGCAAAATACGGTATTATTACAAATTGTACAACACTAAGACAAGGGATACAAAAACACATTGTCACCTGAAAATAAAAGTAAAAGTTCAAAAAAAAAAAAAAAAAAAAAAGCTTTTTGAAATGAAAGTTAACAGTTAAATTCGAAACCTGCAATTTTTAATTTAGTGCATTTTGCTTGTAAGGTGACGATATTAGATACAGTACTTACCGTAACTTACACTGATTAGCAGCTTATAGATACAATGATTATTATACAGATGAGATTTGATTTTGCCTTTTGATGGCGAATGAACAGTGACATGCACCCGCCGATTTATTGTCCATATGAACCAACACATAAAAAATAAATGCTTAAATACTCATTTTCGTCATAAAATGCATTTATAACCACAAATTTTAAAATAAAGCACAGTACACTACAAGAAAAGAAACAATAAACGGAAAACGTAAACAGCTGGCTATGATGGGTCAAACATCACAGCTATGTCGCGCGGCTCTTCTCTATTCGACAATGTCTTCCCGCGCATGGCTGAGTGCAATCGGAAAATTCCGGTTTTTTAGATCGGATAGAGGTTCACATAATCGAGAGTCATTAACCAAAGCCTGTGTCATTAACCAAGAGATTTTTTTCTTCTAGCCACTCATCATTAACCAAGTACGTCGTTATCTGAGGCCGTTGTTAACCAAGAATGATATAATCACGTAATCACAAGAAAGATATTTATTTAACCAAATATTTCGGTCTGGAAATAGCAGACCATCGTCAGTGGTATTACAAGAACAGTTTAAAAAATACAAGCTAGAATACTAACAATACATCGTTAAAATTAGAACACGCCACGTGATGTTATATCACTAAGTATGAAACGGAATATTTTGAAGTAGAAACATGATAGAATTTGCTATTAAAAAAAAAAAAATTAATGAGTAATCTTGATTAGACTTTCCAAGATTTTTGATATAGATATACAGTCATTATGATTCAGGTTGGGGCGATGGAGCAAGGCCTCCACGCTTTCCTTGAACAAACATTCGAACCTATAACGGGATCTATGTAAGAGGCGATTCCTGGACCAAAGGATGCTGTGGTCAGTTTCAATCCCGTGTTGAGCCAATCCAGACTTTTCAGGTTTGTTGTGAAGAATGGATGATCGATGTTCTTGGACTCTTTTTTCAAGAGAATGTCCAGTTTGTCCAAAATAAGAGAGATCACAGTTGCATGGAATTTGATAAACTCCAGGAAGAGATAAAGTTGAGCTTTGTGGAGGATTATAAGAATTGAGAAGACGTTGAGTACTTTTTTCAGAAAAGCCACTGAGTTTCATGTGTTGTTGGATAGTAGAAAGTTCTTTCTGTAGATAATCAAAAGTAGAAGAATTAGTTTTGGCTCTTCTGATGAGGCATTTTATAATTCCTGTTTTTCGACATGGATGATGGGCTGATTCTTTAAGAATATAAAGACCTGTGAATGTTGGTTTCTTGTATACTGTAGTTGTAAGAATGTGTGGGGCACCAAAAAAAATTGTCAAATTCATCCAAATAAAGGTGATATGTGAGTACTGGCATAGCTTTCAATTAGTACATACTATACATCCTAATTTAATGAAAATTATCATCATTATAGCCATTCTTGATCTATCAGCCTTTGATCTGAAGAGAATTAGACTTAATTATTATTCACCTCTGGCAGAGATTATCCTATATCATAATTTTAAAGATGCCCATCTTGTGTAAACTAAATTCTAAAGCTATGGCAACCAAACAACCTTGCAACCCAATATTTCCACATAAATGATGAAAAATGCTGACAGTTTATTTTTCACTTGGTTAGACTATAATAAATTTAGTTTAATCCTTTATCCAAGTGTGATCAAACAACGTTTGCACCTGAAAGTATCTTCAGGACTGGGGTAAGGTGGTACAACACTGAGCAACTCATTGCAAAGGTGAAGCAAGCTAACATCGCTCCTATCTCAGTATCTCCCATAATGCAAAACACATATCATTGCAGATATGTCTAATGTTATGCATTAAGGGAAGGGCCACTACCCAGACTAGTTTCGACCTTTATTGAGGTCTCTTCAGTGGGAGCTAGGCCCAAGTGGAGATACTAGGCAGAAGCATTAGCAAGGTCATCTCTACCTATAGGAGTTGCCAAACGGTGTGCCACCTTTTTAATAAATTACTCTGGATTTAGAGAAAGATGTTGAAAGTTTATTTTTCACTTGGTTAGACTATGATAAATTTAGTTTAATCCTTTATCCAAGTGTGAGCAAACAAAGTTTGCGCCTTTGGGTTTGGCTCCCACTGAAAAGACCTCAATAAAGGTCTGGGTAATGGCCCTTAATGCATAACATTAGACATATCCGCAAGGATATGTGTTTTGCATTATGGGAGATACTGAGATAGGAGTGATGTTAGCTTGCTCCACCTTTACAACGAGTTTCCTGGTGTTGTACCACCTTATCCCAGTCCTGAAGATACTTTCAGGCGCAAACTTTGTTTGCTCACACTTAGATAAAGGATTAAACTAAATTTATTATAGTCTAACCAAGTGAAAAATAAACTTTCAACATTTTTCTCTAAATCCAGAGTAATTTAATAAAAAGGTGGCACACCCTTTGGCAACTCCTATAGGTAGAGATTACCTTGCTAATGCTTCTGCCTTGTATCTCCACTGAATAGACCTCAATAAAGGTCGAAACTAGTCTGGGTAGTGGCCCTTCCCTTAATGCATAACATTAGACATATCCGCAAGGATATGTGTTTTGCATTATGGGAGATAGTAGTGATGTTAGCTTGCTCCACCTTTGCAACAAGTTGTCCAGTGTTGTACCACTTTACCCCAGTCCTGAAGATACTTTCACATTATTGCTCACACTTGGATAAAGAATTAAACTAAATTTATTACACATAACTGAATCTGAAATAATTTTGGGTATATTCTTTGAACCAAATGTCTCAAGATTTACCTTAAAGAAATGCATTATTCACTATGCAGAGTATATCCAAAAGCCAAATTACTGAATGTTATGAAACACCTTCCAAAAAACTAATTTTTGCATTTTTTCTGTGCAAAGAGGATTGGGAGAGGGTGTATTTGATAAGCAGAGGTCTCCATACTGTTGATTTTCAGGTAAGACCATATGATTGGAAATAAATGTCTTACAATTAATTTATTAACTTTATTGTTTTCAGTGCCGTTATAAAATTCTTTGTAAAAGAAGGTTTAATGCCAAAAGAAATTCAGTTGAAGTTCATAAAAGTGTATGGCACTCTTCTCCTTCATTTTCGCCAATTAAGAAATGGGCTGCTGAGTTTAAACATGCCATACCAGCCTTGAAGATGATCCACATGAAGGACATCCAAAAAGTGTAACACCACCAGAAATCACTGATTAAGTGAATGATATGGTATTGGATGACCGGCGAATCAAAGTGCGTGAAACTGCTGAGACTATAAGCATTTCAAAAGAACGTGTATGATATATTTTGCATAAAGAATTGCATATGCAAAAGCTTTGCACAAGATAGGTGCCATGCTTGCTCACAGCAGATCAAACACACTCTCGCATGAAAATTTCTGAACAGTGCTTGGAGCATTTTAACAAGAATAAAATTGATTTTGTTTGTCGATTTATTACTATGGATGAGCAGTCAAAACAGTGGACAGAAGCTGGTTGTTCAGCACCAAAGAAGACAAAGTTAGTTCCATCAGCAGGAAAGGTCATGGCATTGGTGTTTTGGAATGCTAAAGGCATTTTGTTATTAATTATCTTGAAAAGGGTAAAACAATAACCGGGGTATATTATTCTGATCTTTTAACCAGACTAGATGAAAAAAAAAATTCACAAGAAAAGACCTGGTTTGCAGAAGAAAAAAAATCATCTTTCATCAGGCCAATGCACCTGCCCACAAGAGTGTTTTGGGAATGGGAAAATTAAGGGATCTGCACTATGAATTGTTGGAACATCCACCCTATTCCCCAGTTTCAGCTCCCTCTGACCTCCATCTCTTCCCAAAACTAAAACTCTTCCTTGCTGGTCGGCGTTTTTCTTCGAATCAAGAAGTGATTGCAGCTGTAGAGGGGTATTTTGCAGATCTTACTGAGAACGACTCCAGGGATGGGATAATGGCGCTAGAGCATTGCTGGAATAAATGTATTAGTCTCAAGGGATATTATGCTGAAAAATAATTTTGAAATTATAAATTCGCTTTTTCATTGTTAGGCCGAGAACTTTTCAGACCACCCTCGTACACATATTGTTTATACCGTGAAGCATTGTTATAAATATATACTCTTATGAGTATGAAATACTTGGATTAAATGTTAATTAATCCTGGAATCTTCCTGTCTTTTACTTCTTTCAATGTTAAATCTGTGTCTTCAATAGAGAAATATCTTGAAAATATCAATTCTGATGGACAAATTAATTTTAGTTGGTAAAATTCTCTTCAACGCATTCACATCAGGGATCATAGCTCTCTCACCATGAACCTAACCATCTGGCGAAGTGGAATTATTGACAATTTCATTCCTGCATATTGTCGGGCATGCCACTATTCTTTCTGAAAAGAATATTCTTTTTTAATCCCCCCCCCTTCCCCATCTGGGATTGGTTTCTTTGATTGTAACTAATCCTACATGGGGGGGGGGTTTAAAGAAGAATATTCTTTTAAGAATATATTAAAAAACAATAAGTAAAGAGAATGATATATTTGATTATTAGTTACTATACTTGATTTACTAGCATAGCAGAATGGCAAATATAAGAAAGAGAAAGAATAGGCATGAATAAAAATACTTTCAGTACTGTAAAATGGATTTTGAATAATTTACATCTATGATATTATATGTGTGCTTGTGTTATAATTGTCTTCAGGGTGGATTGAAGAATATGTGATCCTAGAAAAACTCTAGACTTTCAATATGCATTTATAATGGACATAAAAAAAACCAAAAAAAACTTATGAATAGATGGAAAGGGATTTGTGAAATATAAATTGCTAACTAATAAGAAACAGCAACTGTATACATTGCTACCTCAGTAAATAACTATAGGAAAGAGCTTATCCTGTGATCTAATAATGCTGATCGAGTGATTCATGAGGGTGTAGCAGGAATACATGTGGGTTGATGGAGGAAGAAATCATCTTGTACGATTTATTATGCTTATGTATTTCTTTTTTTATATATATATATATATTTTTTTTTTCACTTTATTTTTGGATAATTCTTTTATTTACTAATGATTGCTGTTTTTTACATTGTAGTATGATATATACATAAATAATTTTGTTCTTAATAAGTTTAATTCTTGGAATTCACTTGTCTACCTTGAGTTTCACAATTCTGAGTTGTAGACAAGCACTGATCTGCATATCTGTTAGTTTCTCTTACCATAAATGCCATTAAGTATCATTTAGAAATGCACAGTACACTGCAGATGGATTTTCTGCATCGAGTGGTAAAAGTAGCTCATCTTCATCTTCTCTACTGTAACAAATGGAATCTGGTAAGTAACATGGCAGTACAGGTTCAGGACCAGATTCCATTCGTTCGAAAGTGAAAATTCAGAAACCTTACTTTGTGAAATATCTTCCTCATCAGATGAGGAACTGCTCTGTAAATAAAATACCTGATTGAAATCATTATCCGAATTATTCACTACATCTTCAAAAATTCGAACTTCATTAGGTGCAGTTTTTTTACTTTTTTTGACAGCAGCTCAGAAACTCTTCGCTAGAACATGTGGATTTCCCACATGTTTCTAATTTGTTGGCTTTCATTAGATGCATTCTTCTTCTTATAGAATATAGAAGGATTCATTTTCAGTTAGAAATCGATAAATTTTTACTCCCTAATTATATACTGTCTGTGTGGTTAGCCTAGTGGCTATGTGCTTTGCAACCATATGCCTGGGGAAGAGTGTCCTAGGTTTGATTCCCATCAATGATGTGAGGAGCTTAAGGATCTTCTTCAGCCATAGCCAAGTTAGCAGGTCTTGAGCGTGGACAGCAGGGTTTTTCCCACTAGTTTATCCGGGGTTTTCCATCCTGCAAGCAGGCAAACTGGCCCTGTGTCTGTAGCCTGAACACATGCTTCAGTCACAAGATATAGTACAGCAAGGAAGGCAATGGGGAAACCACCTTGGTCATAATCATTTCCCTAGTATGGTAGCATATAGCTACCCCTCCCCCAAGACGTATGGCTGAGGGAATAGAATAGAATAAATACTTCTAATGTATCCTCTGCAGTGGTATCAGTCTACCACTTTTCATCAACTAATATCAACCTTCTACAGTCATTCTTTCTTCTAGTTGACATATTCTGAAAGAATTGAGATTTTCCTTAGCTTGATTAGTCAATTGCCAATCATGTTGTACTTGGGCTATACTTACCAAGTCACATTCCTAGCCTGCTCTTTATACTTCTTATACAAATGATTACTACTATTCTCTTTATGTTATGCTTTCTTGTTCCAGAATGTATACTTAATCTCTCATTTCGTCCATTTTATATCTATTTAATCTTCTGACTTTCAAAATACACTGACATCAATACTGTTAGAGTTCTTGATTAATATGCTTAAATGGCATTAGTGCTCTCCTTTCCACCTAATTCCTCATTCTCTTGAGTATATCATTTCTTTACAGAAACCCTCATATGGCTGGCCAATATGCGGTTGCTCTCACCAAATGGAGAGAGAGAGAGTTTTCAAAATCTCACATAATTTTCTAATGAGATGATCAAATCCAAGATGCTCGATCCTCTTGTGCTTTCCATTAAATACTGTTGAAAGTAGTTGTCCTGCAAAACTTTAAGATGCTAATTTGCATGCTGAAGATTGCCATTTTTTCATTCATATTTTTTTATTATAATTCAAACCCTCATAATGATCATTCTTGTCTTGTTTGCTAAGACAGTTTTTGTCAATACATTTCTCTGTTGCACTCTCTCTACATTCTGATTACTATTTTAAACTGATTAAAGAATAATTCAAACTTCAACCTGTAAATTTCTACTTCACACCTCAACATATTGCCTCAGGACTGCTACTATTTCTCGCTTACATTTCCACCATGTGCAAGAAATAAGTGCTCTGCTATTATTAACAGCACTTCTTATCACACAAAAAAAAATATATATATAGCCTTCCAATTTCCATTCCTATAAGGGAATAATACCCAAAAATTGGAATGATTATTCCAAGTTTTGGACAAATGAACTCAATTAATGCAACAATAATATCTGTCCTCCCCATTTCTGATACATTTAACATTTGTAAACAGACACCACCACCACCACCATCACATTCCTAACAATATACTGCATAGTACACATTATTACTAATTTCATGTCAACAATTTTGCCCCATAGTGTACCACTTGTCAGCACCAGTGGTGAGCTATGGAAATTTTAACAAAGGGCTCACATCGTCGAACAAAAAAACAAGCCATATTTCACACAAAAACTCATTAATACAGCTTGTGTACAAATGCCAATCAAAAAGTATGAGGGGACAATCAACCTGTAAAGGCCATCATTTTTAAACAAATATTTCATGATCTAAACATGAAATATGTGTTAATTTGTTACATAAGAAAAACATTTTTAACTATCAAAATATAATAAGAATAAAATCTTTTATAATCGGACATGCAATAGTCCACATTTTTTATAAACAAAATAAATTTGTTTTGTTTGCGATAGAAATTTTTATGACAAACAATCTATAAATAATAAATATTATCTAAACACAATAATATCGAAATACCTTATATTTCTCTTTTGTTTTTATACTTCAAGTGATAATCAACAGTACCTATTTATTTTATAGTCCTATTTATTTTTATAGTCCTATTTATTTATGTGATTATCAAAGTGAATTCTTATTTGTAAAATGGTAGTAACAGTAACTATAATATTTTATTTAATAAAATCACTTTGTTAGGTTACCATATGAGTTTGTTGCTTAATATATTTTAAAAAATTAAGTTTTTTTTTTTTTTTAAATAAAAAAGTAAACAATACGAACAAGGGACTCACAAATTTCAGAAAAATTTAACAAAAATTTAGAAAAATTTAGCCTTATAGCTCAACACTGGTCAGCACCCAAATTAGTCAATCATTAGTCATCATGACAATATTGTTAGATCTTACATTACTGTCTACCAGGGCAGTTCTCATTGTATCAACTCACCTAGATGCAGGCCTTTCTATGAGTTTTTTCTGACATCCTGACATCAAATACCAGTTTTGCTAACCTTTCCTCTCCCATTTTGTTTAAGTGAACATGCTGACTAAGATTAGTTCTGCTCACATATTCTTGAATAATAACAAGATCAAATTCCTTCCTAGAGTCTTCATTTTTAATATGATTTTGCCAATGATGCCATCTGTTCATTCCCTAATTCCTCTAAGAACTCTCATATCTGTAGTGTTTGATCAACTATTTTTAACTCAACTCTCAGATCAACAAGTTAAAATTGCTTTGACCACTACCTTATAATGCTGTTAAAGTTCCAATTTTTCTCTTATTCTATATAAATTTATTTCACTGGCAACCTACCATGCCAGTTTTGCTTATTCTATTATCTATTTGCCATCTTCAATAAAAATTCTGCCTAAAAAGCAAAATATTTTACTTTCATGTTCCTGGCTATTTTCATAGTTTGGGTCTCTTTACTGCTAATTTTTATGCAAAATTTCGCAACATTTGTTATGATTATTATTCTACTTAGTTAAAGAATCTTCGAGACTTGCATAGATTTATGAGTACAATATCATCTGCATAAAGCAGAGAGCTAAGTCTGACATCTCCAATTCTGATATCAGGTTTAATACTACTTTTATTCATAGTGTTATCCATATCTTCTTCTTCTTCTTCTTCTGCAGCTTCTCCCACTTAAGTGGGGTCACTGTTGATGATGAGTCTCCTTCACATCCTCCTGTCTTGGACTGTCAACGCATCCAAGTTCTTCATCCTCAAGTCCTCTTCTACCAGCTCCCTTCATCTCTTCTTTGGCCGCCCACACTTCCTCCTTCCTTGCACATCCATCTGCATGACCCTTCTTCCCACATATTCGTCCTCCCTCCTCATCACATGACCAAACCATCTCAACCTTGCCTCCTGTATCTTCGCTCCTAAGTTCATAACTTTCACTGTTCCCCTCGCACAGTCATTTCTCAGACGATCCTTTCTGGTCACACCGCACATCCACCTAAGCATTCTCATCTCTGCTACTTCCATCCTGCTGATGTTATTTTTCCTCAGGGCCACAGTTTCTATAGCATACGTCATAGCTGGCCTCACTACTGTCCTATAGATTTTACTTTTCAGATTGAAAAGTAAAATTGAGGTAATAGTGTTATCCATATAGGTGATAAATAAGTTGAGATAGAATGTACCCTTGTGTCACACCTGATTTTACATCAAAATACCCTCATATACTTCCCTCAATTCTAATTTATAACTTAAACACAGACTATATATATTTATCAGTATAATTTCCATTTACCCTTAAAATTTCGCAACATTTGTTATGATTATTATCATAACAAATGAAAATATCAGAATGAACATTTTTCTCTTGGTACTTTGTCATTTTTTCCAGATCTATAACAGCTTAAATACAAATTATATTCTCATGGTTGCTCAACCATTTGTCATCATCAAAGCTTTGATAAGATCCCTCCTGGATTATTGTGCACAGATTTGGTCTCCCAGGTTCCAAGGGGATAAAGAAACTGTGAAAAGAATGTGAAGAAGAGTTACAAAGATTACATCTGGATTATGGGATTTAGATTATGAGGACAGATTGCGAGTATGAGGATTGCAGACTCTGATTAACAGGAGAAGAGGGGTGATATGACAGAGGTCTATAAACTTTTGAATGGGTGTTATAGGATATCAACTAATGAAATTTTTTGTTATATGGAAAATGAAGAGAGAACATGGGGGCATTAATGGAAGTTAAATTTATTTGCAGTCAAAAATGTCTGTAAGGGTATGTGCTTTGCATTATGGGATACTAAGGCAAGTGATGTGAAGTCATTAGCCTCTATATATATATATATATATATATATATATATATATATATATAGTAAATTTATTTCACATGCAGACTGTGTTTGATTACACCTGAACAAAGGATTAAACCAAGAACATAATTTTTTGGCATCTTTAATTTATTTTGCCACTTTCCTTTATAATGTGCACCGTTGACTTACAGCTTAAATAGAGACTATGTATAGCTTGATATAATGTCACATTTACACCATATAACTGCAGCTATAAGTTTTTTCTCACTTGGTTGGACTATAATAAATTTAGTTTAATCCTTTATCCAAGTGTAAGCAAACAAAGTTTGTGCCAGAAATATCTTCAGGACTGAGGCAACTTGTGGTAAAGGTGGATCAAGCTCTCATCACTCCTTGTCTTAATATCTCCCATAGTGCAAAGCACATTTCCTTGCAGACATGTATAATGCTATGCATTATATGTCTATGGAAGGGCCACTGCCCAGACTGGTATCGACCTTTATTGAGGTCTCGTCAGTGGGAGCCAGACCCAGAGGTGGTGAAAGCAATGGAGAAGTCATATTTACCTATACGAGTTGCCAAAAGATGTCTTGCCTTATTATTAAATTACTCTGGGTTTAGAGAAAGATGTTGGAAGTTTTTTCCAAGACAAGGAGTGATGAGAGCTTGGTCCACTACCACAAGTTGCCTCAGTCCTGAAGATACTTCAGGTGCAAACTTTGTTTGCTTACACTTGGATAAAGGATTAAACTAAATTTATTATAGTTTAACCAAGTGGGAAAAAAACTACCAACATCTTTCTCTAAATCCAGAGTAATTTAATAAGAAAGTGAGACACCTTTTGGCAACTCGTATAGGTAAATACGACTTCTCCATTGCTTCCACCTTGGTATCACCACCTCTGGGTCTGACTTCCACTGACGAGACCTCAATAAAGGTTGAAACCAGTCTGGGCAGTGGCCCTTCCCTTAGCATCATACATGTCTGCAAGGAGATGTGCTTTGCATTATGGGAGATACTAAGACAAGGAGTGATGAGAGCTTGGTCCACCTTTACCATGAGTTGCCTCAGTTCTGAAGATACTTCAGGTGCAAACTTTGTTTGCTTACACTTGGATAAACAATTCAACTAAATTTATTATATAACTGGAGCATTTTCAATAGCTTTCCTCTTGGCACTTTGTCACATGCCTTTTCAAGATCAACAAAACAAACAGAAATACTTGTAATATTCCCAAGATTTCTCAATCATTTGTCTTAAAGTGAAAATATGATTCTGACAACCTCTATTTAGCCTGAATCCAGCTTGTCCTTCACCCGAGCATCCCTCCCACAATTTTTCTTAGTTGTTTGTGTTTGTGTGGAAGGGCTTCTTTTTTTTAATTGGGTGATGTCTCAGCCAGCACGACATATCATGCTGTACCTCATTTAGAAAGACATTCTGATCTGCCATCTCGTGTGCAGTAGATCACTGGAGCTGTAATATTCAATATTTTGAATACACTGATAAATCAACTATTAGAATTAAAGAATGGAAATTTTCCACTATCATTGCAATTTTCTAATATATATCCTCACAGAACATATCATATAACATGACAGTGCAACGCTTTTTTTTTTAAATGTTGCTCCAACACATGAAAGGTTATTTGGAAATCTATAGTTGTATCAAGAGTTATATATATATATATATATATATATTTTGTATTATTAATTTATTCAAACTCTGATCTAGAGACCAAACATGAAACTTTTTAATGCCACTTCAGGCCTCCAATAAGTGAGGAGGTGGTCTCACACCAGATGATGAAATTCATCTCCCACCTAAAGACAATCACATCCAAGTCAATGGTAGGATTCAAACCTGCAGCCTGTTGACTAGAAACAGGTACGCTAACCATCAGTCAACCAGGCCAGCAACTTACAATATCATTAGCAGTTTACCATCGAAAATTTTCTTCTAAAAAGGTAGCCTATTTACCTGTCTGGTCTCTTGATTTGACAAGACTGTATTTCTCTATCATCACTTCTGACTGCATCGTTTCATATACATCTTGGTCTTCTTCTCAGTTGTTCCTGACATTTATGCCTCCAACACTAGTTTTATTACTTTTTTTCTTCTTCCATTTTGATATGATATTACCATGTTATATTAGCTCTGTTTGCACATTCTTGAATATTCATAATGCTGAGTTCTTTCCTAATACCTTAATTTTTAAAATGGTTCTACCAATAATGCCATCTACTCACTCATCTAATTTTTCTTAGTACTAGACTTGCATGTGCTTGGCTGCTTTAGCTCTTGCATGTGCTTGGTTGCAGTTCCAACAGAGTGGACTGACCACAATGTTTCCAATCCTATCCAGTTTGTGTATATTAGACTGGGAATAATGTTTTTAATATAACCCACTAATCCAATATCAATATGACATATAGCTATTTGGGAAATGTGTCTGTATTTGGCAGAATTAACATTTCCTTGTTTAGAAGAGTGAGAGTCCTCTGTTATCCTCATCTGTTACAGAATCTTATTACCTTTCATTATTGTTAAGTTGTGAACTTATTTAATTTGCCAGAACTGTATGCATTGAAAGAACTGCTGTGATTTAACAATGAAATAGGCAAGATTGCTGTTGTAGCCATTGAAGGAGAATTTGAAGAGAAAGGTTACATGAGGAGATTAATATCAGTTCAACATGCTAGAGCATTCCACAGTTTTGTGTCCCCTTTTCATTAATTACTTTGTTAATTATGCTCTATACGCTATGTTTGCCCTATGGTGTCACGTGGTGCTGTCTAAGTACAAAGGAATTGCCTCGGAGTTGAGCCAAATCCAAATGCAACACAGCTACTGAGGTTCTTCTTCTCTTAAGGTCCTAAGACATTTATTTGTTAACGCTGCGTCACTTAGGACAATTAGTTTAAAACAGGAAATCTTAAACAAGAAGAGGATACTCAGATATACCTCAATGACTAACAACTTTGCAATTGTGACCATAAATTCACTACTTAAATATTCCGCCTAGGTTTGTATATTTAACAAGTGGTGCATCGGATAGTGGATATAGACAACTGAATTAGAAGCAAAAGGTTTATTCAACATACTAACATTTATACAGTGCATGGAAACTTGGTAAAATTCAATTCAATACAAAACATTGTGCAAATATTATCAGCAAATGTGATCGTTAAGTCACGTAACCCATATAGGATTGACAATTGTGCTGCTCCAAACTATATCACACATAAATTCTTCAAATTCCTCTCTAATAAAATCTAGTTAACATGCATTAGCTTCATATAGACACACATCCTTAGTTTAAAACTCTTAAATTTACACTCATCTCCTTTCACAGTTTATAATATGCTACAGTCCTGTTCTATCTCTGTTTAAGTCCTCAGATTTTGAATTACATATCATTCATTCACATTAATTAACAAGAAAGTTTCACGATACCGTTTTACAGTGGGTTCCCGCGCTTGTTCCTTTCTTTACTCGTGTCTGGATTCTCGAAATAATTTCTTCTTGCTAGGGTAAGTATTTGGGATTTCTCGATCATGTATATGCCCACTCGTTCAAGTAGGTCATGCCCCTTTTTCAGGGAGATACTTGGGATAAAGTAACTCCTCCGATGTGAAGCATTCTACATAGACTCTGAGCTTTTCCGCAGTTTACCTTGTCTCTTCCGGAATAATGATATTCTCCTCGGGTTTGCGATATATAACCTTTCCTATAGATACATGGCGCTCTCCGTTCTCTTCTGCCGGGAATCGGGACAGAGATTCCCCTCCCACTCTGGAACCGCACAAGCATATCGTGTGCTGTGTGCACACGATATGCTTGCAGCAACTTCTTTTAATCCTGTGCTTTGGCCTTGGATTAAGCCCTAATTCTCGCTAACAAAACGTGAGTCATTTAGCCATACTTTGTCTATCTAAATTTCAGGAATATTATACTATTTCAATTATACATTCTTAAACGTTCTTTTCCTAGAAATTCACAGCCAATTCCACTAGCTCAAGTATCCTATTTATATAATGGGATAATAATCTTTTCTTATACATTTTTACAGTTATTTTCTCTTTGCTTAAAATATCCTGATTTTGTTCACATATATAATTTAGACACTATTGCAAGCAATTTCTTTTATAGGGTCATTGCTTGTTAAATTATGAAGGAATAAATTATCTTAAGAACGTTATTAATCACAATTTAACAACAGGATGGAAAGGCAATGTTATCATAACATAAAACCATGAATATGGGTGCCCAAAGAACCGTAATGATCCAAATCAACCTCACATTTTTAAGTTAAAATAACAGAAAGCTGTGTACCAAATTTAGTAGATCCTAGTAAGTAAAAAGACCAATATCATGAAAACTATTAATGTATCCTTTTTTACCCTCCACCCACTTCTCTAGAAATAACACATATGCAGTTACAGCCAACAGTTGGTGTTTTATATAATGAAAAAAGAAGGCTTTGCACACCATTTCTGTTGACTACTTTGTGGCTGTTTAATAATTACCATTCAAGCGTATATAAATTTAGATACTACTCACTCTTCTAATTTTTCTTAGTACTAGTCTTGCACGTGCTTGGCTGCATTTAGCTCTGTTGCAGTTCCAACAGAGTGGATTGACAACAATGTATACTCATTGACAACACTGTATACTCACAATAATACTTAGAAATAAAATGTAAATATAAAAATAACAATAAGATTTATGAACATCTACAAAACAACGAATACCATAATAAATGCACCTGAGAAATTCTGGAGGCATCCTCTGCTGACTGTTTTGGGAAAACAAAGAGACAGTGTTGCAACACTGTCTCTTTGTTTTGAAATGGAAACTTTGATTTATAATGGAAACTTTAAAAAAATAAATAAAATTAGGGAAAAGACCATTAGGTAATCCTTGAAACTTAACTTCTAACAGAAAATATTCATAAATAAGAATCATAAAAGAAGGATGTTCAATATTTTAATAATCAACAATTTGAGAAATCAAGTGATCAAAACTGAAAAATGAACAGTTACACCTACTAAAACTTTTTTTCCCCCTCCACTATATACTGAGCTTAAGATTGAAGCATTGCGATTAAACAACTGTATGGTTAAGCAAACAGAAGAATGTGTGAAGTATTGTCACAACTGGACTACTCAGGGAGGCAAAGGATTTCACATCGAACTGCCCTAGCATCTACAATTGCTATGTTTTTCAACTCTCTGATCTCTCCAAATACAAAATAGTCTATAGGTATATGAGCAGCAATTTCCAGGTACAAGTTTGTTATCATATTGCTTTTTGAGTATTCATGTTCTTAGAGTATTCTATCTTCAATTTTGAATCACAATAAATGGAGGACATCTGCAAAAATGGTATCATAGTGGGGAAACTGTTCCTTAACACTGGTTGCAATCAAGCTACTTCATAAGTAACAAACGATAAGACAACTTCTGAAAACAATACTTAAGTAGAAAATACATATCAACCTGGATGGCCAGGTGGATAACATCTTTGCTTTCCAAAAACCAAGGCTATGAGTTCTAATCCGACATAATCTAATGCTATATGCATTTTAGGTTACCAATTTTTGTGAATGGAAAGTATACTTTGGATTAATATATATATATATATATATATATATATATATATATATATATATATATTTAATTTCTTTCTTATGATTCCCATTAACAAAAGATTGTAAACGTATAATACATTAGTACTGTATGTGTGTTACTGTATTAGTACTGTGTGTGGATAGGTGGGGTCTGGAAAGTTCTGATAAACACCTAGACAAAAATGACATTAAAGTAACTGACATAACCACAAGAAAGAACAATACTAGTAGTAAAGTTATGAAGGTAACTTATGTTCTTATATTCCTGTATGTTCTTTCTTGTGGTTACATCGGTTGCTTTAATATCATTTTTGTTCTATCATTTTTAGGTGTTTAGCAGAACTTTCTAGCCCCCTCCCCCACATATTGTTGTCAATTACACCCTCAGTAAATTAGTCACTCCACTCTGAATGGTTTAAATCTTAATGCAAAATAAAGAGAAGAAACCTGATACTGAACTCATAATTAATCTTGCAAATAAATTCGTATCCAGGATATTATATAAATATCTTCTCTTCTAAATTAACCCATGAACTCATTAAACCAATTAAGAAACGGCTTATAAAATCAGCACCTTAACTACACAAGTACCAATATATTCTCCAACCTACAACTTTAAACAATGAAAATCTGTAGCTACATAGCTTCTCTTCAATTATCAAACACTAACAGTTATTGTCCTTTATGGACAAAACTTTTATTCCTTCTTGAATTCACAAAGGAGAAAGAGTAACACAAAAACTATTCTCTACATGGCAGCAACATAAGTCTAACTCTTCTTGCATCTCAAATCATGGAATACTTGCCTTCATTCAAGACACTTCAATGACTTGATTCATTATCTATATGAAAGCAACAGCAAACTCCATTGAATAAACTACTAAATTTGCTTAAACTTATTTAAACATTGAATAAATTTGTTCACTTCTGAACAATACTTTCTACTGTATCAGCATACTTCACTAAAGAAATAACTACTAAAAATCTTAACGGTTTTATCACTTCATAACAACTTTGTCTTCTATATGAAAGCTTCTGAAGAAATAACTAAAACCATATCAACTGTTTCAATAACAGTTGATATGGTTTTGTTATGGTTTTACTTAGTGAGCCCAAGCCCAATAAAGTAAACTTTACTGGGCTTGGGCTCATTTCTATGTGAACTGGAGAGCAATAAAATTCCTTTCAGCTTTAACTGTAAAGCCTATATGGATTAATGACTACAATAAACTTCACACTTATCTCTTTATATAAGGATATCCTCTCTCAGTCTTCCACTTTTATCTTCTAATTTCTCTTTAGTTCTCATATATTGCAGATACAGAAATTCCTCAATTTTTTCTCCTGATGTGTTCTTTTCCTACTTTTGAAACAGTTAGCAACATGCCATAATATTCTTTTCATGCCTGCACATGGTCAGAAATGCAAGTGTGCTATGGTCCACTACTTTGTGCCACCATTACTGCTTTCAGTGCAGTACTTGAAATGACGTAAAGTTCTCTCCATAGTGCAGGAAAATTTATTTGATTATCATTTCGTAATGAAAGTAACAGAAATTATAACAATTCTTTATTTCACAATCATTTATGCATTAAGATAAGTTTGCTTGATTACTTCCAATAATACAATGACAACCTTTGCTTCTCTTGTCAGTGACAACATAACAAATAGCCTTGATACAAACAGTACCAACACTTCGACACTGAATAGTGCATACAAAATTACAATTACATGCATATTTCATATCTAGGCAAGAATTCAGCAATTGAAATAAAAATAGCACCTCAAAATGGCTTGTTTGCGACATATGTTTAGCTAACAAAAAAAAAGAGAGAGAGAGAGAGAAAAAACATTCAACTAACAATTATACAAAATAATAGCTTATTATTAAATGTTAATTCATGTTTATATTTTTTAATTTTTTAGATATCTGAATTTTAATACAGATATCTGACAACTCTGCATGTGCAAAGCTTATTTATTAAAATGTTTACATAAGCTGGAAACCCCCTAATGTAGAGACCAAACAGGGAATTTTTTAAAGCCATCCAGGCCCCCAAAAACATGTGACACTGATCATAAAGTAGGCAATGAAACTCATCTCCCAACTAAAATTATCCAATACTGAAAAATCCTGATACAACTGTAAAATTATGAAATTTTCCTATTAAAAAACAGGAAAATTAAGAAGTAAGAAGTATGCAGACCCTGACACTAATGAAATTTTAACTGGTCTGTTGTATGTACAGAGAAAATTAAAACAATGGAGTATGGAAAAAATAACTAAACTACCAAAACCTCACTGTTTCAATTCCTATACTAGAATTATTTTCCAAAGTACACATTTATAGTGGATGTTATAAAAAGAAAGGCCAAATCTCTAATAGGTCATTTTGCCTTCATTTTCATTTAGCTAGCCTGGTTGGTCAAGTGGTTAGCATATCTGCTCTCTATCCGACCGACTGTGGGTTTGAATCCTGCTGCTATGGGTATGGGTGTTTGCGATTGTTTTTAGGTGGGCAATGGATTTCATTGCCCTGCTTAATGGAAGCCTGAAGTGTCCTGAAAAAGTTCCATGTTTGGTTTCTAGAGCTGGTAATATTTATATATATATTACCACACCAGGTAATATATATATATATATACAGGGTGTTCGGGATAAATTTGACATATTTATAATTAATTATATTTTTCCGTAAGTTACATGTATTAACACACACTTCTCTTCATTTAAAAGTTTGGACCCTTCTTCATTCATATACAAGATGTCAGAAAGGATGGATAGCTGGAACCCACCTGAATCATGGAAGAGAATAACTTGTATCATGATGATTCGTGCCCGCCATCAAAATAAGGATATTACGACTGCTGCCCAATGCTCCCTGAATACAGTAAAAACAATCAGGCATGAACTAGAGACTTGCAATGGTGACTACGAGGATGTAGCAAGAAGAAAGATCCCTAGCAGACGATCTGATTGCGTTCGTACAGCAGAATTCCTCGCAAATCTGCAGGAACAGGTGTTGAAGAACCCTGGCATTGGAATTCGGGCTTTGTTCGTGGAGTTGCTAACTGTAGTCAAGCCCTGGATAACAAGGGTAGCCAATGGTAGGCCGTATGTATGGCAGCAGGATTCGGCCCCTTGCCACACCTCTGGGAAAAGTCAAAAATGGTTGTCTGAAAATTTCTACGACTTCACCAGTCCAAATGTTTGGCCTCCAAACTCCCCAGACCTTAACCCCATGGATTATTTTGTATGGGGCGCAGTTGAAAAAGACACCAATCGCACTTCCAGTAATACAAAAGCCCAGTTAATGGATAAAATTAAAACAGTTTTTGCGGCCCTTCCCAGGGAGACTGTAGCATCAGCTTGTTCGAGGTTCCGAAGCAGAATTGAAGCTGTGATCGATGCTAATGGTGGTTATTTTGAGTAAATCTTGTTGATAGTATTGTAATTAACTCTGCCTGTAATGTTTTTTTGTCAATTCATTAAATTTAATAGATACAAAGAAGATTTTCTTTTTCCTTACGAAACTGTCAAATTTATCCCGAACACCCTGTATATATATATATATAATTAGACTAGCTTGACTGCTTAGGAAGACCTAGGGTTTTAATATTTTGACTGCTGACTTTAGCTTCCTTAAGGATACTGACAGAAGAAAGTTGAAATACTTCAGAATGCTAGAAGGATGGAAGGAGAACTTTTCCCAAACAGTTATAAAAAGTAAAGTTCCTGGAAAAAGAGGAAGGGACAACCATCAATGAGATGGATGGATGGAGTGTTTGGAATGAGTGATCTTCAGAAAGGTGAAACCTCGGGAAAAGCATCCAACAGTACTAACTGGTGAGGACTGGTGTGGCACATGACCGTGCATCTTAGTGATCATATGGCATCTGTTGATGTCCAATGAATAGATGGATGGACTTAATGTGGAAACATCAAATACTTCACACTTTCATTTATGGTTGCAGTAAGATGGAGCAATGGTTCACATCATCAGTGCTGAACAGATGTTTTAGGACATATCACCAGGAATAGAATATTCAGCAAAGTGCAAGCTCTCCGACTTTGTAACTATCTAAGCAAACAACAGTATAGGATCATAGCAAAAGTGAAGAACATCTAACAGAAACTGCAGTAACACCAGTAGTATATCATACACAGTAGAATCTCTCTTAACTGGCAACAACGGGACTTCGCCAATTCCGGATACGAGATTTTGCCAGATAATTGAATATATATTTCGAGAACTTACCTGTTCATGTTTTGTGATGCCATCTGTAGAAATTGCAGCATGTGAAGTTTGTTGGTTGTATTTTTTATCTGCCGGCCATAATTAAATAAATAACATCAAAAATTGTGTGGATTTTTTAAAATTTAAAATGCATACACATAATTTTATATTTCACAAAATCAAATTTAAGCAGCATTTAAAAATAATAGTACATATTATCACATGAAAGTTGTTGTGAAAATCTTAGTGTGACAGCATAACATAACTTTGATTGTCTGCCTGCTTACAAGATTGTCGCCAGAGCTTTAAAAATTCACTGTGTATACAATGAAATTTCATAACATCATGTGCTGACATAGATGAACATTGCTCAGCAAATCTTATGAAAGTCTGCAATCCTTCGTCAGCTTCCTTCCATGTAACTTTCTTGGTCAGCGTGCCATCGTCCTCATCTTCATCCTCCTTCTCACATCTTTCTCCTTTCCGAGTACATGTTCGATTATTTCATCGTCATCGAGAGAGAGAGAGAGAGTTATGGGAATGGAATTGTCTACATCCACCCAAGCCTACACCTTCTCTTCACTAACAGTAACCTTCTCCAAATGTTACTAAATCCAAGATGTCGGACATGGGACGTGTTTTAAAACCACAAAAATCTTCATCACTTGATTCGTCATTTTCAAGCATGATCATTCACCACAATTTATGCCAACAGCAATGTAAAGCAATGTTCTTTACATTCTTCCAGGGAAGAGACAAAGTAAATATGGTGTCTTTCAATGTGAACTGTTTCTGAAATTCTTGGACACTATCTTCAAAGTTCACACACTGACGCATAAAAAGGGAGCAGTAGTTCATCTTTATATTCTCAATGACTCCTTGGTCCACTGGTTGGATAAGGCTTGTTACGTTGGGCAACAGAAACATAACACAAATGTTTTCCACATTTAAGTCTTCAGCTGGGGAATGGGCATGGCAATTGTCCAACAAAAGAATTACTTTTCTGTCTGGTGGCAAACCCTTTTCCCTTAAATGCTCCTTCACACTGGACACGAATACACTATGAAACCATTCTTTGAATATATCACAATCCATCCATGCGTTCTTTTGTGCCTGATAATGGATAGGCAGATTTTTCACATTTTTAAAGCACAGTAGATTCCGGTACTTGCCTACCACTGACAATTTTATTTTGTGCATTTTACCTGCAGCATTTGCACATACCAACACAGTTACGCGGTCCTTGTTCTGCTTAAAGCCCTTCGGTGAGACTTTCCATTGCACAAGCCAAAGTCAACGTGGGAAGACACTTCCATAACAATCCAGTCTCATCCGCATTATATATCTGTTCCGCAGTCATATTATTTTCATACACAATTTTCTGAAACTCCTCGATAAACTCATTTGCAGACACTTCATTGGCACTCCTCTGTTCACCAGACACACCTAACTTACGGATTCCATGCCTTTCTTTGAATCGGTTAAGCCACCCAATGGAAAATCCACACTCGCCTTGCATCTTCACTTTTCAATGCAATTCCTTCACTTTTTCTTGCAGCATTGGTCCAGAAATGCAAGCTCCCTCTGATCTTTTCAGGGCAAACTAATTCTTCACACCAGGATTGATCTTGGTCTAATTCTTCACACCAGGATTGGTATACAGTTTCCAATTTTCTGCAGCTTTTGTATTCTGTTTGCATCATGAATCTCTGGAGTTGACCACCTTGTTTCTTTATATCATACAAAGTTGAACTTCCAACTTTATATTCCTCCATTAATTTCATTCTGCTGACACCTCTCTCCATTATCTCCAGCAATATGCATTTTAACTTGAGAGTGAGAATATTTCTCTTACGTTTCACAGGAGTAGTAGTAGCAACACCACATGGGCTAGGAGCGTATTTAATAAATGAATGCAATTTGTTGGCATGGGTTCTGGCTGCACAATATACAAAACAACCCACATGATCTCTCTTAGCCAATGAGCCGGTGGGAGTATTGTGTGAAGCATATGTTCGGGAGTCACGTGCCCCACTCGACTCAGTTGCAGATATGACAGTGTTGCCAGAATGCGAGCCCATTGCATATTTTTCTCATCTCATGGACTTAAATTTCAGGTTTAAATTTGGATCTTCGAAAGTGCCATTGTTTTGGTATTGCTAGTTAATTGGGTGCCAGTTATGAGAGATTTTACTGTGGGAAGGATGCATCTCAGATCACGATGGTGTGTAATAGCATAGGCTAGAAACCATTATAGAGACATTTTTGTATATCTTTATAAAGTATTTTGTAAAGATATATAAAATGCTTTCTAATATACTTTATTTCACTAATAAAATAGATTACTAATCAAAGAATAGCCAAATAGAATATTTTATTATACAGTTGAAGAATGTAGGTTTGAACTGCATGGGATCACTTATATGTGTATGTTTTTGAACAAATATATTGGAAAATTTTTTTGGAGATTCACGACAATTTGAAAAAACTCACACTGCCTAGCCTAGAATATTGAAAAAAATTAAGAAAAAGTTAGGTATGTTATGAATGCATAAAAGATATGTAGATACTAGTCTATTTTATTATTTACTACCTACCATAAAATTTACACAAATTTATTATAAAAAGTTAAAATTTATCAAAACTTGCTTGCATATACACAAAAGCTTACAGACCGTTCACGATGCCATTTGCAGTTGAGAGAAAAATAAACAAACGTAAAGATGCAGTATTAAATCATAACTGCATAAAATTAACTTATCAGTTAAATTAATTAGCATGAAAATGAAAATTTTGTAACGATTTATTCACTAGTGTACAGGTATAGCGCAACTGGAAGCATAGCGGAACATGGCGCCCTTCGAGTGGAAAAGACGTGGGTTCGATTCTCATCATAACAAGGGGAATCCTTATATGGGCTTTATACATCATCTTTATCTGAGTTATTTCTATTCCAAAATCCTCTAATTTCTTTGCCATACCCTGGATGAAAAAAAGTAGCTTTTCTGTCCTTTTAACTCAGTGTTTTGTTTTCTGTTAAACAAATTAATGTTAATCATAATTTATTTGAATTTTAATGGTATTACAACACCGAACAGAATAAATTATAAAAAGGATGTTTATTAAACTGGCTTATATTTTGCTGGATTTCAAACCAGTATCTTCAGAGCAAAATGATGTGTTACAGTTTACATGGGACAATGAGTAAGTGAAAAAATTTATAATGAACATAAGTTGTAAAGTCCTAACTGAATTTGAATTGTTTCACCTGCTCATTGTTGTGTGTAAACTGTAGCATGCTATTTTGCTCTGAAGATGCTGATTTGAAATCAAACAAAATATAAGCCAGTTAATTACTGTTTAACTTGTATATTAATGATATTGGTGAAGATTTGGATGGAGATATTCAGTTGTTTGCAGATGATGCAAAGCTGGGACGAACCATGAAGATGGTGAGGCCTTACAAGAAGACTTGAATAAATTGAGTGATTGGATACGGGAATGGGGATGTGAGTTCAGTGTTGCAAAATGTAAGGTTTTAACATTTGGGAAACAAAGATGGGATGCAGAATTTATGCTTGGTGAGGATACATTGTCAGAGGTGGAGGAAATAAGAGGTCTGAGGGTGATAGTGGAAAAAGATCTGAAATTTAGGGGACACATTGCCAAAATTGTGAAGACAACACAAAGGCTTCTGGGAATGATGTGGAGGACACTGACTTGTAGAAGTAGGAAGATTCTTGTTCCATTGTATAAGGCTTTGATTAGGCCACACATGGACTATTGTGCCCAGATTTGGTCACCTGGTTTACAGAGGCGACTGACTAAGGTAGTGTCTAACCTCTGGAATGTCGAATATGAGGAAAGATTGAGAAGATGCAATTTGCAGAGTCTGGCGGACAGAAGGAGGAGGGGAGATATGATAGAGACCTACAAGTTAGTAAGGGGTCATTATAGGATCAATGTTGGCGAGGTTCTACAGAAAATAGTGGGGAGATCGGGGGAGGGGGAGAACCAGAGGTCAGTAGGGGAGTGAGAAGCAGGTTTTGTTCATGCAGAGTTGTGAATGATTGGAATGCCTTGCCTGAGAGTGTGGTGTCTGCAGAGAATTTGAGTGTGTTTAAAGCAAGGTATGATGAGCTGTGTGTGTGCATGATAAAAGGACCTCCCAGATGAGTCTTTAACTCCATGGGGTCTTGGGTAATAATAATAATAATAACAAACATTTTTTATATAATTTACTTTTATCTGGTGATGTAATACTGCTAAAATAAGACATGAATAATGTTCAACACCTAAGCTTGTCAACTAAATTAATATTAGAGAAATATGTTTATCATTGTCACACAGTTAAGGTGACTATCTCAATATGTTAGAAAAACTTACTTTGAATCTCTTTGCCAGAGGAATTTGAGTTTGGCCAATCTTCTTCACTACTACTTTTCTCAGTCAAGTAAGATTTTGTTGTATTCTCAAGATGAGGAGAGAGCTTCTGTCCATCCTCCTGATTTATAGAGCAATAACCTCCATCACTATGCCCACCTAAAAGTATTAAGAGAAATTAAGATATTTATAAAAATGCAATAATCTAAAATATTTTAATTTTTGAAGCAAAAATTCTGCTTGTATTTTCATGGTTAAACTTTAGATCAGGTAATAATCTGTATTGTAATATATATACAGGGTGTTCGGGATAAATTTGACAGTTTCGTAAGGAAAAAGAAAATCTTCTTTGTATCTATTAAATTTAATGAATTGACAAAAAAACATTACAGGCAGAGTTAATTACAATACTATCAACAAGATTTACTCAAAATAACCACCATTAGCATCGATCACAGCTTCAATTCTGCTTCGGAACCTCGAACAAGCTGATGCTACAGTCTCCCTGGGAAGGGCCGCAAAAACTGTTTTAATTTTATCCATTAACTGGGCTTTTGTATTACTGGAAGTGCGATTGGTGTCTTTTTCAACTGCGCCCCATACAAAATAATCCATGGGGTTAAGGTCTGGGGAGTTTGGAGGCCAAACATTTGGACTGGTGAAGTCGTAGAAATTTTCAGACAACCATTTTTGACTTTTCCCAGAGGTGTGGCAAGGGGCCGAATCCTGCTGCCATACATACGGCCTACCATTGGCTACCCTTGTTATCCAGGGCTTGACTACAGTTAGCAACTCCACGAACAAAGCCCGAATTCCAATGCCAGGGTTCTTCAACACCTGTTCCTGCAGATTTGCGAGGAATTCTGCTGTACGAACGCAATCAGATCGTCTGCTAGGGATCTTTCTTCTTGCTACATCCTCGTAGTCACCATTGCAAGTCTCTAGTTCATGCCTGATTGTTTTTACTGTATTCAGGGAGCATTGGGCAGCAGTCGTAATATCCTTATTTTGATGGCGGGCACGAATCATCATGATACAAGTTATTCTCTTCCATGATTCAGGTGGGTTCCAGCTATCCATCCTTTCTGACATCTTGTATATGAATGAAGAAGGGTCCAAACTTTTAAATGAAGAGAAGTGTGTGTTAATACATGTAACTTACGGAAAAATATAATTAATTATAAATATGTCAAATTTATCCCGAACACCCTGTATATATATACATACATATACTCTATACTATAAAATGATAAGCTGAAATTGGAAACGGATGTAGGCTGTAATGATTTTGTCAAGTTATTTGAAACATTTTGAAACTCAGGGCTACCCCGAGTGTCGAGTCATCAGAATTCAAGGAGAACCGGGGCCTACTAGTCTGGAACACGGGAGGGGGGGGTTGCTGTAGGTTGCATAAGATGTAAGGGGGCAGATCCCCATAGTGTGTGTGTGTGTGTGTGTGTGTGTATATATATATGTCATGAGGGGTTGAGAACTGAAATTTAAGTAGTAAAATGTGTTAAAGAAACAGGAAAAACTTTATTCCCAGCTTGGTTTGCTGGTAGGGGTTGGCCAAGGTTTAAGTTTTCCAATCAACAGGTTGCAAGCATGGATATTTGTGGCAGTCTTTAGAGATTAATTTCATTGCCCAGTGTGAGACCACTGTCTCACACTGGGCAATGAAATGACTCTAGTTAATAATAGATATTCTAACTTAATCTGGGGGGATACTCTTTATATAACCAAGATGATTGAACACCCTAATGGTAACAGGGCTAAATTTTGTAATCTAAATCACTAATGGAACTGATGTTCACAACACCACACTTCAGTAAAGTATGGTGGTTTTGCAGTAACCAAATCCTCTGCTTACACCTCCAACAATGGTGGGCTTGTTAGTAGCCTTGAAAAAAAAAAAAAAAAAAAAAAATATATATATATATATATATATATATATATATATATATATCTCCCCCGAGCTAATAGATATAAAACAACTGGACTTAACGAAACTAGTATAATAGTGAGTTCATGTTTTATACATGTTTTTCATATCATAACATATGACAGTCAGAAGAAACACTGCCATAAACTGGATTCCAGTTGCTGACTAGAGGAACTTTTTTTGAGGCATTATTCCAGCTGGTTTCTGAGTTAGTTGATTCTTGGTGTAGGTAAGATTTTCTGGAAACTGGGGTTATTAACTATGCAACTCAAAAAGAACCAGAACTCACACTAACGAGTGTTAGTTTATGATTTAGATTTAGGGTTTTAAGATCATAAGATGGTGACAGTTGCTTTTGCAGTATCTTACCTTGATTCCTCTAGAATTGCTGATAGCAATGGAATTAACTAATAATGATAGCTGGAAGGTGTGTGTGGGGGGGGACTAGTTGTCTGTTGATTTCCAAAAGCTAGGCAGGGCTTAAAAGGGTTCTGCCTAATCCCTTTAGGAAATCAAACCATTTGGGGATTTATATTTATTGATATCAAACTCACACAAATGGTTTAAAATACTATAGGACAACAGTGCTGTGGATAGGCATGCTGTAAGGTAAGGATTCTGCTGATATGTTTCTTGAATGTTGAAAAATGAGGGACAGGTTATTACTTAAAACTTGAGCTTTTTCTTGGTTTTATTCGTCAACCAAATATTAATAAATGATATGCACAAATTGTCAACAAGTTTCACCAGCTATTCGGTCTGGCTTCTTCAGGACAAGTATAATGGTACACACTAATGTTTGCTAGTAAAAAAGAAGAATGGAGTAACACAGTCAAATAAATTAAAACTGATACGTAACATCATAAGCATGGAACGTGGTGTCTCAGTCATTGTTTATTGAGCGCGTTATATAGTTTTTAGTGAAATGAAATTCTGGTAAGCTGAGTGAATTTATTAGGCTTTTCCAGATGTCTTTCAGAATCATTCCTTGATTTCTGTTTAGATTTTCTCCAGAGTGGAGTACAACAGCGGCTTCATTGAAGTTTCTACGTTGAAAGGTTAGAGATCGAGAAGTGATGGGCTAATCCTGAAGTATCTCTTCTGTTGTTGTTTACTGTCTCCTATATGTTTTTTTTTTTCGAATTTCCAAGCTTCTTGACGTTTGGCCTATGTAATTTAATCCACAGGAACATGAGATGTTGCATACACCTGCGTATTTGAAGAAGGTATTAATGTCATTAGGAGATCTTAAAATGTGGCGTATAGTTTTGACAGGTTTGAGAGCAACTGACGTGGAAAGACTTAAGGAGTTTGGCTATTTTTGTTGACACTGAGCATGCATAAGAGATGACGATTGAAATGTATATTGCGCAACAGGAGGTTGCTGCTATGGAGGGTTTCTATGAAGAATCTTTATGATTATATTTTTTGGGTAACCGTTGTTTACTAGTGTGTGTTTAAGATATGAAGGAGTTCAATCAAGGAGATCTTTTTCTTCTGAGATAATATTGGTCGCTGTATTTTTAAGTATATGTATTATGCTGAGTTTTTGCACAATATGGTGAGACGATTTGAAGTGCAGGTAACGTCAAGTGTCTGTTGGTTTTTGATAGATTGTGAGCTGGATTTGTCCATCGCCTCCCTGCACTGAAAGATAATATAAAAAAATCAGATTCCTTCATAAAGAATTCTAAACATATCTATGCCTTGGGTTTTTGTGTAAATAAGTAATGTAACTATGGCACAAGTTTCTCTAAAAGAATGAAAGGGACAGAGTATATCCCAGTCTCCCCATCTGAAAAAGAGAGTAAGACAGGTTATGTCAATCTACAGAGGCAGATTGAATAAAAATGAGGAAATGAAGCTCATTCAATAAGTTTGAAGCTGGATTGTAAACAGATGTTGACTAGCAGCTATTCATGTGCTTACCTGGGAGAGAGTGGAGGAATGATGTTGGCCAGTTCAACACAACATTGTGCATGAAAATATCTATAGAAGAGATATAATCAAAAACAGAACATTCACGAGAAAGTGATTTCAGTGAATCATCATTAATAGAACTGCGAAGATTGGACAGATATGGGATTTGTACAGCAGCATTTATTCAATGCAGGTGTGAAGGTGTGGCATCCACATCTGACAGAGAAAAGCCTCTGTTGTACTAAGCACATTTCTTCTTTTTTGAGAATACAACTTAAAATGATTATTTCAAAGAATGAGATAGTATAGTGCAGTGGTGATGAACCTTTTTATCTGCTCGTGCCAAAAATTTACAAATAATATTTATCGAGTTGGTGACGTGCTGGGCAGTTTTTAATAGGGAAAAAATTAATAGAAAATTAATTATTGTAGAATTTTATTGAGTCAAGTTTAAAAATTAACATAGAATTTCATAAAGATGAACTGATAACTTGACATACACATTGTCTTATACAAATCAATATTAATTATTTATTAATGAGATTTTTGCTGTTATACATTGGATGCCAAATGCATTATATCAGGTTCATATTTTGTCACTTTTAGTAATACACATGCCGAACTAGATTCATCAGTCATTCTATTTCTTAAACAGTCTTTTATAAAATTCATTTCAGAAAATAATGACTCACAAGCATATATAGAGGATAAAATTGATAATATAGCCTTGTTAGTTTTTTTTTAAACATCTAAAGGTTTCGGGAATGGCATTATAAGTTTTCATTATTTCCTACTCTGCTTTCATTTTAATTACGCTCAATAATCAATCATTTTCAATTATTTCCAAGCCATTTCTCAAATCGACAAACTTTTGTTTCCATATAGAACTGGATTGAAAATAGATTAATTGCATTTCTATATCTTTCAAATTCAGCCATCTCCAAATTGAGTTTATCTGCTGATGTTGTGTCTGGATGTAAAATAAATTTTGATGTTTCTGCAAATTGATCTGTTTGTTTGTTTGTTTTTCCATGAGATTCTAGATCTGCAAAGAATTGTTTGTATTTGGAAAAGGTATTGGAAATAACGTCATGATTGAAAATTTATAATTTAGCTTCCAATGCTTTCATTAAATCAAACATGACAATAACTGTCTTGTTAACACCTTGCAGTTTAACATTTAATTCATTTAAATGCAAGCACAAATCAGTAAAAAAAACATCAATTTCGAAAGCCATTCGACATCCATTAATTGATTATATTTTACAATGACTTTCTCATTATGTAAAAAAAAAGTAACTTTATCTAAACACTTAAGGAATATTTGAAGAACTTTTCCACGACACCCATCGGACGTTGTTGTACATAAGTAAACCACTTTACACCGAGTTTAACCTCATTTAATAATTCAATAATAACAAGCCAGTGGCTTGAAACTAGCCTTTCTGCATAAAACCTGCTGATGTATAATGCAATGAAAACCCAGAACTGAATGTCCAATGCATTTGGTAAATAAATTGACAAAACCAATTTCCTCTCTAGTCAAAAGCCAGCAAAGGTTGGTCAATTGGTAGAGCCTCTGCTACTAATGACAAAAAGTTAAGCCAGTTTGAGCGGGTTAGTAGTTAGAAGGGGTACAATCATTTGATGGTGTTGGCATATTCTCTCTTGATGAGTCTTTGGACTCCTGGGAGGTGTCACATAATAATAATACTGGAGCACCATCAGTAGTTACACAATTTTGGAAAGATCTATTTCTCTTTCAGCAAGTGCATTTACAACCTGCATCGCAAATATCTATTTTTTTTTTTTGTTGTTGTTACTAATGATGCTAAACTGATCGATTCTTCTTTGATATTATTCCCAACACAATACGAATAAAAATTGCTAAACGAGCTGATCCAATTATGCCAGTACTCTCGTCAAGACAAAGAGAAATTAAACTGGAAGATTTTATATCTATTTTTCTTTTCTAAGATTCTATCTTTCACCATGTTTCTAGCCAAAGGTATATATTTTATTCTTTGAATAATTTTTTCCTTGTTTTCAAAATCTTCAAAGAGAACTGGTGCGCATTTTAGTGATTAGTGTATTCGCTCTCCAGCCAAAAGGCTAGGGTCCAAATCCTGTCAATGGCATGGATGTTTGTGATTGTCTGTTGAAATGGTGGTGGGTGGTAGATGCCGTTGGTGTAGATAGAGTTGTAGATTAGGTGCCCTCCTTTGATGAGTCTTTGGACTCCATGGAGGTGTCACATAATAATAATATTCCACATCACCAAAAGGTTTCCCTTGTTTGGCAATTACATTTGAGGCAAAAACACTAGCAGCAGTTATATTAGAATGACTGTCGATAAATTTCATTAGAGTTGTTGACTGAATATTTCTATTCTTAATTACCCGAGCAATAAATTTTTTCTGTTCGTCCTTGCTTTTCTCAAGGAACGATTTATGGTTTGTCCCATAATGCCGTTTTACTGATGACGTTCTGCACAAAACTGTCTCGGAACATAAAACACATATTACTTTATTGTTTTTGTTAATCATGCCATACTCTTC
The DNA here is from genome assembly GCF_054136105.1 of Typopeltis vanoorti. Taxonomy (NCBI): domain Eukaryota; kingdom Metazoa; phylum Arthropoda; class Arachnida; order Uropygi; family Thelyphonidae; genus Typopeltis; species Typopeltis vanoorti. Next base: position 81,438,631 of record NC_143564.1, on the reverse strand, counting down.
AGTCCACCAAACTTTGGAACTCTCTGCTGCTTGACTGTGATAATTTGTTTTTATTTTTACTAGCTATGGTAAGTAGAACTGTAACATATTTAGTCAAAACTAAAATCAAATGCATTTTTTACAGTTTTAAAAATCAACATTTTATTATGTGCCTAAATTAAATTCCCTTTATAATTCACACTTACAACAAAAACAAAACATAGTGCACTGTGTTTTGCACACAAATAAACAGAAATATGCACAGAAATAAGCAGCGGTTCGTGCACAAACCGCTGCTTATTTCTGCCTACTTGCAGATGCATGGGGCGAATATCATATGTTGAGATGTTATGGGATTTGGCAAAGTTACAACTGGTGACTTTTCGTATGCTAAAAATATTAAAGATTACAAACTTGTGATAATTAATAAGCTTTTAAATAATGAAAAGTTTTTATATCAGTGATTGAAAAGTTTTGTCGACTAAACACAATTGTTTTCTATCAGCTGAGTCATGTCATTATGTCCCTCAGCCACTGGCTAGAGGTTCTTAATATCAGCTGTAGTTTTCAGCTGCTGGGCCTTGTTCCTACAGTGGGCTATGTATTTGTTGGTTAGTTTCTTTCATGTAAAACTAAATTTAACTTGTACTTATTGTAACAATTAAAAAATAAAAAGAATAATTTAAAAGCATATAAAATGATATCGCCTGTAAATCATTGACATGCCATCAAAATTTTCGTACGTGCCACCTCTGGCACGAATGCCATAGGTTCACCATGCTGGGTATAGTGGACCAAATCTACTGGTAACACTTTAGGCAGCTGCAAGGTGAGCCAGCACAGATGCAGTGATGAAGCCATGATTTACTGAAAGTTAGGAGAAATTTTCAATGTATACTGATTCTGTTTACTATATATTTTATTATCCCTTCACATTTCAACTAAAAACCATGAAAAGTCACGCAAAACAAACTTTGAATATTTTTTTAAGATTCCCACCAACAAAAGGTTTTCTGCAACCTATAGTTACTTAGGTAGGGTAATCATTTTTTTCCCTATTTTTATTAATTTTATGTATTTGTTTGTATTTTATTTTTTAACATAATCCAGAAATCCTGCTCTAGAAACCAGACATTTTTTCAGGCTTCTCATGGCAGTGATTTTACACTGGGCAATGTAGCTGATCTCATACAGATTAACAAAAGAAAAAAGCAAACCTCTCAAAACCCTAGACCCACTTCACTCAGTTCAAACCTGAATGATTCACTTACATCTCCAATCTTCTGTATCACATATTTCCAAACAAACTCAATTTTAGCTTCTTCAATTACTACTCAACTGTCCCAATTACACTTTTTTTGCCTTTATCTCAAATGCCCTATGTGGAAAAAAGGTGTCCGGACACCAGTACTATTTATACAATACTGCATTTATTGCAAAATAAATAAGGAGTTGGCCCCACTTTTGGCCACAATTACGTTATGCACTCTCCTTGGCACACATTCAATAAGATGCTGATGACTAGCCACCAGTATATTTTTCCACTTCTCCTGCAAAGCAGTGGTCAGTTCTGACAGAGATGTTGCACATGTTGTTTTAATGTTTTAACTCCCTGCATTTTATCAGTTTTATGGATATGGGTCATTCTTGTTTCAGCATGACGTGTTGTGCCATAAAGCACGCTCCATTTCGCCATGGTTTGTGGATTTGGGTGTACAGTTGGGATGACAAATGCTGGCAGATATTGTTCACCTGGTATATGCCCAGCAACGACAATCAGATTTTAAAATAGTGTAGCGTGATTTGTCACTCCGTACACTCGTTTCCGGTGGTCTAGAGTGAAGTGATGATGTTTTTTGCACCAAGCAAGTCATTTACATTTGTATGAGTTATTAACGGCTTACATGCATCAGCTCGGCCATGGAAATTCAATGTTTGCAGTTCCTTATGAATGGTCTTCATGCACACACTCACCTCTGTTGACTCCTGCAATTCATTGGTGATGATTTGTACAGAGGAATGATGGCACTCATGGAAGACACATTTCAGAGCTCTCTCTTATCCCTTTATGTCAATTTATGTGGTTTTCCTGAATGTTCATTGGTAGCTATAAGGCCCTCATATTTCCATTTACTAATAATGTCTTGAACAGTTGACCGTGAGTTTTCAATTTTTCTGCAATTGCATGCACGGACAAGTTGCTGATATGGCACCCTATAATACACTTTGTTGGAAGTCAATAAACTCAACGTGTGGCCATGCCTCATGAGTAGACGATATACAGTACTGTATGACCACTGAGGAGATCACCCGTAGTTTTAAAGGTCTGGCGCATGCGATCAATTGTAATGTTACATTTTTGTTGCAGAATGGAGTGTCTGGACACTTTTTTCTTTTTCCCCCCACATAGGGCATATACTATGGCAGGCACTTCAACTTTTTTTTGACTGCTTACAGACAGCTTTTTCTTTAACCCAACTTTCCTAATGACAAATTGAATATGTATAACTCCAATTATTTTCCTTTTCCATTGGGAAGTAATGCTAATTCATCTGATATCACCAATGATCTTTCTCTCTCCCTAATTGTTCACGTGCCTGCCAGAATACCAGACATCACCACTAATGGTTTAAGTTCACTGTGAATGTTATCCTCCAGATAATTCATACCAAAAATCAACGGCAATGATTTCTTCAACTATGGAGCAACAATCCTTGTTGCTCCATAGTTGAATCTCATCCTTGTTATTGTCAGCATAATAAAAGTGCAAGCATGGTAACTCTTGTGATTTCTATAATACACGTTTAATATCCTTGGCTGGACCACTGTTTTTTCAGGCTTCTGATTCAAACATTTTTTTTTATTTTTTTTAATTAAACATATCATAAAAACAATTGTTATTGGTAGGCAAACACCCATTCCCCATTTCATTAAATTCTTCTCTTATTTAAGACTTGATTCTGCAAGCAGTTGTGCCAAGGTTACACAAGAGGGAAAAAATCAAGATCTAGCAAATGGCATTCATTAAAATCTCCATATTCCTTTTCTTTTGATACTCAAGTTTGAAATATTTGCAAGCAAAATCGACAAATCCGAAATTAATTTTGAAAGGGTTGGTTGGTTGGTTTATAGTTTATTTGCCCCAAAAACTACAAAGGTCATACTGTGCCATACTAAAGGTTACAACATTAGCATTTACAGAAAAGTGTAAATAATATGTCTGTACAAGAATCTAGTTCCACAAAATAGCATCAATAGATAAACAGAACTGCTGCAGAGGGCATAGCAACACACCAGGTTAGAGGTTATTACAGTAGTGCAAAAATAGTTAACAATATAAGTTAATACATAATATATGAAACACTAAGCCAAGAAATGCTGTATCTACATATATGTAAAATTATAATAGATGCCTTTATAGCAGTACAAAAATAGGCTAAAAGGTATTATTATATGCATGGATGAAAATTAAATTTAGCAATGTAGCATAAACTGAATTTAGCAATACATATAAACAGAATTACTAGAAGGTACACAAATAGACAAGGTGTCCTACAGCACTACATGATTATTCGAAAAATAAAGTAGTAAATAAGATGCATACATAAAATTTATGTTAAACAATGCAGTATCTACATATAAACAAAATTACTGCAGAAGTTTCAGCAGTACATAAATAGATAATAGTACAGGTTAACATATGTACATACAAAACAAGTCAAGGAAAGCAGTATCTACATATAATAAGATTACAACAAACATTATTATACTAATACTTAAAGAGTTAGAAAGGAATTATTATACAGCATATATGCATAAAATTTAAGTTTAGCGTTATAGTATTTACATATTAGCAAAATTACAGCAAGGTGATACAAATATACAAGATCAAGGCCTACGGTAATACATAATTGGTCAGATTTAACCTAATGAATAATACATAGGTATAAAAGTTAAGTTAAGCAAAAAAAAGTATTTACATATAAACAAATTTACGGTCAAATGTGTTTGTACAAATTAATTCTTTCTAAAAAATTAAAAACATCATGAAATTTGCCCGAGTCTGCTAACATTTCCCTGAGTGTATATGGCTTGGTTAGATAGGTGAAAATTTCATTCCTCTCTCGTGAAAATTTTTGACAGTCTATCAGAATATGATGAACAGTAAGATGTGTGTTGCATTTTTCACATATGGGAGAGTCATCAGCTCTCAGTAAATGTTATCGGCTCTCAGTTTAATGTTATATAATTTGTTTGTTAATGCTTCTTGCCATGTTGACTCCCACTGAGCAATTAGCTTTGATCTTATAAGCTGTCTGTATATGCAACTGCATCTGCAGCATCATTTCCTTTAATTTCGATGTGGCTGGGAATCCAGCAGAACTGAACACCAAAATTAAGGATTTTCAATTTGTGAAATAGGTGTAGCACCTCATAAAGTACTGGATGTAGATTATACATAGGAAAGGAGATAGCCTGTAAAGAGCTCAATGAGTCTGCATAAATTATACACTTTTGGTAGCAGTTTTCTTTTATATGCACAAGTGCAAGCTGAATGGTATGTAACTCTGCTGTATAATTACTGCAGTCTGGTGGGATCTGATTTGAGATAATAATGTCAGGAAACACAACAGCACAGCCAACAGAGGTATTAGTTCTTGAACCATCAGTATAGATGGGTAAGAAATCAGTGTGTGCTGCTCTGTGTGCATTAAACAATTGCAGGTAAATTTATGATGGGGTATAAGATTTCTGTAGCTGACAAAGCTACAGAAATCTAAAGTTAGAGGTTGCAGGATGATGTGCAAACCTGCCATGGAGGAATGCTTATGTTTAGTAGCTAATGTTGTCAACATTTATACTAACAGCTTGCACAGTTTCTTTAACACGCATACCAAAAGGATGTATAGCAGTTTGATGTGTGTGATATTGAGCTTCCCAATGCAGAGAGAGAAGATGCTATTCCATGTAGGGTGATCTGGGAGAGATTTTATTTTTAGGGTGTAATTAAGAGATAACTGTTTTTGAAGTGATAGAGCCAGTTCATTTGCTTCAACACAGAGACTTTGAGTGGATGATGTATGAAAGGCACCAGTAGCTATCTGTATACCTGATAGTAGCTATCCGTATAACCTATGATGGATGGAATCCAACCATCGTACGTTACTCTGTCTTGCAGAACCATAGAATTGGGACCCATAAGTGCATGATAAAGATGGAGCAATGAAGATCGATCAGCACCCCAATGTTATGTCATGGTTTTTCTTTAAATTTATTTTACTATTATCCCCTCTTGTGCTTACTAAGAATGAGATCTCCAGTCTATCTCTCTGGGGCTGTCTCCTTTTCAAACTCTGACAATTTTTTTTTGTTCCAGCTGCGCCAGTCAGAGTCCTGGGACAGAAGAATTCTTGTTCAGAGAAACTTTCCCAGAGTTCTAACAGCTACCTAAATTCGTTAAATATATATAGCGTCTGTAGAGATCTCAGTTTGCAGTCATGGCCCTATCCCTTCTAATTGTTCTTTACCTTCCCCTTATGCATAGGTTCAAACTTTTATGAGTGGTAAATTAGTCTCGTGCTCAAGCAAAACTCAGGCTTAATAAAACAATAAAGATCCAATGAGTTTACAACTAGGTTTAAACATGTCAAAAGCTTATCACAATCATAAATGAACACTCTAGTTAATGAACATACAACTCATATCCTCTGGTCAATTGAAACACATTTAGAATGGGAAAATACAAGTTTACAATTTCAACACCAAATGCTAACACAGACCCCACCATATTAATTAGGTCTCACACAAGAACTTAGGTCCTCTGATTACCAGTCCAATGGAGCTAATAAGTTACAATGCATATAAGTTATTCAAAAGGTTCTCTAGGCAATTGTCCATTTTTCTTCCAACTAGAAATTGATTCACCCTTTTCCTCTAATGCTAATTGTTAATAAAATAAGAAAATTCTGTACATTACCACTGCCACATGAGGTTACCGTGTCCCCTTTGTCCGTCCTTTACTGTTAGATACTTTACTGCTTCAGTGTGTTGCATTCATGTGGAGGTCACTTCGCTCATCATGTACAACCATGTTCTGCACTCTGCTGGGCAAACGCTCATCTCGCCAGTCACTATCGTCAGACTGCCTGTCTCCCTAGAGGAATTTTCCGTTGTCTCATTCTGGTAGCACTTCTACGGAAGGCCTGAGTCGGTGAACGCCGTCATCTCACCCGATACTCGACAGTCAGCAACGGGGAGAAACTTGCTGTCCAAAGTCGTAGAATTCCCTTCCGCTGGTTAGCATCGTGGGTCTGAACGAAAACAGGAACAGAAAAAATGGGGGGTTGAAACCTGCATTTATTATCCCTTCTTGCGCCCTTTCTTTTAGGCTTACACGGTGATCCAAATGCATTTTTGAAAATTATGGAGACAACTACCATGTTTGAATAAAAACTTTAGTTTAATATAACTAAAATCTACATTCGACGTTTCGACCTTTATGTCAAGGTCATCTTCTGGAGCATACAACTATACACAGGAAACAAGCTATACTACAATCAAACTGGTTTGTTAAAGACACTGACCAACTGCTACAACAATTGTTGGCCTGACCTCTGGTGAGAAAAATAAAATAAATAAATAAAAATAAATAAAACAATAAAAAAATAATAAAAAATAAAAATAAAATTAAATTAAAATTAAAATAAAATTATACATCAACGCTAGAGTCCTATTATTAGTGTTGTCTACTATATACATATATTAACATCATTCCAGCCAGTTGGTATGGAATGGCTTCTAATACTAGCTAAGGATTGGCTAGAGTCCTGACTTATGCTGGATCTTTCGTATTAGGTAGGCTGAATGTGTGCCATCCAGATCCTGGGAATTTTCATGCCATCTTTGTTGTTGATATTTGGGTGATTTATCATAAGGAATCCTGCGAAATCCTGATAAACCACCCAAATATCAACAACAAAGATGGCATGAAAATTCCAAGGATCTGGATGGCACACATTCAGCCTACCTAATATGAAAGATCCAGCGTAAGTCAGGACTCTAGCCAATCCTCAGCTAGTATTGGAAACCATTCCATACCAACTGGCTGGAATGATGTTAATATATGTATATAGTAGACAACACTAATAATAGGACTCTAGCGTTGATGTATAATTTTATTTTATTTTAATTTTTATTATATTTTATTTTTTATTTATTTTTTATTTTTCTCACCAGAGGTCAGGCCAACAATTGTTGTAGCGGTTGGTCAGTGTCTTTAACAAACCAGTTTGATTGTAGTATAGCTTGTTTCCTGTGTATAGTTGTATGCTCCAGAAGGTGACCTTGACATAAAGGTCGAAACGTCGAATGTAGATTTTAGTTATATTAAACTAAAGTTTTTATTCAAACACAGTAGTTGTCTCCATAATTTTCAAAAATGCTTCTTGCACCCTCTTTTTTGTTGCAGAAGTTTACTCACGCCACCTTCCTATTGGTCCTTAAGTTGTTCAGTCACAACTCTTCTCCTCAAGAGCGCTCTTTTCAGGGAATGCGAGTTCAATTCGCTTTCCATGAATGCCTTCACTTCGGATGTTGCACTTATCATGGGTAAGTCACACGTTTCACAATGCAAACAAACGCACCTTTGTTTGCATTTTGCATAGAGTATTATTTCTTACTAGTGTTTTCAAGCAACAATATTTCTATCTAGACAGACAAATTCCTCCTTTTTTTTTTGTACTTCATTTTAAGGGTCTCTATTAATGATGTTCGCTATTAATAATTTATTTCTTTACTAACAGTACAAGTATTTCTTAGTTATTATTGTATTCTTGTTAAATCTTGAATGAATGATCCTTTTGATGAAAAGGTCCTTATTCATGATCTAACACCACTCAGTAGAGGATAGAGTGGGAAGGAGGTTCAAAGTTCTTTTGCACTTTTCTCTTAGTTGATGAATGTGTGGTAGAATGCAAGTTTTCTGCCAAAGATGAGTCTCAAGAACTTGGTTTCTGTAGCTACTGGAATAACAGATTCTTAGTTCAGGATTTGAGTGATGAGTGCGTTTTCAAAAGAAGTGTACACAGACACCTTTTTCTGTTGAAAACCTAAATCCATTATTAACACGTTCGCTGCCACGCTACTTCGGCATGGTCTGTTCCCGTACACCGAGTAATTTCACTTTCAAGGTCAGTACGGTAATCTCGTTGCCGGCGGTAAGCATCATACGAGTATACTCTTAGTTGGCTTGTGCAGAGCATATACCATCTATGAGAATACACAGTTTGATGCTAGCTTCACAAGCCAAGCATTTTCACTCCTTCAAGGTCACTACAGTAATCTCGTTGCCGGCGGTAAGCGTCATACGAGTATACTCGTAGCTGGCTTGTGTGGCTGGTTTACCAACTACGAGTATACTCGTAGTTGGCAGCGAACGTGTTAAGAGCCCACAGAGAGACATGATCAATTACTTGAAGTTGTCTTTCAATTATCCTCATGTGACGTGAGTGACAGTAAATTGTGAAGTCCTCAACACATAGAGCATTGTTTACAGTGGAAGGAAGCTGTTCAATGATTGAATTAATTTTAATAGCAAAAAGGGTCACACTTAAGACAGAGCCTTGAGAAACACACTGTTCTTGATGATATGGTCGAGATAGCATATTTCCCACTCTGACTTGGAAAGGTCGCCTGGACAGAAAGTTTTTAATAAATATAGGGAAGTGTCCTTTGAGATCTAGGTTATAGAGGTCTTTTAATATGCCATATCTCCAGGCTGCGTAACAAGCTTTTTCCATGTCAAAAAAAACTGACAAGATGTTCTTGCTTCAGAAATGCATCTCTTATACAAGTTTCTAAATGAACCAAAAATGGTCTAAAGTTGATCGATGTCTACAGGAACCACATTGTGTAGTGGAGAGAAGATTGTTGCTTTCTAAATAACAGAGAAGTCTGGCATTAACCATTTTCTCTAGTATCTTACAAAGACAGCTGGTCAGAGCAATGGGTCGGTAATTATTTGCTTGTGTTGGATCTTTTCCTGGTTTTGGAATAGCAATGACAATTGACTTATGCTAAGAATTTGGAAACTCTTCCTCTGGAAGTATTCTATTGTATAATAAAAGAAGATCTATAGAAGATGATGGTAAACGTTTTATCATTTCATAATGGATGTCATCAGGCTCTACTGCACTAGAGTGAGATTGCAGGAGAGCTCTTTTTAGTTCTTCCTTAACAAATGATTATATGGCTGAAAAATGTTGGTAGAAAAATTAAGCTTTGTTTCTCTTGCTGCTCTTTCAGTATTAAAAATTCAGGAGAATATGAAGCTGTTGCTGAGATTCTAGCAAACGTTTCTCCCAAAGTATCTGCAATAGCTTTGGGATCAGCAATAACACTTCCATTATGGTCTAAGATAGACAAACAAATAGTTCTATATCTGCCTTTCATTTTCCAAATTTTATCCCATACAATTTTTGGACTGGTCATTTGATTAATTGATGTAGTAAATTGAATCCATGATTGTTTTTGACACTGATGTCTTACATAACGTGCTTTGGCTTGAGCATGCTTGAAAGCTATCAAGTTTGAAGTGGTGAGGTATCTATGAAATATGCCCCAAGCTCTGTGTTGATCTTTTTTGACTATCTGACACTCTGGGTTCCACCAAGGCTTTGGATAGATTGGAAACCAAGATGACGTTTTTGGGATAGAGGCTGTTGCTGCCTGGACAATGCATTCTGTTATATATTTTACCGCTTCATCGATGGGTGTTTGATTGATGGCATCAGAATTAAATTTTGCAAGATGTTCCGGTCAGCCTGGTCAATTTTCTATATAGGTATCCATGTGGATGAACATGGTTCCTGTGAAGACATTGTGCAGAGAACAGGAAAGTGATCATTCAATTAAAGATAACATTAGACTAATGTAAGAATTAGAAGGTTGCAATTGGAAAAAAAAAAAAAAAAAAACTTACTGTATTATCCAAATAAAAACTTTCCCATATTTTTGACAAGGATAGGCAATCATTTCGATTCAAGTTAGGGCGTTGAAGTAAGGCCTCAGCACTATCTTTGAATAAGCGTTCGAATTTATAGCGACATCTGTGTAGAAGGACAGTCCTGGACCAATGTTGTGGCTTGTCTCTTTCCAGTGTTGTGCCAATCCAGACTTATCGGATTTGTTGTGAAGAATACACGATTGATGTTCTTGCATTCTTTTTTTCTATAGAGCGCCCGGTTTGTCCAAAATACGACACACAGAACTTGATATACACTAGGCAGCGACATACATGAGTGTTTATCTTTACGCTCAACAATCTCGACGTATTGATTCTTTGTTGTTCTGGATTGGATCGTAAAAATCGAACAGATAGTGTAGTCTTTTTAAAGAAGCCATTCAATATCATGTAATGTTTGATAGTTGAAAGTTCTTTCTGTAATTCCTGGGGAGTTGAGCAATTAGTTCTAGCTCATCGAATTAAACATTTTATGATTCCTGTTTTTTTGATAAGGATGATGGGTAGATTGTCTGAGAATGTACGTCCAGTAAAAGTGGATTTTCTGTAAACTGTTGTCGTCAGAATACCTGAAGGCGAGCGGATGAGAAGGATGTCTAAAAAGGATAGCTTGTTGTCTTTTTCAATCTCCATGGTAAACTTGATACAAGGGTGTAAAGAATTGATTTTGGCTAAAAAGGAAGGTAAGGAACCTCTGTTGTGAGGCCACATTGAAAAAAGGATGTCTTCTAGATATTCCAAATAAAAGTGCAAGAGTAGGTGAAAGTGGACTTCCCGTGGCCATTCCTTCCACTTGGTTGTAGAATTTGTTTTGAAACAAGAAATATCCAGAGTGCATCACGAAATCGTGATGCACTCTGAATTCTCACAAGATGTCAACAAGTAAATGTAAAGCCTCTCTGAGAGGTTTTTTGTTGGTTTATAGTTTATTTGGCACAAAAACTACAAAGGTCATACTGAGTCATACTAAAGGTTACAACATTAGCATTTACAGAAAATTGTTAACAATATGTCTGTACAAGAATCTAGTTTCGTAAAGCAGCATCTCTAGGTAAACAGAACTGTTGCAGAGGGCACAGCAACAACCAGGTTCGAGGTTATTACAGTAGTGCAAAAATAGTTAACAATATAAGTTAATACATAATATATGAAACACTAAGCCAAGAAATGCTGTATCTACATATATGTAAAATTATAATAGACGCCTTTATAACAGCACAAAAATAGGCAAAAAGGGATTATTATATAATATGCATGGATGAAAATTAAATTTAGCAATGCAGTAGAAACAGAATTTAAGATACAAATAGGCAAGATGTCCTACAGCACTACATGATTATTCAAAAAATAAAGTAGTAAATAAGATACATACACAAAATGTATGTTAAGTGATGGAGTATCTACATATAAACAAAATTACTGCAGAGGTTTCAGCAGTACATAAATAGATAACTATAGGTTAACATATGTATATACAAAACAAGTCAAGCAGTGTCTACATCTAGTAAGATTACAACAAACATTATTATACTAATACTTAAAGAGTCAGAAAGGAATTATTATACAGCATTGATGCATAAAATTTAAGTTTAGCATTATGGTATTTACACATTAACAAAATTACAGCAGGGTGATACAAATATACACGATCAAGGCCCATGATAATACATAATTGGTCAGATTTAACCTAATGAATAATACATAGGTATAAAAGTTAAGTTAAGCAAAAAAAAGTATTTACATATAAACAAATTTACGGTCAAACGTATTTGTACAAATTAATTCTTTCTAAAAAATTAAAAACATCATGCAATTTGCCTGAGACTGCTAGCATTTCCCTGAGTGTATATGGCTTGGTTAGATAGGTGAACATTTCATTCCTCTCTCGTGTAAATTTTTGACAATCTACCAGAATATGATGAATAGTGAGATGTGTGTTGCATTTTTCACATATGGGAGGGTCATCAGCTCTCAGTAAGTGAGAATGTGTAACTCTTTGAGAGGTGTTAAGTCTAAATGAAACTTGAATTACAGTAATTTACGTTTCATACAGACTTAACATGGGCCTTACACTTTGGAAATAAATATTGATATATCAGACTTACTGAGCACTTGTAAATTAACCAAATGTTACTAAAATGTTAATAAATCCTTCAGTTTTAAATGTTGTCTTATATTGTAAAGTTTTATGAAGTATTAAGTTGCTTAAACCTTACTGTTTTGTAAGTACTTAACAATTGCTGGAAAAGAGAGATAATCCTATTATGCGAAAATGGCTGAAGTCTATAACACATGCAACGTAGTACAGGTATATCTTTTGTAAGCACGCTGCCCCCCCCCCCCTCCTACACTCCTCCGTAGATTGCATGAGGATCCCGTGTGGGGCGCTGTGTACTTGGTGATGTGGGATGACGCTAAAGATATTGGAAGGAGAAAATGGATGACGTAGTATGAACGGTTGGCACGCAGTTTAAAAGGGCATGCAGTGCCGAAAATCTGGCCTTGCTCCTGTTCTCTGGTTCCCGTGCTCTCAGATGGTCTCGTAGGTCCTGGATCTCGTGCATCGTGCTGATGTGCGTGGAGCCTCCACGTGGTATCCCCTTCGTTTGACAAGGTTTTTGAGACAAGTCTACCAGTCAGCGGTCAGCCCAGCAGATGAAAAGCACAGATGCTTGCAGAGATATCCTGATGTAAAATGCAGAGAGAATCCGTGAAGAATACCTTAGAATATGCAGAGTGAACTTGAAATCAAAGGTGAATATCCAGACGAAATTAGTGATGAGGCCAAGTAGCAACCCAGCAATTGGTAATGTACAGTTTATGCTCTCTTACAAGTGAAATTGTTTAAGAAGAATGTTTGTGAATACTAGGATAGACTCTAGTAATTGTTTCATTATTTTATTGAGTAAAATTGAGAATTCTGTATAGGATATAGTGAAACAGCCTGTGGTGTCTAGAACGTATTTCCTAAAGGATAGAGATATAATGTGTGTTTTGTATGAGATAATTTGGTTGAGAGCATGTGGAGAAAAAAATTGAACAGGTCTGTTAAATAATGTACATAGAATTGAAGGTTAAGAGTGATATATCAAGTGAATATTTAGTTATCATGAGTGAGATTCTTTGAATGCAATCCATGAGAGAGATTAAGAAATTGTAAACTAAGTGCTCATTCATTTCATTCATGTCTATTTTAGAATGTCTATTCAGTTTAGTATTATAAAGTGTATGATATGTCTTTTGAATTAAATGTTTTGTTTTGAGTTTAACGGCTGCATTGCCTAAATTTTGTTCTATTGCACTTGCTCATAAAATTTACGAACCATAGCGGGAGTTCAGATAATAGATAGGCTACGACTGCAGAAAAGAGAATTATAGTTTAATAAGATTGAATGCTAACTGTGTTCTGGTTCCTTGGTCATACAAGCTTTGTTAATCTAGGATTAGGGGTGGCGCAGATAAAAAATAAATTTTCCCTGAATCCGAATAAGGAATTAGAACCAGTGCTGAGACAAAGGAATAGGTTCCTTTGTCTCAGCACTGATTACTCTTATTAGTAATTCGGCCTAGAGATTATTTTGAGTTAAGGAGATAAAGTTTATATTATAGAGAAATATTGTAGAAGAAAGATATTGGAAAGATTTCACAATTTAACAATGGTGAGCCAGCCGAGATTTTGATTTAAGAAGATTTACTTAGAAAGAGATAGGGATAAGTATAAGTTAAGTATAAAGGATATTAAAAACATAATAAGACTTATAAAAGGTATATTATATACGATATAACAGAGGTACACTGGTGAATAGAGATTCTACATCGAAGCTCACCATAAGATCAGTAGGTTGTAGTGAGATTTTTTTTTTTTTTAATTTGTTTAAGAAATTAAACAAATTAAAAATGGGAAGTCCACTTTCACGTGCTCTAGCCAACTTTTATTTGGAACATCTAGAAGACATCCTTTTTTCATTATCTATATAACCTCAACTTACCTTTTGGGTTAGATATATAGATGACATTTTTTTGGTGTGGCCTCACAACAGCTTCCTTACCTTCCTTTTTAGCCAAAATCAATTCTTTACACCCACGGAGCAAGTTTACCATGGAGGTTGAAAAAGACAACAAGTAATCTTTTTTAGACATCCTTCTCATCTGCTCACCTTCAGATATTTTGACAACAGTTTACAGAGAACCTACTTTTACAGGATGTTACATTCTCAAACAACAAAATGTTTAATTCAATGAGCTAGAACTAACTGCTCAACTCCCCACGAATTACAGAAAGAACTTTCGACTATCAAACATTACATGAAATTAAATGGCTTCTCCGAAAAGACTACACAACATCTGTTTGATTCCTACAATCCAATCCAGAACAACAAAGAATTAATACAGCGAGTTCCAATTCCATATACAGTCATACCCCAAAGTTACGTGGCAGGTGGTACCAACCAAAAGCGCGTAAGTCGAATTTGCATAACTCTGGTTTAATTTTGCATACAAACATACAAAATATTAGTTAATTGGGACAAAGGTTTACACAAACACCTATATTTTTTAAGAAATATAATCATAATTGTAGTTTTTCGTATATAAAAAAAAGAAAGTTATTTCGATGTCAATGGTTTCATAAAATCTAATAGATTCGTCTGACGGCATAATGTCTTTTTCTTGTCACGCAAAATTTCTTCGTAGCAAGCTAATGATTTTTTTTATTTCTTACCTTGTGGCTACAATTCGTTCCTCGTTAGAATCTATGTCCTCCAAAATCTATAAACCTTTCTTTTATGATTGTTCTTACTGTGGATTCCTGTAGATCAAACTTCTTTGCTAGCTCACAAATTTTCATTCCGCCTTCAAAATCCTTAATAATGTTGAGTTTTGTTTCCAAAGTCAATGTTTTTCTTTTCTTGCTAGCTGTAGAAGAAGCGGACTTGCTTCCTTTAGACGACATTATTATTTTTTATGTCATAAAATTTTTATCAAGAACATTAAACAATCGCAAGGTTCGTAGACTATAAAAATCGTGTACGAATGGAGACTGTGTGAAACATGTCAGTGCTTGTTTACAGCATGTGCGACACTGGCGAATGTGGCCAGTGCCGGAAAGATACGACTAGTGGTGAGGCGTGAAGCGGGATGGGAATCCGTACATATGTTAAACCGCGTAACTCCAGATTCACATAAGTTGGGGTAGTGTAAGTCGGGATATGACTGTATTTCCCGAATTTCAGAAACAATTTCAAGAATTTTGAAGAAATGTAATTTAACAGCCACTTATATCCCTATTAACAAAATATCCAATTATTTCCCCTCTTCTAAAGATAAACACTCAACTATGCCACTGCCTGGCGTTGTTGTATCGATTTCTTGTTTTTTATATTGTACAAGGGTTGTATTCAATTCAATCTTTTCTAACCTAAACCTTCTTCTATATTACCTTATTCTATCAATATCCTATCGCCATTTATGTTGTATCCTATTCTTGTTCACACTTATTTTCAACCTTTGTTGCTTTATCTCTGTAATACACTATCGGGTAGCACGTGGTACCTCTGAGGGACAATGGAATTTCCTCGAGATAGAGGCAGTACAGAGTATCAGAGTGTCTAAGATTTTCCTCTCGTAAAACACCAAGAAATTTATTTGTTTCGCTGCGCCACTTAGCGCTATTAGATTATTAAACATTAACAACCAACGAGGTAATCTCTGGACAGTACTTAATGATACCTATCAACTCTGTAGACGTAGCCAAAATTTACTCTTTTCAAATATCCCTTTTAATATCCCGCATAGGTTCACATTAATATTTTATAAGCAGTGCATCGGATTCCAGAAATCACAGAAAGTCTTTGTTAGAATCAAAAGCAAGGTTTATTATACTCAAAAGTTGATACGCATAATAACATAAATTAAAATCCCATCTTGAGGGAGTTTCGAGACAAGGTATATAAAATTCAAACACTACTATTATACAGTAGCTTCCTAAAGTATGAATTATATTAACCTTCGCTAATGCATTAACCATGTACTATTATCACAATCAATCTAGGACTCCGTAGCTCTGTCAGACTACACAAGATAACATTCATATCTTTCACAATCTCTTTATATTATGAAAGTTCTTTACTCTAAACATATCTTTAATTTCATTCAATATAAAGGCGAGCATTAACACAACGACAGATAGTAAGGTAAAATCAATATTCTTCTAAAGTCCTAGCAATACAATCCTATCCTAGATCATTAATGTTCTTCTTCTATAACATATTAACGTACAAATCTTTCATTCCTATTCAGTATAACACAAACAAAGTTTACTTATCTTCCCTTTTTGATTCTTTAGTGCTTCATAGGTTCACAGGAACAGGCCTTCTGTGGACTGCCGAACTTGCATCTTTTCGTGGCGAATACAGCCACCAAGACCCGCGACTGCCTATCGGGATCCGTCCAACATCGAGGCACTCGCACCCCACGCCGCCACGAGAGATGAACACACAGGAGATCAAAGGAAAAAAAAGCCTTGTTACAGGGTTGCATGACCCTTATATTTCCCCTCTTCTTCTCAGCGATTCTAGCCCCTTTCGATGTCCGGCCGACTCACACTTGCTATTACGTCACGGCGTCCATTCTCTGCCCTGCTTATTGCACGTACGCTGACGTCATTGTTTACATGGGTGAGCCACTCTCTCACGTTACAACTCGTAACCTTTGGACTTGACTCCTCCCCAACTGTTGAATTTGTGCTTACATTTAATAATTCTTTTATACATATTTTATAATGCTCTGCTAATGTTTTACACTGTCAATACTAAATTAACCACATTCGTGAATGGCACAAAATACATACTTATTTAACCTTTTCATAACAGAACACACTTGATATATATATATACATATTACTTATTTTACACTTCGAGGCAATTTACTGTATTTATCTCATTCTTTTGTTTGGAAAAGCATGTTAGCCTGTGATAAGATAGGAATTCATAAATTTCCACTCTATCACAATCTAACATAGGCCTCCCCTTCCAATAAAAATTTTTTCAAAAAATTTTCTTCCTCTCAAGTGTTCCTCCTTACTGTTCAAAAAGCGGGGGGGTGTCTCTCTTTTAATGGCATCTCATATCTTCTTTTTGTGGGTTTCTCTTACTCTCGAAATAACGTGTGCCCCAGAGATAGTTTGCATTTCACTTAGTGTCTTATTTTTCTCAGTTTCCTCTTTCTCACTCACTACTATCTGTGTTCCCTCCTGTTTCAACCCTTTGGAGGTGTTCTGTTTGTCAAAATATTGCCTTGTAAATTTGAGGCATTTAGTCCTGCTAAGTTCTTTATCAGGATGGGGACTAGGTTCTCTCATTTTCCTCCGTTTCTTCTTCCTAGCTCTACTGTGACTTACTCTTGGGACATTAGGCTTAACTGTGTCTACTTCTAGGCTCCCAGTGCCAAATGAATTTCCCTGTGAAGTTTGTGCTACCAAGGATACCTGATTCACACGAGGGCTTGTCTCTGCTGACAAAGTGTGCTCCTTCATGCTTGAGTAGTCACCTGCTGGCTCACCTTTAGACTTATTCACCTGGGTTTTAAGGCTCCTGTTAACAGATCGGATTCTAGGTGAGTTTCTTCTGCTCTTATGCAACTTTGATTCAATTTCCCTGGTTATGTTTTGCCTTCTACCAAGGAGATATACTTCTTTTCTTGCATAATCACACTTAAAGTTGTATCTCATCAAAAAATCATTGCCCAGAATCAGCTTTATGTGTGGGAGAGAAGATCCTGACAAGACCAGAAACTCTTGCCAAACACACATTCTGAACTCAGGCAGATACACATTAAGATTTACAGATTTAGATGCGCGAGATGCTGAGGCTGTACACCCAAATATTCTCACGGATCCTTTGAGGTAAGTGATCTTGTCCTTAATATGGGGTTCTAACTTTTTAAAATAGTCTTCAGAAATGGAGGTTTGCGCTCCAGTGTCAAGTAAGGCATTGCAATGCTCTCCAAGCACACTGGTTTTCACTATCATTTCATACGACTGCCCTTTTATTCCTTGTCCCTTCTTCCAAGTTCTATTAGCATAAGTATACGATCTAGGTTCATCATCATGACCTCTATTAAAGCGTCCCCTGCCTTTGAAGCCATTGCGAGCTATGTGCCCAATTCTCTCGTATCTATAACATCTGGGGGGTTCTTTTCCATTTCCTTGATCATTGACCCTGTGCTCTGACGGCAGTACCAACTTTTCTTGGGAGGTAATGGTTGAAAATTTTTCCATTACCGCTTCCAGTCGGTCAAGAAGGGGCCTTTGTAGTCTCTCGACCTCTTCTCTAATTATACATTTAGTTTCGACCGCCTCAGAGATATTTGGTTCTGGGGCCTTCACTGATAATGACTCTAATCTTTTCATTACTTCGTTAATTCGCTCTATGACAGGTTTCTGGAGCAGTTCCACTTCCTGTTTTACAATATCCCTGATCTTACAAGTCTCAGGCAGGATTTCAGTCAACTTGTTCACTGTCTCACTATTATTGCCCTCGTTTCCCTTTCTTGTCTTGGATTTTTCTTTATCTTGGTTCATTGTTGGGCAGCATTCTTGCTCAACCAAGTTTACAAGACCGGCAGCAGATGTGGGATGTATGTCTCCAAGTGTCTGCTCCCTTTCTCTGACTGCATTGTAGCATTCATCCAAGTTAGTCACTTTTTTGTTGAAGGCAGTTTCCTTAAATTCCTTTCTTACCTCTTGCCTGAATTGTTGGAAAATGGCCCAGTCCAAATGAGGTTTCTCTTCATTGCGGACACTCAGGGTACTGGCCACCGTTAGTAATCTGTTCTGAAAATCAGATACACTCTCCCTGTCCTTCTGAGTGCACCTCTGGAGTTTCCATAAATTAGGCCCCAAACTTCCTAGTTTAGAGAATTGGGAAATTAGGACTGTTTTAAACTTTGAATACTCCAGGGTTTCTCTTAGAATGGGAGAGGAGTATAGGAAGGTTTTTGCCTTCCCTATCAGTTTACTTCGGAGCAAGACCAGTAACTGAAAGTCAGTCCATCTTCCAACTTTTCTTAGTTCTTCTATGTATGAGAAAAACAAAATGACATCATCAGAATCCTCGCCTGAGAACCGGGGGAACACTTGTTGGGGGTTAATACATCTAAAAAACTCGTTGTCCTCCATTATTGAGCTACTCATAGGGTTAGACATATTTGCCTCTAAGTTTACACAAATATTAAATCAACCTTTGCCTTTGTTAAGAATTTCTGTTTGGAATCCGAAACCTGCTTACTGTGTTTTATATAAAGCACTTATTTCAGTTATATAACCCACATCCTGTCGGCTGTGCCATTTATGTTATATCGATTTCTTATTTTTTATATTGTACAAGGGTTGTATTCTATTCAATCTTTTCTAACCTAAACCTTCTTCTATATTAACCTTATTCTATCAATATCCTACCGCCATTTATGTTGTATCCTATTCTTGTTCACACTTATTTTCAACCTTTGTTGCTTTATCTCTGTAATACACTATTGGGTAGCATGTGGTACCTCTGAGGGACAATGGAATTTCCTCGAGATAGAGGCAGTACCAGAGTATCAGAGTGTCTAAGATTTTCCTCTCGTAAAACGCCAAGAAATTTATTTGTTTCGCTGCACCACTTAGCGCTATTAGATTATTAAACATTAACAACCAAGAGGTAATCTCTGGACAGTACTTAATGATACCTATCAACTCTGCAGATGTGGCCAAAATTTACTCTTTTCAAATATCCCTTTTAATATCCCCCCATAGGTTCGCATTAATATTTTATAAGCGGTGCATCGGATTCCAGAAATCACAGAAAGTCTTTGTTAGAATCAAAAGCAAGGTTTATTATACTCAAAAGTTGATACACATAAATTAAATGTAGATGATAACATAAATTAAAATCCCATCTTGAGGGAGTTTCAGACAAGGTATATAAAATTCAAACACTACTATTATACTAAAAAAAATAATATACAGTAGCTTCCTAAAGTATGAATTATATTAACCTTCGCTAATGCATTAACCTTGTACTATTATCACAATCAATCTAAGACTCCGTAGCTCTATCAGACTACACAAGATAACATTCATATCTTTCACAATCTCTTTATATTATGTCAATTCTTTACTCTAAACATATCCTTAATTTCATTCAATATAAAGGCGAACATTAACACAACGACAGATAGTAAGGTAAAATCAATATTCTTCTAAAGTCCTAGCAATACAATCCTATCCTAGATCATTAATGTTCTTCTTCTATAACATATTAACGTGACACAAATCTTTCATTCCTATTCAGTATAACACGAACAAAGTTTACTTATTTTCCCTTTTCGATTCTTTAGTGCTTCGTAGGTTCACAGGAACAGGCCTTCTGTGGACTGCCGGACTTTCATCTTTTCGCGGCGAATACGGCCACAATTGATTTTATTAACTTTGATGATTTTATCCTCTAATAAAGCTTATACTATAATTTTTTTTCCCAAATTTACACTAACTGGTGGGTGAATTATAATGATTCCTATTGTTTATGGTATTCACATAATGTGATTTTTCTTACTGCGCATTAATTGATGGATTAATTAATCACGTTAAGCGAGATTTTCCTCTACTACAAATCTCTATTTGAAAATTACAATTATTAAAAAATTACCTGATGTTTACAGAAATTTATTCAGTTACAGCAATACTTATCTTGAAAGTTCTGCAGGCATCATCACAAACAATGAGCTCACTGCCCGTTGGTGTCCGATGCCTTCTTCACTATCTTCCATCTTTCTTTGTCCAGTGCAGTGTCGCAGTTTCTGTAAACCCCATTCCACACCAGTCCTTTTTGTTGTCTATCCATTCTCTGTATGGTCTATCTCTTCTGTTTCCACCATCCATGATACCAAACGTGAATGTCTTTATTTTATGTTTAAGTTAAGGGATATTATATCCCATATCGTTTCTTAGCCAAATAAAAAACTCAAAGAGTTTCATGCCAAATATAGTAGAAACTATATAAAGTTTCGCGATTCCAAGCATAAGCAAATACCTGGATACTGCAGCAACGGACCCTTAAGGTAGTGCAAGCTGAGGCAACTCATGTCAAAGGTGGAGCAAGCTCCGATCACTATTCTTGATATTTACCCATAATGTGAACTTAGCTCCTAGGAGCTGTATTACTGTTCTACATTATGAGAGAAGGTCACTACCCAGACAGGTTTCAGCCTTTATTGAGGTCTCATCAGTGAGCAGGTAGACTTAGTTAATACCAAGTTTGCAGCGAACAGAACTTACAACCCGTCTATGAGTATAGCTGAGAGGTGTCCTAATAAATTATTAGATATATGAAGAGCCAAAGGCTTCAATTCGGCGATATATGACATGTTTAAGTTAAGGGATTTACATTGTCTTTGTTTCATGCCAAATATAGTAGAAACTATATAAAGTTTGGCGATTCCAAGCGTAAGCAAATACCTAATCGAAGCCTTTGGCTCTTCATATATCTAATGAATGTCTTTATCTTCTGGTCTTCACTCATTCTGCAGATGTGTCCAAATAATGGCAGCTTCCATTGTATAATCTTCTGCATTAGATTCTCCTTTGGTTGTATCTTCTGATAAGAGCTGTTCATATGTCATTTTCTGTATCCATCCTATTCTTGGAAACTTCCTGTAAAAAGTTCTTTTAAATGCCAAGATTCTTTTGCTTGATTCCTTATTTATTACCCATGTTTCAGATCCATACATTACACCACTAAAGATGAATGTTTCCAGTACTCTTAGTTTTGTTTGCAGGCTGATCACTTTACTTTTCCAGATGTTATCCATGGCCTTCAGATTTGTTCTTCCCTTTGCAATCCTGATCTTTATTTCTTTTTTACAGTCCAAATCATATGTCATTTTACTTCTCAAATATGTGAAATGTTCTACATTTTCTATATTAATTCCATCCACTTGTATCTTTTGTTTCATGTTCTTCTCACCAAATACCATTGTCTTTGTTTTTTTCCAAGTTCATAACTAACAAGTCCAAATCTCTTCCCTTCCTCATTTAACAATTTCAATGTTTTTGTAGTTCTCTTTCATCTTCTTCAATAATAACAATGTCATCTGCAAATCTCAGATTATTAATTCTCATCCCATGTACTGATATTCCTTTCGCATCTTCCTTCATTTTATCCATTGCTCTTTCTAAAAGTGCAATGAAATGCTTAGTGATATTGGGTCCCCCTGTCTAGTACCTCTGTTTGTTCTAAACTATTTCCCAAAATCATCACATATTCTAACTGCTGCAACTGCATTCTTATAAACATCTTTTAATATAGCTATTAGATATTAGGCATGCTGAATATCAATAAGTCTATTTAGCATTAAATAACAAGTAAAAAATAAATTAATTTAATCAAGCAAAACAAAGTTGCTGTCAAAATCATCGAAACTTTTTTTTTTTTTACTTGGTTTGAAAGCAAATTTTACTTGTCAAGAAATTACGTTCTTGTTTAATCCTTTATCTGAATGTAAGCAAATGAAGTTTGTGTGTGAAGTATCTTCACAATTAGGCTACTTGTATATAGAAGCTGATGAATTCATATGAAATGTCTTGGCATTCCATAATGCAAAGAGCATATCCTTTTAGAATTGCATAATAAATTATGCATTCAGGGAGAAATCACTATCCAGATTGGTTTCAACCTTCATTGAGGTCTCATCAGTGGGACACAGACCCCGGGAAGATACCAATGGTGAATTAATGCAGAAGTCATATTTCTGTGATCATGCTTCTTATCCCTATCTTAATGGCAGTATGCACTTCTGAGGTGTGCTTTGTGTTGTGGGATATTAAGGCAATTGATACAAAGTCATAAGCCTCTATATATAAGTGGCCTAGTCATGACGATACTTCACACACAAAAAACTTCTTTTGCTTAACTTGGGTAGAGGATTACAGAAGAATATAATTTCTTGGCAAGTATAATTTTCTTTTGAAACAAGTGAAAAAGAAATTTTTAACAGCTATCTCTGATCCAGAGTATTTTGATACTCTGGATCAGAGATAGAGCAACCACCAAGTTTCCTATCTTGGAGTGACCTTGCAGATCATTCCAAGTGGATTTTGGAGAGAGAGAGAGAGAGATACCTCTGCACTTTGACAGCACCTCAATAAAGGCTGAAACCGATCTAGGTACTGATTTCCTTCCCTAATGCATAGTATTATGCACTTCTGAAATATGAAATAAAGCACACACACTTTGCATTATGTGTGCTTTGCTTTATGGAATGCTAAGGCAATTGATGTGAAGTCACCAGCCTCTATATACAAGTAGCTCAGTCAGAGATACTTCACATACAAGATTGTTTGCTTACACTTGGATAAATGATTAAACAAGAATATAATTTCTTGCAAGTATAATTTGCTGTCAATCTTTTATTTAGTGTTTTGTCTTTAATAAAAAATTATTTCCATAAGGAAATTAACTGTGTGCGTAACGATTATCATAAATATTTTATCCTATTGTACAAATTAAGGTTGCAGCAAATTTGAGAATTAGTTACAAATTTTATTAAATGTTTTTAATTCAACTTAATTTTTAATTTCTTAACTATGGCTAAACTATTAAAAGATGTGTCATGAATATATTACCTGAGCTGCTCTGATCATCAACTTTTATAAGATCTGAAACAAATTCTGTTTGCCCTTTAACAATAATGGGGAAATCTTCATGAGCACTATTTTCAGTACTTGTTCCACTAACACGATCATAGTCTAGCTCAGAGCAAAGAGACAGTGATCTCCTTGCTTTCTTCTTAATGCCTTGGCGAAACTGTGCAACTCCTATTATTACATTCCTTAGTTTTTTCCACATTATTGTAGCACTTGAATCTGCTGATGGCCATTTGCTTTCAAGTACTGCCTATAACAGACAATATATATATATATATATAGCAAACAAACAAACAAATATACTAGACTATCAAGTTTTAGAATGCCTATATTCCAAACTAAAATCAACCACATACCTGTCTTTAACAAGTCACATCATAAAAATGTGCATAAATCACAACCTTTATTTCAAATAATGGGATTTAATGTAAACTAGTGGTTTAAACCAAAATGCAATTGGTTTAAACCATTAGTTTACATTAAATAAACTCTATAATGAATTTTATTATAGAGCCACAACACTAATTTCATCAAAACCCTTTTTTTTTAATACATATCTCATAAGACAGCAAGAATATGATTGAAAATGCCAGTGGAAACATCCTAATAATATTTTTGTAATATTCTATTACAGAAATATCCTAATGGATATTTTTGTAACAGTTCTAACATTACTGATATCTTTCTGTAATAGAACTATTACAGAAAGATATCTGGAGAAGCAGAAAGAAGTCTACTTATGTTTAATTGACCACACAAAGGCCTTTGACAACATAAAACATAAAGAACTAATAGAATGCATCAACAAATTAGGAGTAGATAGTAAAGTTACCAGATTACTGATAAATCTATATTGGGAGCAAACTGCCTCAATAAATATATCAGGAGAAACCTCAGAGGAATTCCCAGTAAAGAAGGGTGTCAGACAAGGTTGTGTTCTTTCTCCTATATTGATAAACTTCTATACTGAAAATATCTTCACAATTAGCAGAATTTAAGAGAGTCAGCATAGGCAGAAATACAGACAACTTAAGATAAGCAGATGATATGGTACTGCTAACTGAAAATAAAAAGAGATCTTCAAAACTTACTAGAAGAGACGCTGAAACTAAGTGAAAAATATGGACTTAATTTCAACTTCAAAATAAATCAAACCACGCTGGTAACAAGAGAAAAAGGGAAAATACCAATATAAATATAAGATCAGAGGAAATACTTTAGATCAAATAGAAAGTCATATATTTGGGTCAACTAATTACAGAGAATGGAAAGCATGATAAGGAAATAGTAAGAAGAATACAAATTGCTAGATCAACCTTCATTAGCATGAAAAACGTTCTGACCTCAAGGGAAATTGACACCAAACCAAGAATTAGGCTGTTCAAATGCTATGTATAGTCAACACTGTTATATGGAGCAGAAACTTGAACAATATCAAAATATTGTGAAAATAAACTAAAAGCCTTTGAAATGTGAATGGATCCTCAGAAGAATCCTTAGAGTCCCACAGATGGCCAAAAAAACTAATTTGAAGATATTAGAGATGATTGGAGAAGATAGGACTCTGTTGAAAATCATTAAGAAAAGGAAAACCACCTTTTTACCTTGGTCACATACTAAGATTCATATCAAGGCATGAATCCCTATAAAAAACACTTTTAGAAGGAATGATATAAGGAAAAAGACGAAAAGGATGACAAAGAACAAATCAGATGGAAAATATTAAGGACTGGATCTTTTTTGTCTTATGAAGAATGTAGGAGAAAAGCACAAAACCATACAGGGTGGAAGCTCAGGTGGTAGTCAACCTCCTTGAAGGAGATGACACCTGACAAGACAAGAGATATACACTACCTACCAATAATTGTCTGAACACTTTAGCAATTTACAATTGATACCAGCAGGCGAATTGTGATACTGGGTATGTCCATCTTTGGCTTTGATTACCTCCTGCATCCTTTGAGGAAGGCTTCCCACCAGTGCGTGTGTGGTAGACATTAGGTGGAATTTGTCTCCATTCCTGCAGCAAGCAGCGCTGAGTTCAGTGACAGATCGAGGATATGCTACTCTGGACCTCAATTGCCATTCCAATTTGCCCCACAGGCGTTCGATGAGGTAGGACTCTGTGCAGGCTAAGGCTCTTATGTTCTTAAAGCTAATTTAACACTCCTCTCTTCATACCATTCTATAACAGCTGCAGCTTAGTGGCATGTGGCATTGTCGTCTTGATAGTAACACAGGTCCATTCCATAAAAACTCCACAGTGTAGGCAGTAACCTTGATATCCTGATTATTCAGAATATCAAGGTACTGAGCTGCCTTCATGGAACCACAGACAATGACCAGTGGTCCCACTCCAAACCAGCTGAATGCACCCCACACCATTACTCCTCCATCACAAAACTTTACTGTGAGTACAACACGCTGTGGTAACAAGCCTTCACCAGGCTGTCTCCACACCCACACCCTGCCATCAAAATGGAAACAGCTGAACCTTGATTCATTGCTTAAGAGTACCATTTTCCACTGGTCAATTGTTCAGTTCACCCACTCTTTGCACCAGGCCAGATGAGTCACCTTGTTCACAGGTAGAATTCTTTGTATACAGTATTAGTGCTCACCATTGTGTTACTGGGACTCTGGAACTCATTAAGGATTGTCTGTGCTGATTGTAGCCTGTTTTTACATGCCATCTATTTTAACACCCTCCTGTCCCTGTCAGTCATTTTCAGCGGCTGGCCTGGGCATTTTCATGCACTAGTGATGGTATAACATCTCCATTTGTTGATCATATCTCCAACCGTTGATTTTGGATGCTCCAGTTGACCACGATAACACCTCTCTCTAAGTCACTGAGTTCATGTCGTGTTGCCATACTACCTGTATTCAACTATGAAACACTGCTTCGTACTATCTGTACAGCAGTTTTATGTTATTGACAAACCTGGAATGTTATATAACTTCAAATAACAGAGGTGTCTGGACAATTATTGGTAAATAGTGTATATTAAAATTAGTCTTCCAAATTTTGCATTGTTATTTTCTTGACTATTTGTATGTATAGTGGTGCATAAAAGTGACACCTGTCATGCTTAAACTCTTCTCTCAGAATAGTAAACTTTTTTTTAGGGATCACAGGAATAGTTTGTTATAATGAATTTCCAATAGAGCAGCATTGTGCTTATACTAATTTTGCAGAAGCAGAAAACAAACATCAACAAGTACTGAAATTTTTTTTTAAATCATGCACTCTAGAAGTGCATGATTTAAAAAAAAAATAATGCTAGCATTCTAAAAGAAAATACCTATGAGTCAAATTTAAACATCCCATGAAACACCAGTTATTAGTCCAACTATCTGAGGACTCACTCCTTCCACATAGCATGCAGCAATATTCAAGATCACATGTAACTGTAGAAAAGCATACATAGATCAAATACTGGTGAAAATCTACTGAGTAATGCCCAACATTATCAAAAAACTTAAATCACATGCTGCAGCAGCAGTAGGAAAACAGTTGAATTGGCACAACATGTGCATTTGATTCATAGTAACATATTATGAGGCATTTAAAGAGACAAGACAGATCATTCTATCACACAGTATCATCAATAATACCAAGGAGAAATAATGATTCATTACATGTGAAGGCCTCGATCAAAAAGTGATCGAGGCTTTCATCAAGCAAAGTGAACTTTGAAACCAAGACTATGCTATGCTACACTACAAATGCACAGACATTCCAGTATAATAGTTCAGAAGCTAATACTTTGCTGATAATGTGTAAACTGACTAAGAATGCTTTTTAATGTTATTGCGCATATTTGTGGCATGGTAACAAAGTCCCAATGAAGCCATAAGATTATTAACTACAATGTATCGATGTTTATTTATGTTTATCAATTTCTGTAGAGCCTCCGTAGCTCAGTTGGTATAGACAAAGCCCTTTGGTTGGAAAGACCTGGGTTCAATTCCCATCCATGATGTGAGGAACCTTTATCTGGTCCCTTTCGAAATTGATGAGTTAGCCTGTCTTATACGAAGGTAGAGGATTTTTTCATCCAGAATCTCAGGTTTTTCATCCCTCAGAACAGGCAAACGGTCCTGTGAACATACATATCTACAGACATAAGACACTCCTGGAATAAAGATTAACCAATAGCGTTAATCCATAGGGTTTCGGTTTTGAATGCTTACACAGTGAAGTGTGGGTCTACGCGTGAGCATAATTCAATCAATCAATCAATTTCTGTAACATGACAGTCTAAATTATTTCATTATTTTGAATCATCAAAAAAACTGTGTAACTCTTATTATTACATTTCTTAGTTTTTTCCAAATATAACCATGACATTTCTTTGCAGCTGGCTGAGCTCAACAAATAGATGGCCATGAAGATATAGGCGAAATCCTCCTTGGAAAAAGAAGCTGTCATTAACAAATTATAAGCATACTATACAAAATATAATATACAGCCAGATCATGATTAATGTGAGTTTGAGTAATGCAATACTCATTGATACATATTGAGAATTGCACAACGATACTGGGTCTCATTTAATGCAAACCAAAATTCAGTTAATGTAAGGCTGGTGCATGTGCAGTTGAGGCTACCGGGTTACTGTTAGGGTTTTAGAAACTGCTACTTCAGACTGTATATTAGTTCTCAAGATTTGTTTTAATCGTTTTAAGAGGTACCCTTAACAAAATGGACAAAAGGAAGATTCCTTCAGATAAAAACACTATGAGCACAAAAAAGAAGAGGCTTGTTATCACATTAAAGTAGAAATTTGGTGTGATTGATCGAAATTAACATAGCACCTTGAAAATAGGACAAGATGTCAGAATGCCTGAATCTATGGTACAAAATATTTCAAAACACACAGGGGAAATAAAAGAAAAAGGTAAAGTTGCATCAGCTTTTTGCAGTTTGCAAACAACTACAAGGAATAGCATTACAATGACAGACATCTTTTAATTGTATGAATTGAGGACTGCAGTCAAAAACGCATTCTCCTTAGCATAGCACCCATTCAGACAAAAGTTTTAAATTTGTTTAAGAGAGTGAAAGTAAAAATAATAATAATAATGAAGTTGAAAAAATGTTTAGTGTTGGTTAGTTTGATCAATTTAAAAATCTAGTTCAGCTGCATAATATTAAAATTACCAGTGAAGTGGCCAGTGCAAATAAGGACGCAGAATCTAAATATCCTGATTTAAAAAAAAAATAATAATAATTGAAGATGGTGACTACACTGATCATCAAATATTTAACAAGAAAGAAACCAGTTTATTCTGGAAAAGGATGCCTTCCAGGAAACTTACTTTCTTAGAAACTTACATTTCTAAGAAAGAAAAACAGTTCAATTTACACTGCTAAAATATTTCAAAAGACAATAAAAATGTTTTTGTCAGCGTGATATTTACAATTTTTTTTTTTTAATTTTGCTTTCTATAACTACTCTGTGACTTTGTTAACAATAAATTTAAATTATAAGTATATGCTTTTTATCTTTTAGTGTAATATTTCATTAATAACATAAAAACTTATGTTTAAAATTTTTCACTGCATATGGAATCAATTAACATATTTTAAATATAAGTTCGAAGAGTGTGAATTTGAATAATGCGACCACTTCATGGAATTCATTATCTGCACTAATTGAGACCTATCTGTTTAATATACTATATAATAATAATGATAAATGAACAGAAATCCTGTGGGGATTTCTGTTCATGTCATGGCCTAGTCAAAAATAAAACCATGTTCAAATATAACGATGTGCAGAAATTCAATTGGAGTAAGACAAAAGTTTTATAATGTTCTGGCAATAGCAATATCTTCATGATGATTCGGGATACAGATGATTTGAAATATGAAAGTGATTGCCATTTAGTTTTGAGCATGATGAAATTAAATATCATACTGAAAGGAAAAGTATGCAAGAAAGTTTTAAATATAATCAAAATCAAGCAGCTTTCAGAGGTGAATTGCAAAATGAAATATACAAACATCATTAGATGGCATTATCATAACTAACCTTATTTTTCACAATGGATATGAAAAGGAGAACTATTAATGTCTGATATTTAAGACTAATCAGATCAAGCAACTACACTAACATGATCTGGCTGATGTAGAAAACTACTGATGTTACAAATCCAACCATCCTTATTTTTTATAAGATAGAAATCTTTTATTATAACAGTTTATAAATGCTTATAAGTTTTCAACATCCCCTAAAAATCAAGATATAAAACTTAAGATACCTTTAATCAATTATACTCATAACTAACATGATCTGGCTGATGTAGAAAACTACTGATGTTACAAATCCAACCATCCTTATTTTTTATAAGATAGAAATCTTTTATTATAACAGTTTATAAATGCTTATAAGTTTTCAACATCCCCTAAAAATCAAGATATAAAACTTAAGATACCTTTAATCAATTATACTCATACAGCTAATTAATCACACAAATACATTAGAAAAAACAAGGGGAAGCGCAAAAATTGCAGTTCTTCCAAAATAAAGAGACTGCACTTTTAAGATTAATGTTTTCCTATGTTCTTAACATCTATAAAGCTTTAAAATCAATTTAAGCATATGAACTTCAAATTATATTGAAATTAGATAATATCTTCAGAAGCACACACACACACAATGAATCCACCATTAAATTATTATTGTCCCAACTACATTCCTGACTACCTAAATAAATAAAACAACCCCCCCCCCAAAAAAAAAGAGTCTGCAAACTCCAACAAGTGAAACCTGCATTACACATTATACAACAAACTGATGTACTGAGAACTGAAAATGTTTCACCCTTGATTTGGCAAATAATGAAATAAAATCATGCTTATGAGAAAGTCTGACCATTAGAACCAACCCTAAGATTATAAATGTCCATTGACCTTACATTATACCAATGAATTAGCAATTAATGCAAATAAAATTTGACCTGAAATTTACAACTAATCAGAATGCATCCCAATTTTTGGTGCCATCTATACAGGGAACACTGCCATCTATATGTTCAATCACCATCCATAATGCTTTCTGAAGACTGTCTGCTTGAAATTGTCAGCACCTACATAAGATTCTCTTTCACTCCTCTGGGTATTTCTGGTCATGGATCATCTTCCAGTGAATTCTTACCACCTAGAAATCATGAACTAGTCAAAAATGTGTGCATGTGATAGGCAGTCATCCACATCATACACTGTTTTGAGATCATTAAATGTTTCTGAGGTAGATTTTTTTAGTTTAAAATAAATTGCATCAGGGCTTGTTCATTTTGCAAACTTTTGGCATGGGGCACTAACAGTTTCACTCAAACAATGTCTTTGTAAGAACTAATGAGGCTATCACAAATGTTCATTAGAAAGACCACATTTTTGCAGTTAAAAGGATACACTTTTGTCCAATTTTACTTACAGTAAGTTAATTTAAAAAAATCATTATTTAATGGGCACACTGCATACAGGCAAATCATAATGAGTGTTTCTTCACAGATACTGAAAGTATTATTTAAAATGTTCTAATATAATATCCAGATATAAAATGTGAATAGTATAAATTAAGATACAGCAAAATGTGGGTTTAAAACTCTTTAAATAATTAAATGATGAATACAAATCTAAGTTTCAGAAATGTCACCAAATTCAATTCATATCACTAACAGTATGTTTTTGATGAATTTTAATCAACTGCTTATAGCAAGTAGCCTGATGTTATTTTACCATCAGTAAAATGGTATTTTATCATGATTATGCATATAAATATGCACTGACTTCTGGATACTATATGTTCACTAAATTATGTACTTGAGAGGGGGAGAGACCTATGAAAGATGCAACCTCTAGCAGCAGCAACCCACTCATCATTGTCTTTCATGTCTTTTCATCACAAAATGATAACACACACACACACACACACACACACAAACAAATAACAAATAGTGCTGCCTCTATAGTTCAGTGGTTGGGGATTTCATCTTCAACAGACACCAATATCCCATTTTTGCTTCCTAATTTTGCCAGCCTTTTTTGTTGAATAGTTAGAACATCCTCTTTCCAGCCAGCAGGCTGGGTTGAAATCTCACTATGGTCATGAATTCTTTTGTCAATGTCTTTAAGGTTTGAAATTAATTTTGTCATCTGGTGTGAGACCACCAGCATCAGCTCATCAATAAGGGCTGCAGCCAGTATAACTTAAAGTTCCTGTTGTTACACCCTGATACCTTAAGAATGTAGAATTCCCAGTTATCATGGTGTAACATGAAGAGATAATAAAATAAAACCCCTGTATAAAAGCTAATAGATGAATTATTTAAAAGAAAGAAAAATATTCTTGCATCCAAGCAAAATATATAAAAAAAAAAGTGTTTGAAGAACTAAATAATAAAAGAAGGAAAATATTACAGTTGTGATATAAAACAATTAGCTAAGTAAAACAGAAAAGATTAGTAATAATAAATTGTATGTGAGAGGCTAGAGATTAAAATATTAAGTAAATTCTTAAATATTTGGAAGGGGGATTAATTTAGAGGCTAGCAAAAGAAAAACAATAGACTATCGCTCAGGGTCAATTCCCAGATTTGAGACATCATCACGGGCTCGCCGACCAAAGGATGTTTGGCAGAAAAACGCCACCCTAATTGGTCGGTGAAGTCGAATCAAGTAAGGGGCGGAGAAAAGAAATTAAAGAAGGTGCCGTTAGGTGCCAAGGTATAAAAGGGTTAGAAACCCCCCCCCCCCCCCAAAAGGGGCTTTTTTCCCAGATAGTTTCTTCACGAGCTCCTTCGTATAGGTTTCACGTGGTTTTTCCTGAGTGGCAGGATTGGAGTTATCTCCGTCGTCACAACAAGGAAACAAAAGTGAGTGGGATCTCGATTCCTTATTTCCTATGGTAAGAAACAAGGAATGCCATTTAGCCAAAGGTATTGTCTAAGTGTTTCATCGTCCAGTGAAAAGAAAATCTGTAAAGAAGTCTGTGTCCACGTGATGAGTTTCATAGCCATTGTATAGATGATTCAAAGAGTGTCCTTAATTCAAGAACGAAAGGTTAAGATCGCGTAAGCACAGCTTATTGCCAAAAGAACTAAGGAGTGACAGATTATAGGAGAGATCATACCAGGATAGTACAATCGGAAAAGAGTAGAGGCCAATATAGAAAACTCAAGAGAAAAGGGTACTGTAAAAATCTCATGTTAACTGAAAATCGTCTGTAATTGTAATCATTATTCTATTACTGAACTGTTGAAGAGACTGAGGAAATTTATACTAGGACTTTAGTACATGACAGATTATAATGAAAGTATGCTTGTTAATATTATATAAGTAATCATGTGTCCTGAGATTTATGCATGTGTATTGTAACTTATAGGAAAGTTTTAAATGTCAAAGTTATGTGTTAGTACAGTGAAAGGATAATTTAATCTACATAGTTTTGGATAGTTAAATAGAGTGAATTGATTACATATGTCCATGTGCTACAGCATATAGCATACATTCCGAGTAATATAGGGTTAACTAAGGTGTTAATTAGATCTAGAATTATACATATGATTGGATGTGTTGAATTTGTTATGGCAGCATGATCGTAATACCCACATGGGATCATAGCCAAATAACTTGTGATAAGCTAATGTTAATTTTGTAAATGTTTTCTTAGTATTGAATTGAATTATATTAGAAATAGAATTGTACCATACTAATGAGTTTAATAAGCCTTTATTCATTGAATAAAACAGTTGTCTGAAATTGCTGCCCAATGCACCACTTGAAAAACGTACGAACCTAATCACGCTGGAAATTAATGTGTTATAAAATGAGATAAAGTGTCATGACTGCAATATTGTTTCACATTCAGACATATTTTAGTACTTTCTCCTTGTTTTTGTATTTAATATCTCAAACTAAATGTCCCAAAAGGCGCAGTATAATATAAATATTAGGGACACTAAGGGGAGAAATAACTTAAATGTTTGTATTTTTGGGTGATATCTCATGCATAGATAATAGTTGAACATAGATAAGCAGAATTTCTCTAATTGGAATAATAATCATAAATTGGGACACAACACTGTTTTATTATTG
This sequence comes from Typopeltis vanoorti, assembly GCF_054136105.1. Taxonomy (NCBI): domain Eukaryota; kingdom Metazoa; phylum Arthropoda; class Arachnida; order Uropygi; family Thelyphonidae; genus Typopeltis; species Typopeltis vanoorti. The sequence continues at coordinate 81,404,845 of NC_143564.1, read as the reverse complement.
CTGTTCTTAAATTTTTATATATTTATCTAAAGACTGTTTTTTCTTGTTTGTAATACAATACCACTCAATAGTATTTTATATAATTCATTTTGTAGCAATAATTGTATTTTGTATTTCAAATCCCTATCCCAAATCACCCCAGATCTTTCATCTCCTCCATCTCTTCTAAAATATCCCCACCAATCCTATACTCTGCATTCCATCTTTACTTCCCAAATTTTAAAACCTTACACTTTGCTACATTAAACTGACATCTCTATACACTCGCCCATTCAGACAGTCTGTTTAGTTCTTCTTGCAAAGCCCTCAACATCTGTTCTGTTTCTAAAACTCTCTCCAACTTTGCATCATCTGCAAACTGTATATCATCATTTAAGCCCTTTTCAATGTCATTTATATAAAAATTAAACAACAGTGGCTGCAAAACAGCCCCTAGAGCATGCCACCTAGTGACTTTCCTCTTCAGGGATATCACTTCTCTATATACACCTGCTGATACCTATCAGTCAGCCAATCTCCAATCCAACCCCATCTGTTCCAATTTAACTACTACTTTGTCATATAGCAATCTATCAAAAGCCTTTGTAAAATCTAAATATACTACTGTATATGCATCCCCTTTGTCCAATATATTTATCACCTTGTTATAATAAATAAACAGTGTGCTAAAACATCATCTTCCTTTAGCAAACCCATGTTATCCATTAAAAAGAGAATTCTACTGCTGTCAACTGCAGAATGACCTTGACCACAACTCCAGACAAGCAGATTGGCCTATAATTCAAAGCCTTAATCTTATCATTCCCTTTACGAAGCTGAACAATTTTGATATCTTTCCACTCCTTTGGAACTTGGGATATAACCCTTACTCACGAAAGTCCTGATATGACTGGCCTCCACCCACATGATAACTTTCACCAACTGGAGAAATATATTTGGCCCCCTCACAAAGTTCCAAAAAGAGAAAAGTGAATCTGAGCATAGAGAGTCCTAAAATATTTTATATTCTCAAAGGAAAAGAAAAGAATAAATTAACCAAAATCTTGACCCTGTGAAGCAGGGTCAAGATTTTGACAGTTGTACTGAAAAGGGATGTTGGGCAGCTGAGGAAGGCAAGCCATCTCACCTTCAGTAATTCTTTTTGTAAGAGAAAAGGTAGAAATCTATTTTGGTGGCATGGAAGGTGACCAGGATATCCTTGCCCCCCATTGCAGGATGATATGCAAATCAGCATTTAGGGCATTGGCTGCAGATTACCTTGAAGCAGGATGAATGGAGAGCACTATCACTGGAAAATCTGTCAATAAGAGTGGTGGTGAATAAGAGGATACTATTCGTGTATATATAAAAAAGAGGACAGGTGACAGAATGGAGCCCTGAGGAATTACTGTACTGGTGTCGAAGCTTAAACAAAGGGTGCTGTCTGCTATGACATGCAGTGAATGACCAAAGAAAGAAGACTATCCAATTACAGAGAGTATCAGGTAGACTATGGTATGTGTCCAGTGGTTAGTTAGTTCTGTATGATGATACAACGGCCGTGAGTCCCTTTTACGGAAAGGTACGCACCATCTCAATCCCCCCAAATTTTATCCGGGCTGGGGACCAGCATAGCTGATGAATCAGGCCTATGGCTTGGTCAGTATTCCTGACTGTAATCTGTGTGTGTTCAAAGGGCAGGTTTGCCTGCTTGCGGGATGAAAAACCACAGATAAACTGGTGAAAAAACCCTGCTGTCCATGCCCAAGACCGGCTAACTTGGTGATGGCTGAGGAAGATCCTTAAGCTCCTCGTGTCGTCAAAGGGAATCAAACCTAGGACAATCCTTCCCTAGGCATATGGTTGCGAAGTGCAAAGCCACTAGGCTAACCGTACTGTCCAGTGGTGTGTGATGTAGACTAAGGGATCTGCAATAGATCTAGATTACCCCATTGATTAACTGGTGGGGCTTTAAGTAGTGTAGAATTTGAATGATGAAGACTTTTCCAAATATTGAAGAGGACTGAGGCGATGAGAAATTGGTTGGTAGTTAGGAAGCAGGTATTTATCCACCCCCCGAAATAGATTGGTTATATGCTTACCTCCATGTTTTGGTATAAGTGTTGGTTAGTTTTTGAATTTAATGGAGCAAGGCTGGATATGGCCATGCTACACCAGTATAAAAAATAATAAATAAAAAAGCATAAACAGATAAGAAAACCAGTGTAGAAAACTAAATGTAAAAGGCATGTAGAAAGCAAATATAAAAAGGAGTATAAAAAATTTAGAATAATTCATAAAACATTGATTAAAGAACCTAAGTGTTAAAAAAAACATATCAGCATGTTAAAATCTTCTCCATCAGGACAATGCTCCAGCCCACAGTGCACTGTCTGTAAAGCAGTATCTGATCTTATCTGACTGATAAGATCCCAGTGTTGGACCATCCACCTTACTCGCCGGACTTAGCTCCATTTGAGTTTTACCTTTTTCCAAAGTTGAAATCTGCATTGAAGGGTACCCATTTTCAGTCAGTGGATGAGGTAAAGGAGAAAAGGGATTATTGTAATAACTATTGTAATATTGTAATAATTGAAGGGGATTATTGTAATAACTATTACAATTATTATTAATTATTACAATTGTAATAATAAACCACATTTTTGCAACCAGTCTCATTATTTAATAGCCAGACCTCGTATATATACAATTGATTACACTAAAGACTATATAATAATTTATATATGATGGTATACATTGATACTCTCTAAAAATTTACTGGGGTAACACTTAATAAATCTGATAACGTCTGTGAGTGTATAGGGTTCAGACAGATTACAAGTGTGATTAAAATAATGACTGTGTAGTATTTAAATAAAATACACAGTCAGCAGATTAAAATATTAATGATGGGTAATCTGTCTGTCTGTCTGGTGTAACACAACACACACAAGCATGTCATCACCCTTCAATAGGAAGAAGTGTGTAAGATGACTATGATCTATGCAGAGACAAGAACAACTTCCTCTTTACAGTCATTGAATGGACCAGGCAGACCACAATTTAATTTCAGGCTTGACTGAAAGAGAGCTTACTATTGGTCTCCCTGTTCCATGATGACTGCTACTGAGATAAAAAGTCTGTCTTATGATCTACCTGTAATCAGTGTATGGGACAGGCAGATGGTGGAAGCTTGAGAAATGAGTTCATCTAGTTGCAGTGTCTATAGCCACATTTCCTTTAATCCCAATGTAGTTTGAAATTCGAGAGTAGCTTCCATAAATAATAGAGGATATTATCATTTTTATGGAAGATATTAAGAGAGCCCTGGGTGAATCTTCAGCTCTGGCTTGTAGAGAACTTTGTGAATCTGAATATATTGAGGCCTTTGGTAGCAATGCAGTCATATGTATTTTAATACAAGCTCTATCACATATAACTCAGCAGTAAAGTTATTTCGTTCTAGTAGGATCCGAGCAGATATTATGCTGTTGGGAAGACATCAAAAGAACCTACATGATCCTCTGATTTTGAACTAACAGTGTAAACATGCATATATTCAGAGTATTCATTTATAAGCTTGAAAGTGCTGCTGGTAGATAACAGGAGGGGGGTCAAAAATTTGGGTAGGCTTCAGAAAGAAAAGCTACATTATGTAGGAATGTCATGATGGAAGTGTATTTAGTAGAATTTGTACTATGATGTCTACACATTTTATAGTTCCCTTCTCAGTGTAGAAAAGTTTACCACTAGAGGTTGCTATATTTGCTATGTTGACTGGAGATGCTCTGCTTAGTTTTTTATTCTTTGGTTCTCCTTTTCATCCTGCCATATTTATCATGTTTGGGAGTAAGCTAAGTTATCTCCTTCACAAAGCATTTTAGTGTTTTGCTCAGTCTTTGGTCTGATGATCTTTCATGTCACACTGGGCAGAGATTGCAGACCACAACAGGTATTTTCAGAATGACCATATCATTGACACCTAAAGCAGCACAAAAGGGTGTGCGATATAAAGCCTTACTGGTAGCACAGATAACCTGCTTTGACAGACACTGGTAGTTTTGGTATGTTGAAGGTAAGGATGATGTTCCTGATGGGAACCAGGTCCCCAGTCCTTCAGTTCAGAGCAGATTTCCTTACTTAGAACATCAAGGAGGTACCACTCTGATACTACACCTGTAGAAAAGTTTAAGGTTTTGTGAGAGGTAACTGTAATCAGTATTTCCCTGACAGATATTGCACAAAGTAATTTTTTAGATTGTGTCACTATTGCTGCTTCAATAAGAATAGAGGAACAGAGGTTCTTTACTGATTTTGGACATCCTGCCAACCTTTCCTTCTGGATGAAGGATGACATCCCCCTCGCCCCCCTCCCAAGTGGTCGTTCCTGGTTGAATGCAGGATTAAGAAAGGCAATATATATTGCAGTTTCTGATGTTTTCTGTTTCTTATTTTGATTTTATCTTAATGTTTCTACAATTCCTGAACATGGTCGTGGATTGCTGAAGGGCCCATGATAAAAACAAGATGAAAAATGATTTATTCTCAAAGGGAGTATAATTCAGTCAGTACAAGCGCCCTCCCTCACCTGCTACTACAGAGGTACACATAGATCCTCACTCTCTGGAAAGTAATGACTGCACTCAGGAGAGCAGAGATTAGAGAAGTGTGAGACTACCAGAATTCCCCATCCCAGATGTCCACGGGTAGCACTGAACATGGTGGCAAGACATTGGATCCCAGTGATGGTTTGGAAGATAAGATAGTAAAAAACTCATGAGAAGTAGATTGAAAAATATTGAAAAAAGTATAGTATAAAAATAAAAACAAATAGGGCAGTACTATAATGGGAAATCCCCTAGACCACAAACAGTTGCCTCACAAAGAAAAGCAGAAAAAAAACTTAGTTGAGTACAAAGAGACAACAGAGGACAGGTGTTACTACAGAATTCTTGTGTTTTTGCCAAGAACAGAGTCATATAATGATTTGACTTCATTATCTATGCAGGAGTCAGAATAAAATAGCGACACTAAGAATGTCAGCTTTATTTTTATGTTCGCTAACAGTGTTGCTATCTGGACAAGCTTAAAATTTATTCTCAAAGCTAAAAAATTGCCTAGATCAGTTACCAAACTCCAATCATTCAGATGTTATTAAACCAAGCTACAATGCTAACAAAAAATTGTCTGTTTTCAATATGAGGAAGAACCAGAATGGCAATACATTAGACAGTGGAAACAAAGGTCTCAGCTGCTGGGGAATGGCTATCATAACAAAAATTCAAGGTGATGCTACAATTTGTTTGGTCAATCATTTGGTCTGTCTCAGGACTTCTGCAGTTGGACTGCCAGCATTCTGTCTGGATGCACACTATGTGTGATGGTGGATGGTTCCTTATTCTCTTGCCATTCAACTAATACCGGGGTTCCACAAGGTTCTGTCCTCTCACCAACCCTATTCCTACTATATATCAATGAATTACTTCAGTTGACCTCCGACCAAATACAGTTTTGCAGATAACAGCAAACTGCACTCCTCCCTTTCACTCGATAAACCTTACTCTACACAACTCACCTCAACCTACAGAACATCAACCACCACTGCCCTCAATTCTGATCTCTAAGTCATCCTCCAATGGAGATTAAGATAACCTCATCAACTTCAATGCTAATAAAACCCATTTCTGTCTTTATTTCTCTCATTTATTTCTCACAAAGAACTATTTTCTCCCAGTATTACTTTTGACCAAACCCAAATTTCCAGACAAGATGAGATTTCTCTTCTTGAAATTACACTGACATCAAGCCTCTCCTGGCATATACAAATCGCAACCATTGCATCCTCAGCTTCTAAATAACTAGGATTTCTCTATCACTCAAGAAGTTACTTCACCTCTGAAGAGCTGTAAACTTTATAACAATCACAAATCTACCCAGCTATTGAATACTGCTCTCACATTTGGAGTGGGGCCTTACAAAATCCCTCAAAATGCTTGACTCAATATAGAGGAGAGCAATTAGACTTATTAATGCCCCACCTCTTACTGACTCACTCCTCCCACTTTCGCACAGACATTTAGTTTCTGCAATATGTGTATTCTATTAATATTTCCATGGGAAATGTTCATCTGAAATAGCATCAATAATTCACCCACTTAGTACTAAGCTCGTTGGAACATGTGCAGCTGCTGCTCAACATCCCTTCACAGTGCACCTTGAAACCTACCGAACAAGTTTCTTTTCCTCCTCTTTCATCCCTGCTATTGTTGTATTGTGGAACAGTCTTCTCCCTGATGTATTTACCAAGGAATACAATATACAGTCTTTTAAATCAAATTCCTCCTTTCATAACCCACTATCCATATATGGTACTAATGTACTATATAGGTTGAACAAACAACCTCTTGTGCATGGGCTCAATATAAAAAAAAAATAATAATAAATAAAAAAATAAATAAAAATAAAAAAAACTTTTTTTTTTATTTTTTTTTTAAATATGACAACAAGGTTGCAAAACAGAGAAATGTATCTAGAAAAGAAAAGATGAAAGAAAACTCCTAAATTTAGAAGAAATTCTAAATATTAAATCCTTGATCACTTTTGGGCAATTAAATAAAAATTTTTTTTTTCTTTTTTCATCATTTAAGTGCTATATTTTCTTTGGTGGCTATTTTGGTGTAATATGGAGCCTATGCATCACTGTGTGATATATAGTCTCCATTGCATTTCTAGAAATGTAGAATTTATTCATAACACTGAGCCAATGGAAAATCATGGTTCAATGTATGATGGCCTGCATAACAGCAATTTTCCAGGAAGAAATCAGATTGCAAAAGCAAGCATCTATAGCTGCTATATAATCCATGGGTGATGGAGTATTTACATTTGCAGTCCTATATCCTAGGACTGTGATATGTAAAACCTCCTGCAATAAAATCTGTATGCTCAATTAAAAGCCAACTGTAAAAACAATAATTTTGTTTAGATACCTTGTTATAATATCCATAAGTAATAGCATTTGGTTGAACACCATGATTCTTCATTTCAAATAGTACTTTAACTGCTAATACAGGCTGACTGTAAAGTCCACAAAGTAGCATTAAAACTCTGTAACACACCTACAGTTTATTAAAAAAAAAAAAATAAGAATAAAATAAAATTGCTGAAATATGTTATGATAATATACTAAAGATACCGTTAAATAAATAAAACTATACAATTACAAAATACTTATCTGATCTACACTTAATTAACAAGAATATCCATATTTTTTGTTAATTATTTAACATCTTCCTGCCCAAAATGTGCAAGAAGGAGAAGAAGGTTTCTGCACATTATGATTAACATAAAGTGATTGATAATTTTCCTGACCAGCATATCTTTATCATGAAATAAATGAAATACTTTACTTGAAATATACTTGAAAAGAAATTCAGTTCTTGGTTACATACTTTGGTTGTAAACAAGTTTGCAAATGATGTATTTTCATAACCAGGCTAAGGTATGATGAACTGATTAAACATCTGGTTCCTCATTCCTTTGTTGGATTTGCAAGAATATGTTGGATTAAGGGTGATTATTATTATTATTAAGAGAGACCTCCAGGAAGTCAGCGACTCATCGAGGGAGGCCACATACTACATGCACCAGCTATCATACTTATTCTTGAATTCATTCATACTGCTTGCACTCACAACATCCAATGGCAATCCATTCCAATCACTCACAACCCTATGAGAAAAAAAATCTAGCCCTCACCTCCTTCTTAGCAGCATTCATTCTCAGCTTCCAAGGATGCCCTCTTGTCTTTTCCCCACCCTCCATAAATTGAAATCTTGTATGATCCTTTCAGAAGTTTGTAAGTCTCAATCATATCACCCCCTCTTTCCTGTTTGCTAGTGTCTGCAGTCTACAAATTCTCAATCCGTCTTTAATCAGCATTCCACAATTCTGATATCATTTTTAACACACTTTTTTGCACTCTCTGCATTGTATCAGAATTACAACGAAAACCAGGAGACTAGACCTGCGCACAATAATCCAAGTGAGGTCTTATCAAGGCCTTCTAAAGAGGCAAAATGGCATCCTTATCTTTACATATGAACATTCGTTTTAGCATTGCAATTATCTTTTGAGTTGTATTTGCACTCTTTGTTACATGCCCCCCCCCCACCTCCTGAACTTCAACTTCCTATCTACTAACACTCCAAGTTCCTGAGCCTCATCAGTTTCTTCAAGCATAATGCATGACTTTGCATTTACTGATATTGAAATGACATCCATTTCCCATGCTCACAATTCCAGTCTATTCAAATCATTTTGTAAGTGTTGCAATCAGCAGCATTCTTAATTACACTACATATCTTTGCATCATCAGCAAACAGCTGTATGTTGCTTGTCAAATCCTTCCCAATATCATTAATGTATAAATTGAATAACAGTGGATCAAGCAGTGATCCTTGAAGTACACCACTGGTTACCTTAAATCTTGCAGACTCACATCCCCCATATACCACTTTTTGATATCTGTCAGTTAGCCATCCTAATATTCCATGCTATCCATGGTATCCAATAATATCCATGCTAATATTCTATAATCCAAACCCATATTCTCCAATTTATGCAACAGTCTACCATGCTCCATTTTGTCAAAAGCCTTTGTAAAATCCAAAAGTATCACGGTGTATCCATTTCATTTGTCTAGTTCAATGGTGCCATTGTTATAGAATGCGAGTAAGTTAGTAAACCCATGTTGCTCATTGCAAAGTAGAGAATCACTATCAACCCATTTCTGAATGTGAGCCCTGACCAATTTTTCAAAAATGTATAAACAGCCTGGTCAAAGGAATAGCTAGTTCAGCTGAACACTCTTTTAGCACACATGCTGATACCCCATCAGTCCCTATTGCTGAATTCTTATTCAGTTTGTGCAACAGCTCTAATACCTCATCCTTATACACCTGAATTTCTTCATTCACTGAAATGGTAGCAGTGAGCTCAATGTCGCGTACACCAGGTTGATAGCTTCCAACAAAATGGGCACTCATTAGTTGAACAACCTCTTCTGCATCTGTAACCCTTGTGCCATTTGCATTTAGAAGAGTTATTCTTTCATATTCATTCTTTCTTTTACTTGCAGCATATCAATAAAATTCTTGTAGGTTGTCTTTAGCACACAGAGCCAGTTTCTTTTCATACTCAGACTTTGCTTTCTGTACAACAGTTGTGACTATTCTAACCTGCTGCTTATAATTTTCATAATGCACATCATCCTTTTCCTACGAATCTGTTGCTTAATAAGATTACACATCTGTTTGACTCCTACCCTATTTATTCTTCGAACCCTCAGGAAACACTCTGATATTGCATCATTTAAGTATTGTTTAAATGTTTCCCATGCACTGTCGATTTCTTCCCATCCATCAACCAATCCCATTCCACTGAACTTAGTATACTCCTCAGTTGATCATAATTTCCTGCTTTGTTGTTCAGAATGTAACCTTTATAAACTTAGTCACTTCCCAAGTGAGTACTGTATGATCTGTCACCAACCAGAGGCACAATAGTTACATCTTTAACTGAAATGCTCTCTGACACTATAATGAAATCTAACAGTCTTTGACCTCAAGTTCCTTTTGTCACATGCTGCTTGAGGAAGCTGTCCCACAACAGCTCAATAAATGCATTTTCATTCTTCTCATGAGATTCTACTGCTACCCAATCAATATTTGGACAATTAAAGTCTTCCATTATGATTAATCTTTTCACGCTCATCTTGTCTATTTGGTGATGCATTTCTTCATCACTAGCAACTGATCCACCAGGTCTGTAACAACAACCCACTATGTAATTGATCTTGTTAGATTCCACCTCACACCAGATGGCTTTAAACTCACTGCCACATGAAATACTGTTAGTAGTACTACTACAGTCATAGGTCTCGACTCTTAACCGGATTCAAGTCATCCAATATCGATTCATCGTATATTCAGTCATCCGCAAGTTGAGCATTTGGCTCACCCATTGTGGACTACTAGCAATAGGCTCTTAAAATATCTGTCTGATTCATTGTAGACCACAACAGACTTGGGATTTTTATTGATCCTTGTTTGGTTTATTCATTTTGGACTTGGGGAAATGAGTTTAAAAAACTTATTTCATTCAATACAGCTATGGAACACCTGGGTTTTGCAGGGTCATGCTTTATACAGTCTACAGTCTGGGGGATTAATGGGGTTATGATGGATGGTGGCATTTGCAAAGAATTCTGCAGCCTTTTTACATAGGTAAGTTTTTAACTTAGGGATATCAGCTTCTTGGTGAAGCTGGGCATTTATTACAAACTATAATGCATAACTGCTACTCAGATTATCTGCTAGTCACACAGTGGTGTGACCAGCAGATAATCCAAAATATTCTGCGTGACCAGGGATAATCCAGCTATACATCAGGGTTGGCCTAATTAGTTGTGCAGGTGTAGTTTAAGTTCTGTGCTTAGCTGGCTACATTGGTTGAGTAATGGGTACTGCTGTCCTGTTTGCTTTCAAGCACACATGACCAACATGAGTCGTGAAGTCCATTATCTAGTTGTATCCCTAAGTAATTGGCTACTGGTCACCATGGAATGGGGATGCCAAACGTGACAACTTTGCCTTCTGGTGAACAGCAGTTGTAGTGCTTGTGTACACTGACATCGATATTCCAGTTTGTGAACTATTCTTCTAGTTCTGAGATTATGTTTTGTAGTTTATCAGTTGCTAATCTAGGTAGAAGGGTGTGTACCATTACTGTAGTACTGTCTCTGTATAGGGCCTTTGCATGGGATGCTAGGGATCTGAAAAGTCTTGTTAGTTTACCTCACACTGCCATGTTACATTTCTTATGTGCACAAATGTTCACTCTGGAGATTAGGATACCTATATTATTGTTAAGATGTCAAGGTATAACCTTTGCTGCTTTTTTTTCTTACTTAAATAAGAAAATTATTTCATTATATGCATAATTTTCATATAGTTCAAATCTGTTATTTTAAATATCAGATAAACAACCGTATCAACTATTCTACTTAGCACCACTGTATTACAGTTTTAATTAATATGTTTATAAAAAAAAAGTTATTCCACATACATGTTTAACACCAAGGTATTAATACTATATTTATCAAATCAAGTCAACTGATAAAGATCATTTTTACAATTCCATTAAGCAGCCAATTAAAAACATTACTACATTGTCTGGAAAACATCTGATAAGATGAACATTTACTAATATCTATATGTTAGTTTAAAAATAATGCATTCTTTGTTATTAATTGTATAAATTTGTAAATAAGAAAAATTTTTCACTACTTGACAATAAAATGAAAGATAGACACTGAATATACTTGCCTCATCAGGAGGGTGAAGTTTAAGAGACTGCATGTGAATCAATACTTTATATGCTATTCTCAAAACTTTGGCTTTAGAAGAACAGTAGATAGTATATGCAGGAAGATGAATAAACCACAAACTGAAGCAATACCGCACAAGACAACTAAAATAAATAAATAAAAGAAAGATTTTTTTTTTATTTATCTAGGACTTACATTATGAATGGGAGGACTTTTTCATTTTTTTAAATACATCTTTTAGAAATGGCTAGAGACCAGTAAATTGAGTCATTCACATTAAAAACTCACTCAAAAAAATGTGGGAAAAAAGGAGAAGATTGCAAAAGTGATTAAACTTAATATTTCATATATGATCAAGCATTTGCTGAGGAATTTATTCCTAAAAATTTGGAATGGAAGTGTTATTCAGCTTACACAAAAATAAAACGAAAACCTGGGGAGAAAAAAAAATGAAACTTTTCATACTACATAATGACTTTAATATTAGTCTTAATTCTTACTTCTACTGATAAAGATCGAAACATCTTACTTCTTAAACATATTCTGAATAACTACAAGGCCTGTTATTAACAATAACTGTTTTTTTTTTTTTTTTTTTTTTTTTTTATAATATCCTGTGTATTTCTACTTTCTAGAAAATACAGCCACATATAGTAACCTGTGGTAAAGTCAACTGCTCTTAATATACAAACAGCAAAATCCTAAAGTTGCCAACAGTTAAAAATTATAAGTTTACTTCTGTCAGTGTAAAAGATGGATGAAGCCCAGAATATAATGCATTGTTAAATATAGCACTTTACTGCTATCCAAATCTGCATTTTTAGAAAAATATGGTTATGTATCATTGCTTTTGGTATAATTTTGCACTACATATGGTGCAGAAATGTTTATTGCTAAACTCTATTTTGGGATGAATAACTCATTTCATTCTCAGTGATAAAACTGAAGTAGATGGTTTTAAAACCAACAACTGACTAACTGCAAGTACTGCATGGGCTGTTGGAATCTTTTTGAGTAGACTAAAATGCCTGATTTACAAGCAAAATGCATAATGTTGCAAAGCTTAAAAAAATGAGACACCCTACCTTCTTCCAAACATTTTTTCCCGAGAGAGAAACATCTGAATTTCATATATCTTTTAAAGATAATTTATCATTCCAAGTTAGGACAATGTAAATGATTCAGAGCTCTTCTCAAACAAGCATTTTCCCTAAACAGGTTTTATGGATTATCTAGGTACTCTTTCATAGAATTCTATGTTCAGTCAACACCATGTTGAGCCAGATTGGACTTGTTAGATTGGGTCACAATATTTTCAAGAGTTCAGATTTTTTACTAATAAGAGCTGCTCAATAATGATCAAATATAGCTAAGAGATCAAACATGACTTTTTTTACATTATAGTGGGATACTTGTAATCAACTGTTCTGAGGATGCAAACAAGTTCATGTTTTAACTATTATATTCCTGTCTACATTAATTCTGGTGGAAAGGCCCAAAATTGTATGTTTGAGGAAATTACAATGCATACCGAATATTAATTACAATAACCAATTAAAGTTATGGTAATTAATATAATTACCATAACTTTATTATAGTAATTAATAAAGTTACTATTGTAATTTCCTCAAAAGGTACGGTTTTGTCTATATTATACTAAAATATGACAAAAAAACAAAAATAATATACAGTAGTCCTCCCTTACCCGTGAGGGATATGTTCGAAGACCCTCTGAGGATAGTACCAAACCCTATATATACTATGTTTTTCCCTATGTATACATACCTATGATAAAGTTTAATTTATAAATTAGGCACAGTAAGAGATTAACAACAATAACTACAATAATAAAATAGAACAATCATAACAATATCTGCAATAAAAGTAATAAAATACTATAAGGGTTAATTGAACACAAGCACTGTGATACCATGACAGTCAGTCTGATAGGCAAGACAACTACTAAGTGATTAATACAGGGTGGATATGTTGGACAAATGAGTAATTCATGTCATGCAAGATTTCATCATGCTACTCAGAACAACGTGCAATTTAAAACATATGAATTGTTTATTTCTGGAATTTTCAATTTAACATTTTCAGACCGGGGTTGACTGTGTGTAACTGAAACCACGGAAAGCGAACCTGCAGATAAGGGAAGATTACTGTATTCTCAAATTCATTAGACATTAAGTCATATTAAAGTAAATTAAGTCTTTTGATTTCATTTTACATAAAAAATAAACCTAATTTTAAGATTGTGATTCTTACATACTGCTGGAACATTACTATAATAAATAGAATGACACATTTACAAAGTTTTTTTTACTAATTTTTGTTCCCATATCTGTTATGCATAGAATAAAAATATAAAATATAAAATATAAAAATATAAAAATATACCTAATGTTTTACTATGTCAACATCAAATACACAAATATATACAAAAATATATACAGACAGAATATGAATTAAAAACAATTTAAAATATTTGTAAAATCAATATAAAAAAGAAACAAGGTTATCCCTAGTTGACAACACTATTGCATGTGTGTGTGTTATATAAATTATGAACACTTAACCCAAATACTTTAAAGAATCAAGACAGAAATTGTTCATAAGGAAATCTATACACTGTTTGCATATGATCCTGCATGAACTCACAGAAAAAAACTTACGAAGTGCAGTATACAATTTAAAATTTCAATACCATAGCATGACAATCATCAAAAGGCTTTTTTGTGTAAAAATTCTAGTCTGAAGCAACAGATAAATACTTTTAATTACCACAGATACAATATATTATATGAAGATCAAAAAGTATATTACATCAAGCACTACATTTCTGCAAAGGTATTTGTTTAATAAATGGAATTCTCAATACTAATTTAGTACAAACATGATTTTAAATATATTTTAGCAATACATACATCCCTTACAAAGAAGTATTATATAGAAGTGTAAATTATAATGCTTGGCTAGAAATTACATTTGGAAGTGTGCAAGGCACACTTCCTTTTGGGCATGTACATTGCTATGCATTATTGGAAGTTATTAACCAGACTGGTTTTGAACTTTATTGTGGTCTATCAGTGCTAGCCAGGTAGAATTAATTCATGAGTCATATTATTCATATACAAGTAGCAAAAAAGGGTATATCATATCCAAATTATTAAAATAATCTGGATCACAGATACAGTAGTTGTGGATAATTTTTGCCCTTGGTCTTTTCCACCCACCATCCATGATGCACTTAGACAAGTGATACTCCCTATCAAGCAAGTTGTTGGAAAGGGAGGATCACTTGTCTAAGTGCAGCATTTAGCCACTTCTCAGGTCAGTGCATCAGTCACCCATCAACCTGGCAGCAAAACACTTGAGTCTTTAAATGAAATCACCCTCTGACCATGAGTTCCATCCAGTAACACGCATACGCTAATTGAGGAAGTTGTCTTTCAACAGCCTCAATAAATTCAACTTGTTTCTTCTGAGGGAATTCAATGCTATCCAATCAATATTAAAACATATTAAACAATACTGTAAAACTAAATGACACAGATGGATATACAATGAATGCTATCCTCGGAGCTGAATTTTTTTTAATGTTCTCAACATTAAAAAAAATTCAACTACTGTATCTGTTACTGATAATTATCTTTTGAAAACTAATAACTAGCGAAAAGATTTTCTTGCTTCATTAAAATTCTTCACAGTCTATTTCATTGTTTCCATGTTTTCTTATCCATTGTTAAGGAGATAATGAATGTACTAATGAGAGTGAATAAAAGAACACTATCTTCACTCTCATTAGTACATTCATTATCTCCTTAACAATGTCTCCCATGATAATTATGCATTGTCAATAGGACAATGCATTTCATCTTCACCAGCAACTGACCCACTAGACCTGTAACAATACCCCACCATTTATTTCATCTTGTTGTATTCCACTTCACACTGATGGCTTCAAATTCAGTGTTATATCGAACTGTAGGATATCTGTAGAAAAATTCAGATATCCCACAAGTATTAAATGAATCAAAGTTAAGAAATTAGTAATGCAGTATTTACAAAGTTGTTAGTTAAATGTATGTTTCTTTTTGTATGTTTCAAGTAAGACTTTTTTGAGATATTTTTTCATCTTTGGCTACTGAAGTCTTGCTTAGATGTGAAATAACTTTGTTTAAATTAGATATTACAACTTAATTGTAATTTTGTAGGAGCTTTCAAAAGTTTTATAATGTTGGCACCACGTTTATCTAAATAAACATTTATGAAATGTTTCAATTATGAGTGAAGTGAAAGTTACTGGTGTAATTCACATTGTGTGAATAATTAAATGAACTTACCTAGGTGCATAAAAGATTGAGAAATAAAGAATTGTTATAAATTCTGGTAGTTCTTGCAAAATAAACTTTTCTGTACTGTGAAGAAGGAACTTCATCATTTCAATGCTCAATACTGAAAATCAAATCGCGACACACAATGATGGATTTAAGCAGAAATTTCTCAGTTACGTTTTCGGGCATGCGTGGAAGCAAAAAGAATGTTACTGAAAGTTGCTAGGGATTCAGCTGTCTATGAGGTAGAAAAAGGAACACAGCAGGAGAAAACTGTGGAGTTTGTGTATTAAAGATATGAAGGCTGGACAGAAATAAGAAAAGTTAGAAATAGAAGACAGAGAGGATATCCTTGTAATAAAGAGATGTGTATAAAGTTTTCGTAATCATGAATATTCTTTCTCACCCTTCTAGTATTGGTCTTTGTTATTTCTCTAATTCTTGCGCCTAATGTATTGTTTTAGTGATTCTAGTTCTAGAAAATTTACTGATTTAGTTTTAGAATTAGCATCAAGCTAACATCTCTGTCGCAATTAGAATTTTCAACATACTTCTCACTATTTCTCTCATTTTTGGTTGACTTATTTTTCTGAGTCTTTTTTTCTCTTTACAATTCATGTTACTTGCAGTAACACTACTTTGTTCTAAAGCATGGACCTGTTTGGGAATTGAGAGCTGATGAATGTCTCCAAGTCTTTCTTGCCTTTCTCTAACAAGTTGGTAACATTCATCTAGACCAGGGGTCGCCAAACTTTTTTGACCGTCGACCCCTTCAAGAGTTTCTTGACTTTTTATCGACCCCCTCTATTTTACTATTACGTCATTTTAATATTACGTAATATGTATGTTGATGTAATATGTATGCTGGGATCAAATGCGTGTAAGTATAAGTAAATAAGCAACTGCGCGCGTGTTGCAATCTCGCTCCCGTTGCACCGGCCGGGCAGGAACCACCAACATCCATTTATTGGTAAATATGTCATTTTGGCCTACTTGATTGGCCTCCATAACTATTTTCATGACCTTGCTCCATCTTGTAAGTCCTATTCATGTCACTGTTCCCACGATTCACTCTTAATTGCGTTGTCATTCAGGATAGAGGTAATCCAAGTTAACCGAATTAAATATTACCCGTACAATGATGTCTTATATTTTTCTGTTGACCCCCAATCGACCCCTAACAATGTTATATCGACCCCTGGGGGTCGATATCGACCACTTTGGCGACCACTGATCTAGACTCAATCTTTTTCTTGTAGGCCACCTCTTTCAAATTGTCCCTTAAGCCTACTCTGAACTAATGGAATATAGACCATTCTAGGTGTGACCTTTCATATTTTGAGACACTTAACCTATTAGCAATACTTAATTTATTGTAGCAATCCGATATGGTATCCTTGTTTCCCCGAATGCATTTATGCATAGATGTTGATATGTGTAGCATTTACTTCCACAAATTCAGACTTACATCTCATACTTTAGAATATTCTGCTATTAATGTACTTTTAAATTTAGTATAATCTAACATGTCTTGCAAGATGGGCAAAGAATTTAAGAATGTCTTAGCCTTATCTACTAATTTATTTCTAAGAATTATCAGTAAGTGAAAATCTAATTCCCTACCTTTTTAAGTTTTTCTGCAAAATTAAAATATGCTTCTTTTTTTTTTTTATATATATAATGATTGGGTAGCAGAGAAAACTCACAATAAGTATGAAGGGAATTTACTGAGCAGTTGAGATAACTTTCTCAAGCAGCACAAGAAAGAAGCATTATCACTTGTAGTTTAGTGATAATGATCATGCCATACTAACCTCAGAAGTAATTATATGGATGTTCTAATCAGGATAGGTTACATACTAAACTACAAATCAGGAAATTATGAAACTCAGGAGAATACCATCTTTGGTTTCGTGGAATCAGTTACTAAATACGAAGGATATTAGCAGTGCATGGGAAGCTTTGAAAAGATGCTTAAATGATGTAGTATCTGAATGTGTTCCTAGAGTTCAAAGAACAAATAGGTGGGAGTGAAATAATGTGCAATCTTATTGAACAAGAGATCCATAATGAGAATATGACTGAAAGGAATATTGGCAGAATAAGAGTTATGAAATATATAAAGCATAAAGCAGAAAAGTTACAAGTATTGTATGGAAAACTAAGTTGGAGTATGAAAAGAAATAAGTTGTACAGGCAAAAGGCAACCAAAAGAATTTTATCATTATGCTGCAAGTTAAAGAAAGAATGAATGCAGAAGAATACATGTTGGGTGAAGATATAGATGTTCATGAGAAGAGAGATTCTAGAGCTGTCGCATAACCTGGATAAGAATTTGACAATAACGATGGATGGAATATCAGTAGCATATGCTAAAGGAATGTTCATCCAGCCAGACTAGGCCCTTGACATGTTTGTATAATTTGAGTCTTAGCTCAGGAAAGATCCCATAGGAATGGAATGCATGACAACTCCATTGTACAAGGACTGAGAAAACTGATGTATAACTATTGACCTAACAATATCCCTGGAGTGACTGTGAAGATATTAGAGAAGATGGTAGGAACTCACATACAGACTGGTTGGACATACAAGATATACTTTGCAAGGAACAACGCGGGTTTACTAAAGGGAGGACATGCCTGAACAATTTGCTCATATTTTATAATAATGTTACAGATGAACTGAATAAATGATATGGATATACTACCATACTGTTGAACTTTGCTAAGGCATCTCAAAGAATATGACATTAAAGACAGTTGCAAAACCTAGAGAATATGGGACTGGAATAAGTGGGTGGCTGATGGATAGTATCAGAAAATGATACATAGGACATGTGAATCTGCCAGATTTAATCTGACTAATGGCATGCCCCAGGGATGGGAAGGACCTGAGAGGAAATTTTCAAATGTTAGTTGATAATGTAAGACAGACCATGCAATCAAAGATGCTGCTGATATACAGCATTTACAGGATGATTTGAATAGGCTGGAAGTGTGCAAACTATAATGGATATCAATTCAATGTCACGAAGTATACAGTTATGCACTTTGCCATATAAGCTATAGAACAGCATATTTATACTGATGGGATTATACTTGGAGTAACTGATGAGGCTAGAGATCTTGGAATTGTGGTGGATAGAAAGTTGATGTTTAAACTTCACATAACAAAAACTGCTAATACAATTCAGAAGATAATTGTGATGTTGAAATAAACAATGACATGTAAGGATGTGGAAGGCCTTGGTAATAATAAATTATAAGGCCTCGGTATGACCACACCTGGACTATTGTGTGTGGATTTGGACTCCTAGATTCCAAAGCTGTGGAAAGGCTGCAAAGAAGAGTAACAAAGATGATATCAGGATTATGGAATGTAGATTATGAGGACAAATTGAGAGTATCTGTGCTGCAGATACTAATGGACAGGAGAAAGAGAGATGATATGATAGAGGTCTATAAACTTTTGAGAGAGCATTACAGGATACTGGTTGACAAAATTTTTCATTATATGGAAGGAGGGGAGAGAACAAGGGAGCATCTATGGAAATTAATTCTGTGTACAATTAAGAAAGGAGTGAGAGTTAGATTTTTCTCTCAAAGGACTGTGAGTGGAAGACTTTGCCTGTTGAAGTAGTGAGTGCATATAGTATGAATGAGTTTAAGATAAGGTATGACAGCTGGTGTGGGTGTCTGATTCCCTGGATGTCTAATGATTCCTGATAAAAACAGCAGGGACCTTTGTAACTAGGAAATGCCTGGGGTACATGCATAAGATTTTTATTATACTATACCATCATTCTGTTTTAAGTTTAAGGCAAAGAGAATACAACTGATATTGACTGTTGTATCATATGCACTTGTTGCTAAGCCATAATGTCCTTGGAAACTTCCAAATCACAAGCTCATTCTTTTTTGTTCAGTATACAAGTGGATATCTAATAACAGTGAGCAGCGTGAGACAGCCATGAATGTATGATGGGCAAGAAGTTGTCATCTATTCTGTGTCTTATTTAATTGCCATGTAGAGGACTCCTGCCAAATAATTAGCTTTGACTCTTTAAGTGACCATTAAATAAAAAACCTTTTCTTAAAAAAATGAAAATTTAACAAACCAACAGCATCAGAAATCCCTTGGAGCTCAATGTTTAACCATAATGTTCTTGGCATTCCTGAATGAGAGACTTCTCAGCTATCAGCTAATGCTGCCTTTTATTCCTATATAGGAAGTAGGTGAGGTCGTCTTAGCACTATCTAACTTTTGGAGACTGAGGAAACAGTTCAATCTCCACTGGTAGCCAATCAGAGATAGCTGGCTCAAGACTATCACTAATTATACATGCCATCCAGTGAAGAGAGAAGTGCCACTATCTCGTGGTCCCTAATCCTAATACTATGTTTACTATCTGAAAATAGTTCTACAGTTAATTTTATTGAGTTCATGGAATGAAAAAAAATGCTGAGTTTCTGGGAGAAAAAACCCGCTTGCCCATGCTAGAGATCAACTAACTTGGGAACTGGTCAAAAAAAGGCTTAGTAAAAGATCCTGTCATTAGCAACTAGAATAGAAATCATGCCACTTTTTCTTCGGGCCATCTGGAGCCATGGATGGCACACCACTTACACTGAGCTATGCAGGCATGAATGAGACTTCTGAGAGTTTAAATTTTTGCTCAAAGAATTCTATGTAATAATTAAATGGGGGAGAGACCTCACTACTATATTTTTATTTTCTATTTAGAATTTACCACAGCAGTTGAAATACGGAGGTGGCAAAATGTGAAAACTGCAATAAAATTGAGTGAAAAATGTCAAAACTAATATACCATTGTTCTTAGGCACACAGCATAATTTTTTTTTTAATGAACAGGTGTGTATGAACCTGACAAAAGAAGTACAGTTATTAATTTTTTTTTTTTTTTTTTTAGAGAGGCAGTAACTAGAACTCAATTTCATAAATACATGGCAGTGGTGCAGAAATCATGGAGTGAATGGCAAATTAGAGGATTTTCTATTAATTTTATATTTTATAATAAAATAGTAATAATAAAGTATTATATTGAAAATTACAAGAGTCAGTATACTTGTATAAAACTAGTCCTCATTGGCTCTTGTTACAATAATTTCATCAGTGGTTCATATTCTTTCCTGTTTGATTAAGTTACTAGCTGGTCATTTGGATATATTCAGGGCATATATATTTTGCCACAGTTGAAGAAAAGTTTATGTGGTATGTGAAGTCTGTTATATCCAAGGAATTAGATACAATGTCAAAGATCATTGTTCTTTCTTTGGGACATGAGACATACAGAGTTAGAGAAATTGAGTATGTTGTAATGAGTATTAGGAACAAGTAAATGTCTTAATTTTTTTTAAACAGGGAAAGAAAGGTTCAAATCATGATAATATAGTTACTTAAAAGTCAGTATGCTGTTTTAATGTTCCATGCAAATACAACAGAAATATACTTATTTTGATCTTCTCCTGAAGTTGTTCCTATGAACTATAATATGAAAAAACGAGTTTGAGATTACTTGAAGATGTCCCCTTCTCCCCACACCCTTGCCACACACACACACACACACACGAAAAAAAAAATAATAATGATAATATGCCAGTAGAAATGGTAATGCCTATATAAATTGAGAACTGCTAATATAGCTGTTTTAAATATGTCAGTGAAATGTAGTTTTGTTTACTGCTTACTTGTAGCAAACCAATATCTTTTTGGTTTTAAACCAGACCTATGAAAAGTGAACCACCTCTGACATATATCCCCAGATTAATAAAAATATTAAAGCTCCTGGGAGACTTACTTTGCCCACATCATTGGTGTTTCAGATTGTTCCCTTGCAACCTATAAGAAATGTAACTAAATTTACATTTCTGTTAAAAATATTAAATATATATTATAATATTTTCCAACAATATAAAATTAAATACCACATAATGTCTATAACTATCTTGTTCTGAATAGGATAAAAATGAGCAAAACACACAAAAATAAGAAAAAAGTATAAAAATTTTAAATAAATTTCGCAACTTTTCACATGGGAAATGCAGACTAAAATACATAAATATTACATGAAAACAAAATGTGCTAAGCTTTATACAAATACAGTTAACCAAAGAAAACCAGACCCACAGAATCAAAGAAAAGTTTTACTTTGAGTATAGTATAACAGTAAATATTAGCAAAAAATTATCCCATCCTAACTAGTCTGAAGAAATATTGTTACATGTCTCATACTGACATTAAATGACAATACAATGTCATTGTCAATATGCAACAACCAAACATATTCTTTGTCAGCTTTTCAGTTGATATTCAGTACTGCTTTAGTAAATATACTCTATATAACTGTAGAGAAATGAGCAAGAGATACCACCAAGATGGAGAATGAGAGGTGTGATGAAGAGAAAAAAACAATGAATGAATTTTGAATATAAAACTTATTATATACAGTTAATTTTATATAAATAAAACTGATTATATATAGTTAATTTTCTTGAGTTTATGGAATGAAAAAATGCTCAGTTTCTGGGAGAAAAATCCCGCTTGCTCATGCTAGAGCTCAACTAACTTGGGAACTGATCGAAAAAAGGCTTAGTAAAAGATCTAGTCGTTGGCAACTAGAATAGAAATCATGCCACTTTCTCTTCAGGCAGTCTGGAGCCATGGATGGCACACCACTTACACTGAGATATAAACTATGGAATAAGTTTGATTTAAACTATTAGTTTAAGCAAATATTTGATACTGTACTTCATCACTTAAGCCAAATAATATCTATTGCTTAACCTTCACATTTTACTCACAGAGTAATGAGAACAACACATATGCAAATCAGATTAACTGTATTACATTTAGCAGGAAATGCTAGCATTTCTTCATATTACATTGTTTATACTGGCATCTTCAGAAGTACATATCTTTATGTGAATCCCACCTGAAGTGTAGAAACCTATTATACATTCATCAGGATTGTGGGCAGACTAAGGATAATCATCATCATCAAATTCCTGGCATGTGCCCTCAAGAGGTGTACAGAATATGATAGTACTACATGAAAAATTTACATTATTACTAACTGCCTATCTACAATTTTCCTCCAAATCAGCCTGTTACTTGTCAAGACTCCAACATTATCAGATTTTATATTTCTATCATCTAAGGCACTTTGTACCGTATCAATCCACCTATATCTTGGTCTTCCTCTGGATCGTTTTCCTGCCAACCTGGCAGAGAATACTTGTTTTGCTAATCCTTCCTTGCCCATTCTATTTAAGTGACCATACCACCTGAGATTGGCTCTGCTTGATATTGTTCACAATATCAAGTTCAGAACTTGACATTGCGAACTTGACAATGTCAAGTTCTTTCCTAATATCCTAGTTTTTAATACGATATTGCCATTGATGCCATCTGTTCACACCTCTAATCTTTCTCAGGACTCTCATATCTGTGGTCTCTAGTCTTTGGTAAAGTGTTTTACTTCTGACCCAGCTCTCAGATCCATAAGTTAAAATTGGTTTGAACACTGTCTTGTATACAGCTAATTTAGTGTTCCGACTAATTTCTCTCTTATTCCATATGAATTTATTTAATTGACTTCCCTATACCAGCTTTGCTGATTCTGTTGTCTATTTCCATATTTAATTTACCATCTTCACTAAAAATCGTGCCTAAGTAGCTGAAATGTTTCACTTGTTCCACGGGTTCTCCATTCACAACACAGTTGACATTTTCATTGTCTTTGTCTTTTTATTGCTGACCTTCATACTATATCTATTACAATAGTTATTCAATTTAGTCAGGGAATCTTGCAGACTTGTAGCGGATTTATTTAGAAGTACAACATCGTCCGCATAAAGCAAAGAGCTGACATTAACATCTCCAATTTTGATATCATTTTAATACCACTTTCCTTCATAATGTGATCCATATGGATAATGAATAACAGGGGGGATAATGTACATCCTTGTCTCACACCAGATTTAACATTAAACCATCTTCCTGTACTTCCTTCAGTTAGAATTGAACAATCAGTAATGTATACTGATTACTCTCGCTGACATATTGGTATTCTGCTTATAAGTGGGAGCAAGAATCTCCATAGTTCAGTTATCAGGCAAGTTAGCCTGTCTTGTACAGAGATAGGGGGGAGGTTTCTTTTCCCCTCTAAATAGGCAAACCAGTGCCATGAACACACAGTTCTGCAGACATAAAATACTTACCCCCCAGAAGGATATAGAAGAGGAATGGCAAGCTGGCTGCAATAAATTGCCTAAAGCCCCTAACCAGGAGACTCAACTGCCTTGGATGAGAAATAAAAATATTAAAAAACAGGAGCCTACAGTCTGGTTTAGTTTCATAGTTATGATTTCAACCTCCTGTCTGTTAGTCTATTAGATTATTCACAAACTATAATATCAACTGACTAGTAGTGGATGCACACTACTGTACTGCTGACAACATTCGAGAAACTTAAGGCAAAGATTCTTTTTTGAGATGACTGACATCAAAGAATGTGATTCATGTACTGAGAGGAAACCATAACACTTCCATATGAGACCATCAAAATCTTCAACACGAATCAATGCAACAGATACTGATATTTAAACATACAGATACTTTTTGTGGGATGTTGCATGACTTCTTAGGATTTTTTTTTTAAACCTTCTACAATACTAATATTTGGTTCTCATTTTCAGTTGATATGCTTTGGAGATGGTGGTCCAACAATCTTGATTTTGCTATCTTACAGATATTTTACATATTTTAGAGTCCCCCTGACAAACTACAACTATGCAACCAGTATATTATGACTTAATTACGTGTTTCTCTGGCTATATCTTATGCAAGATGATAAAACCTCAGTTTCTGAGACGAAAACCCTCAGCATTACCGCAACTTCAGATGAAAAATGCCACTAAGAAGGTTCTTTGCATCTTAGCCTAGATTTAAATACATGTCTTACTAACCAAAGGGCATTCCTGGTACTAGCTGAGCTATGGCAGCTTTTCAAATAGCAACTTGAAGTTATAAGCAGATTGCAAGTGCACAAAATTTTGCAGACTGCTAAGTGCTCTAGCAAAAGGATGCCTGCATTATATCAACTTCTTAAATTAGGTTTCAGGATTTCAAAATGTTAATTTTTTTTATAGACATACTCTTAACATATGAATATATGGTATGATAGAAAAATAGATTCATAAATGCTTTCAACAGTGAGCTCAATGTAATGTGCTTATGCATCAGAAGTGCTGAAGGAAGAGCAGCAAAACACGAGATCAAATTAGAGACTGCAAATAGCAATCAAAAAAGGAAATTCGAAAGGAAACAAAGGATTATGACTTCAAATGAAAAGAAGACAATAATGTTAAGAAATTTACTCTTGACATTTACAATAAATTTAGTGACATTTCAACTAATTCTGAACTATTAAATCAATCTTAAGAATGATTACTGAAGTCTTTCAGCACATTTCTACCATTTCACTTAATCAGTGACATGCTAATAACGTCTGAGTGACTGAAATGTTATTCAGAAAATTATTTTCGCCCAGATGGACTTTCGTTACCAATGTTACTTTTTCGTTACTTTCGTTGTCAATGAAGTTGGAAATTCCATCTGGAAATTCCAACTTCATTGACAATAAATAACTTAATGGATATAGCCCTCTCAAAATGTATAGCATTTTGAAAAAATTGAAAACAATTAAAACTATATAGAATCTCTATTTGAAAACCTCTCCTAACAAGAACATTATGGTGTAAATAAAGAAGGCTGAAGTTTAAGCAGCATGGGACTAAATTTTGCCTAACCTCCTTTCGAAAAAATTCAGCAGATATTGTGCAGCATTAGAAATCTAATACTTAAAGAGGTCAAAAGTATTTAAGTTTCTTTCTTTCTTTTTTTTCTTTTTTTTTTAAACCTGAATTTCTCTTATTTTAGAAATCAGAAGTGCTGAAGGAAGAGCAGCAAAACACGAGATCAAATTAGAGACTGCAAATAGCAATCAAAAAAGGAAATTCGAAAGGAAACAAAGGATTATGACTTCAAATGAAAAGAAGACAATAATGTTAAGAAATTTACTCTTGACATTTACAATAAATTTAGTGGCATTTCAGGGATACACAGGGATACGCAGGGATACATTGACTGCTGAGATACAAGAAAATTGTATTTTGCATATGACAGGATATCTCAAAGACATTTGACAAGACACTACATGACAAGCAACTGCTGAAACTGAGAAGCTCAGAGATGGTAATTATTTGATAGGTTTGTTACATGGATGACTGGGTGAGAAGCTGGCAATTTGTTGTGTATGGGATGTGATGTTTCCAAAGATGAGTGAAAAGGAAATGAGACACCATGGTCCAAAGAAGGAAAACTCTTCAACCTGTATATCAGACCAGTGAATTTATTTTCATGTAAGGCATCCTTAAGGTTTCCTATGTCAACTAGATTACAACCCAAGCATTTCTAACTAAAGGATAAATTCACTGTCCTGATAATTGCAACTGCACTACAGAGGCACTATATTTCAATTCTATGAAACAAAATGCCTGGAAATTTATTTCTAAATAAGATATTGCAACCACGATTAGGGTCATTTTAAAAGCACCTGTTATTTTCTGGATTGCTTGTGACTTAGGAATTTAATTCTTTTATCAAAGAACCAACATGAGTGGAAACACCCCTAAGGTACAGTGGGAAATTAAAATCCGCATATTTATTATTTTTGTTAGAATGTTGTGATTCTGATTCATATAACAACTTATAAACAGCAACTGCACTGAATTGGTTATGTGGTAAAATTTTTGGCTACGATAACGGAAAGATTTTAATTTTTAGAGGTACCCGTGGCATAGTATAATTATTAAAAGAACATGTAAGACCACAGTAATAACTCATTATTAATAAGGTACAAATATTTCATACTAAAACTAATAGTACATCTTCAGTGTCAAACAAACAGTTATAGGAATGGAATACAAGTAACGAACATTCAGTGGATCACCTATTAAAATACAATTGTTTTTTTTTATTGATTACATGAAATAAAAGCCTCCCAGATCTTCGAGAGAGAGAGAGAGAGAGAGAGAGAGAGACAATAATTTCGATTTAAATTCGGTCAGTGTAAAATAGCTTCACAACTTTCTTTAAAAGGCGTTCATATTTGAACCTGCATCTATGGAGGAGAATAGCTTTATCCCACTGGATATTATGTGTAGTGTTAATACTGTGTTGTGCTAGACCAGACTTCTGAGGTTTGTTGTATTCAATATAATATTGATGTTCTTTAATTCTTTTTACCACAGAACACCAGTTTGTCCAAAATAAGAAACATTGCATTCACATGGTATTTGGTAAATACCAGCCAAAGATAGAGATGACAGTTTATCCTTTGTAGAAGGCAATAAAGAGGAAATTTGGTTGATAGGAACATATGTGGGAATCAATTGGTACTTTTTCAAAATTCTACCTATAGGTTCCGAGATTCCTGGAATGTAAGGGATTGGAACTCTGCGGACTGTTGAAGAAACCTTAGGTATTGGTATCAAATGCTGAAATCAAAGGGCTAACTTCTTTAAGGAGAGATAATAACATATCTATTTCTAAAAGGAAAAGCTATTATAATCATGAATAAGACTGACTATGAGACAAAAGTATTCAGCCTTTTAGAAGACACTTCTACCTACCAAGAGATCACGCATAATCCTACAAATTCACAAATTAAACAATTAAATAAATTACTTGATGAGGTTATCATTTGGAACCCAAATTACGTGGATAAATTACGCACCTACTTTGGAAGAACTCCCCGTCTATATGGACTCCCGAAAACCCATAAAGAAGGTTATCCAGTGCGACCTATTGTGAATTGCATTGATTCTCCCACCGGAATTGCAAAAGTCTTGTCATGTTCTTTAAGTGCTCTCACTGGACATTCCAGATCCTACATAAAAAAATTCAACAGATTTTCTTGAAAAAATCAAGGATATAAAAATCAAAGAGTCTGAGTTGCTAGTCAGGTTCGCCTCTTACCAATATTCCATTAGCCGACAGAGTCAAATTATTATGTGAAGATTACCCTCCAGATATCGCAAAGATTTTTGAATTTGTTATCCATTCAGGTTATTTCAGCTGGAAAAACAAAATCTACAAACAAGTTGAAGGTATTGCCATGGGTAGCCCTCTGCCTCCGCCTTTGGCAAACTACTTTTTGAAACAATTCGAAGACACTATGCTTTCATCCATTCATCCTCGACCATCTCTTTGGTATCTTTATGTCGATGATGTTTTTACTATTTGGTCACATACTGAAGATAAGCTTTCCACTTTTCTACAACAGATAAATAGCCTTCACCCACGTATTCAATTCATCATTGAAAAAGAAAATTCTGGTACTTTAACCATTTTTGGACATCCTGCTTACTCGAACTTCTTCTGGTACCTTATCTACAAGCATCTTTCGAAAGCCCACATTTACTGGCAGATACATTCATAAAAAGTCTGCTCACCACACATCTCAAAAATTTGGCATTCTTAAATCTCTAATTAATAGAGCACAAAGTTTGCTCTTCTCCAGTAATCTTACAACAAGAACTTTTCATCATTAAAAAGTTAATGGAATCGAATAATTACAACCCCAATCAAATCCAACAGATAATTGAATCTTATGTTTCAATACCTAAGGTTTCTTCAACAGTCTGCAGAGTTCCAATCCCTTACATTCCGGGAATCACAGAACCTATAGGTAGAATTTTGAAAAAGTACCAATTGATTCCTACGTATGTTCCTATCAACAAAATTTCCTCTTTATTGCCTTCTACAAAGGGTAAACTGTCATCTCTATCTTTGGCTGGCATTTACCAAATACCATGTGAATGCGATGGTTCTTATTTTGGACAAACTGGCCAGTCTGTGGAAAAAAAGAATTAAAGAACATTAATATTATATTGAATACAACAAACATCAGTCGTCTGGTCTAGCACAACACAGTATTAACATTACTTATAATATCCAGTGGGATAAAGCTATTCTCCTCCATAGATGCAGGTTCAAATATGGACGCCTTTCTAAAGAAAGTTGTGAAGCTATTTTACACCTACCGAATTTAAATCGAAATGATTCTCTCTCTCTCTCTCTCTTGAAGATCCTGGAGATTTTTATTTTATGTAATCAATAAAAACACCAATTATCTTAAATATTAATTAATTATTATTTTCTATCATTTCCTAGCACGCAGCAACAATTGTATTTTAATAGGTGATCCACCGAATATTTGTTACTTATATTCTATTCCTATAACTGTTTGTGTGACACTGAAGATGTAGTATTAGTTTTAGTATGAAATATTTGTACCTTATTAATTAATAAGTTATTACTGTGGTCTTACATGTTCTTTTAATAATGGAAAGATTTAGCAGACTAGTATCAAGTGTAATTAAATTTTCTTTCACTACCAGGAGAGAGAGAGTGTAAATATGCAATTCATAAATCTGATCTTTTGGTGTCAGAGTTGAAAAGTACGAAAATTATGAAGAATTTTTTCACTATTTCACCACATTTTCTACGTGATGAAAATACTACTTTCCATAAAACCATAATTTAAGATCATCCCAAGATACAGTTGATTCTCCATAAACAGATCAGGCAATGAGCAGAAAAGTGGAGAGTCCACTGCTGGGTTGTATTGTTGATATTATATTAAAGACTTGCCAATTTGACTTACATCTTGTAAAAACATTCTCAATGTGAATAAGATCTTTATTAACTGGAACAACTGGTAATTACAAATGTGAACAAAGATTACCCAAGGTTTTTCTGAAAGAGATTTTTCACTCAAAGATTCCGAACCAAATCATTTTTTTTTTTAAGATGAATTTGTACATCCAGTATGTTTTTAAGAGTAGCTAAATGTTTTGACAGTAAATAAGTAGATCAAATACCATCCAGAAGTGAGTAGGTTGATTACTCATATCTGACTATTGTGGATTTTTCACAGACATACACATGAAGTAAAAGAATGTATGTATAATCTTTTTTTTGTCTTAATATTCTTCTTGTCTAGTTCAGCATTATAACATCACAACTTATGATTTCATAAGTTGTGATTTCAACAAAAACTTCACAGGCCGCTACTGGATTAGTGATCACTATATTTCAACAAAGATGTGCATAAATTCATACATAGGGAAGACACGAGAAATGAAATTCTCCCTGTCTATGCCACTGTAGATAGAGAAATCTTCAGGGTTCAGGACATAACGCAAGTGTGGGGGGGTCTGAAATAGGAAGTGACTGCCATTTAGTTTTGAGCAGGATAAAAATGACTTTCATACTGAAAAGAAATATGTGTATAAAAGTAAAATAAAAATAAAAAATCAAAGCTGAGCAGCTTGCAGAGGTGAACTGTGGACTTAAGACAAATACTTGAAAAAGTCTCCAAAGGTTTTTTTTTCATATTCAAGAAAAAATGAGTCTGAAAACAAAAATCAAATATTTATTTGGGACTCAGTGGAAGACTCCAAAAAATCTCCAGTAACACACAAAGGTTTGCAAATGACTTAAAAAAAAGTTGTTTAATGGGGGGGGCATGAGGATTTTGCAAAAATTGTGAGGACAACACAGTGGATTATGACAATGATGGAGAACACTGACATACAGAAGTATAAATGTTATGATTCCATTGTACAAAGCTTTGATCAGGACGCATATGGATTATTGTGCAGAGATTTTGTTGCCTGTTTTTCAAAAAGGACCCTGAGTTGTTAGAGAGGTTCAAAGACAACTGACAGTCCGTTTCTGGTCTCTGGAATATGAGGACAGATTGAGAGAATGCACATTACACAGAGCCTAGTGGATAGCAGGAGTATGGGGCATGATCAAGAGATATAAGCTGGTAAGGGACAATTAGTAGATTAATGTTGACAAGATTTTTCACAGAATACCTGGAAATGAGGTGGAGAGAGAGAGGCCATCTCTGGAATCTGCATAAGGAGGGTGTGAGCAAGAGTGTGAGAAGATTTTTTGTATGGAGTGTGAAGAGACAGTGAATGCATTTAAATCAAGGATGATGGGCTGGGCATGTGAGAGTGGGATCTCATACGATGAATCAGCTGACTCCACGGAGATCTGATAATAATAACTACATTTACTAGCATGGAATTGACAGACATTTTCATATGCTCACAATTCCAGCCTATTCATATCATTCCTCAAGTGCTGCATGTCATTTGCATTCCTGATTACCCTGCCTATAATAAATTTAGTTTAATCCTTTATCCAAGTGTAAACAAACAAAGTTTGTGCCTGAAGTATCTTCAGGACTGAGGCAACTCATGGTAAAGGTGGACCAAGCTCTCATCACTACTTGCTTAGTATCTCCCATAATGCAAAGCAAATCTCCTTGCAGACATGTATAATGCTATGGATTAAGGGAAGGGCCACTACCCAGACTGGTTTCAAATATAACTTCTCCATTACTTCCACCTTAGTATCACCACCTCTGAGTCTAGCTCCCACTGACAAGACCTCAATAAAGGTTGAAACTGGTCTGGGTAGTGGCCCTTCTCTTAATGCATAGCATTATACATGTCTGCAAGGAGATTTGCTTTGCATTATGGGAGATACTAAGCAAGCAGTGATGATAGCTTGGTCCACTTTTACCATGAGTTGCCTCAGTCCTGAAGATACTTCAGGGGCAAACTTTGTTTGCTTACACTTGGATAAAGGATTAAACTAAATTTATTATAGTCTAACCAAGTGGGAAAAAACTTCCAACATCTTTCTCTAAATCCAGAGTGATTTAATAATAAGGTGAGACACCTTTTGGCAACTCGTACAGGTAAATATGACTTCTCCATTACTTCCACCTTAGTATCAACCACCTCTGGGTCTGGCTCCCACTGACGAGACCTCAATAAAGGTCGAAACCGGTCTGGATAGTGGCCCTTCCCTTAATGCATACTCTTATACATGTCTGCAAGGAGATGTGTTTTGGGCTATGGGAGATACTAAGCAAGTAGTGATGAGAGCTTGGTCCACCTTTACCACGAGTTGCCTCAATCCTGAAGATACTTCAGGTGCAAACTTTGTTTGCTTACACTTGGATAAAGGATTAAACTAAATTTATTATAGTCTAACCAAGTGGGAAAAAACTTCCAAGATTACCCTTACTATCTTTGCATCATCAGCAAATAATGTATATCATCTGTTAAATCATTCTCAATATCATTAATGTAAAAGACAATAACAATGGACCAATGACTGATCCCTGACCCCTGGTTCTACAAGATTTAAGTAATCTTAAATCTTGTAGAACCCCCCCCCCCCCCCCCGCCCCATATACCGCTATTTGATATCTGTCGCTCAGCCATTCTGTTATTCAAACATAATTTATAATACAATCCCATATCTTTCAACCTATGTAAGAGCTTTTTATGCTGAATTTCAAAATTTTCAGCAAAA
This sequence comes from Typopeltis vanoorti, assembly GCF_054136105.1. NCBI lineage: Eukaryota > Metazoa > Arthropoda > Arachnida > Uropygi > Thelyphonidae > Typopeltis > Typopeltis vanoorti. The sequence goes on along the minus strand of NC_143564.1, from coordinate 81,372,646 downwards.
CCAAAAGTATCATAGTGTCTCCATTTCTCTCTTTAATTCAACAGTGACATAAAATGTAAGCAAGTAACTCAAACACGACCATCCCTTAGTCGTACCCTTTGTTTTTTATTGCAAGGTATAGATTCTCTGTCAACTGATTTTGTAAGTGATCTCTAACCAACTTTTCTAAAATTATTATCATTTTTATTATATGGGTATCTCCATGAAGTCTAGAGACTCATTGTTGAAGACCCACACTAACTTTTATACACACAAAACCTATCATACCGCTTCTAAAATTCATTCACTTCAGGGTAGGGCACTCACATCTATCCATACGCTTACACAACTTCCACGGGCAACCCCTAGTTCTCTATTTGTCATGTATTGAAAAATTTCCTTTGAGTCAATCTTAGAAACCCTTTAATATCTTAAAAGTTTCTATCATGTCTTCTATTTTTTGCCTATAAGTTAAACTTTGCAACCCACACACTTTCAACCTATCCTCAAAGGAAGCGTTCCACAGACCTGTCACCAGCTTGGTTACTCATTCTGAATCCTCTCCACCATTTTCTGATCCTCAAGAAACCTGGGCTATCAATGTGTGCACAGTAGTCAAGATGCAGCCGATTCATAGTCTTATAAAGAGGAATAATAACTCCCCTATCTCTACTTGTTAGCATGTTTTCAACACCGGAGTAATTCAACTTTTGAAATATGCCCTCTGAACTTCAACTCATTGTCCACATTGTCCTCAAGTCCCTAGCCTCATCAATTTTCTGCAATTCAGTACCATTAATGTGATATGTAACCTTTTAACCTGAAGTACATAACCTTTCAATTTGCAACATTAAATTAACAATCATTATCCTTTGCCCGCAATGCCATGTTAATTTATTTTCACGGTATTCATGACAAACACAAAATGATAAGAAAATAATTATTTATTATCTTATTTGCTGATATTTCATTGGTATTATATCCAACATCTTCAGAGCACAAAAAGTGTCACAGTATGCAAAACTACAAATATTTGGTAATAAGAAAATAATTGATATTTATTCACTTATTTGTTGATATTTCACTGTATTATATCCAGCATATGAATTGTTTTTGTGCTCTGAAGATGCAGGATATAATACTAGCAAATATTAGCAAATAAGTTAATAAATATCAATTATTTTCTTATCATTCTGTGCTGTTATCAATACTAGCAGAGAATGCTGTGCTGGTTAATTTAAAATAAATTAACATGTACCTGCGAACACATAAGCCTTTCCACACATCCACAATGCCAATTTATTTAAATCATCCGGCAGGATATATACATCACCTTTATCAACTACTGCCCTCCCCAGCTTTGCAGCATCAGCAACCAGCTAAATATTCCCACTTAAATTTTTCCCTATATCACTGATATACAAATTAAATAGTAGCCTCAATACAGAATCCTGAAGTACTCCACTGGTCACCCTCATTCTCCTAGATTCTACTCCACTATATACTGCTCACTGGTGTTATTCTGTCTGCCATCCCTATTCATGCTACTAGCTTCATGTCCATTACCGTTTGGTCTAACTTTTGTAATAGTTTTCCCTTGTGGTCAAATGTCTTCTGTCAAAGGGCTAAAAGGTATTCTGTCAAATGCCTTTGCAAACTCCAGCAGATCATGGTGTAGCTATTTCTCTTACCTAACTTTTGCTATCACTATTATAAAAGGTGAGTAAATTACTAAGGACCTCCATTTTATAAAGCCATGCTTCACCTTTAACCAACATTTCCAATGCTTTAACCACCACTTGTGAGATATTAAGTGATTTGTAATTTGCTACTTCTGTCTTGGAGTTACCTTTACGTAATAGAACTCTTACCCTCTCCATTCTCACAAAATATCAATGTCAATACAACAGTGGAACTGGATGGCATGTCAGTCCATGTACTAAGTGAATATGAAAGAGAATTGGCATTGCCTCTTAACTTCATCAGAAGCAATGCCAATTCTCTTGCACATTCACCTAGTACAGAGCTTCCCAAACTGTGGGCCGCGGCCCCTTGGGGGCCTAAGGTTTTGTTGAGGGAAACTGTGAAATAATGAAAACAAATTAAAAATCTTTTAAGACTAAGTAGATTTTTTTTATCTTAAAAGAAATGTATTTAATTTTTATTATTTTTTTTTGTTATTTTTTATATTTTAATGGAAAAAATCACACATTGGTGCGGGTTCACAAATTTTGCTTCCTGTGTATTTCGGCACATAATGAATATTAGTAAATATATGCTTATTCATATAAGTTTCATTTCAAAGTAGAAATCTAAGAATAAAATTACAGTTTCAAATATTTCACCTGATATTGGTGTAGCAGTATTGAAACACATCCATCACATTAAATTGTTATTAAACTTCTTTTATGTTTTTAATTCTTTCTTTATTACTAATCATTTTACGCTTCATGTGCTTGTACTGCAAATGTACAATAACAATATCTCTATCTATATAAAAATATGAGATAATGTGCCATGTCAAATGTGTATGTAAGATGCTAAAAATGTAATATTTGCATTTGATTTTTGCAATATTTGCTGTGTATGTTTTGTATTGAATATAAATATAATAAATATTATAATAATATGCCTATATTACAATTTTTTTTTGAGGGGTGTGAAATAATTTAATTTTTCCAAAGGGGGCCCTGACATCCAGAAGTGTGGGAAGCACTGACCTAGTACATAGACTGACATGCCAATCAGTCCCACTGCTGCATTCAGATTGATATTTTAATATGCAGAGCTCCTCCTGTTCAATTGACACTTATGTCAATTTTGACATGAGTATCACATTAGCAACTACAAAATATCCACATGGATGATACACCTTGGCAAAGTAATCACTCAGCAACTCAACTATTTATTTTGCCTCTGTTACCTTCCAACCATCAGCGATTAAATTCATTATTTCCTGTTATTTGCTACATAACAAAAAAAACTTTGTCCTGCTTAGCTAAACTTTCACCACCACTCCAGAGATACTGATCTTCTCTGTGCTGCACCTGAAATTAAATAATGTGGTCAAGGAAACAAGTTCAGAAGAACACACCTTTAGTATATATGCATATCCCATCAGCTCTAGCACCTCCTCCTCATCTGAGTTTCTTCATCCAGTGATATCGATGTTGCATATATCATAGTGACAGCCTGTATCAAAATAGGCACTCTTCTCTGCTTCTGTTCACCCATGTACAATCTACATTCAGTAGTGATATTCTTTCACATTATTTCTTTCTTTCTTTCTTTTACTTGCAACAGAACTACAGAATTTTGGGTTGTTTTTAGATTGCAGATCCAATTTCTTTTCATAATCAGACTTAGTTTTCCATATAACATTTATAACTCTTCTAGTCTGCTCCTAATAATGTTCATGACTGATATCATCCTTATGAGCATAGCATTTCTTCCCCATCACCTTTTTTTTTTTTTAAGAATCTTTTGCTTAATAAGATTACACATGCATCTCTCTTCTACCTATTCATTCTTCAAACTCTAGGGACACATTCTGATATTGCATGTGTATACTGCAAATTTACCATATCATTTAAGTATTTTCTAAATGCTTCCCATGCACTGACACATCTAGCAACTGATGCCAAGGTCAGAACCTAGCATCCTCCACAGCTGGTCATAATTTCCTGCTTTGTAGATCAAGATGTAACCTTTTCTAAATGGGGCAATTATAAACTTAGCCCCTTCCTAAGTCAGCACAACATAATCAGTGTCACCAGCCAGAGCAAGAACAGTTACATCTTTAACTGAGACCCTATAATCAGATCTGATACTCTTTGAACTTGAATTCCTTCTGTTGCATGCTGAATGAGGAGGTTATCTTGCAGTGGCTCAATATTTTGGTTTCATTTCTTCTCATGAGATTTCACCACTACTCAATCAATGTTTTGATAAATTACCCATAATGATTACCCATTTTGCACTCATGTTTATTTGGTAATGCATTTCATCATCACTAGCAAATGATCCAGCAGGTTTGTAACAACAACCCACCATGTATTTGATTTTATTCAACTCTACCTCACACTAGATGGTTTCAAACTCATTGCCACATGAAAATTTTTTTACTACTACTGCAGTCATAGTTTGCTATCCTGACTAGACATAAATCATCTGATATCATTAACAGTAAGCCTCCTCTACTATCTATCTTGTGCAGAAACCTGCACATTCTTCCTCAATTTACCATATCTTTTACACTCAATACCAGTTAGTATATCTACCTCTGATAGCCAGGGCCCACTAATGACTACAATTCAAGGCCCCATGTTTTCACCAAGGCAACAAACTCTACCCTTTTGTTACTGCATACTCCAGGCATTTGTGTACAGACACAAGTTAACTGCATGCTGTTTTTTGTATCCAGTGGGACAACATGCAGATTTCTATTTTTATCTCTATTCTCTCTCTCTCTCCATAAACGTTCCTGTACAGGAACCTTGAAAACCTTGTTGAAGCATGTTGCTCCAACAAGGTTTTCCCACAGATATGCTGGTTCTCTCATGCATTCTGGCTCCTTCACTTCTAAAAAGTTTTACCAGAAAGCTGAGTCCTATATATTGTTCTTATTCTCCTATCTTCACGAACCACTACATGGAATGAGCTGAACAGCTACTGCTCAAGGACATCCATTGTAGACCACCCTTATGGTACAGAAATGTGGACAATATTTTTACAGTATGGCTGGGTTCCATTCTGAAGCTCAAGCTTTCATCAAATCTGTTCAACTCTGTTCATCCTCAAATATAATTTGCTCCTGAACTATAAGAGGCTTGCTGTATTTTTTTTTTACCTCTTTATTCTTCAGCAGCTAGATAGAAACCTTCAGTTATATGTTGCTAAAGAATAAGGAGGCCTAAATCTGAACAAATCTTCAGATTTCTGTTCAGAAATCTGCTGAATCTTCATTTTGCAACTTATGCTTATTTTATCTGAATTTTATACTAATTTCTTTGATACTTGGGCAAAAGATCTATGAAATCAGAAATCTCTCAAGCAACTCCTCCATTCGTGTGTAGAGGCTTAAGTGCTGTGAGGACATCATGTTGGAGGCTTAATGGATTTTTTACAACACTCAAAAAGAATTAAAATAGAATTTAATACTTCCTATATTTCGACAATTAATGTAACATGCACACAAATGTTAAAACAATACTAAGCCCAACCACGTGGGTGACACTAAAGTCCTATCTAGGTGGAGTGCCCTCTAAGGGTGGTAGTAGGCGGCCTGGAACGTAAGGTGGGACCTCTGGTGATGAGTGTTTCCCAAATCTTCGGAAGCTTAATGCAACCATATTTATTAAGATTTGGTTGGTTCCTGAGAGCTGCTGCTGCTTCTAAGAAAGTCTCTCTTTCTTGAATTTGCTGTGGTGAAGCATGGTGGTTTTCTTCCATGATACCCTGTGGGTGGTGTCCAAAACATGGTCAGCTAAGCCTGAATGGCCATAGTTGTGTTTACACTTTGGACACCACCCACAGGGTATCATGGAAGAAAACCACCATGCTCCACCACAGTAAATTCAAGAAAGAGACTTTTCTTAGAAGCAGCAGCAGCAGCTCTCAGGAACCAACCAAATCTTAATAAATACGGTTGCATTAAGCTTCCAAAGATTTGGGAAACACTCATCACCAGAGGTCCCACCTTACATTCCAGGCCACCTACTACCACCCTTAGAGGGTGCTCCACCTAGATAGGACTTTAGTGTCACCCACGTGGTTGGGCTTAGTATTGTTTTAACATTTGTGTGCATGTTACATTAATTGTTTTTGTAATCCCCGTAGATGTCCTAGTGACTAGGACAAAATATAGGAAGTATTAAATTCTATTTTAATTCTTTCTGAGTGTTGTAAAAAATCCATTAAGCCTCCAACATGAACAAATTCTCCATTGTTTATTACAGTGTTTAAAAGTGGGTGTTCATAAAAAATTTGAAAATCTTGAAAAAGTGGAGGAAAACTGTTCTAACTGGGAGATTTGACTACAGTTAATTCTTCTTCTTCTTCAGCTGGTCCCATATGGGGTCGCTGTTTCTGATGAGTCTTCTCCACTGGTTTGTATTGTAGAATGCATCTTTGTTCAGGTTATTCTCCTTCAGATTCTTCTACATTATCTTTCCACCTCTTATTTGGTCTTCCTCTTCTTATTTCCATCATCATGATACTTCATCCATCATATTTTTCATTTCAACTCATTACATGTCCATATCATCATAATCATGCCTCTTGTATTTTATTGTAATTGCAGTCACTTTTACAGCACCTTTGATGTGTTCATTCTTCACCTGGTCTTTCCTTGTTACTCCACACAGTCATTGAAGCATCCTCATTTCTGTAGTACTAATCTTGCTTTCATTGGACTTCTTCATAGGTAGTGTCTCCAAATCCATATAACATTGTAGGTCTCACTACTGTGCTTTATATTTTTCCTTTCAATTTCACTGGACCTTTTCTATCACACAAATTTCTTGACATTTCTTTCCAATTCTCCCATCCTGCCTGAATTCTGTTATTGACTTCCCTTTCCACTTCACTTTTACTATCCACTACCAAAACCCAGATATTTGAATTTATCTTTCTTGATGACCTTTCCATTCAACACCACATATTTCTCAATGTCAACATTTTGACCACACACCACATATTCAGTTTTTCTTCTGCTAACTCTTAGTCCTCTTTCTTCTAATACTCTGTTCCATCTTATTAGCTTTTGTTCCACTTCCTCTCGTTTCACATACAGCACAATATCATGTGTATATGTGTTCTCTCTCTCCATCTCTGACTTGCTCTGTCAAAGTATCTATTACTAAATTAAACAAAAAAGGACTGAGTGCTAATCCCTAATGTAAATCAACTGTTACCTCAAAACTGTTATTCCCAAACAGCTCCAAACTGTTGCTTGCACATTTCTGTACATTTCCTGCATCAATCTAACATATTTTTCTGGTACTTTATTTTATTTTAAACTCCTCCATATCTCTTTTCTGGGTACTGTGTCATATGCCTTCTCTAGATCTATAAAAACGACATGTAGCAGCCTTTGTCCTTCCATGTATTTTTTGATCATCTGCCTCAGAATAAACTGCATCTATAGTCCCTCTTTGAGGCATAAAACCAAAGTGTTCTTTTCCAATATTAACTTCTTCTCTCAACCTTCCATCTATGATTCTTTCAAATAACTTCATCATATGAGACATAAGTTTGATTCCTCTATAATTACTACAGTCCTGTATATCTCCCTTTCCCTTATATATGGGTACTACCACATTCTGTCTCATTCCTCAAGAATTACCTCTTGACTATAGATCTCCTTCAACAGATTCCATATGAATTCAATGCCTTCATCTCCTAACACTTTCCAGACCTCCACTAGTATTTCATCTGGTCCAACTGCCTTTCCATTCTTCATTTTGGCCATTTTTCTCACCACTTCCCCTCTGTCAATTTCCCTAGTCATTCCTTCATTTGGTAGTACCTCTTCCTCAGACAGCTCCCCTTTTCCTCATTCAACTTCTCAAAATATTCCTTCCACCTGATCTGAATACCTTCTAATTTTCTTATTTTAATTCCATCTGCTCTCTTAATCTGCTTCACTTTAGAGATATCTTTCATTGCTTTACTCCGATATTTAGCCAATCTGTAAACCTCCTTCGGTCATTTCTAATTCATTATACAAATTTTTATATGCCTTTGCATTTGCTTGTGTCACTGCTTTTCTTGTTTCTTCCTTCTTTTATCCATAGAGTTTGCAATTTTCATACCTCTGAGAGGCATCCCATACTTTTTTACTGTTTTCTTCCTTTGTATCACTGCTTGTACATTTCTTCACTAGCACTAGCAGCTTTCCTTGTTTTCTCTTATCTTTCCTGATGTTTCTCCCAGTATCTGCTTGGCACATTTTCTGATTGTGTCTGCACTGTGTTGCCACCATTGCTGGACATCACTGAAATCTCTTTTTATCTCCTTAAGTATCATCTACATGGAGAAGACTGGAGTAAATATGTTAAGTCATTAGAGCAGGATATCACTGGACCACAAAGAATAGGTTTTAAAATTTTCAGGCAACTACAAACAGCAGAAAATGACCAATTAAGAAATAATCTTATTTCCAAACAGGAATGGATAGAACACTATAAAATATTGTAGAATGAAAAACAAGAAATAGCAAACAATGACAAAACTCACGAAATTGAAGATATCAATATACAGGAAAGTACAGAAGAAATAGTAATGGAAGAATTAGAAAAAGAATTTAAAAACTCAAGAAATAGAAAAAGCCTGGGCATGGATGGAATATGAGGTGAGCTCTTTAAATATGCAGACAATAGCTTAAAAGAAAACCTATTTAAATTCTTCAATAATAATAATAATTATTATATGGGCATCTCCATGGAGTCCGAAGACTCATCACAGGACACCCAATCTATCATACCTCTCCTTGAACCCATTAACTAACTCTGGTAACCCATTCCACTGATTCACAACTCCCAAGCAAAAAATCTAGTCCTCACACCCTTACTGACCACACCTTTATTCAACTTCCAAGGATGATCCCTTGTTCTGGTCCTGCTAGACAGATGCTGAAACATTTCCCCTGCATCTGTCCTATATCCCATAAAATCCTAGCAACTTAAATGTTTTTATCATATCCCCTCTTTTTCTCCAATCAACCAACTTCTGCAATCCACACACCTTCAATCTATCCTCATAGGGCACATTCCACAGGCCACACACATCTGAATTTTCTTCACCGCTTCCATATCCCCCAAGAAAGCCAGGAGAGCAGACTTCAGCACAGTAATCCAGATGTGGGCATACCAAGGCCTTATAAAGAGGAATAACAACTTCCTCATCTCTACTTGTTAATGTTCTTCAATAGCCAAATAATCCTATGGGCTACCTCAGCAATACATCCTCTAAACTTTAACTCTCTAGCTTTATCTATTTCCTGGAGTACAGTGCCATCAATGTGATAAACAGCTTGTAATCTATTTATCCCAAAGTGCATAACTTTACATTTTTTGACATCCTTTTGTCCATACTAACAGCCTATTTAAATCGTCCTGCAAGCTCTCCACATCATCTTGATTATGTGGAGAGCTTGCAGGACGAAATTACTCTATCTAATTTCACATCATCAGCAAACAAATGAAAATTTCCTTTCAGGTTATTTCCTGTATCATTTATGTATAAATTAAACAGCAATGGTCAAGCACTGAACTTTGTGGCACACCATTAGTCACCTGCTTTTGCCTTGATTAAAGGAACTTTTATTACATGATTTTTATTTTATTTATTTTTTTTATGTCTCAAAGGTCACAGTGCACCAGGACACAGGTCACATGGTACATATGGTAACTGGTTACTAGGACAATCACAAACCTCCATGCCCTTGGCAGGAGGTTTGTGATTGTCTTGTCTCTTGGCTGGAGAGTGGATATGCTAAACACTCGGCCAACCAAGCCAGCTATAATATCTGGACATATCAAAAGATCCCAAAAGAATGGGAAACTGGAGTAGTAATAAATATTTACAAAAAAGGTCCCAAGGACAAATCTGGAAATTACAGAGGCATTACTCTCTTAATAACACCATCTAAGCTATATGCAAAAATCTTAAAGAACAGACTAATTAAATAAGCAGAAAATTATTTAGAAGAAGAACAGTGTGGTTTTAGAAGCAGGAGAGAATGCACCGATGCCTCTTTCACAATGCAATAGATCATAGAAAAAATAAAAGAATTTAACCTGTCCACTTTTATTTTATTTATTGACTATGAAAAGGCCTATGATAACTTGAACAGAAATCTACTCTGGAAGATATTACAAGATGATAAAATACCACCTCAATTAATTAAAGCAATAAAACGTCTACACAGAGAAACAAAAATTTGCATCAAATTTGCAGATGGAACATTATTAGAACCTATAACTATAAATAAAGGAGTAAGGCAAGGCTGTGGCTTATCCTCAATCCTATTCAACATTTATATAAGCAGAATCCTAAAAGAATGGAAAACAACTGTCAAAGATGGAATGAAACTAACAAATAATATACAGCTAAATACAATACTTTATGCAGATGATCAAGTACTAATTTCAAATTCAGAAGATAAATTCCAAATTGCAACTAACCATTTAAATGAAATAGCAAAAAAAAAAATATTAAATAAAAAATCTCTGAAACAAAAACAAAAGCTATGACAATGTGTGGAGACACCATTCAAAAAGTCAAAATTATTCTTAATAAAATAATAGAACAAGTTACAAAATCCATAGATTAAGAAATATAATCTCTCAATACAATACTGATTATTCATAATTGGAAGCAAGACCACAAATTTATAATAGAATGAATGGCATAATAAAAGAAATTTTGGAAAACAAATGACTAAAGAAAACTCAATTAAGATTACATAATATGACCTCTAAAACATCTCTCAAATTTGGAAGTGAAACTTGGATTCTAAAACAAAGAATCAGACAAAGAATGGAATCAGCACAGATGAAGTTTCTAAGACCTCTCCTGGACTCACTAGATTAGATAAAAAGAAAAACAGAGAAATAAGAGAATGATTAGATACAAAAAACATTATACAAGAAATAGAAGAAGATCAGCAAAATTGGCTACACCACACAGAAAGGATGAATAACAATAGGATTCCTAAACCATCACTAGAATATAAACCTACAGGAAGAAGAGACCATGGACATCCAAGATTAAGATGGAAAGATCAACTTCACCTCAGAGCAGGAACATGACAGAAAAGGCTTATACTTAAATTGCTCAGACAATGATGAAGTACCATCTCTTTAAATCTATTCTTCACTACTTCCTCCTTCAGTGAAGGAGGACGTAGTGTGCACTCCTTGTGTTCTTGTTATTTTCACTCTTTTGAGAAGAAAGTCCATTACAGTTAATGTTGTGAAGTGGTCTCCAGGGATTACCTCAAATACATCATAGTCAATTTGAGATGTTATGCCTCCACTCTTGTACATGATCAGATGTCTGCCCTCTTGCTAAAGAAAGTATTCACTAGAACCATTTCAAATGCAACTGCAAAATCTATTATTCTTAACTCTTCCTGATTCACTTCACGTATCGTATCCCATGACCTCCAATGTATTCTCTCACACTGTTCATTTTTCTTACCTACATGTCCATTTAGATCACCCCCAATAACACATGTTCCTCTTTCTTCAATCCTTGCACTACTTCATCCATTTGTGTCCAGAATGCATCCTTTTCTTCATCTGTACATCCAACCTGCATGGCATACACGCTAATTAAATTATCTATATAATCTTCATAGTTTAATTTCACACACATAATTCTATCATTTCTATTAATCTTCCACCACACAGTCTTTACACAATATAATTCCCACTCCATTTCTTCCCATCTTTTGATGCTCCACTATACAATAGCTTGTGACCATCTCCCAGTTCTTTTACTATATTACCTCACCACCTAGTTTCTTGCACACCAAACATGCCCACTCCTCTTCTTTTATTAGAAGAACAGGTATTACAGTTAATTAATAGATATAAATGAAATAATAAAAATTAAAATAATGAATAAAAAAAAACTGGCCTAAGATGAATTCTTTTTACAGGGTGAGCCCAAAGTCATGTTTTTAAGAATACTGCATTACTCTGGAGACCTATAAAGGACTTAATAGCAGTTCTGAAGTCCTATTAATGATTTTGCATTCAAAAGTAGTCTTTTTTTTTTAATTAAATCTTGCATCAATAAAAATTATGGCCATAAACTTAAAGAATTTGGATCCCTCCAATGCAGATACTGCCATAACCAAATATCTGTGACAGCCAAAATCATGGAATAACTACCAGGTCCTATGCTTCCCTCACAACAGTATGAATCAACAAAAACAGGACTTTAGGCATTATTATTAAAGTAGATCCACAGCAATTACAGGACTTTAGGCACCTTTGTTAAAGCAGAATGATAATAGGACTTCAGTAATCCTTAGCTAGAAAGAATTTCATAAAGCAGGACTGTAGTACAGCAGTTCAGGCTTCCTATTAAAGAAAATCCATAGTAAGCCAGTTTTCTTAATATACTTTTTATTACTACATTCATTTATAGTTATTAATAAACCACTAATTATCTAGTCCTGCAGTAAACAGAGGTCTCTTAAGTAATACTGAATAAAGCATGAGCATGTGGGAATCTTCATGATGTTACTTAGCATATTGCTAATAAGATAGCAAATGAGAAAAATTATGGAAAATAAATGTTTACCTGAACTGCAAATTCATGCAAATTTGACAGTATTAAACAAAATTTCCATAAAGGTATGCAAAGGAAGAAAAAAGCAAAATACAACACTATATAACTTAAAAAATACGCAATTTTTCATAATCTTACACAATTTAAAATTGCATGTTTAAGCCACAAACATAATGCTTTACTCAGTTAAATATAATTTCACTGCAATTTCTATCTTTGGCTTTTAAAACAGAAAACGAAAAAGAACTTCAATTCACAGGGTAGTGCAGTTTGGAATAGCAAATTAACAATAAAATCAATATCTTGCTGCATTCACAAATAATGACTCTTAATGCCAATCCAACAATCCAGAAAAAAAAAAAAAAGGTCAAGCAGGACAGTAAAAACATGAACATATAAAAGACATATATACTTCTAAAACACATTTAAAATTCTGAATGCAAAAATACCATATTTCAAGCATAAATGCTTGGAATAATAGATAAATCCATTACAACAGAGCCATAAAATGCAACTGGATACCTGAATTATTCTCCAACACAATCCAGAACCAAAAACATTCTTCATTTCATCTTATAAACAGACTACACGCACACATGCACGCGCATTACACATTAAATTAACTAGTATGTAAGCCATCACTGAACACATCTTATATTTTAGAAACACTGAGATGTTGCAATACTAGTAAAACAAGTAACTAACAATATAACTTTGATTTTCTACTATCTTTCCAGCAACACACACATGCACATCAAGATTTCAACCCATCTACTAAAAGCTTTAAGATGCTTTCCATCTTTTATAGTACTGTCATCCCTTGACTTATGCCCATAAACATTTTTGATTATACTTTCGAACCAGATTCAAGCAAGCATAAAGTAAAAAGGCATGGATAGGCCTATGTGTTCATCACATATGTTGAATTGGATTTAAACGGTATTGATGCGAACACAGATTGATAAAAAAATAACTATTTATTAACTTAAAAGCTAATATTACGCTTGTATTATATCCAGCATCTTCAGAGCACACAAAGTTTGTTACGAATGTGAGAAAACCACAATTCAGTGTAACAGTGGGGCTAGTATAAGTAATTGCAGCGTGCAACACAAGACTAAAGTCCTAATGCAGCGGCATCTAAGTTTAAAAAAAAACAAAAAAACTAGTTCCAAGTTTTGAAAAAAATATATAGTAGACCAAATAGTAGTCCTTGAAACTTTTGAAAAAAAAAAAAAAAATTAAAATAAATAAATATTAATTTGGTTTTAGAATGACTGTCTCCCAAATCTTTGGCAGATTTATACAGCCATACTTCTTAAGGTTTGGAGTATGTTTTAAGGCTCCAGTTGATTCCAGGAACAACCTCTCTGACTTGTAGAAGCTTCTGTGCAGTACTTTTGTTTTTTTTCCAATTGATCCTGTGTGCTGGGGTATCCAAAGCATGGTCTGCCAGACCCGAATTTGCCATAGCGAAAGTGCCAGATATAATTTTTGTATTCACTGAGGTGGATGTCCACAGTTCTTCCTGTCTGTCCGTAGTAGGCTAGATGACAAGAACAGGGCACTTCATAGACTCCTGGATATGATAAATGAGTGAATCTGTCCTTAGGTGAACGGATGAGAGTTGCCAATTTCACATAAGGTTTAAATACGGTGCGCAGTTGGTGTTTGTTAAGCACCCTAGATATATTTTCAGGTGTGCCTTTAATGTACAGGATGGTGATAGTTGTAGTCTTATGTGGTAGATAGTGGGGTGGGGGGATTTCTGGGTAGCATTTAGTATTTTATCTATCTTATGGGAATTATACCCATTGGTTAGGAAGGTGGGGAATTGCCATCCCACCCGTGCACCTACGCACACGAGCTTTTTCATAGGGAATTTAGCTATCTGACTTCCATTGTCTTGAGTTGGGAGGAGGTGAGAGTGCCCTAAAGACTCTTACTGCTCCCCTATGATCATATAATGTAGGGAATCAACCTCAGTGGCATTGAGTTTCTCATTGGATTGTGGAACTCGCTGAGTAGACACATTTAATTATGAAAGACTCTGAATGAATATATAGAATGACTCTGAATGAATATATAGAATGACTCTGAATGAATATATAAAATGAAGATGGTGATATTTTGATTGAATAAGGAAATATATAAGTTCCTAGATAGGGATAAGGGGAATTTAGTTACTAGTTTTAAGTTAGTACGTAAGGTAGTCAATAAGTTAGGTCAAGGAAATGAACTTGCAATCAAGTGGGGAAAGAAGGATTTAACTCAGAGTTATTCAGAGAAAATTCTAGTGGCCTGGCCCAAGCTGGCGTTTGTCCTGACATTAGTGACAGCACGAATAACACAGGTCTGTAGAATTAATAATAGTGGCAAGTATGGCTATTAGTCATACTGTGGTAATTGCATGAACTGAACGACTTTAGGTTCATGTACATTACATAATTAAGGATGCCTTTAGGGCTTTAATGCGAGACAGGGACACATTGCCAAGGAGTCTGAACTGATTTTATAATAGGTAAAGTTGGGGTGATGAACCTCAAGGTTGATGCAATTGTATACTATAAGTGAGTACTAGTGTGAGTGATGAAACTCAATGTTGATGCAATTGTATACTGTAAGAGAGTCTAACCTGATGATAAAGATTACAGGTTAGTTTTACCCTATTGATGACTAGTCGTTGCGATAGTAATTCTGCTCAGTACGAGAGGAACCACAGGTTCAGACACTTGGTACGGTCAAGTGACCAGTGGTGCGAAGCTACCATCCGTGGGATTATGACTGAACGCCTCTAAGTCAGAATCCCATCTAGCCACTGCAACGATACCGTTTGTGCCTCGTGCGTTAAAAGGCAGCGCTAGCCGGAGTTGCTTTCGTACCATCATGGTGCAATCGCTCTGGCAATGAGGCCACTAGAATGGAAGCATCAAGGCAGCCGTTGAGACTATACGGCTGCTTCTTCCTACGCCGCACCATTCAGGTGTGACGTGAGGGCACCAAATCATCCGCTGACAACCTAGGTGACACTAGGTACTGGTCTGGGTGGCTGTTCTTCTAAGCATGACACCCAGACCAGTACCTAGTGTCACCTAGGTTGTCTGGGGACGATTTGGTGCCTGCACGTCACACCTGAATGGTGCGGCGTAGGAAGAAGCAGCCGTACAGCTGGTGAGAAAGTTCAGCAGTGAGAGCAATGTCATTGGAACAGATTGCTCTAGCTCTATGAGTTAGTGTTTTTAAGATACTATACTGTTGAGAAGGGTGATGGTGTGATTGTTTGTGTAAATATCTCCCTGTATGTGTGGGTTTTCTATAAACTGAAAATGATAAGGAACCTTCTGGAAGACGTGTGATCAGTGTGTCCTTGTCTAAATACACTTTACAATGGAACTAGAAGTCATTGGTTTCTGTAAAGTGTATTTTAGGGTGCTGGCTATTTAGATGCACTAAAAATGTATTCAATGTGTCTAGGCCATGTGGCCAAATAGCAAACACATCATCAGCATAGCATAACCAGACTAGGTTTGAGAGTGACTGTGTTGATAGCCAACTTTTCCAGATGTTCTATGTAGAATTGGCTAAGGGGGATCCCATAGCTGTCCCATCTAATTGTTTGTATATTTTCCCTTTCCATGTAAAATAACCTGCCTGTGCTGTAAATTAGCTGAAATATATTAGGGGGAAATTGTGAATTTTGTAAGTTAAGTGTTTCACACAATGGTACATTAGTGAATAATGAGGTGATATCAAAACTCACCATTAGGTCTGAACTATTTATTTAAGGTGTAGTTTTCTAAAATACTTTTTAGGTGGGTAGAATTTTTAACAAAAGAGGGAGAATTGTTTGCAAGTGGCTAGTGGTTTGGCTAAATGTTTAGCTAGTTTATATGTAGGACTGTTTATACTATCTACAATAGGGCAAACATTCACAAACAAAGTTGTACCTTGTTTGTGAATTTTTGGTTTGTGAAACACTGCAAAACATACCATGACTCATTCACATAATAAATGCACTGCAAGGAAAGGGGAGAAGGTAAGGCTGAAATCCAAGAGAAATATGTTCCTTCACTTATTCCTTCTTTCAAAAGCTTTCAAATCTTGCATAAACTACTGATTCTCTACTGGGAAAGCAGAAGGTGCTAGCATAGAGGCATCTATTCAGAATTCATAAAGAACTGTGGTCTGAATGTCATTAAATGACTGACTAATATGTTTGATATCTTAGAGAAAAGAGTAGTGCCAACACAGTTTGGGAGATCAAAAATAATAGCTATTACAAAACCAGAAAAAGCCCCATCTCCTGCTATAAGCTATCAACCTACTGGATTTTAGGCAACTGCTTAAGATTCTTGAAAGACTGCTGTACAATATAATTTTTCTAATTATCCATAGCAAAATACCCTAAATCAGCAGGCTGAATTTAGGACTAACAGAATATACTGTAATCAGATGTTAACTTTGGCCACTTATTGAAAATAATTTTGATAAAAGGCTAAAGACAATCTGTTTTTGTGGATCTTCGCAATTTATGACACTGTATGACAAGAGTATTTAATCCTAAGATCCTGAATCTTGTAAATAATATGCTGTCAGATAAGACAGATTCAGGTATATTCTAGTGAATCCAAAATTCCATAAGCTTAAGAAATGGTCTTACACAAAAATCTGTGATAGTTCCATTACTTTTCAGTCTCTAAGTAAGTGAATATCGTGAGTAGACATAAAACGTTCCTCATAGAACGGCTTTATAAGAAACATGTGAAACTTTACTCCTCTCTCTCTCCTAACTCAAACAGATCCGATGGTTTACATCTATCCCCTTTATGGGCGATAGTACTTTACAAATTAGCTAATCTTTCCTAACTTTTGATTGAATATATAGTTTTTTTTTTTTTAGGAAATTTTATTGACCTTTTTAGTTATCTTACAGTAGCTACTTAGGTGGTGCTTTTTGGAATTGTCAGTTATTGTTTAATTTGAGCTTAACATGTAGTGAAGATGCCTGTGACATAGGCAAAAATTATACTATTAAAAAATCTTTTTACGTGAGATTTTCTGTCATTAATTTTGTATTTTCAGTCTCTACCCCTATGACATCCACACCAAAGTCTCATGGAAATATATATGTAGATGAGAGATTGCAATCACAACTCAGTGCACCTTCTTGCAAGTTGCAAGAAGTCATCACCAACAGGACTTATCAAGATTTGATAACTCTGTGTTTAAGGAACAGTATGGTGAAATACAATAGATCCCTGAAGTATCGTGGAGTGAATCTAGACAGATCCATGAGTGAATCTAGACTTTCAAAGATCATTTGACAAAGACTGCTGGCAAATAAAAAAAAAACTCAGTAATATTTTAATTAACAGGCAAGTGGGGTGCAGATAACAGCATGTTACACACAACAGCTTTGGCATTAGTCTCTTCCACAGAATACTATGCCCCAGTGTGGCTTAACTGTTCTGCCACCTCCAAGATTGATGTTTATTTCAACCAAGCCATGAGATCTCTGAAACAATGAGATTAATAGCAACTTATTGGCTTCCAATTTGTAATACTGCTCCTCTTCCAATACAAAGTGCTTTAAGCCACCTATGATGCAAAATTATTGAGAAAAGAGACTTGCCTATACATAAAGACATCTCCCACACAGATACTCAAACACAAATCTAAAAGAGCTGATTGGAGAACTGTTTTGTAAATGTTGCATAAGGCTTTAATATGTCTGGAAACTTTACTAGAAGGAAAACATATCTCAAACTTGGGTTACTATTCCTGATTGTGACACACAAGTACATATTGGTATCAGGAATAGTGTCCTTTAGTCTCACAACCACAAGACTAAAGGGCTAGACCTTCTAAGACAATGGTTTACACTTAACCAGATCAGAACAGGACATGAAACATGCAAACCGATGATCTGCAAATGGAAATGCAATGGGTCTCCACACTATAATTGTGATATATCAGCTAAAATCATGAAAAATCAAGTTTGTTTTATAATTAGTCAGCTAATTTATTTAATGACTAAGAAATCCTCTACTTTCTTTACTGCTAGTGCCTTCAAGTGGGATCATGGATACAAATGACTTTCATTTTCTATTTAATAATCATATTTATTTCAATTTTAGAAATACTACTTGGGTAGTGTTCCTAAGAAGAGAAAAGTCAAATAAGCATCTCTTTTATCCTAGTCAGGATTTGAACCAAGTTTTTTTCCAAAGGAATGCAAATATGAATATGCCACATAGAAAATGAGGACAATTCAAATTTGTACGCATCAAATTAAAACAAAAGAAAAACATATTAGAAGCAGGTAGTATATGGTTTTCCCAACTATGTTCTCATATTTTCAGTCAAATTAATTTACTCTGTGTAGCTCAGTGGATGTGACGTTTGAACGCCAGGGCACTTGGCTGCACAAAGGAAGACTTGGTTTTGAGTCTAGTTGGTGACTAGAGAAAATTTTTCTAAGCCTTTTTTCGACTGGTTTCCGAGTTAGTCGATCTCTCTGGCATGGGCAAGTGGGTTTTCCTCCTGGAAACTTGGGTTTTTCGTCCCGTAAACTCAAGAAAATCGACCGTAAAACCCACATTATTTCAGACATTAAATACAAGTGTTAGGGTTATGGACCACGAGATTGCGACACTTTTCGAGCCATCTCTCTTCACTGCATGCTGTTTAATTAGTGATAGCCTTGGGCCAGCTATCTCTGATTGGGTACCAGTGGAGATTGAACTGCCCACTGAGTCTCCAAAAGTTAGATAGGGCTAAAAACGGTCTCGCCTACTCCATATATATGGGAATAAAAAGGTGTTAGCTGATTAATTTACTCACGAGTGAGAGATAATCAATATGCAAAATTCGCAAATTTGTGAACTGATTATTTTGCAAATTCACAAAATATAAATAGTATGATGGGCATGAACCATCCAAGTTCATGTGTAAACTCATTGAAGGGCCAAGCTATATGACAATACATCTCAGATTCTTATAAACAAATGTCCACTATTTGAAGCACATTTAGAAGACAATTTTCATGTATTCATTTTTAATAGTAAGCCTGGTCTATTCATAATTTCATTAGTCACCTTTAAATTCTTAGAAACATAACTGACATCTCTATAGTACAACTGGTAGAATTACTAGATATTATACACTGATTTAAAAAGAGCCAAATTCAATTTGCATTGTGAGCAACCTTTATATGGACTTTATCAATTGAAGTTAATTTAGCCAATCTCCTACAAAAATAGCAGAGTTTTTCTTCTTGAACACTTGTTTTCCATCCCATTATGTGTCATCTCCTATTTAGGAGGTTGGCTACCTTGATGTAACTAGCAGTTCACTATAGGCATAATAACATGTGGTGAGGATCCTATCTCTTCCACGTATTGTTGTAAGTATTCATGTCTGTAAATCCGTGTGTGTTCACAGAGCTTTAAGGTGGTTGGTCTATGCCTCCCTGTGCGTCCCATGTCTTTAGATGCGTGTGTTCATGGGCCAGTTTGCCTGTTCTGGAGGACAAAAAACCCAAGTTTCCGGGTGAAAAAATCCCCTACCTCTGTATAAGACCAGCTAACTCACCTTTAGTTGAAAGAGACTAGATAAAGGTTACCCACATCATGGATGGGAATTGAACCCAGGTGTTTTCGACCAAAGGACTTCGTCTATATTGACTGAACTGTAGAGGCTCCCATTTCCTTCCCACATACAGACAAATCAGCCAAGAAACACACACAACTTTGACACAAATATTATTAGCGTAGGAGATAGCGTAATGTGTAGACAGTAGTAGTGGCATTATGCATAAATGGAGAAATGAGTAATGTAGACAGCAGTTCATAGAATAGAGTGTCTGTCCTTAAATGTGTCATGTAAAAATAACAATACTGATTTTATGTACGATTCTACAAGAAGGCACTTTTTGAGGAAGCATCTGTTTGTTCTTCAGAAGTACGTTAAAGTACTTCTAAAGTACTACAGAATTAAACTATTAACATATTAGTAAGCAAATAAATGATATCCCATTTGCAACTTTTGGCATGTACACAAAAGGGTCATTACTGTCTAAAGTTTACAAAACGATTTCTACTTCTGGAAAATGTGTGAGAGTGTGTGTGTGTGGGGGGGGGGGGGGGACTGAATGATGTTGTTTTATGATTTTAATGGTGCAAGGACAGCAAAGGTCATGCTGCATTATATCAAAGATTACAGCAGTACACAAAGGCAAGACCAGTTTCGACCTTTATTGAGGTCTCATCAGTGGGAAGTAGACCCAGAAGTGGTAATACAAAGGCAAAAGCAATGGAGAAGTCATATTTACCTATAAGAGTTGCTTAAAGGTGTACCACCTTATTATTAAATTACTCTGGATTTAGAGAAAGATGTTGGTTTTTTTTTTTTTTTACCACTTGGTTAGACTATAATAAATTTAGTTTAATCCTTTATCTAAGTGTAAGCAAACAAAGTTTGTGCCTGAAGTATCTTCAGGACTGAGGCAACTCGTGGTAAAGGTGGACCAAGCTGCCATCACTCCTTGTCTCAGTATCTCCCATAATGCAAAGCACATCTCCTTGCAGACACGTATAATGCTATGCATTAAGGAAAGGACCACTAACCAGACCAATTTGACCTTTATTGAGGTCTCGTTGGTGGGAGGCAGATTCCTCATATTTCAGATTTCTGATAACTAATTTTTTTTACTTCAAGTACAAATGTATTCTTTTGAATATTTTCAATCACCATTCTGTCATTTCTTGCTTCATTTAGCAATATTCAAAGTTATTACTTCAGAAATTTAGAATATCTTTCTCTTCAGTTTCTATGTCAATTCCTTGTCCAGTACTGTTTCATCCATTTTTAGGCTTTTTCAATAGCCTCCAGAACATAAGATTTTATCTGGAAATTAAGTTATCCTTAAATTATAAGCTTTTTTTTGGGGGGGGGGGGGGGAGATAAGCTTATTTCCCTACATTGAAGCACCACACAACCTTCCTATCCATATTTCATAAAAATGAAGTGGACGTGTGTGTGTGTGTGTGTGTGTGTGTGCGTGCGTGTGTGTGTGTAATAAAACCATAAGATATTTATTTATTCTCAAAAGACATCCCAACTCAACATCATCAAGATCGTTGGTATCAACATAAGAAGCATCAAAGGAAAAAAATTGAACTAGCAGAAGAAATGGATAAGTACCAGATCAACATAACATGCATAACTGAAACAAAGAAGACAAAAACAGGTGAAATCTTTCTAAGCAACATAAACAAAATATTATATTCAGGCAAGAACATTAGGGAAAGGAAGGAGCAGCTATAGTACTCAACACTAAATGCAAGGATAATCTTCTTGAATGGTGGGCAATATCAAGTAGAATAATGTATGCAAATATCAGAATGGAGAACTGGACAAAGACTTATATTGGCATATGGACCCAAGGAAGAAATTAAGGAATTTTTTGAGGCAATAGAGAAGGCAGGTGGCACAATGAAAAAACAAAAGTTGGTCCTTGATGGAGATCTAAACAGCAGAGTAGGAAATGATTACCAGACATATAGAAATGTTTTGGGAAAAGTTGGAGAAAAGAACTAATAATAATGGTAAGTATCTGATAGATTTCTGTTCAGGACACAGATTAGTCATTACTAACACCATCTTCCAACACAAAAATGTGCACAAATTCATACGGAGAGAAGATGCAAGAAATAAGAAAAGGCTCACTGACTGTGTTGTAGTTGATATGTTTTCTCAACTGGTTCAGGACACAAGAGTATACAGAGATTTGAAATAGGAATCGATTACTATTTTGTTTTAAGGCAAGATAAAATTGAATTTCATATTGAAAAGAAGAGTGCATAAGAAAGTTCTAAAACAAATCAAAGATGTGAACTATATTTATAAACACAAACATCGTTCAAGAAAAAATGAAAGAATTTAAAACGAAGAAACCCTGGAGATTCAGAAGCAAACTCTGAAGAAAACATTGACTGATTCAGCCAGACAGACATGGTGAAGTTGTCTGTAAGGACAGAAAAATCAGAACTCCATGGTGGACACAGGAAATTAAAGATGCAGTCAAGAAAAAGAAGATCAAAAGTTTCTAGCAAGTAAGTCAGCTTGTGCTCTTAGAGAATACAGCAAAAAATGTAAGAAAGCAAAGCACTATGGAAAACTCAGAACAAAACTTATGGAAAGGTTTTGGTAAGAACATAGAAAATAAATAATCAGGAAAGTGGCAAAATATTCTAGAAGCTATTGAAAAGCTCACAAATGGAGGAAAGAGTACCGTAAAAGGAATCAGAGATGATAAAGGTGACACGAAAACTGAAGATAAAGATATTCTAAAAGTCTGGAGTAATTACTTTGAAAGATACTAAATGAAACACTAGCAGCATCAGCATGGTGGCAAACAACTACCAACAGAAATGTAATCAGAAATACATATCAGTACTTGAAGTAGAAAAATTCATCAAAAACTTGAAACGTGGAAAGGCAGCTGGAGTAGATGAAATATGACCAGAAACGCTCAAATAAAGAGGTTAAAAGTTTTACAGTCGCTGCACTGCATTGCATAATTCAGAAAACCTGGTCCAGGGTTGAATTGTGGATGACTGCAGCAGACATCTCACAGTATCCATATATATATAAAGGAAATAAAACTGAATGTGAGAATTACAGAGGTATTTCCCTACTGAGAAAGATTTATGCAAGTATTCTTGAGAAACAGCTAAGAAAAATTGTGGAAGGGAAGCTTGATGAAGAAAGAATGGATTCAGAATCTGGATCTAAGTTTTTGCTGAATCTGGATTCAGAGAAAACATGCCAAGATTTCTCTGAATCCAGATTCAGAGAAATCTTGGCATGTGACAAGATGTAGCAGAAAGCAATTTAAAATGTTCTAGTAAGTTATATGGTGTAACTAGGGCAAATTATCAAGCACTACAAAGTCTCTATTTAAGCTGTAAGTCAGCAGTCAGAATTGATGAAGGTACAGGATATGGTCTGATGTTAAATCAGGTGTATAACAAGGACGCATATTATCTCCATTGGATCACATTATGAAAGAAATGTAGTATTAAATCAGATATTAAAACTGTTAATGTTAATCTCAGCTCTTTACTTTATGCTGATGATGTTATACTTCTATTTAAATCCAGTACAAGTCTGCAATATTCGCTGACTACATTGAATAACTGTTGCAATAAATGTGGTATGAAAATCGACAATAACAAGACAAAGACAATAGGCAGAAACATGGAAAACATCAACTGTATTCTGAATGATGAACCTATAGAAGAATTAAAACATTATCTATTTAAACCATGTTGAAACCAATTTTAACTTATGGATCTGAGAGCTGGGTTAGAAATATAACATTTGATCAAAGACTGGAGACCACAGATATGAGAGTTCTGAGAAAGATTAGAATGAAAAGATGGCATCAGTGCAGTATCACATTAAAAGTGATGTTAGGAAAGAACTTGCCATTGTTAATTAGCATTCAAGAATGTGTTAATAGAACTAATCTTAAGTAGTATGGTCACTTAAACAGAATGTGAGAGAGGTAGAGGAAAGATTAGCAAAACAAGTGTTCTTTGCTAGGAAAAAGACCTAGAGGAAGATCAAGATGCAGATGGAGTGATACAGCAAAAAAAGTGTCTTAGAAGACAGAAATACGATCTGATAGTTTTGATATCTTGATAGATAACAGATTAATTTGGAGGGAAACTGCTGATCAGAATTTAGTAATCGTAACTTTTTCATGCAGTATTATCGTAATCATCCTGTACACATTCTGAGGGAAAATATCAGGAATATGATGATGAAATTAGTTATTAGATTACTTCATAATATTTATTAAAGACTATAGCTAATATTTCTCTAAGGCAACACTAGCTTCCTCACAGTTGGGAAAAAAAAAAAAAGAAAAAGAACAGTTAATCAACAGTTTAATATACTGAAACTGCAAATCAACTTCTCAAAAACTTTATTTGCCACTATAGAAGACATTTTTAAGAACAAACAAATGAACACACAATCAGTCTGGTTCAGATTAAATGGCATAGAATAGCATCATAATATTCCTTAAATTGTTTTCTGGTGTCGAGGCTAGCTGGTGAACGGACGTGTTATCGGAGAGCTCCTGAGAGATTTGTGTTTTTTGTTGAATTATTGGTGTTTTGGATTCAATTTAATGGACTTAAGTGTTTAATTTTGGTATATTATTGGAGCTTTATTAGCGTGGTTAGTGTACTAAAGTGTTTTATAACATAATCTATGTCGGGAAGTCGCCGCTAGATGAATTCGTAATGTGTAATGTTCGTGCAAGCTCCAGATAAGATAAGTATCATTTTCAGTTATCGATACAAATTACTTAATATTGTGTAGTTTTGTTTTGTTTGCCTTGCGTATTTTAGTGCGTCTATTTTTGGTGTGTTATAACGTATAATTTGACAAAACACGTTACAGATAACTATGGCACCTGTGCGAAGGAAAATGGAGGCCAGTAATGAAGGTTCACCATCGTTATCAAAGAACGGTAGCATAAAAGAAATGAGTCAGTGTACTAGCTGTGAAATGTACGCTTTGCGGAGTGCAGTCGGAGTGTGGTCAGATGATAATAAAGGATTGAATGTGTGTAGAAAATAGGGAGAATGCGGAATTGAAGTGTATTTCGGATCGTGAGTGTGATATTTTTGTCAACCTTCAGAATGAAGGAAATAGGGATATGACAAGAAAAGGCAAGGTTGTACATGAAAATTGTGAGAGTGTGAATGTAAAAAGTGTGAATGATAGTATAAATGGTTTCTCAGAGAACAAAAAAGATGAGATAGATGCATTGAGTGAGATCGCGTTGTTGAATAGTGCGATACAAAGAGCAAAACAGCAGCTAGAGTGCATGAACAAAAGTAGACTGAATGAACCAACCAATAATAAAAGGTATGACAGGAAAAATAGACGTATGAATGTGAACATGAACAAAATGAAGGACAGAGTGCTGTATGGAGACTCGTTAGTATGAGGTGTGTTAGTAGAGGATTTGACAAAATCGTACCAACCTGGTGCGACCATAAAGGACGTAACTGCGTCTATTAGAGAGCAAAAGGAAAGGGTGAAAGAAATGAGTGTTGTGGCAGGTACGAATGATTTGAAAGGAGATAAAATGAAAATGATAGAAGACCTGAAGGAATTGTTTGAGGTAGCAAAAGAAAAGAGTGAGAGAGTTAGAATGATTAGTCTTTTGCCACGGTATGACAGTGAAATGTTTAAAAGGAGGGCTATAATTGCAAATGACTTTATGCGTGGGTTATGTATGACGAGTGGTGTGGAATTTGTGGATGTGTGGAGTGAGTTTGATGGGCGAAAGGATCTATATAAGATGGATGGCTTGCATTTGAATGGTTACGGTGTAAGAAGACTTGAGAAAGTGTTGCTACCTCACTAAACTAGATCCTTATGGAGGCAGTTGAATGTAAGAATGAATATAATATGCCAGAGCAAATAAGGACAACAAATCTGAGTGGGATAGTTAATATAAGGCATCAAGGTAGGGTTGGGGCTAATGGGGGTCTTAAATTCATGTACACTAATACTAGGAGTATTAGGAACAAGAAGGAAGAGTTTTTGGCCATGGTTGGACTTCCAGACCACAGGTTATAGGTATTAGTGAAACATGGCTGACTGTAGATGATATAACTAGTGGGATTGAATGTGATGGGTATAGTGTGTTCAGGAATGACAGAGAGAATAAAATGGGGGGAGGAGTATTGTTGATGATAGCTGATGAGCTCCAGCCAAGGAGAATAGAAGTTGAATTGCAGGATAGAGAAAAGAGCACATTTGAGGCCATTTGGTGTGAGATTGTGGCTAGCAGAACTAAATATACAATTGGGTGCTGCTATAGACCAGGTGATGGAAAAGATGGTGGTGACAGTATGCACAAGCAAATAGAAGAAATGGGTGGAAGGAGGGCGATTATTATGGGAGATTTCAACTATGGTCGCATTGATTGGAGTGAGGAGAGGACACACGGGAGGAAGGAACTGGATTTTATGCGGTTATTAAGGGATAACTATCTGCGACAGTACGTAATGGAAAATACTAGGGGTCAGCGAGTGCTTGACCTAGTAATTACATCTGAAGATTTGGCTGTAACAAATATGACCACATTGCCACCAATCGGTGAGAGTGATCATAGGGTCTTAACTTGGGAGGTGGCTAAAGGTGCAGAATTTTCAATTAAGACAGGGTACATGTGGAATTATGGGTTCAGAAAGTATGACAAGCTTAGGAGTTTGATTGGTTCAGTGCCATGGCATGTACAACTGCAAGGACTAGAAGTTGATAGTGTATGGGAGGTAGTTAAGAAGTGCTTGCATGAAGCAATGGCTGACTGTATACCTAGAGTCCGAATAATAAATCAAGTAGGGGTTAAATGGATGAATAACACCATTAAGCTTGAGTTGCAAAAAAAGAAACAACTATGGAGGGAATTTAAGGAGAAGGGTGACCGGCAGGCACATGAACGGTATAAAGCGCAGGCCAGAAGGGTGACGAGTGTGGTAAGAAAAGCAAAAAAGATTACGAAAGAACATTGGCCATGCAGGCTAAAGAGAATCCTAAACAGTTTTTTAGATATGTAGCAAGTAAAAGGAAAAATGTACATGGCAGATTGATTTTAAAGAATGCCGATGGTAGGGAGGTAACTGAATCAGTTGAGATAGTTGAGTTACTGAGTGAGCACTTTGCAAAAGTATATCATCCAGGTGGTGACATTGCAGAAACGAATAAACCAGTAGATTATACGGGAATTGTGGTTAATGAAGTGGAGGTGAGTAGTCTATTGCATAACCTCAATGTCAATACATCTGTGGGATTGGATGGTATACCAGCTCGTGTTGTACGAGAAGCAGCTAAAGAATTGTCAGTACCCTTGACCATTTTGTTTAATTTGAGTCTCGGGACTGGGTTAGTCCCAAGCGGGTGGAAAGAGGGGAAAATAGTTCCACTGCATAAAGGCGGTTCCAAGCCTGCTGTTGTAAATACCGACCGATTAGCAAATCAGGAATCATTGTCAAGGTCTTAGAGAAAATAGTCAAGAGGAAAATACAAGATTGGATAGAAGAAAATGGGATACTGTATCGGGGACAGCATGGTTTTGTGAAGGGTAGGTCATGCCTCAGTAACTTGCTCACGTATTATAACACAGTGACGGCTGAACTGGATAAGGGTAATGGGTTTACGGTGATTCTACTGGACCTTGCCAAGGCCTTTGACAGGATTCCACATGGAATTCTAATCAGTAAATTGCAGCATATGGGAATGGACATAGGGTTGGTGAGATGGATAGGAGGGTGGTTGATGGAGGGATATCAGAGAGTGGTTTACTCGGGAGTAGAGTCCACAAGACGGCCTGTGACTAGTGGTGTGCCACAAGGATCTGTTCTTGGACCACTGCTGTTTAATTTGTTCATAAATGATATAGGAAATGATCTGAGAGGAACAGTTCATTTGTTTGCGGATGATGCGAAGTTGGGTAGGGCAATAGTGAATGCAGATGACATCAAAATTTTGCAGGATGATTTGGATAGATTGGAGGTCTGGGCTAAGGAGAATGGATGTCAGTTTAATGTGGCAAAATGTAAGGTTATGCATTTTGGGGTGAAAAGATTGGCGGCAGTTTACTGCATTGGTGGAACCGTGCTCCAGGAAATTGATGAGGCACGAGATTTAGGAGTGTTGGTAGATAAGGAATTGAAATTTAGGGGACACATTGCAAAAGTGACCAAAACAGCTCATCAAATCACTTGGTTGCTGAAGAATACGTTGACAAGCAGAGACAAGCAGGTTATTGTTCCTCTGTATCGAGCCTTGATAAGACCCCATCTAGACTACTGTGCTCAGATTTGGTCACCTAGGTTTCTTCTTGATGGGGAGGAGGTGGAGAGGATCCAGAGGCGAGTGACCAAGATGATAGCAGGTCTGTGGAATGAACCGTATGAGAACAGGTTGAGGATTTGTGGGTTGCAAAAATTGGTTGATAGGCGGAGAAGGGGAGATATGATTGACACATTCAAATTACTGAAGGGTTTCTATAAAATTAATTCAGAAGATATTTTTGAGAACAGGGCTGGTTGTGGGAGGACTAGGGGACATCCATGGAAACTGGGCAAAAGTGTGGTTAGTAAGGGTGTTAGAGCTGGGTTCTTTACTTTTAGAGTAGTGAATGAGTGGAATGCGCTCCCTCAGTCTGTGGTGGATGCTGTGACAGTGAATGAGTTTAAGGCGAGGTATGATGGATACTGTATGAATGTCAAATAGTTGTGATGAATATGATTTGGGGCCTCCCTCGATGAGTCTAATGACTCCCTGGAGTTGCCCGTAATAATAGTAATAGTAAATAATCTCACATATTTAAAACAATGAAAAACTCCCATAAAAATTGTAATTGCCTAGCTTTCTAGAATTTTATATGGCTTATTTCAATTTTTGTAACTTCCACAATTACATGTAAAAAAGTCACCTGCCTTATTTTCCAATCAAAAAGTGGATTTGGTTAGTATTTATGTCAAAGTGCACACTTTTCTGAGCCCACTCCCACAATCATGTCATAAGGAATTTTTTTTATATATAACACCCAAACATAAAAAGCTGAAAGACTTATAGCACATTAGTGTCTTGTATGGGTAATAGGAACCTAGTGTGTTTCTTGAACAACTTCTTCAGTATTTAGTAATCTTAGAGAGGTTCGAGTGTACTACCCCAAATGTACAAGCAGTATTCTATGGTTGGAAAGATGTGGGATTTATATAGTGTTAGACGTACACAAGCCAGAAGTAATGTCTTGGGCATAAAAATACACCAAACACTACTTCATGTAGGAGAAGCTATAGGTGAAACATGTTTGTGTAAGGGAAGGCTGGAGGTTG
This sequence comes from Typopeltis vanoorti, assembly GCF_054136105.1. NCBI lineage: Eukaryota > Metazoa > Arthropoda > Arachnida > Uropygi > Thelyphonidae > Typopeltis > Typopeltis vanoorti. The sequence continues at coordinate 81,343,424 of NC_143564.1, read as the reverse complement.
TCACTCAGTCCAAGAATATATATCTATATCTGGAGATCTGGATATTATGGATATTATCAAAAGTTAAAAAGGAAGTGATGTGAAATCTTTCTTGTGAGAAATTAGGCAGGAATGTGTTTTAGTAACATTAACAAGATGATCCTTATCCCAATGAAGAACAATAAGGAGACAAAAGTGTCCAACGACTAGTATGTCAAATGAGGAATAGTGTGCTGTCAACAGAAAAATGAAATGTACCACTACTTTTCAGTTATACAAAACCAAATCTATTATTTATAATAGGTGCTTTTTTTTTTTTTAAACAGAAGATTCCAGTACTCATTCTTTGCTAGCAGGAAAAACTGAAAATTAAAAGAATATGAAAAAAAAAACTAAAACATTATTTATTGAAATTTTTACTTCATAGTGTGATAATATTTTTGGAATAAGGACAACAAATTATAACTATATAACACACAGGTCTTCAAAGCGTAAATTTGTTCTACAAATATAAATTTAAAAAAATTAGAAAAATGTATATAACAAATATAAAAAGTTCTAGATAGCAAATTTCTTAAGAGAAGTAGTGATAAATGTAAATTTCATTAAATAACAAAGCTGATTACTAGATAAATGTGATGAACTAGATAAAAATTTACTCAATATTTGGGGCTCAAGACTACATTGTGAGTGGTTGGTGTATTTAGCACTTGTGTAAAATTGGTTTTTTATCAGTTTTGTATTTTTTCCCTTAGAAAATTAGTGTTTTGTAGTATATTAGTGTACATTTTGTGTCTTTCAGGTATATTACTGCACATACAATCTAGAAATAGGTTGACAGAGAATCTCTACTTTGCAATGAATACCATGGATTTACTAAGGGAAGGTTATGTTTTAGCAACTTGCTTGCATTCTATAATAATGTTACCAATGAAAGAATGGATATACCATGATATTTTTGGATTTTGCTAAGTCTTTTGACAGAATACATGAAAGATTGTTGCATAAATGGGATTATATTTTAAATTGAATTTTAGATTGAACATGGGATTGTATTATAAAATATTGGTGTGGATAAGAAGATGTCAGATTGATAGATATTAAAGTAGTATATGGAGGGGATATCAGTCTGCAAGGTGTGCCTCAAGGATCAGTCCTTGGTCCATCGTTATGCAATCTATACATTAATGACATTGGGGAAAGATCTGACAGGTGACAGACAGCTATTTGCCGATGATGCAAAGATAGACAGGGTGATCAGGAATGCAGATAATATGCAGTACTTACAGAATGATTTGAATAGGCTGGAATTATGGGCGTGAAAATGGTTGTTAGTTCAACGTTAGAATCATACACTCCGGTTTGATTAGATATCCAATGTTATATTATATTATATTGGTGGGATTATGTTAGAAGAAACTGATCAGACCAGGGATCTAGGAGTATTAGTAAACAGGAAATTGAAATTCAAGAGTCATATAGCAAGATTGTAAATACAATTCAGAGGATAATTGCAATGCTGAAGCAAACCTTGATATGTAAAGATAAGGAAGTCATTTTGCCTATTTACAAGGGTTTATTAAGACTTCTTTGGACAAATCGGTGTAGGTCTGGTCTCCTGGCTTCTGTGCTGATTCTGATATAATGTAGAGCAGTGGTGTTCAACCTTTTTTACTACATGAGCTACATTTCTACAAAAAAGTTATTCGGAGATCTACTCTCTTACATAGATCACATTCCCCCAACCTGATATCTGATTACGCACAAATAAACAACTAAAAAAAATACACAACTAAAAACTTTGTGTATTTAAAAATTTATTTATCACTTTTAATTATTTTAATACAACAAAAAAAAAAAAAAAAAAAATTGAAATAAAATATTTATTTCTCTATTTCGGAAAACCAAAGTTAGAAAAAACAACAGATTGATTACAAACTCAGAAGTTACAGGAAATGCTGGTTGATTAAAAAAAAAAAAAAAAGTTAATGTGAAATTTGGCATTGTTTGGACCTCACAATGTTTTCATAGTCAAGTTGATATGAAGAAGTGGCCAATCACAGACAATCATCCAAATAATCATTTGTAATTTGGTTTCTTAATTGATTTTTATGACGGTCATATTTAAAAAAGCGGATTCTGACAAGTATGTCAATCCGAAACACGACCGAACTTTTTGCGCAATATCAGTTAATATTGGGAATTTTTCATGTGCATACTTCCAAATGACCTCATTGTTTATTTATTTTAAATGTAAACTATTCTGAATGCTTATTATCTCAAGTTCTACTTCAGCTTGGTTTATATCAAACAGCCCACTAATTTTATTTGAAATTTCTGTGATGTTCAAGTTTTCTTGAAATGGATTATTGATAAAAGATACAATCATTTCAGTTTTATTAAAATCTTAAAATCTTGAATTTATTTCTTCCTCAACTAATTCTATTTCACGAATAAATATTTCACTTTTAAATCATAATGAAGCATTTCTTGATTTTGTTCAAAAAATTTTAATAAATATGGGAGATGTCTAAATTCGTAGTCATTTATATTTTTCTTTAATAAAAGTAAGTATTGTTGGAAAGTTTTTATTGAACGTAACATGTCAATTAGATTTTTATCTCTACCTTGTAACTCTAAATTTAAATTGCTTATTTTCGTACAGAAATCTACTAAAATTGATAAGTGTAACAACCATCTTTTATCACTCAATTGTGGATAAATATCTCCTTTTTCATCAAGAAAAATTTTTATATCATTAATTAATACAAGAAATATTTCTAAAAATTGACTTCTGCTGAGCCAGCGAACATTATTATACAACAAAAGTTCCCTATCATCATCTTCCTGTAATTTAAATAACCACCATTGCAGGACTTTTCCTCAAACAGTATTTACAATTTTAAATGTAATATCCAAAACATCTTTGCTGTTTAATGTTTTACTACACAGTACTTGTTGGTGAATTATACAGTGGTACGTTAAAAAATCTGGATATTTGTCATCGTTTATACATAATGAAATGAAGCCTGATTTATTACCTATCATTGCAGGAGCACCATCAGTAGTAATAGACACAAGTTTAAAAAGCGGAAATTTGTGTTGTTTCACAAATTCATTAAATGCCAAAAAAATGTCTTCTCCCCTAGTCCTTCCCAATAGGCATAATTTTCAAAAGTTCTTTACTTGAATACCATGCGAATAAATACCATTAACTGAGCAATATCAGCGAAGTCATTTGATTCGTCAAATTGTAATGAAAACATAACACACTGGTGAATGTCTGACATTAACCTGGCCTGGAAACGTTTCCAGCAATTGGAACTCTTCCTTTCGGCAATTTGAAACCTTGTCTGTGGCCTAGAAGTAGTATCTCTCTAGCGATGTCTTGAACCGAGAATCTCCTTTCTGGAAGTGGGAAACTCCTCTTTCAAGCAACATGGATCCTGCCAGTCTCTCTGACGGTGACTCTGGACCAGGCAGCCTCCTCTATGACAGCAATTCTGGAACCGGGACCTCTTCTGCTTGCTTCAGTCCCTTTTTATTAAGCCTCCTCTGAGACCTCGCATGAAGTTTGGCAACCCCCAAAGAATCGGTATGAGTCTTTCATCTTAAGTTTCAAGTTCAGCACACGTTTTGTTCTTCTCCGCTTTCTTTTGATTGCAAGTTGCCGGCCATCGGAAAGTTGTTTGAACTCTTTCTGACTGACTTTGGAGATGTTTACACTTAGAGCCTGAAAACCTTTCTCGTACATACAAGTTTCAATAACAATCTTTCTAATGTCGCCATGTACAGCTTCGGAGACAAAAACATTGCCTTTGTTTTTAACACTCTAACAAATTCTTATTAAAGCAACATATATAGTTAGCTTCAAAAGAGTTATTTACAAAAACATCTAATACAAACTATACCAAGACAAACAAAGTTTATTTTTTTACAATATTCACATGGGACTTAGTAAAAAATCGATGCAATGTGCTTTGGAATATTTAATATTTAAGCTACAATCAAGTTTTTACACTTTGCTTATAATCGTATTCACTCGGTTCCTGTTTGACTTCCACTGATCCAAATTAATTCAATTACCCGGACTTATAAGAAAATTATTGATTTGACAATTTTAACGGAAAATAAATAAACAATAGCAATACACTTAAAGTGAATTAAAAATAATACAAAATAATGATAAATAAAATATTATGTTTTCAGTTTTAATTAAATTTGTAAGTAAGGAGGAAAACACAAGAGATCGACCAAAAATCATTCAGCGATCGACGGGGTTGAACACCCCTGATGTAGAGAGTGCAAAGGAGATTGTTAAAAATGATGTCAGGATAGTGGAATACTGCTTATGAAGATAGACTGAAAATTTGTAGACACTAGCAAACAAGATAAAGAGGGGTGATATGATTGAGAAATTTCTGAAAGGGTTACACAGGCTGAATGTTACTTGAATATAACTCACACTTTTTTCCACAAAATTAAAGCTAAAAAATAATGGTCGAGATATATGTGAGGATTTTGGAAACTAATGTTTTTAGGGAAAAAACTGAAATTGGGAATGACTTACCATGAATTTCCTATTCCCTATCGCTACTTCTGGCCTCAAGAGTGGTTTCCTCGTGTGTATCGTCAAAGTTATCTACCCAAATTGCGTCATCTTCTTTCCCATTATTTCAAGCAAAAATTACCAGTAATCTACAAGACTTGAGATATGTAATGAATAATCCTTCACGAATGACTAATGAGAACTGAAAGCAGAGCGCGAAACAAACAGCAATGGTAGGTCAGTAGAGATAGAGCAGTTATGAAGATGTGCATGCAATTGATGTGGTATTAACAAAAGATCGTGCAACCCAATGACAAAGCAAGCCAACAATTGTTTAGTTGAAATGCTAATTCTCTTTAAGCGAATTCCATAATATCTGAAACCGCAATAACAACATCCCCTATATATTTCTTAGTTTTAACTCGTTCATGAAGGGGTGGTGTTTTGCCCATTTATTGTTCCAATGGAACTTCTCATTACCATTTGTGTACCACTTCTGTGTCACACAGGGGGGCTAATTCACATAAAGTTTCAACCAACTGGGCTGAATGATATTGCTGCTGAATGATTTGCGTGCAGCTTCTGCTTTTGTGATGTCTTAATGACATCGAAAATTTCAAATGCAATCAAACACACACTTATTTCATGTAATTGAAAAATTGGACAATAGTTTTTAGTTAAATACTGTGTTTGCCGGTGCAACATATGGTTTTACTTGAGTCTCTATACAGCATAGTTTCTGTGAGAGGAGACGTGATTCATTAGTTAGTGCCATTTTTATCTCACTTGTCTCTAATTGCACTATTTGTTGAGAAATATATTACATGGACTACAAATGTCTCTGTACCTTATTCAGTGATACAATACACTACTTGTTTTTCTTGCATCTGCAGTATAGTGGCTGTTGGGGAGGATGTGCTGTTTATTGTAAGGAGAGAGTTACTATTGCCTCGACATGAACGTGTTTAAACTTTTTTTTGTGTGAAGGTATATGCTAAACTTTTTTTAATTTCTTTTTTTTTTGTAAAGTAAAATCAGGGGTGCAAGATATATGCAAGGCTGAACTATATTCAAGTAAATATGAGCAGATAGAATTTTTCATTTTATGGAGAGTGATAAAATGACAAGAGGGCATTCTTGGAAGTTGAGAATGAATGCCATCAAGAAGGGAGTGAGAGCTAGATTTTTCTCTCATAGAATGGTGTGTGATTGGAATGGACTGCCACTGGATGTTGTGTGCGCAAGTAGTGGGAATGAATTCAAAAACAAGTAAGAAAGCTGGTATGGGGGAGTACGTTGCCTCCTTCGATATGGTCTCTCTTAATAATAATAATTATTAATTTCTAAATGTACTGCACTCATATGGCACATGTCAATGTTAATAAAGGTGTTTGATACGTCATACGTACCGTCAAAAAAAAAAAAAAAACTGCTTCTAAAGGAACCTTAGTGAGCAATAATTACTGCCAATCTCAAACGTTCTTACACCCTACATCTTCTGTCCTGTGGGGGGGGGGGGGGGGGAAGCATTTGCATTTGGTATATGTGACATTCCACATCACAGAATACAAATCTTTGAATCACTCCATCCAGGGTTGCTTTAGCATCAATGCCAGATAACTGGGAGACTGCCACATCACCTTTAAGGAATGCAGAAAATGACTGGGAATTCTAGCTTAATGCCCAATCTTCACCCTTACATGATGTGTTTAGTAGTTATCTAGTGGTTACTGAACAAATGAGGATGTGCTGCAATTTGGAACTTAGCCAACCAAACTATAACCACTTACTGGCTTAAACCAGAAATAAATAAAATGATATAACACAATAAGATTTCAGGTTGGCTGGGGCATTGCCAAATTAAACAAAGTTTCCCTCTATGACAAGTTTTTATCAGAGAATCAAGAAAAACTCTGCTACTGGAACAAACTAACAACATCTAGAAGAACAAATCCAACATCAGAAAAACTTAAGAACCATCAACATAAGCAGTATCAAAAGGAAAGAATACTGAACTTGCAACTGAACTAGAAAAGTACAACATGGACTTTATTTGGCATCAATAAGACAAATAATATATTATATTTGGGCAATAACAATCAATTAAAGGAGTAGCAAGGATATTCAAGTAGATAAGTGGGCTAATTTCTAAATGGAAAGATGGACAATGATACTCATTTGGGGTGATGGTGCCACAGAAGGTTTTCCTAAGAAAGAAGTGGAGGAATTTTTTGAGTCATTAGAGAAGGCAGCTGACAAAGACAATGAAAAAAGTGGTCATTGTTGGAGATCTGAATAGCAGAATAGGAAATGAATCCCACTAGGAATGCAGAAATGTTTTGGAAAAATTTGGAGAAAAGGGTAAGGCTATTAATTATGGTCTGTATCTACTGGATTTCTGCTCAGGATGTGGATTAGTCATTACTGACATAATATTTCAACAAAAAGATATGCACCAAATTTATCTGGAGAGAAGACACAAGAAATAAGGTATGCCACATTGACTATGTCATTTTTGATAGTGATATCTTCATGGTGGTTCAGAACACAAACATACAGAAATTTTGAAATTGGAAGTGATCATTCCTTAGTTTTAAGTAAGATTAAAATGAATATCACATTGAAAAGAACAATATTTAAGAAACTTTTAAAAAGAATTAAACTTGAGCAGCTTTTACAAGTAAACTGTAGACTCACTATAGAAACACTATTCAAGAAAGATAACAATTTGAAAACAAGAATCAAACTTGGGAGTCTCAGTGGCAAATAATGAAGAATGCACTGATTACAGTGAAGTGGTCTTCAAGGATAGAAAAATAAGAATGCAATGGTGGACATGAGACATTAAGGAAGAACCAGTCCTGGAAAAGAAGAAAGCATAGTGAAAGTTCTTAGCAAATAAGTCAGCAGATGCTCTAATACTGAGGAAAATGTTAAAGAGTGAAGTGTACAAGTAGCTATGCATAATTCATGGGATGACTGATATAAATATAGAAGATAAATATTAGAAAGATGGCAAAATGTTCTGGCAGCTATTGATAAAGCTTAGAAATGGAGGAAGGATTACAGTAAAAGAATCAAAGATGATATGAAAATTGATAAGAATATTCTAGATGTCTACAATAATCATTTGAAAGACACTGGTAAACAAAACAAGCAGTAACAAAACAGTAGCAGAAAATATTCATGAGGAATGTAAGCAGGAATACATATCAATACTTGAGGTAGAAAAAAAGCTATCAGAAGCCTTAAATGTTGCACGGTTGGAGTAGATAATACTGCATCACAAATGCCCAAATATAGAAGTATAAAAGTTTTGCAGTGGTTAGGTTATACTGAATAATTCAGAATTCATGATTGCAGCAGAGCCATAGTTTCCATCTAAAAAAAGGGGAATATAACAATGTGAAAATTACAGAGGAAGGTTCGAGGTAAGATTTATGCTTTCATTAACCTTATAGGTGTGAGACAATGGTGCTTATTATTGCCACTATTATGCGTCATCTACAGAAATTGCATTATGGAAGAAAGTGTATTAATTTGACATTAGAATTGGATTATAGATGATAATGTATTCCTAAACATGTCCAGTGCAAGTCTCCAGGATTCTGTAACTAAACTGCATAACAGCCATGGCAAATGTGGCATGAAAATCAGCAATAAAAGATCAGAACTGTGAAAATAAGTAGGATGTAGGAATACAGAAAACTTCAGGTGCATTCTCAATGAAAAAACCTATAGAACAAGTAAAAGATTTCAGCTACTCAGGCAGTTTTTAAGTGAAGATGGAAAATTAAGTATGGAAATAGATAACAAAATAAGCAAAGGTACTAAAGTGGGGAGCCAGTTTAATAAATTTATATGGAATGGAATAAGAGAAATTAGCCTAAACACTAAACTAGTAATATATAAGACACTTTTCAAACTAGTTTTAAGTTATGAACCTGGGATTTGGGTTAGAAATAAAGGACTTGATCAAAGATTAGAGGCTATAGATAGGAGAGTTCTGAGAAAAACAGTAGCCTGAACAAATGGCATCAGTCGCAAAATCATATAAAAAAGGAAGATATCAGGAAGGAACACTCGACATTGTTGGAATTCAAGAATGTGTGTGCAGTGATATGGACATGCAAACAATATTGGACAAGTGCTGATGAGTAACAGATTATAAAAGATTAATAAACAGTTCTTGGAGGAAAACTATTTATAGTAGGTTAATAACAATGTAAACTTAATCATATAGTACCATCATAGTATCTTGTACATTCTTAAGGGTAGATATCAGGAAATTTATTATGATGATGAATCTTTTCCTCTCATTTGATCTACTCTAGTTTAATCTCCATACCAAACTTTGCTGCATCCATTTGCTGTCTTTATCACTCTCCAATCTCTGATAATCACTTTCACTCATTCGACTATCTCTAAAGCTGAATTTTCTGTATTCGAAATATCCAAATAGTGAAATAATCTTCCTTGGGGGATTTCATCACAACTCAAATTGGAGTTTAAATGACAGCAAAGAAAAACAAACTATGAAATACAAAGATGGGGGAAAAAAAAATTGATTAATTATGCATATGCGTGTGTGCACATGTATTTCAACTGAAAGTTACAATCATATTATAGATGATGTTTGACATCTGTAATTTCTTTAATTCCACTGATAAAGTGGGGAGGGATGCTGAGGTATTTGCCAGTAGCAATCATTCAACACAGCTGGGCTATTCATCCACCAGAATACCTTCACCAACCTGTTCACCCCATATCACTTTTTAACAAGCTTTCCTTCTTCATCAGTTCCCTTCTTGGCAATTCAGACCAAATTTCATGGATGACTTCCATGACTTTTATTCCTCCTTTCCACGGTACATCTAGTATTTTTCTGTTTCCCCGATCTAAACACCTTCTCAGACAGAATAACAGAAATAATTCACACTGGAATGAAAGCCTTCATTTCATTCAAAATACTTGATCATTATTCAAGCCATTGTGCTCCAACAACTGTGCAAAGTCACTCCATGAAAAAAAAATAACAGCATATTGCAAGTGCCTCAAGATCAGTGGCTGCATTGCCTGTGGATCAACTCTCATGAATTATGACTCATCGTGAAGAATTTATGGACTATGAAAATAACATTCAACATTTTGTCCTCTGCATAGAGGTCATCAGGAATTTTTTCTTCCATGTTTCCACTGCTCTCACATCCATATGGTACCATTGTATCTCTTCTCCAACTCTTGTACAGATGACCAGTATGAAAACATTATCCACTTTAACAAGAATCGTTTGCTCCATACCACCCTTAGTATTTCATCAGAAATTAATCCAAGAAATTCTGAATAACCTAGATGCCATTCATCTGGTCTGGTGCTATCCTCTCCATCTACTGCACTAAAACCTCTCCAGAATTAAACCAAATCTTTATCACATCTGCAATCTTTCCAACTCGAGTGGCATCTTCTCTACAAAATGGAAAAAAAAAAAAAGCTTACATTCAGCCTATTTAAAAGGGGAAAAGATATGTCAGCCAACAGCGTATTGTCTACTGTCTACCATGAAGAAGGTCATCAGTCAACTTCTTCACCAGCTATTTAGAGATCAGCAATATGGATTTCACCACACTACATCCACTTCTTATCTAGCCCTTCATTGCCAACAAGCCATGGAAAGGTTTAGAGAAACTCATATGGTGGTTGCTCTTGACGTATTCAGGGCATTTGATTAGGTCTGTCACAGAGACATATGCTATCTGAAAACAGATACTACTTGTTTTCAGATAGCATACTTTCATCATTTGCATCTAGTAAAATGGTTTTTCCAAACATTGCTCTACCACCTCAACAGAGGAAGTTTTTCCTCCACGTACCAGGTTAGCAACAGTGCTTTCTCAAATGGAATGTGTAACATTTTTCTTCCTGTTTTCAAAACGTTCATAATTTTTTAACATATTAAAACAATAAAATTTTTCAATATGTTTAAAGTTTTACAACTTACCTTCTGAGCTAACTTTATCTCCTGTTTGGTTCTCCTAGCCATTGGACTACTAGGTGGAGGACTAGCTTGTGCAATAACACTAAGCACACTTTTAGATGGATGTTTATGAAAGAGGCAAGGCTTTAAGGTTCCAAATTCTTCATATGTATAATCTGTCCTCAGAGGAAGTCCAACTGGCTCAGGTGGAGCAATAAAAACTGTTCTGTCACTTTTCTGAGATTCATCAACTTCCAATAGTCGTTCACTACTATCTATTGTATCAACTTTCTCTGTACATTCATCAAAAAAAGCCAGACTAGCATCCTTGTCTGATACAAATGAACGCTCTTCAATAAAACGAATAAACATCTGAGTTTTCATCATGAGAACGTAAAATCTGTGGTAAGCTTTATCTCTGCTTTTCATAAAACCTATATAAAATATATATATATGCATTTTGTTTTCTAATGTGAATTGGTGTTAAAAATTTCATTCAGAATTTCAGCATAAATAATAAATTTCCATATAAAATATATTATTGGAGTAATTCTGTTCCCCCTAACCACTGCCATCTTTCTATATGCAATGTGGGTGATACCCATCAATGGCATGCCAAACATTACCAGTACCTCTCCCATCTTCAAACGTACGGCAGTAAAGAAGTTTTGCAGAGTGGCTGCCATTTAGTGTACAGGACCAAACCACATGGTAATGCGTTTTTAGGAGGCTTCCTCCTAAAAATGCATAAAATGCAAAAAACTGGCAAATAATCACACTGCCAAGAGGGAGGACGTGTAGTGGTATGTGTTGTGTGTGTATAGGAGAGCACTGTCGATGCCACGTTATGGTTTGGAGACCCGATGCTCTCTGTGGGTAACATGTTCAAGAGACCATTATTCTCCTATTGCATCTTCTTCTCTTTACCTTTTGAAACTTTAAATATGGAACTAAGCCTGAATAAGTATAGCATTTTGGTGGTTAAACTATAAAAAAATAATTACTCCCAAATCCTCCTCCTGCCAAAGAGCAAAAATCTCAACAGAAAAAAAAAAAAAAAAAAATCCCCAGACTTGTTTTCTGGATGCCAAGATTTTCAACACTTGATTTCCAAAATGAAACGTTTTCATTTAACATTCATAAGCAGACTGTTGCAGAAATAGAGTATTATATTCTGATAACTTCTAAGTCATATATGAATTTATTTCTATTGTCAAAATGTCAGGCTCTTGAGTGTAAGATCCAACAATGATGTATAGTTATTGTGCATGACAAAAACATTATATACACTGAATACTATATAGTGTACAATGTCAATCAGGCATCAGTGGTCAATTAGGTATTGATCACATCTGAAGTTTGTAGTCAGAAACAAGATATGTCTTGATTTTTATAGTAAAACAAATGACAGAAATCAGATTATGTAGTGATAGTTCAATCTATGCATTACAAAAATTAATGAAATCTTTTAGAAAGAAAGACTAAAGAGCTTCATATATTTAAAATGCAGCAAGCAACAAAGTTTAGACAAACTCTTTCACATAACATAATGCATGAATGACAAAAATAGACCACAAGTACAAATGGTTGCATTTTTGCAAGCTTTTTTTTCACTTGGTTCCAAGTGTAAGCAAACAAAGTTTGCGCTTGAAGTATCTTCAGGATTGGAGCAACTCATGGCAAAGGTGGACTGAGTTCTCATCACTTTCTTTAGTATCCCATAATGCAAAGCACATCTCTTTGTGGAAATGTATAATGCTATGCATTATGGGAAGGGTCACTGCCCAGACCAGTTTCGACCTTGATTGAGGTCTCTTCAGTGGAAGCCAGATCCAGAGATGATACCAAGGTTGAAGCAATGCAGAAGTCATGTTTCCATATGCCAGTTGCCAAAAGGTGTCACACCTTATTATTAAATTACTCTGTATTAGAGAAAGATGGAAGTTTTTTTTACTTGGTTAGACTATAAGAAGACTGTTTATACAAAATCTAACCTAATTAAAATATGAAGTGGTTATCTGTGTGATCGATAATGAAAAAAAATATGTTAACAAGTTCAACTATTATATAGCAGTTACATTATTTAGTATTATTTAGAAGCAGCATGTAATGTCAAAGCTTCGTATGATAGTATGGTTCTTGTTCCATACCCCTATTAGACATAAGTGGCATACGATAAAGAGAATTTGGTGAAAATTCCCCTTAACAATGTGCATATTTATACAAAAAGAAACAAATATGTTAAGGTGAGAACGACAACTGAAATACACCCCATCAGCCAGCCTGATTGAGCAGTTAGTGTATCAGCTCTCCAACCAACAGGATGTGACTGGCTTTAGGTAGTAGAAGAAATTCATTGCCCAGTGTGAGATCAACACCTTGCTTATTAGAAGCCTAAACTGGCTTGAAAAAAGCAGCTAGTTTTATAGCAGGATTTTTGGACCAGATAAAAAATGAATAAAAGTTGCAAAAATCATAATCCCACCACAGTACTACAGTAGATGCTGTAGTACTGTGGTGGGATTATGCTGTAGTACTGCCCCAATTAACTGTTGCATCGGTTAATTGGGGGTAGCCATTTTATTGTTACCAGTCTGGATGAGCATATGAAGGTGGTTCCATAAGTTTCTGGCCTGACTAATTTTTAGAGGTGATATAAAGAAAACAACTGTGTCACTTTTCAACATAATCTCCCATTACTTCATACTTATCACATCTTTGAATTAACATTTCGATGCCCTAGAAAATTCTGTACTTATGTCAGTAAAATGGCCTAAAGCTACATCTTTCACCTCATTGTCATCTGCAAATTTTCATCCTCTAAGGTCTTTCTTCAATTTCGAGAACACAAAGTAGTCACTGGATGCTAGATCTGTGCTATGGGGTGGGTGTTCAATCTCCTGGAGGCCACAGTCCTTCACTTCAGCCTTTGCAACAATAGCTATATGGATTGGAGAATTGTTGTGAAGCAGGCAAATACCATGACTCAGCAGTCCTCATCTGTTCTCCTTTATGACATCACGCTAATCGTGCAGGAGCAAAGTATAATATTCTTCATTCATGGTGGCATTCCTTTCCTTGAAGTCAATCAAGAGAATTCCATAATAAAGGACCATGGTTTCATCCTCCAGTGACAATGGAATTTCAACACCTCTCTGATTCTCTTAGCAAAGCTCTAAAAACTTGCAGGAACAGATCACATGATGCTCCTGAATTGAAAAGAGAAGTCAGGGCAGCACCCACAAAGGTGGGTGCCCTGCACTGACCTTTGTCATGTGAAGATTCTCGTGAATGATGTAAAAGACAGTTGTCATAGAAAGTTGAAATATTTCTTTGAACTTCAGCTGTCTGTCATTGAGAAGTTCTTCCTCAATAAGAGAGACATATGCCTCAGTCATCACTTCCATAGGCCGACCACAAGGATCATCATCGATGTTCTCTCTTCCTAGGCAAAACTATTTAGCCCATTCATTCACAGTGGAACATGAAGGAGAAGCTTTCCCATAAACACCATCCAATTGCTGTTTGATAGCACTTGTAGAAAGCCCTTCTTTGGTGATAAACTTTATTACAGCACAGTACTTAAATTTTAGCATTACAGCCACTTAGTGTGCCACGTGTTAGTCAAATGAGCCAACTGAATGACACAGGTAGACAGTTGAAACAGGTACACTAACCTCCCTATAGATGGTGCTATCTGTCACACATAGCATTTTAAAATTGATGCAAATTTTGTATATCATGCTGGAAACTTTTGGAACCTACCTTGTAAACAAAATGAGAATATAACAAGGATTGGCTTTGGTTATTTGGGAACATAATACTGCTTAAGTAGACCAACTAGTAACCTCTACCATATTGAGTGTCAGAAAAATTATGTAATCTTCCTTCAAAAAATTTAGTGCTAATGACATCTGCATTGCTGATGAAACAGGTCTATTTTATTATGCTACATTGGGTGGTTCCTTGTGTTATAAAACACTACAATGTTTGGATTAATGACAGCAATACATCATTTAACAGCTTTATGCTGTTCAAATATGTTGGGAAGTAGTAAACGAAACCTGTTAGTTACTTAAAAAAAAGCCAGGCCTCGATGCTTTATAAGGATTAGAATGGAGAGTTTACATTTCAGTAACATGCAAACAAAAATGTGTGGATGACATCTGAAGAATTTTAAGAACTGGCTAATGAGTTGGGATATGTAATTACAACAGAAATTTATTTTACTGGTTCTTGACAATTGCTTAGGAGGTTAACACAAAAGTTAATCTTTTACAGTCAATAGAGTTTATGACTGATAAATGGTGAGAAATATGCAATGATACCATTCAAAACTGTTTTGCTCAGTGTGTTTAAAAGAGTTAATCATGGATGTACCCAGGAACGAATATTCAGAGTGTGCTAGGTGTGCAGTGCACATTCACGGAATATGAATATTACTGATATTATATTTTTGCATTTATTATTATTATTCGACACCTCCAGGGAGTCCAAGGACTCATCGAGGAGGGGCAGGCACCTTCATTCCCATTAAAACCTCCCCTAATTGTTGCCTGGCTTTGTGTGATTCCTGGGAACAGCCATGGGTTCTCCACTCTCCCCACCCTTGGCCAACTTTTATATGGAGACTTTTGAAGAGAAAGCCTCAAATTCTGCTCCACAAAAACAAACCATATGGCTTCGCCATGTTGATGATGTGTTCGCTATTTGGCCACATGGCTCCGAATGCATTCCTCTCCTTCCTAACACACTTAAACAACCAACACCCCCAGAATCAAATTCACCCTGGAAGAAGAAAAAAACAACTGCCTCCCTTTCTTAGACACACTAGTCACCCGCCAGCCTGATGGAACCTTGGTTTTCTCAGTCTATAGAAAACCCACCCATACAGGCAGATACATTCACCAGCAATTCCCTCTCCCCTCACAACAATATGGAGTCATTAAGACACTACACAACAGGGCCAAACTTATCTGTTCAAAGGTCAATGCCCTAACCACAGAACTAAACCACATTCTCAACACTTTCTCAGCCAATGGCTACCCCGCCAAAAAAAATATTGAAACCAATACTCCCCCCCCCCCCCCCCTCACAACAAGGATTACTCTAAATCCATTACCATACCCTATATCCGAGGCACATTGGAAAAAATTGCAAAAATCCTAAAAAAAACAGGACTTAACTTCTTGTTACAGACCATATAAAAAATTGGCATCCCTTATCCACTCAACTAAAGACCACCCCGCCCACCCCTAGACCTACCTGGTGTATACCAGGTCCCTTGCAGCTGTAAGCTGTCCTACTTTGGCCAAACTGGCAGGACAGCTAATATCAGAATTTCAGAACACACACACAAGACTACATCTGGTTTCACCAATACAGCCACTCTGGTTTTGCAGACCATGCGCTGGATACCTGCCATAGAATACGGTGGAAGAAAGCCATGATAATACACTGTAGTAAATTCAAATACAAAAGGCTTTTCATGGAATCAGCTTCATCCCTAAGAAACAATCCAAACCTCAACAAATTTGTCTGCATGAGACTGCCTCAACCTCGCATCGAAAATTGCCTTACGTCGGTCCATAGGAATGGATCTCCGATGTAACTCGAGGACTCTTGTACTATGTTTTGACACTATTGAAATTTACTAGATTATCTTCACCCCACTAAAGAAGAGTGAGGTCAGTGTTAAAGACATTGTTTTAGGAAGGCCAGCAAAGGTTGGTTGATTGGTAGAGCCTCTGCTACTAAAAGTTAAGCAAGTTTGAGCATGGTTAGTAGTTGGAAAGGGATTAATTGTTCGATGCTGTTGGCACACTCTCCCTCGATGAGTCTTTGGACTCCCTGGAGGTGTCACATAATAATAATAGTAATAATAAAAGATCTTGAGGCTTGACTCATTTGCCTACAACAAGGTTTCTCAAATGAAGAAAAAAATGGAGACTATGTCATCAGCAAAATTATGGATAGGATTTGATGTTAGAGGGAGAAGGTCATTATTCTACAGAATAAAGAGCATGGGCAAGAGTAGAGAACCCTGGGTTCTCCAGCACTGATAAAGAAATCTGATGAGAGGAAGCCATCCACCACGACATGCAAAGAATGACCAGAGAAGAAATTGGTCATTCTTTGCAAACATAATCAAATGCATTGGAAATATTAAGGCCATTCACGAGTTCCTCCAAATCTTTCCACGGCCTGTGCCGAAAGGTGGGTAAAGCTAGATAGGAGGCCTGTTGTAGAATGAGAATGACAGAATCTATACAGGTGATCAATAATTAACTGACAAGTCTCCAGTAGCAAAGGTGGTTCTCCTTCTCCAATCACTGTTGAGAGTACTGAGGTGAGGAGAAATAGATAAGGCTGCCTTTTCTCTATTTTTAGGGAAAAGATGGATCAAGGCTTACCTAAATGCTGGTGACTAGAGTGAGAAACACAGGGAGACAACTTCTTTGCAAAGAATGCCTATAAATATGCTCCAATTATAAAAACTGCATCAAGAAAATAATTTTCTTAATTTTAATCTAATACTTAAAAAAAAGTCACAAGTCCAAGATTTTCATTCAATGTGAATTAGCTAGTCTTATATGAAGATGGTTTCACTCCCCACACACACACATACACACTTGCATCTTGCAAAACATTATATATTCTAATTATATCTAATTAACATCAAAGTAAAAACTTGGACTTTATAGAAAATGAATGCTATGATTGGGCATTTAATCCTATAGCCACAATGAGTATTACTTGTATGCATTGTCAGGACAATTTTTCAGAATGAAAATCCCTTGTTTCCAGGATAGAACACCTTGTCACCATTGTGAAACTGGCTAACTCGCCTTTAGTTGCAAAGCTCTTATGAAGAATCTTTACATTCTGGAAGAGAATTGAACCTAACTCTTTCCAGTGAAAAGGCATCATTACCAAATGAGCTATGGAAGCTCTTCAGCCAACTAGTCTTAATAATCACTGCAGAAAATTTGGATTTTTCATTAACTGCATAGAAAGAAATGTTAGTTTCCTAATTTGGAAATCATTTAGAACTGATATTCTGAAAAACTTAAATCTGCTTTTTAAAAGTTAGTCCTAACTGTAGATTTCACTTTTAGACAAACACTAAAGACAGAAGACTAACGAAATGAAGGTGGCAATACACAATATATGACATATGTACATGGTAATAACATAAAATGCTTACAGTTATTGAGAAAATTTAATATTTGTCCATAATTAACAGACTGAGATTAACTAACATCAGCTATGAGCTATACCTTGAAAGTCAAACAGGGAGCTTGGATCGGTTGCACCTATAGTTGGAGCTCTTGTAATTGGAAGAAGGTAACCTGGAAAACCTTTTAATACCAGAGCCATAAAACGAAGGAAGGCTTCCTGAATTTCTAGTTCTAGGTGGTGCTAAAAAAGGGAAAATTTGTTATGTTCCCTTTCTCACAAGTACACACAAAAAATCATTACCATTATTATTATTATTATTTTTTTTTTTTTTTTTTTTTTAGCAAAATGCATTCTGAATTAAAGATGGTTTTCTTTCAGAAACAATTGGTGTCCTATTTTTAGTATTACAATTTTTATTTTTGATTTACAATACTGGATTTTCTACAGTCCTGTTTATAGTTGTTCTTGGTGAGGAAGGTCGAATATATACCTTCCATATGTTTGGGATTTTTAGACCATCATTATTGTTCAGGTTGGGGTGGTTGATAATAATCTCACAGGCTTCCTTGAATTTCCGTTCATACCGTGTTTTAGTGTGATGTAGACAGCTGGTGGTTTCCCAGTCAATTCTGTGTAAGGTATTCAGGGCATGATCAGAAAGGCCAGCTTCACCATAATTATTATATTTAATGTGTCGTTAAAAGTTCCTTTTGTCTAATAGGAATAGTGCATCCTGTTTCTCCTATATATGGTATGTTGCAAGTACAATAAATCCGGTATACTCCAGAGTGGGCTAGTGGAGGGAGTGGGTCTTTGGATGAGTTGAGTAAGCTTTTTAATTTTGCAGGAGGTTTAAAGGTGGCTTTGAGGTTGTACTTTTGTAGTACTCTGTTTATTTTGTCTGATATTCCTTTAATGTAGGGAATGGTTATAGTTTTACTGTAGTCTGATTTGTTTGTTTTTTATTGCGGTTTTGTAGAGAATTTTGTTAATAGTGTTTTGGCTGTATCCGTTTTTTTTTAAGTTATTACTGATAATTTTAAATTCGTCTTTCAGTGCCTGTTCACTGGAACAGATTGTCTGAGCTCTGTTTTTTAGTGTGTTGATTACACCTAGTTTTTGTATTGGGTGGTGGTAAGAGTTTATGTGTATATATTGTCCCGTATGTGCCGGTTTTCGGTAAACAGTGAAGGAAAGATTGCCCGAGGGAAGACGTGTGACAAGTGTATCTAGAAATGGAAGTGTGTTGTGTTTTTCAATTGTGAACTGTATGCGTTTGTGTTGTTTGTTTAGGTACTGTATATTTATGTACGCTCCAGATGATGATCTTGATGTGAAGATCGAAACGTTGGGATAATAAAAAAAAAAAAAAGTTTTTTTTTTTTTTTTTTTTTTTAAACACAGCTGTAAATTCCATAAAATTTTTAAAATGAATTACCTCTCATACCTTTCAAATGTATACAGCACATGTTCATTTTTAACGAATTTAGACCTTTTTTTTGTATAGATAACGCACGCGTTATCTATTGAAAAATATGGTACTTCTCTCTCTCTACACACACACACATAAATCAGTTTTATAATTACTGATAAGCTTAACATGAGCTTTTCTCCATAAGCACTCAATCAAAACAGCACACAATTGAATAAATTACTTTATTATAATGAGGGAATATCCACTATGTGCTGAGCTACTGCACACTACCTCACACCACTTTTGAATGAAAAACCTTTCTATTTATTGTTACTGATAAGCAGGACTCAGAAATACTACTTAAATCTATTAGTTACAAAAAAAAATTTTACTCAACCGTAGTATGAATTGTGGTAACAGCTATGTGCACACACACACAAGTTTCATTTCAGCAACAAAGGGAACATCTTTAAAAGAATTTTAAACACCCAAATTAAAATTATGTGCAATAATTTGTAAGACCTGGAATATTTCTCTTTAAATTTTGCTATCAGTTAATTTTTTTTTTTTTTTTCTCAATTGAAATATTTGTAGAAGAAGACTCACTATTGGAGGCTTTGATTTGCTGAACTAATTTTTGTTTAATGGCATCAGCAATAAATGAAGCAAATTCTTTACATTTCATGCCATTTTGAATTTGCTTTATAATAAGCTGTATTAAAAAGGCATTCAGGCATTCAAATATTTTAGAATCTATATATTTTGAAATTTCTTTGGAAAGCAGCTGAAAAACATTTTTTATGAAAAATGAATGACTCATGGAAGCTAAATGTCTCACTTTAAAAGGGCCTCAAAAATTTTGAAGTCATCCAGAGTTAGTCAACAGCCCAGGATATTTTTTTATACATTACACAATATAATTTTGTCTTCATAACATTCCTTATGTCATTATTCTTGGAAAGCACATCTTAAAGCAAGTGTAATTTTCATTTCATGCATTGTCCATAATTAAAGGTGAATTTATATAAATTATCCATAAAAATAACTCAACAGAAAGAAAAATAATGAAATTTATGAAAACAACAGAAAATGGCCAACGTTAGAAACGGAGCCTGACTAATTTTTACCTATGTCCATAATGCAATCCAGTCTCTTGTATTTCCCAAGATAACTGTTTTTTTAAAGAACTCTATGAAAAAGCCTTTTCATCACATAAAACATTCAAATATATGTACTTGAACATTATACATTAAGCCAATTCATGTTGTGAATTGTGAAAATAAGCTTGTGCCAATACTACGCTACAACTGCATAACTACTTAAGAGTTAGAGAGTATTAGGAGAATAAGAAGAATAGAAATTTGTCTTATTTTGTATCACAGTTGGCAGGAAAACAAATAAAATCATTCTTCTTAAATTTTTTTTTTTTTTTTTTTGTTTAATGGTATCTTTGATTTTGATAAGAATGGTGAGGACTCGCAAGTTATTCAAAATAAATCTGTGGATGCCACTTAAGTTTATGAGATAAACAGTGCTGCTTGTTGCCATGGATTGCAATTTCTTTATATTTTAGAATCAAGCAGTGAAACATATCTTTAAGAGTATCTTCGTGCTAATCAACTTCTGGCAAGCAGTCTACAAAGGAATTCACTTATTAAATTGATTGCATAAGATACTATCTCCAGGTTGAAAATAAAACTTCTTTATTACATTCAATGGAGATCACTGTGATAGAATAACTTCATAGTGAATGATATGATAATAAAAAAAAGTTTCAATTATGCAAAGAAAATAAGATATTATATTTTGAATGCATGTAAAATGAGGCTGAAAAGTCAGCAATTCCATGTATATCTAATATAACGTATATATATTCTTCTTCTTCTTCTTCTGCAGCTTCTCCCACTTAAGTGGGATCACTGTTGATGATGAGTCTCCTCCACATCCTCCTGTCTTGGGCTGTCACCACATCCACGTTCTTCATCCTCAAGTCCTCTTCTACCAGCTCCTGCCATCTCTTCTTTGGCTGCCCACACTTCCTCCTTCCTTGCACATCCATCTGCATGACCCTTCTTCCCACATATTTGTCCTCCCTCCTCATCACATGACCAAACCATCTCAACCTTGCCTCCTGTATCTTCACTCCTAAGTTCATAACTTTAACTGTTCCCCTCACATAGTCATTTCTCAGATGATCCTTTCTGGTCACACTGCACATCCACCTAAGCATTCTCATCTCTGCTACTTCCATCCTGCTGATGTCATTTTTCCTCAGGGCCACAGTTTCTATAGCATACGTCATAGCTGGCCTCACTACTGTCCTATAGATTTTGCCTTTCAGATTGATCGGCACCCTCTTATTGCATAACACTCCAGCCATCTCCCTCCAGTTCCTCCAACCCGCTTGTATCCTGCATCCCACATTGATATAGCATCCTAATGATTTCTTCTTGTAATATATATACAACGTATATATATTACAAGAAGGGTTGAACCTAAGTATCTAAAGTCTCTCACCTTCCTGATGACATTTCCTTCCAGTTCCAGATCTGTCTCCTAGCCGCCACCCACTGTGCAACACATATACTCTGTCTTACTTCTGCTCAGTCTCATACCTCTCTCTCTTCCAGTACTTTTCTCCATCTTTCCAGTTTAGTTCCCGCTTCTTCTCTTGAATCTGCACACAGCAAGATGTCATCTGCATACAACATTGTTCAAGGTGTATCTTCTCTCACCTCCTCCGTCACCACCTCCATCACAATGTTAAACAGACTTAATGCTGACCCTTCTTGTAATATATATACGTTGTACATATATTACAAGAAGAAATCATTAGAATGCTATTTCAATCAATTATGATTAACAGAAGATATAAAATAATGGAAAACTTTAATAAAAATAAATTATTAAAAAGAAAAATATTAAAAATTTAGAACACAGATATAGAAAATGCAATAAAAGAAAAACAAGTAGCATATAAATCATTCCTTCAAAAACAAATGAAGAAAATAGAAGAAATATACCAGATGCCAAAAGAAACGTAGTTAAAACTATAGCAAAGACAGCTCACCAAGATTTTTGGGACAATGCCTACAAATTGCTGAAAGAAACATAGTTAAAACCATAGTAAAGAAAGCGCACCAAGATTCTTGGGAGATTAATTAAAAAAATAGAAGAAGATACAGAGAGAAGACAAGACAATGCCTAAAAAGTATAAAGGAAATTTAACAATGAAGAAAGAGATACAGCACAAATCAACATAATACAAGAGAAACAATGGAGAGAATATTCAGAATTTATGGTATAATTCAAATTTAGTAATAGAAATTAGCAATGAAGAAATCAGTACTCATATAGAACCAATTAGACTGGAAAAAATAAAAGCAATAAAGGCATAAAAAAAATAACATTTCGACAGGATTAGATGATTTAAATACAGAGGTTTGGAAGTACAAATAACTGTTATTATCTCTGTTGGGGGAAATGTGAAGTTCCATCAGATAGGTCAAAAGCTTAAATATAGTTATATCTATATTTAAGAATAGAGATAGAGATGACTGTGGAAATTACAGAGGAATAAGTTTATTAAATATAGGTTACAAAATATACAGTAAAATTCTGAATAAAATACTTGAAAATATTTCAAACAATCTACTCTAAGAAAAACAAAATGGTTTCAGACATGGAAGATCACATACAGACAATATTTATGTTTTAAAACAAATTATTGAAAAAAATGTGGAAATTTAATTTGAACACTCATTTGGCCTTTATAGATTATGAGAAAGCTTTTGACAAAATATATATAGAAAAACTATGGAATATAATGAAAAAAATACAAGATTATCTGTTACATGCTACACAAGGTTTATATAAAGACACCAAAATAATGTTATAATTAGGTAATAAATTAACAGAAGAGACTGAAATTAATCAAGGTGAAAGACATGGATAGTTTATCTCCAACTCTATTCACTATATATTAATCAAATTATTAAAATATGGAAATCCAAATTAACCGAAGAACATTTATTAATATACTGTTACATGCCGATGATCAAATTATATTACAAGACAATGAAGATGACCTTCAAAAATCAGTTTATGAATGAACAAAATATGCTGATAGTACAGTTTAACAATTTCACACACAAAAAAAGTTATTTTGCATTTAAAAGGTGGATATCATATTAGATTAAAAAAAAAAAAAATAGCCGTAAAAGATAAAATAATAGAACAGGTGACACGGTTTATTTAGGTTGCATAATGACATCTCCAAGACAAAGATATAGATTAAAAAATGTAAAGAAATTTCAGGAAATCTGTAGAACAATTAAAAGAACACTGTATAAAAAAAAAACATGAGAACACCAACTTAAATTTAGCAAAGCAATGGCCAGTCCATTATATGGTTCAGAAATGTGGATTGTTAGAAAAAAAAGATCAAATTAAAATACAGGCAGCAGAAATGAGATTTTTAAAAGCAATTAAAGAATGAACAAAATTAGACCATATAAATAATGAAGATATTAAAAGAGAACTGGGTATTTATAATGTAAATAAAAAGATCAAGGAACATAGAGAGAAATAGAACGATATCAATTAGCAAGGAAGTAGATGTAAATAAACTAAAAAGAATGGGGAGAGAGAGAAGACCAGCTGCAAGATGGAAAGACCAGTGAAGTTGAAACTGGCAAATACCTAATCCTTGATAATAATAAGATGTGGGGGGGGGGTTGCATTTTTTAAGGATGTTGCTGCCATGGGATAGATTTATGTACCCTTAGGACACAGTGCATCAAGATACATGCTATAGCAGAGCATATGATAAACAGTTAGTAGGACAATTACAAACATCCATGCCCTTGGAAGGATTTGAACCTGCAGCATCTTGGCTGGAGAGCAAATACACTAACCACTCAGCCAACCAGCCTGGCTTTTTGGATGTAACCTGATAGCAAAGTGTTTTCTATTAAAGTTCTTGCTGAATGGCTTCTTCTAAAAAAAAAAAAGTAAATGTGTCCCTGCTCTCCATGTTATTCTGATGATTCCTTGTTAATCTGGAAGAAATGGTGACCTAGATGAGTATGGGAGTAACTTGCATGAGAAGTGAAATTCTAGCACTTTGACTTTATATTATAATTAGCATTTTTGTCCCTCCTCCATGAAAGGAACACTCATGTTAAGATACCAGGTATGAATTCAACATATACTGCTTCTTAACAGTTATCATAAATTGCCTCTCCTACTTTATGATATGAGCCACTTATCAACCTGAATCAATTATGATGATAATATTTATTTATATTTTAATTTTTAGTTATAAACATGTATTCATTCAACATTAAAAAAAAAAAAAAAAATAGAACGAACTGATCATGGCTCTTCTTATAAATATTATAAACAGTTAAAGATCAAATAATGCAACTTCCCTGCTCCAGATACCAATCATGGTAATTTTTTAAAGCCACTTCAAGCTTTCAATGACGGCAGTGGTCAGATTCGTGCCTGCAGTGGGATTCAAACCTAGTCAACTGAACAGAGAGTAGACACACTAATCACTTGTAAGTTGGTATTAATTCCCACACGCCTTTATGTGACTATAATGACTCATTGTGTAGAGTCTTTCTTAATTCCTGATGACATAGATGATAAAATGTGAAGGACAATACAATCATTCAACAAATTCTCAACATACTTGGTGGGGGGAATAGTCACTTCTTCTCACCAATAGCAAATTTAGTATGAAATTATTGCTATAGTGGATAGTTTGTATAGTGAATCTATTGTGCAGTTTTAGTGCAGCATTTCGTAAGAATTGTGCAGTTATAGTGCAGCATTTAGTAAGAACTTTTTCAGTAGTTTGTTATATAGAGCACAGTCTGTTATAGTTTGTTATTATGGTAGTATATGCTATGCTGATTGTCAACTGACAATCAGCATAGCATATACTACCTACTACACACGCTATGCTGATTGTCAGTTGACAATCAGCATAGCGTGATAGTTACAGGATTAAGTTTATATGACTACTGATTTCCTATCAACAATTTCTCTCCAGATTAGTCTGTTATTAGTCAAGACTACTATACTATCTTATATTTCGATCTTCAAACGTCATTAATCCACCTAAATCTTGGTCTTTCACTGAGTCTTTTTCTTGCCATTCTTGGATTACAGATTTTTTTTTTTTTTTTTTGCTAAACTAACCTTTTAGATACCATATCACTTTAGATTATCTTTGTCACATGTTCTTGCATGCTAACAATGTCAAGTTCCTTCTTAATGTCTTCATTTTTCATATAATTTCTGCAATTCATGCCAATCTGACCACTAACTTTTCTCAAAATTCTCATAATTATGGTCTTTGATCACATTTTTGTCCTAACCCAACTTTCAGATCTATAAGTTAAAATTGGTTTGAGCGCTGTCTTTTGTACAGCTATTTATTTTATTTATTTTTTTTAAATTACATAATAAATTCATTCAACTGGCCCACAATAATACCAGCTTTGCTTATTCCATTCACTCTATATCTATATTTGTAATCATCTGTAAAAAGTGCACCTAACTAGCTGAAATATTTTACTTATTCTACAAATTTTCCAACGAGAATAAAGCTGACATTTTTAATTATTAATATATATTTAATAATAATTAGAGATTCGGCCGCTAGAGGGACTCACGGTACGTAATGTTTGTTGAGCGCTCCTGATAAGATAAGTGTTATTTTAAGTTATCATTGACAATTTTGCTTGAATATTACGTAGTTTTGTTTGCTTTTCGTATCTTAGTGTGTCTGTTTGTGTATTTTGGTGTTGTTTCAATTATTAATTCAATAAGATACGATAGCACATGGCTTCGGTAAGAAGAAAAATGGGGGCTAGTAATAATGGTTCGCCATCTTTGTTCAATAACGGTAACATAAAGGAGATTATTAAGTGTACTATCTGCGAAATGTATGTGTTGCAGAGAGTGGTTGGAGTATGGTTAGATGATGATAGTGGAGTGAATGTGTGCAGAAAATGTAAAGAAAATGAGGAATTAAAGTGCGTTTCAGGTCGTGAGTGTGATATTTTTGTCAAATTTCAGATTATAGAAAATAGCGATATGATAAGAAATAGCAAGGGTGTACCAGTGAACTGTGAGGGCGTGAATGTAGAAAGTGTGAATGAAGGTATTAATACAGAGCAAATTAATGGTTTAACAGATAATAAAAAAGATGAGATAGATGCAACGAGTGAGATCACACTGTTGAGAAGAGCAATACATAGAGCAAAGCGGCAGCTGGAGATATGCATAAATAACTCAGTAGATATGCATAAATATCTACTGAGTGTACTAGCCAATAAAAAAAGTAGGATAGAAAAAATAAGAGTATGATTGTGAACGTAAACAAAATGAAGGAGTGAGTGCTGTATGAAGATTCGTTAGTATGAGGTGTGATAGTAGAGAATTTGACAAAATCGTACCAACCTGGTGCGACCATTAAGGATGTAAGTGAGTCTATTAGGGAGCAAAAGCAAAGAGTGAAAGAAATGATAGTTGTGGCAGGTATGAATGATTTGAAAGGAGATGAAATGGAAATGATAAAGGACTTGAATAAATTGCTTGAGGTAGCAAAAGAAAAGAGTGAGAGAGTTAGGATGATAGTCTTTTCCGTGGTATGACAGTGAAGAGTTTAGAAGGAGGGCCAAAATTGCAAATAACTTTATGCGTGGGTTATGCATGACGAGTGGTGTTGAATTTGTGGACGTGTGGAGTGAGTAGATGGATGGTTTGCATTTGAAAGGATTCGGTGTAAGAAGACTTGAAAAAGTGTTGTTGAATGAAGTGGATGTGCAGAATCAGGGAAACTAGATTTATTAAGGGGGGGGGGGGGAGATAGTAGATATGCAGACCTTAGGGAGGCAGTTGAGTGTGTGAATGAGTATAATATGCCCGAGCGAATAAGGACAACAAATCAGAATGGGATAGTTAGTATAAGGCATCAAGGTAGGAATGGGGCCAACGGAGGTCTGCAATTCATGTATACTAATGCTAGGAGTATTACGAACAAGGAAGAATTTTTGGCCTCGGTTGGCACTTCCAGACCACAGGTTATTGGCATTAGTGAAACATGGCTGACTGAAGATGATATAGCTAGTGGGATTGAATGTGAGGGGTATAGTGTGTTCAGAAATGACAGGGAGAATAAAATGGGGGAAGAGTATTATTGATGATAGCTGATGAGCTGCAGCCAAGGAGAATAGAAGTTGAATTGCAGGATAGAGAAAAGAGCACATTTGAGGCCATTTTGTGTGAGATTGAGGCTAGCAGAACAAAATATACAATTGGGTGCTGCTATAGACTAGGTGATGGAAAAGATGGTGGAGATAGTATGCACAAGCAAATAGAAGAAATGAGTGGAAGAAGGGTAATTATTATGGGAGATTTCAACTATGGTAGCATGGAGGGAGGAGAGAACACATGGGAGGAAGGAATTGGATTTTATGCGGTTATTAAGGGATAACTATCTGTGACAGAATGTAATGGAAAATACTAGGGGTCAGAGAGTGCTTGACCTAGTAATTGCATCTGAGGATCTAACTGTAACGAATATGACCACGTTGCCACCAATTAGTGAGAGTGATCATAGGGTCTTAACTTGGGAGGTGGCTAAAGGTGTGGAATTTACAATTAAGACAGGGTACATGTGGAATTATCGGGCTGGTAAGTATGACAAGCTTAAGAGTTTGATTGGTTAAGTGCCATGGCATGAAAACTGCAAGGGCTGGATGTTGATAGTGCATGGGAGGTGGTTAAGAAGTGTTTGCAGGAAGCAATGGCTGACTGTATACCTAGAGTTCGAATAATAAATCAAGTAGGGATTAAATGGATGAATAACACCATGAAGCTTGAACTGCAAAAAAAGAAACAACTGTGGAGGGAATTTAACACGTTGACTGCCGTAATGTTAAAAAATTTTTTGATCCCCAGGCCAACTTCTTTTTGTTTTACAATTTGCTTAAAGTAACATAAAATAATCATATTTTATGATTTTTTATTTATTTCATGCAGCTAAATAGATTTTTTAAGTGCGAATCACGTGTGCACCGCGCGGCCTGAGAAGAATTTTTTTTACTGCTGGGCCGAGCGGTGCACACGTGATTCGCACTTCACACAAGGTCAAACTTGGATATATATGACGCTTACGAACAGTTATGTGTTGAGTGTTTTGTCCGGTGGAATAAATTTGTTATAGTGATAAATATTGTTATAAATTGCCCTAATATGGGAGACTACGAAAAAGAGCAACGTCATTTAGAAGCCTTGATAAATGAAGTTCTATCTGATGACGAACCATATGAATATGCTACGGAAAGTTACTACGGAAGTGATCTTAGTTCTGTGTCTTCAGATTCTGATTCTCTCATTGCTAGGAAGAGAATAAAAGTATCTACAACTGGTAATACCGAAGTTTTCGCTCCTAGTACATCTCAGTTTACTGCTGCTCATTCTGTAGACCAAACAATTGATGATGTTATAAGAAATTCCTCAGATGAAATACTTGGAAATGTGAATTCAACCGACCTACAATGGAATGAAATTACAGGTGATAAACTAAAACATTTTCAGTTTGTGGATAATAATTTTGGAATAAAACAAAATGTTATTGAAGAAACGCATGATAAACAGCCTGTAGACTTCTTTTTTATGTTTGTTGATGAAGGACTGCTGGACCTAATGGTGCAAGAAACTAACAGATACGCTCTTCAAAAACTCAGTAAGAGAAGTTTACCAAAAGCAAGGATAAGAAAGTGGAAAAACACAAATCCCAATGAAATGAAGATATTTTTGGGTCTGCAAATTTGGTTCGGTTTAGTGCAGATGCCAAAATTAGAGTGTTATTGGTCGAATAACATCCTCTATTCTACAGAAATCAAACAAGTTATGTCAAGGAATCGGTTCGATCTTCTTCTCAGTAACTGGCACTTCACAGACAACGAGGGTGGAAATACTTCT
The DNA here is from genome assembly GCF_054136105.1 of Typopeltis vanoorti. Lineage (NCBI taxonomy): Eukaryota > Metazoa > Arthropoda > Arachnida > Uropygi > Thelyphonidae > Typopeltis > Typopeltis vanoorti. Next base: position 81,314,321 of record NC_143564.1, on the reverse strand, counting down.
GAAAGACTTTATAAAATTACACCTCTCATAAATCATATAAGAAAAAATTTCCAGAAAATAATGACGCCTTCGAGTAATATTTGCGTTGATGAAACTTTAGTTCCTTTCCGAGGTCGTATTGCCTTTCGACAGTACATCAAGAATAAACGACACAAATTTGGCATAAAACTATTCAAATTGTGTATTGAAGATGGATATACATATGATTTCAAGATATACTGCGGCGCAGAAAAGACCAATGCTACTAATAGTGTTCCAACTTCAATTGTTATGGGACTTTGTGAGAATCTTCTTGACCATGGACGCACAATATTTGTAGATAATTATTATACCAGTATTGAATTAGCGCACAAACTTTTGAATAGACAAACACACCTTGTAGGCACTTTGAGAAAAAATCGAAAGGGAATTCCACAGGATGTTACCCAGAAGAAATTGAAAAAGGGTGAAATAATTGGTAAAGAAAGTGACACAGGGGTGGTGGTAATAAAATGGTGCGATAAACGTGAAGTGCTTATGTTATCAACAAAACACACAAACAAAATGAAATCCCTTACAGCAAGAAATGGTAATGAAGTGCAAAAGCCGGAAGCTATTATGGACTATAACAAAAGCAAAAGTTTTATTGATCTATCTGATCAGATAAAAGCCTATGCTTCTTGTCTTCAAAGAAGTGTGAAATGGTATCGAAAACTCGCAGTTGAAATTCTTTTAGGTTCTGCTGTGGTGAACGCTTTTATAGTATATAAGCGAGTTACTGATAAAAACATTAGCATCACAGAATTTAGAGAAAAAATCGCAAAAGAGTTATTAGGAATTACACCAAAGGAAAATAATGTCGCTTCGACTTCAGACAAGGAAAAACATATTTTAGAAGAGGTTGGTACCAGTAATAGGAGAAGATGTACATCTTGCTACAAAAAGTTAACCGAAGAACATAATAGAAAATATGCAACATCTAAGGCGACACAAACACGGTGGAAATGTGTTCAGTGCAAAAAATTTTACTGTGTTCGTTGTTTTACTATTGTGCATAACTGTAGTTTGTAATTGTAATAATTTCACCTAATTATTTTTTTCATATCAATTTGTCTATTATTTGACATTTTTTTGTTTATTAGTTTTTCAATTGTTTAGAAGAAAAATTTATGATTTGTAACATTTCTAATGACATATATTATAAATAAATATTTAGCACCATTGTTATTGTTTTATTCAACATTAGAAATTGGCCTAAATCAGGTAAAAATAAAACCCCTATAATAGGTCGTGTAGTTGAAATTCTACTGTGCTAACCATATAAACCTGTTTACCAGGCCCCACATTTCCATTACCCATAAGCATTTCATTTAGATACGAATCACGGGTGAACTACACGGCCTGAAAGAAAAATCTTTATGCGAATCAAATATGATTCACGCAACGCATTGAACAAATGTAGTGTGAATCGTATTTGATTCATACGGCGGTCAACGTGTTAAGGAGAAAGGTGACCTGCAGGCACATGAACGGTATAAAGCCCAGGACAGAATGGGAACAAGTGTGGTAAGAAAAGCAAAAGCAGATTATGAAAGAACATTAGCCATGCAGGCTAAAGAGAATCCCAAACAGTTTTTTCGATATGTTGCAAGTAAAAGAAAAAATGTATATGGCAGAATGATTTTAAAGAATGCCGATGGTAGGGAGGTAACTGAATGAGTTGATATAGTAGAATTACTGAGTGAGTACTTTGCAAGAGTATATCATCCTGGTGGTGACATTGCAAAATGGAAGAACCAACAGCTTATACGGAAATTGGGTGAATGAAGTGGAGGTGAATAGTCTATTACAAAACCTCAATGTCAATTCATCTGCAGGATTGGATGTTATACTAGCTCGTGTCGTACGACAAGTGGCTAAAGAATTGTCAGTGCCTTTGACCATTTTGTTTAATTTGAGTCTCGGGTCTGGGTTAGTCCCGAGGGGGTGGAAAGAGGGGAAAATTGTTCCACTGCATAAAGGAGGTTCCAAGACTGCTGTTGTAAATTACTGACCGATTAGCATATCAGGAATCGTTGTCAAGGTCTTGGAGAAATTAGTCAAGAGAAGAATACAGGACTGGATAGATGAAAATGGGATACTGTATGGGGGACAATATGGCTTTGTGAAGGGTAGATCATGCCTCAGTAACTTGCTCACGTTTTATAACACAGTGACGGCTGAACTGGATAGGGTAATGGGTTTACAGTGATTCTACTGGACCTTGATAAGGCCTTTGACAGGATACCACATGGAATTCTAATCAGTAAACTGCAGCATATGGGGATGGATAGGAGGGTGGTTAATGTAGAGATATCACAGAGTGGTTTATTCAGGAGTAGAGTCCAAAAGACGGCCTGTGACTAGTGGTGTGCCACAGGGTTCTGTTCTTGGACCACTACTTTTCAATTTGTTCATTAACGATACAGGAAAGGATCTGAGAGGAAGTGTTCACTTGTTTGCTGATGATGCAAAGTTGGGTAGAGCAATTGTGAGTGCATAGGATGTCAAAATTTTGCAAGATGATTTGGAAAGTTTGGAGGACTGGGCTAAGGAAAATGGATGTCAATTTAATGTGGCAAAGAATAATCACATTGGCAGAACCGTACTCCAGGAGATTGATGAGGCTAAAGATTTGGGAGTGTTGGTGGATAGGGAGTTGAAGTTTAGGGGGCACATTGCAAAAGTGGCTAAATCAGTTCATCAAATCACTGAGTTGCTGAAAAATACTTGAACAAGCAGAGACAAACAGCTTATTGTTCCTCTGTATCGAGCCTTGATAAAACCCCCATCTAGACTACTGTGTCCAGATATGGGCACCAGGGTTTCTTCTCAATGGGGAGGAGGTGGAGAGGATCCAGAGACGAGTAACCAAGATGATAGCAGGACTATGGAATGAACTTTATGAGAACAGGTCAAAGACTTGTGGGCTGCAGAATTTGGCTGATAGGCGAAAAAGGGGTGTATGTTTGAAACATTCAAATTACTGAAGGGTTTCTATAAGATTAATTCAGAAGACATTTTTGAGAATAGGACTGGTGGTGGGAGGACTAGGGGCCATCCATGGAAGTTTGGTAAGAGTGTGGTTAGCAAGGGTGTTAGAGCTAGGTTTTTTACTTGGAGAGTGGTAAATGAGTGGAATAAGCTGCCAGAGTCTGTTGTGGGTGCCATGACTGTAAATGAGTTCAAGGTGAAGTATGATAGATATTGTGTGAATGTTGAAGAGTTGTTCATGACATGATGTTGGGCCTCTCTCGATGAGTCTAAGGACTCCTTGGAGCTGCCCGTAATAATAATATCAATCATAGACACAAAAGAATGTAAATTCTAATTTTTTTTTTTTTTTTAAACTAAGGTTGTATTGGCGGGTAACTTAATGGTCAAAGACACATAACTAGGACTTCTGACCTAATGTTCAATTCTCACCTTCAGGCAGTACACCCCATTAGCAGGTATCTACTGGGTATTGAATGAACAAGAATGGCTGGCAATTGACGACTATGCCAACCTAATTGTACTCTCTACTGGCTTAAACCACAAATACATATGATAGTGCAACATCATGCCTGCTGGGGCATTGCTCAATTAAACAAGGCCCCATGGTTCATCAGGGCGAACAGTGAAAAGCCAACTATTAGAATCAACTCCAACTCAACATCTAGAAGAAGAATAAACCCAACATCACAAGAATTGAAGATAAAATCATTAATGGAACGGAAACTGAACTTGCAGAAGAATTGGAAGAGTACCATATGAACATAATTGGCATTACTGAGACAAAGAAGACAAAATCAGGTGAAACAGGTAAATAATAAGTATTGGATGTTCTATTTAGGCAATAACAATCAAGGGAAACAAGGAGTAGCAATAGCATTCAAGACCAAACATGAAGATAAACTTCTTGAGTGGAAGGAAGTTTCAATAAAGTTACATTATTATATTTGTGCCTATGGTCCAACAAAAGATTTTCCTAAGGAAGAAATGGGGAGAATTTTTTGAATCACTAGAGCAGGCAGCTAAATAAAGAAATTGGGAAAAGTAGTACTTCTTGGCGAAGGAAACAACAGAGTAGAAAATGAAGCCTATGAAGCATACAGGAAAGTTTTAGGAAAATTTAGAGAAAAGGGCAAAGCTAATATTAACGGATAAGTATCTGCTTATATGCTGGATTTCTGTTCAGGATATGAACTAGTCATCACAAACACCATGTTCCAACAAAGATGTGCACGAGTGCACATGGAGAGAAGACACAAGAAATAAGAAACACCTCATTGACTATGTCATTGTTGATAGTGATATCCTCATGCTGGTTGAGAATACAAGAGTGTACAAAACAACAAACTAGCAGTATACAAGACAGTGTTTAAACCAGTTTTAAGTTATGGATCTGAGAGTTGAGTTAGAAATAAAGCACTTGATTAAAGACTAGAGACTGCAAATATAAGAGTTCTGAGAAAAATTAGAGGAGTGAACAGATGGCATCAATGGTAGAATCATTACAAATGAAGATACTGGAAAGGAACTTAATCAATCTACTATCTGTCAAGACTTCAACATTATCAGATATTATATTTCTGTCTTAAGACTTTTTACTGTATCAATCTACCTACATCTTGGTCTTCCTAAAGGTCTTTTCCCTGCCAAGAACACTTGTTTTGCTAATCTTTCCTTTCCCATTCTGTTTAAGTGACCATACCACCTGAGATTTCTGCTAACACATTTCTGGAGGCTAACAATGTAAAGTTCTTTCCTAATATCCTCATTTTTAATATGATATTGCCATTGATGCCATCTGTTTATGCCTCTAATCTTTCTCCGGACTCTCATATCTGTAGTCTTTAGTCTTTGGTCAAGTGTTTTTATTTCTAACCCAGCTCTCAAATCCAAGTTAAAACTGGTTTGAACACTGCCTTCTTGTATACAGCTAATTTAGTGTTTTAACTAATTTCTCTCTTATTCCATATAAATTTATTCAGTGAACTTCCTATCATAGCGGCATTGTTGCTTCTATTGTATATTTCCATGTTTAATTTACCATCTTCACTAAAAATTGCACTTAAGTAGCTGAAATGTTTTACTTGTTCTATACGTTCTCCATTCATAATGCAATTGATGTTTTCAATGTTTCTGACTATTTTCATTGTCTTAGTCTTGTTATTGCTGACCTTCATGCTAAATCTATTTCAACAGTTATTCAATTTAGTCAGGTAATCTTGCAAGTTTGTACTGAATTTATTTAAAAGTATAACATCATCTGCATAAAGTAAAGACTAGAGATTACCAACTCCAATTTTGATATCAAGTTTAATACTGCTTTTCTTCATAATGTGATTCATACAGATAATGAATAACAGAGGGAAATAATATACATCCTTGTCTGACACCAGATTTAACATCAAACCATCTTTCTGTACTTCCATCAATTCTAACTGCTGATTTACAACTCAAATAAAGACTAAGTATTGTATGATATAATGCCACATTAACACATATAACTGTAGCGTTTTGAATAGCTTTTCTCTTGGCACCTCGCCATATTCCTTTTGCAGGTCTATAAAATTTAAATACATCACTTTGTTATATTCCCACGAATTCTTGACTATTTCTCGTAAAGTGAAAATCTGATCCTGACAGCTTCTATTTGGCCTGAATCCAGCTTGTTCTTCACCAAGTCTTCCATCCACAATCCTCCTCAACCGTTTCTCAAGAATATTTGTATAAATTTTATCAGGAACATTCAGTAGGGAAATAGCTTTGCAATTCTCACATTCAGTTCTATCTCCCATTTTATATGTGGGTACTATGAGAGCTCTACTCCAATCATCTGGAATTTGTCCCTCTGTCCAGGACTTCTGGTCGAATATCGTCCACTCCTGCTGTCTTTCCACATTTAGGATTTTGATGGTTTTTATTTTTTTTCTACTTCAAGTATGAATATGTATTATTGATTGCATGCCTGTTGAGTGTTTTTTTTTATCACTGTGCTGTCACTGCTTGTTTCATTTAGCAATTTTTCGAAGTAATTACTCCATCCATCAAGGATATCTTTTTCTCCAGTTTTCATGTCACCTTTATCATCTCTAATTTCTTTTACATCACTCTTACCTCCATTTCTGAGCTTGTTCAACAGCCTCCAGAATATTTGGACACCTTCCTGATTTCTATTTTCTATAAATAAATATCAGGAAGGTGGCCAAATATAAGAAAGCTAAACAAAAATCTTCCCATGACTTTTGTTTAGTTAGTTTTACACAGTTTTTAGCTTTCTTGCATTTGTCTCTGTATTCTCTAAGAGTACACAAGCTGACTTATTCACTAGTGTTAAATTTCTCTTTATTTTATAATCTTACCTTGTGTGTGTGTGGGTGTTTATAAATTGTTATTGTTAAAACTTACGATTGATATCTTTAGTGAATATCCCTATTACTTGATAAGATTTCTCGCACTTGCTTTCACCCTTTCCGCTCTGTGGCCACTACTTAAATTGCTCACATGTGCAAAACTTGGTAGACAAAGAAATTGCCCACAGCTAGTGCCAAATTTCTTTGATACAAATCTGGAATTAACTCTGTGTCAGAATATGGAAAAATTTGTTTGTTAAAGCTGCGTCATCCAAATTCTTAGACAGGAGAATCTTCCTTGTCAGGAAGTTAACACTCAGAATGACACACTATTCGATAATCAAGCAATTAAAATTCCCAATTACAAAAAAAACTTCATATATCTTTACTCTTACTGCAGCCGTAGCTATCCCCACAATTTAACTCACACTGGTTCTATTTTTATGAGTGGTGCATTGAGTTCACAGATCAGGCAATTTGTTAGATAAGAAAAAGAAAGGTTTATTCATTACTCTAATACGATACAGAAATATTAAGATCATTTAACAAAACTAAATCTCTCCTACAAAATTGAATACGATTAACCAGACATAACTTTAATACTCCTAGTCATAAACAACACGAGACAAAATCTACTACCAGTTAAATTTCTGACTTGATCCTATTCAACTAACATTCTTGCACAAGCATTTATCTTATTCTAGATTCAAGAACTATCAGGCTATAACATACTTTAGCAATTCATTACCACACTGTACATGAATTCTTACTCAGAGCTAAGACAATCTACCAGTTGATTAGATACTAAAGTACTGGTTCAGTTTTGTAAGTTCAATCACTGAGCATATCCACACAATATTGCACACTAACTGTTTCTTGCATACAAAGGAATTGAGAAGTTTCTACATTACCGAGCATTGGGATCTCTCTTGCCTTTTCTCTTGATCTTCCGAAAAATTCACACGGCTTGTTACCCTCTCTTACGGTCAGTTCTCTTCAGGTAGGACAAACTAGTGATCACGATCACGAATCACCTTTTCCGATGTGGGCAAATCTGCTCTGCCGGGTTTAGTCCACGTGGTTCCGCATGTCGATCGGTTTGCACTGGCCTTTTCGCTGTACCGATGATTATGCCCGCACTGGATCGCTATCTGGCTGCATAGCTTCCACTGGACATCGTTCTTTTCAACCGCTCTCACGCAACTTCTCCAGGAATGACTAGAACAGAAATCCCGAAAAAAAAGAGCCCCGAATTGGCATCGCCAAGCTCTATATCCTTGCTGAGCTCTTATGTCACTCCTTTCCGGCCGGTACCTAAAATTCTTGCACTCGGTATCGTTCTCTCCTCGTTGCATTCTTTACGCGTGCAACATGGACCTTGTGTATGTGACTGCCTAGGTTCATTTCTTTAAGCCGATTATCTCGTTGTATACTTAGATCTAACTTTCTCATGTTAACATAACTTTCATTTATCAACTCATCAGTTTTACAAGGACACTTAACAATATAATATATAGGAGAATTTACAATTAAATGATTATTTCGTTACTTCTGTCAACAATTTCACTTATACCCATATACAAGCATTTTCTCCAGGAATTTTTGTTTCATCATCATCAAATTCCTGACATGTACCCTCAAGGAGTGTACAGGATATGATAGTACTACATGAAAAATTTACATCATTACTAACTTCCTATCTACAATTTTCCTCCAAATCAGTCTGTTAATTGTCAAGACTCCAACATTATCAGATTTTATATTTCTATCGTCTAAGGTACTTTGTAGCGTATCAATCCACCTATATCTTGGTCTTTCTCTAGGTCGTTTTCCTGGCAACTTGGCAGAAAACACTTGTTTTGCTAATCTTTTCTCGCCCATGGATACTGACAATGTCAAGTTCTTTATCCTAATATCCTTGTTTTTAATATGATAGTGCCATTGATGCCATCTGTTCACACCTCTAATCTTTCTCAGGACTCTCATATCTGATGTCTCTAGTCTTTGGTCAAGTGTTTTACTTCTGACCCAGCTCTCAGATCCATAAGTTAAAACTGTTTGAACACTGTCTTGTATACAGCTAATTTAGTGTTCTGACTAATTTCTCTCTTATTCCATACGAATTTATTTAATTGACTTCCCCATACCAGCTTTGCTGATTCTGTTGTCTATTTCCATATTTAATTTACCATCTTCACTAAAAATCGTGCCTAAGTAGCTGAAATGTTTTGCTTGTTCTCCATTCACAACACTGTTGACATTTTCAACGATTCTACCTATTTTCATTGTCTCTGTCTTTTTATTGCTGACCTTCATACCATATCTATTACAACAGTTATTCAATTTAATCAGGGAATCTTGCAAACTTGTAGTGGATTTATTTAGAAGTATAACATCATCTGCATAAATCAAAGAGCTGACATTAACATCTCCAATTCTGATATCATGTTTAATACCACTTTCTTTCATAATGTGATCCATATAGATAATGAATAACAGAGGGGATAATGTACATCCTTGCCTCACACCAGATTTAACATTAAATCATCTTCCTGTACTTCCTTCAATTCTAACTACTGACTTACAACTCAAATAAAGACTAAATATTGCTTGATATAATTTCCCACTGACACCATTGATTAGCTTCTTGCTTGGCACCTTGTCATATGCCTTTTCCAGATTGACAAAACTTAAATACAGATCTTTGTTATATTCCCATGCTTTCTCAACTATTTGTCGTAAAGTGAAGATCTGATCTTGACAGCCTCTATTTGGCCTGAATCCAGCTTGTTCTTCACCAACTTTTCTTCCACAATTCTTCTCAACCGTTTCTCAAGTATACTTGCACAAATCTCGCCAGGAACACTCAGTAGGGAAATACCTCTGCAATTCTCACATTCAGTTTTATTTCCCTTTTTATATATGGGTACTATGAGAGCTCTACTCCAATCATCAGGAATTCATCCCTCTGTCCAGGCCTTCTGAACTATTCAGTGTAGCCATTGCAAAGACTTTTATACCACATACTTCAGCATTTCTGGTTGAATATCATCTCCTCCTGCTGCCTTTCCACATTTCAAGCCTTCGATGGCTTTTTTTTTTTACTTCAAGTATATGTATATATACTTGAAGTAAAATAGATGTATTTTACTTCAATATATTTTACTTGAAGTAAAATATATTGAAGTAAAATTGATATGTATTCCTGACTGTATGCCTGTTGAGTGTTTTTTACCACTGTGCTATCTATCACTGCTTGTTTCATTTAGCAATTTTTCGAAGTAATTACTCCATACTTCAAGGATATCTTTTTCTCCCATTTTAATGTCACCTTTATCATCTCTAACTCCTTTTACAGCACTTTTTCCTCCATTTCTAAGCTTCTTCAACAACCTCCAGAATATTTTACCCTTTCATTCAAGATTTAACACCAGGAACTTTGAATATGTTTTCTTCTTTTCCTTCACTGCCTCTTTAGCTTCCTGTGTTCACCATGGAGTTCTGATTTTCCTAATTTTGCAGATAACTCACCACATGTGTTTCTGGCTAAATCAATGCTATCGAATCTCCAAGGTTTGGATCCTGTTCTTAAACTTTCATTTTTTCTTGAATAATGTTTGTGTATTTTAGTCTATAGTTCACATCTGAGAGCTGCTCAGATGTGAACTGTTTACTCGCTTTAAAAATTTCTTCCACATTCTTCTTTTCAATATGAAATTCAATTTTATCCTGCTCAAGACTAAATGGTGATCACTTCCAATTTCAAATCCTCTGTAGAGTCCAGTGTCCTGCACCAGTGAGAAAACATCACTATCAACAACAACATGGTCAATGAGACTTTTCTTATTTCTTGCATTTCCCTCCATGTGAATTTGTGCACTTTATGTTAGAACATTGTGTTAATAATAATCAGTTCATGTCCTGAGCAGAAAACCAACAGGTATTTGTCATTATTATTAGCTTTGCTCTTTTCTCCAAATTTTCCGAAAATATTTTTGTATGTCTAACAATCATTTCCTACTTTGCTTTTACATCTACAACAAGGATCAACTTTTCCTTTTTCATTGTATCAGTTGCTTTCTCTAAAGCCTCAAAAAATTCTGTGGGACACATAAGCAAAAATAAGTCTCGTTGTCCAGTTTCGCATTCTGATATTTGTCCACATATTGCCTGTCATTCAAGAAGATTATCCTCATATTTAGTGTTGAATACTATAGCTACACTTTTTCCATGGCTTGTTATTGCATGAATATAACATTTTGTATTTATTGCTCAGAAAGATCTCACCAGTTTTTATCTTTTTTGTTTCAGTCATCCCTATTATGTCGATCTGGTACTTATCCAGTTCCTCAGCTAGCTCCATTTCTTTGCTATTCAGGCTTCTTATGTTGATAGTACCGATCTTGAACTCTGGTGATGTCGAGTTGGGATGTGTTTCAGGATTTGTTCCAGCAGCTGACTTTCTGCTGTTTGCCCTGGTTCCCTGGTGAAAATAACAGTGGCCTTGTTTAACTGGGTGACACCCCAGCTGGCATGAAATTCTGTTATGTTGTACCATCATTTTATATTGTGGTTTAAGCCGATTAGAATACAATTTGGTCAGTTAAATGTCAAATTACAAAAAACATCTAAATCCTAAATATTAGACTTTTCTGATGTTTGATATTTAATTAATCAGGAAATGGGCAAATAGTTAAAAGCACCAACTCTCCAACCAACAGGTTGTGTGTTCGAATACCATCAAAGCCATGGATGCATGTGATTGTGTTGAAGTGTGATATGAATATCACAGCCAGATGCAAGATCATTGGCCACATACTAGTGGCCTGAATTATCTTGAAATTGTTCCATGTTTGATCTCTAGAACTGGATTTCTAGAGATCAAACTGGATACTTGAAAGCAGAAAATGCTGTCAAAAGCCTGGATTTCCACTGTATGTATAAAATAATCAATAATATCAATATTAAATAAAAACACAAAAAATTCTTATCCTATTCACAGCATTAATTTACTATAGATTTATGACTATCCAACAAGTCGGGATCATGCAAAAAATAAAAAAGCATACAATATTAATTACTTTTTTGGATGGCAGGCATGAGTTTGGAAAGATTAATATCAGATAACTCACTATACATTACTGATATTGCTAAAAAATAAAGTCTGCTAATAATGTTATTGCTAGTACTACAAATATATTTTAAAAACAACTACCAAACCAACTAACCACTTACTTCTTTTTTCTTGACTTTAAAATCATGATCAATTGGTGTTATAATGGAAGTTGCTCCTTTAGAAGAATGAGAACGAGTTGAAGGAAGCCAATGAATTTTCTCATAAAGGGCATGAAGACTATTTCTCAGAATCCTTGCTGGTCTCTAAAAATTAATATCGGATTATATTAAAGAGCAAAGTAAAAATCTACTAGGCATGAATATAAACTATTAATTCTAATACTACACTACAAATCAATTTTATACATTGTAAAAATATTGGTGTTCATGTAAAAAGATAGTTTGTGTACTTATAAAAACCCCTCCTTTTTTCTTTAATACTAAATGCAGTGGCAAACATGTGGAACAACAAAATATAGTAACAAGGGAATGAAAAACACATTCCCTTGTACGGCAGGGTGTGCTATTGTATATTGATTGCATTCAAGATGAAGTGCAGATAATGCTATTAAAAGATGAAATGTGAGAGTGAAAAGCAGTCTGAGAAACAAATGACAAAACCAATAAAGAAGTATAAAAAATTTTAAGGCTTTTGTGCTCCTCTCATTGTAAATCAGTGAATCCGCTTTATTAAAGGAACTCAGGCTACATAAGCTGTAGAGCAACCAAATGCCATGTAATTGTTTGTTGTAGTGATGAATAATGACACATTATATATCAAACAATGCCCAGATAATGTTATTTAGTTGCACATATCCCATCAGGTGATAGTAGTAGTGGTGTTATGATGGTGTGCAAATGTCACCCCTGCTGAACCAATAAAATCTTCATATATTGACTCTAAAAATGAACATTAAATATTATATTACCATTCTGAACAACTGAGTATTAACTATGCTAAGGTAGTTCAATGGACAATCAACAACAGGATAATGCATAGTTATGAAGTAGAAATAGCCAGAGCTACAGGCATGAGCTCACCTGGTTTCATTCTTCTGAAACCATTTCTGAAACTGTGATTTGTGTCACTTCTGTGAGAGATGAATTTAATAATATATCGAGTAAACAATAATGTTCATGTATAGTGAATATATTATTCAGCATACATGGACTCCATATTGGTGTTCACATATTACAACTAGTGTCACACAGAAAATATTTAAGAGGAATGCAATCAGGAATACATTAATACTTGAAAGCAGAAAATGCTGTCAAAAGCCTGAAATGTGGAAGGCCAGCTATAGTAGATATTTGAACAGAAGCATTCTAATTGTTGACTATGCTGGAAAAGTATAAATGTTTTAAAGCAGCTACACTGAATAATTCAGAAGCACAGTCAGAAGGTCAAATTCCTGATGATTGGAGTAGAGTTCTTATAGTTCCCACCTATTATAAAAATGGAAATGTAATGCAATTACAAAGGAATTTTCTACTAAGTGTTCTATGTTGAGATTTATGCAACCATACATGAAGAGGCTAAGAAACTGTAGAAGAGAAATCACAAAAATCTGAGTTCAGGCCAAATAGGTGTTGTCAAGCGCAGATTTTCACTATATGACAAACAGGTGAAAAATCATTGAAATATAATCAAGGATCTGCATTTAAGTTTCAGAGAACTGAAAAAAGCATATATATGATAAAGGGCCAAGAAAAAAAGAAAAGCAGTTCAGTATACAAAAGTTATATGGAGTGAACAGAGGGAAATACATAGTCTGTATTTAAGTTGTAAGTCAGCAACTAGAAAATGAAGTATAAGCTATTCTGATGTAAAATCAGGTGTGAAACAAAGCTGCACTTTATGTCCACTCTTATTATATACATGGATCACATGAAATAATGGCATTAAAACTGCTATCAGAATCAGAGATATCAAACTTAGCTCTTTATGCAGATGATGTAAACTAAAACAAATCTAGGGAAAATCCAGGATTCTTTATTATTAAACCGAATAACAACTGTAATAAATTTGGCATGAAAATGCAATATATATATATTTAAAAAAAACATTAAATGCTGTTAACATTAGATTCAATAAACATAAACATTAAATATAAAATAAAACACTGTTTTATTTTATATCTCCCATAATGCACAGCATTATGCATGTCTAAGGATATGTGCTTTGCATTATCGGATACTAAGGCAAGTGATGTGAAGTTTTTAGCCTCTATATGTGAGTTGCCCAGTCATGAAGTTACTTCACCCACAAACTTTGTTTGCTTACACTTGGATAAAGGATTAAACCAAGAATATAATTTCTTGGCATCTTTAATTTATAATCTAGAAGAAATGTGCAGGAGTTTTTGATGTGTGGAATGAGACTGATGATGAAAAGGATTTTTATAAGGATAGCCTGCACGTGGATTAGGCAACAGGAACATTGAGAAATAATTTGTTAGAGGGACAACTAATGCAGAGTTAATGGGAACTAGATCATCATGGAAAGAATGTTGATGAATGTGTATGCATGTGGAACTAAGGTATAGAAATGTGATAACAATATGAATGTTAATGAGCATGATTATAAATCTGGTGAACAAGTGAACCTACATTGGGCTCTGATATTTTTTGAGCATGTGCAGAGAAGGGTAAAGGAAAAGCTATATAACTGGACACCAAAAAAACTGCAGATGTAAGTATATGAAAAAGCCAATAGGTAACTTATGTTTACACACACACACGTGTGTTCACACACCAGGATCATCAGGAACAAAGGTGTTGAGTTTATTGGTTTGGTGAATAGGTTGTGGCTGAAAATTGTTGGCATTAGGGAAATCTGGCTCTCAGAGTCTGAAGTAGTAATTGAAAATGTAAAAGGTAAAGATTTTCAGCAAAGACAGAAGAGTGGATACTATTAATGATGGATGGTTTGAATTCTGTTAGGACAGAAACTCGTAAAAGAAAAAATAGTGATAATATTCCATGCCTCACTGAATTTGAAGCTATCTACCATGAAGTGGATGGAAGTTAAAAGATGAAATACATAGTGAAGTGTTATTAACAGGCCTGGCAATTCAATTCCTGAAGATGATGGAAGGAATCACAAATTAACCTACTAGGTATTAAATGAGTAATCATTATGGGTGACTTAAATAATCCAAATACTGATTGATTAGCTGAGAAAACCCCTGATCACAATGAAGAATTTATTCAGCTGTTGGAAGACAACTTTCTCGAGCGGCAAGTGAAAGACAGAACTCCAGGTCAGAATGTGACAGATTTACTCATTGCATCAGAAGAGATCTCAGTTAAGGGTGTAACAGTTTTGTCACTGACCTGGAAAGTAAATAAGTATATGCTGAATTACATTCAGAATATTTTTTACAAGCTCAGGAGAACACTAAGTTCGGTCCTTAAGGATATCAGTAGTGCATGAGAAGCTGTAAGAAGATATTTAAATGATGCAGTGGTTGAACGTGTTCTTCTAGTTCAAAGAACAGGGTGGGAGTGAAATGGATGTATGACTTTATTAAACAAGAAATCCAGGTGTAGAAGGACTATCATGGGGATAAGAGGAATTGTAAAATATATAAAGTGAAACCCAGAAAAGAGTACTGACAAAAATCAAAGTGAGCATGAAAAGAAATTGTCATGTAGGGTTAAGGTAATCTCAAAGAATTTTATCATTATGAAGCAAATAAAAGAAAGAATGCAAGAATAACTTAACTTTGTGCACATAAGAAACATAGTGCTGCCACTACACTCAACTGGTGTCCATCTTTCCATTTCTGTGGGATGAACTGACTCAAGTTGCATAGTGAGATCAAGGACCTAAGTTCAACCAAACATTCCTTTAGCATATTTTCACCTGTTTCTATTGGTGAAAGAAGAGGTACTAGAACACCTGAATAAAAATTCACCAATAGAAATAGGTGAAAATATGCTAAAAGAATGTTTGGTTGAACTTAGGTCCTTGACCTCACTATGCAACTTGAGTCAGCTCATCCCACAGAAATGGAAAGATGGACACCAGTCCCATTGTAGTAAGTGGTGGAAAAACTGATGTGTCTAGCTACTGACCTCTCAATATCAATGGAATGGCAGTGAAGATTTTAGATAAGTAATGGACACTGGTTGACAGACAAGCTGCACTCTGCAAAAAACAAAATGGGTTTACTAAAGGAAGGTCATGTCTGGAACAATTTGCTCATATTTTATAATGAGCAAATTGTTCCTGTGATATTGTTAGACTTTGCTACAGCTTTTGACAGGATACTACATGAAAAGCTGTTGCATAAACTGGAGAATACAGGATGGAATATAAACTTTTACTTGAATAAACTGGTCGCTGATAGACTGGTATAAAAACATGTATGGGATTGGGGATAAATCTGCCAAATTTAAAGTGATCAGTGGTGTTCCACTGATCACTTTAATAATATTGGAAAGGACCTGAGAGGAGGCGTTCAATTGTTTGTTCACAATACAAAGATAGGCAAGGCAATCATGAATGCTACTGATATGCAGCACTTACAAAATGACTTCAAAAAGCTAGAACTGTGGTCAGATGATAATGGTTGTCATTTCAATATTAGTAAATGTTAGTGAAGTCAGGCATTTTAGTGTGTAATGAGATGTCCAAAGGCAAATTATATTAGTGGGATCATGCTTGGAGAAACTGATTAGGCTAAGGATCTTGCAGTTATGGTGAAGAGGAAGTTGAAGTTCAAAGATAACAAAGAATGCAAATACAACTCAGAGGATAACTGATGCTAAAATGATGTATAAGGATAAGGAAGTCATTTGCTTCTTTACAAAGCTGTAATATGACTGCACACCTGGACTACTAGGTGCAGATTATGTCTTCTGGGTTTCCAGAAGATGAAGAAGCTACAGAAATGTAGAAAGAAGAGGTATAAGGATGTTACTGAGCTTGTCAAATGTTGATTGAGGACAGACAGAGTAAACTGCTAATACTAGTAAACAGGACAAAGAAAGGGCATATGACTTGGACCTATAAATGAAAGTGTGTTAATAAGATAGAAGGAGGGAAGAAGACCAGGAGACATCCATGGAAGTAGTGTATATGATTAAGGAGGGGATGAGAGCTAGATTTTGCTCTCAAAGAATAGTGAGAGAGTAGAACAACTTGCCTCTTGAAGTGGTGAGTGCATCTAACATGAATTAGTTTAAGATAAGATATGACAGCTGTTATGGTGATGTGTGGCTTCCCTCAATCAGTAATTCTCTTGAGGTCTCTGTTAATAAACATTTTCTGTGTCCTAGATGGGATTCAAACCAAAATCTATCCAACCAAAGGGCATCACTGACACCAACTGAGCTATGGAGGCTCACTCATCTAAGAAAATATCATCTTCCTTGTCTGGGTATATACTAATTAAGGCACTCTTAAAATTGCCTTACTTAGGAAAATTAATCACAGTACAGATGCAGAAAAGTCACAAATATAATACCAAATACATTTACCACTGCATATCTAAACCATCATCTAAACCATCAGTCGGACTGTGAAATGATAAATCGGGATACACTATCTGGCAATTCAACAAATATGACTGGACTTGGTGGATGCCTGGTGAACGATATGTACTGGAATGTCTTATATCAACCGTGAAATTTGGAGGTGGTAGCACAATGGTCTGGGGCTGTTTTTCCTGGTTTGGACTGGGCCCATTGGTTTCTATGTCCGGATATTTAAATGATGCCTGCTATGACATTTTGGACACTTCCGTTCTTCCCACACTAGGTCCTTTTCTGTATCAGCATGATAACACACTTGCTCCCAAAGCAAGGGTCCTAACTCCATGGTTTGAAGATATGAAGGTGGAACAACTAAACTGGTCAGGACAAAGCTCCAACCTCAACCCTACTGAACATCTTTGGGATGAACTGGAGTGAAGGTTGCATGTCAGACCTACTCGCCCAAATAACACTTGTCAGCTATTTAGCTGACAAGTGTTATTTGGGGGCAGCAGTTTACCAGAACTTAGTGGAGAGCTACCCTTCAGGGTTAGTCTCTCAAGGTTCTGATCACTACTACTTAATGGTGGTAAGCTCACCATTAGGCTGTAGTTCAAGGAGAACCGGCGTACCAGTCCGGAACATGGGGGGGTTGGGTGCCGTAGGCGTCAGGGGGATGGAGTCCCCCTAGTATCAATATAATTAGCTACTTCCCAGATCAGTATACCATGATCACTGTCTCCAACTGATTGCACAACAGCCACATCCGTAACTGAGATGCCTTCTGATGCTATGATCAAATCTAATTCTCTTTCACCTCAACTTTCTTCTTTCAAAACTTGCAAAAGTTGACTTGTGACAGCTCAATAGATTCATCTTCCTTTTTATCTCAGGTTTTTTCCTACTTCCCAATCCGTGTATATAAAAGCATATATCTTTGTTTTATTCATTACACCAAAGCATTTGATTCAATAGATCACAAGAAATTAATACATATCTCACAGAATAATGGGTTAAAAGAAAAGATTTACGTATAATTACAAATATATATACTGGTATCAAAGCCTCAATAAGATATAAAAATGCATATTCTGACAACTTTGAAATAAAAAAAAAAAAAAGGAGTAAGACAAGGATGTGTCTTATCACCTTACTGTATAATATATATGGTGAGCAAGTTTTTAAAGATATTTCATAATCGAAGGGTGTAAACGTCAGGGGTAGGAACTTCAACAACTTCAGGTATGCAGATGATACAGTCCTTATAGCTGAATCTGAAGATGATCTTCAAAACTTAATCACAGAAATTTACAACAGAAGCTTAGACATGGGATTAATTATTAACTTAAAGAAAACAAAGTGCAAGAGCATTAGTTCAGTTATATCAAAAGAACCAATAAATAAGAAATTAAACATAACAGTTAACAAAAAGAAAATTGATCAGGTTCAGTCTTTTATATATTTGGGACAAATGTTTACAGATGGAGGAAATTCCCTTAAAGAAATAAAAAGAAAGAGATAGTAAGAAAAGCCTTTATTGATATGAAAATTGTTCTAACATCCAGAGACATTAATATAGACACAAGAAAAAGATTAATGAAATGCTATATCTGGTCAAGTCTTCTCTACAACAGTGAAACACGGACTCTAAATAAAGAAGCAGAGAAAAAATTAGAAGCCTTCGAAATGTGGACTATCCGAAGAATGTTGAAAATATCATGGACAGAGAAAATGAGAAATGAAGATGTTTTAAAGAAAGCAAAAATGAAAAGAACATTAACAAAAATAATTAAAGAACGAAAACTTAAATATTTTGGACATCTAACTAGACAAGAAGGCATTCAGAAATTAATATTAGAAGGGAAACTGGATCGAAAAAGAGGGAGAGGTAGACCCAGGAGAATGTGGTTTTGAAGACATTAAGGACTGGACTGGCTTGAATTACCATAAATGTTCCAGAGCAGCAAAAGAAAGAAAAAAAAAGTTCCATGATATGGTTGCCAACCTCCTTCTAAGGGATGACACTTGAAGAAGAATCCGTGTATGGATACATTATAGTGACCCATATTACTTCTAAATCTTCAAGAAACACATTAGCAGATTTAATCACCTTCTTTCGACTTCTCTTTCTAATCACCTGTTCGCACACATTGCATTGTCACATTATAGGTAATGTGTGTGAGAACAAGAAACAGGCTGTTGCCAAAAATGTCAATCACTTTCAATATGACTTATTGCAATAGACATAATTTATTTAATCCTGATGAACAGTCATATTTTTACAGCAATTTTACACAGGAAGATGAAGATTCATCTTCCTGAACAAACAAATTAGCTCTGTGGCTTATTTGCTATTTGCAGGATGAAAGTTCAAGATACTGGCAGAAAATCCATGATTTGTGAAATGAAAGTAGATAACTTACCTTTATCTAGTTTCTTATCTAGAAACATTCTTATAAAAGTTCTTTCTATATTAGTGGGAAATAAATATCTTCCTGACCAAAGTGCAATAAATTTACTAATTGTACTTTCAAGTATATTTACTGTTTACGAAGTTTGATCACAAATTGAAGTCAATCAGTAAATATACCTTTCTTACATCACCAATGATATTTGACTGATGAGTGGTATGGATGTAAGCAATAACTAGAAATGCAAAAACAAATAAAAAATAAAATAAAAACTAAACACATGCCCCCATAAATCATTGTTATCTAAAAATAATTTTGCAAATAAAACAAGTTTTGATCACTGACAACAGAATAATTCGATGCATAAAACTTGACAGGACCAACAAGTATTGATACAGAAATCTTCTCTGAAGATGAGTTAAACTGATGGGATGTTAAATGAAATGAATACACGAGGTGGTATCAAAAAGTTGAGACTAGTTTTGTAACATGCCAACAGATGGCAGCACAAGGCTGCAAGCACAGTCACAGTGAGCACCGCCCTTCGTAAGTCAGTGTGCCAAAAGACATCATCCTGTGTACATCGGGAGCTGTGCAACTGGTGCTATTCTGACCACGTGCGTTACCACGTCGGCAATTTCATCATGGACAACAAATTAGAACAAAGAGCGAACGTGAAATTCTGCATAAAACTGGGCATATCTGCCACAGAGATGTTTGACATAATTCAGAAAGTTTACTGTAATGCTGCAATGAGTTGTTTGAGGTGTTTTGAGTTGCATGTGCGCTTCAAGAGCGCAAAAACATCACTGGAAGATGACGAGAGATCAGGAGGACCTTCAACAAGCTCAACTCCCCCAAAATGTCAAAACCATTTGGCAACTTGTGCATGAGAATCGTCAGAGAACACTCCACAACACTGCTGACATTGTTGGTGTGTCATAAGGAGCAGTCCAGGCAATCCTCACGTGTGATTTGAAAATGCGCCATTCAACATTTGCGGCATTGTGCATTGAGAATTCGTCCCCAGGGGCCAGACCGTCAATAGCGAGTTCTACTGCCATGTTTTAAGGCATCTGAGGGAGGATATTAGGTGAAAATGACCGGATCTGTTGCACATGAAAAACTGGATGCTCCACAACGACAATGCACCCTGTCACCAAGCTCTCCTCACACGAGTTTCTCGCCGGAAACAACATGATTTCACTTCTGCACCCACCCTACTCTCCAGATTTGGCTCCTGCGGACTTCGCCCCTTCCCGCAGATGAAGATCCAGCTCAGAGGTTGACTTTTTGACACCACTGTGGAGATCGCACAAATTGCAGAAGGTGCTTGACGCGCTTCGAAAAGAAGACTTCCAGGACACATTCCAGAAGTGGCAGGAACGCTGGGAGCGCTGTATTGCTATGCAAGGGGACTATTTTGAAGGTGGTAGTGTGTAAAAGTAGATAAATAAAGTAATTTTTTATAAACTAGTCTCGTTTTTATAGCTAGTCTCGAAACTTTTTCATACCACCTCGTAGACAAACTAGCGGGAGTATGAAATTTATAAATAGAAAAATTATGATAATAGTTCAAAAATTCTTATCTTTATAGCTAATCATTAACTTCCTGGTATACTCTCAGGAGATGTTCAGGATATTATGAGAGTACTGCATGAAAAGTTAATTTCATTCTCCAAATTAATCAGTTATCTGTCAGGAGTCCCATCCTTTCAAATCTTATATTTCAGTCTTCTAAAGCACTTCTCACTTGATCATCCTCTGATTCTTTTTCCTGCCATCCTGGGGAAAAAAACACTTCATTGAACTCTCCATATCTATTCTGTTTAAGTGACCACACCACCTCAGATTAGCACTGCTCACACATTCGTGAATGTTAACAATGTCCAGTTACTTCCAAATATCTTCATTTTTAATATGCTCCACTAATTTTTTTCAGAACGTTCATATTGTAGTCATTGATCAAGTCTTATTTCTAACCAAGCTCTAAGATCCATAAATTAAAATTGGTTTGAACACAGTCTTGCAGACAGCTAGTTGGGTGTTTCGGCTAATTTCTCTCTTACTCCATATAAGAAAATATGGATATAAATATAAATTTTATATTTATAAATTTATTCAGTTGACTTCCCACCTATTAGCTTTGTTAATTCTTTTGTCTACTTTCAGAAAGAGAGAATTGCTGATGCTAGTTCTGATGAACATTTACCTTGGAAATATCTGTAGAAAATGCATGCAGTAGATACTAAATGCTTGTGAGAGAGTGGGTGGAGTGAGTTGGTAAGAGATGAATCATTTATCAGTCTGACTGCTCTCTTCTGTACTGCATTGAGTGAGTATTATTAGTGGAGCTACTTGGAGAACCACTCCAGATGTGTGGATAGTACTTGATGGATGAGTGAATTTGTGATTTGTACAGGGTTAATAGCTATTCAGAGGTAAAGTAATACTTGGAACAAAAGAGGAATCCAAATTTTTTGGATACTGAGGAGGCAATGGTTGTAATGTGTTTATGCCAGGAGAGTCTTGATGTCAAGGTAATCCCAAGGAGAAAAATCTAATCCTGCCTAGAGATTTGGGTATTGTCAAAGGTAAGGCTGGGAGAATATGAATCTTTTTCGTTGGAAATAAGGCAGAATTGTATTTTGCATGCATTGAAATCAACAGTTATCCTAATCCAATCAAAGAATGGTTTGGAGATCCAAAATTTAGGTTTACAGCAGTTGTCGTTCTGTGGGTTGCAGTGGTGTGTTTGATGCAAGGTTTGTCAATTGAGAAGGAGGAAAGCACTGTACTGTACTGTACTGTCATTTAGTGGATTGGTGGTCAAATGGAGCAGGTCATTGATTATTAGCAGGCTATATTAGTTTTAAAAAAACTGCATTTAATGTTTATTAAATGCAGTTTTTTTTGGTTTCTGATAGTGCTTTTGTTTCTTCAGTATAACAGGGAGTCCATGATAGTACTAATTGCGCATTGGCTGAATGTAATTCAATGAATTTAGTATTTAGGATCTTTAACCTTTATCATATCATTTTTGCTATGAGAAATGGCAACAAAATTCATCAAAACAAAATTATAAGCCTATCTATAAATACTTATCCAAAAACAGTTTTATATATATCTAACTAATTGTACTACAGGCTTTTCATCACATTTGTGGTATTTTTCAAAAGGTACAACTACCACTCAACCATTCAACAGAGATGATTTCTCAACAGCTAGACCAAGGGTTGGCAAACTTTTGAGACAGAAGAGACAAACCTGTCCCCCTCACAACAATTTAAAAATTATTCGAGAGCCATAAATATATTTTCACAAATAAGGAAAATTTAAAGTTAATATTATAGTAAATTTATAGTAATACATAAGTTATAATATTAATTATATCTTTATTAAATGAAGAAAAAAATCACACAAAAAATTGCTCTCATTGGTTTTAATCAGTGTGAGCAATGAGCTTGCATTTCCTTACAAAGTTTCTGTATGTCCGGTTTGTAACTAGTCGTTTTTAATTTAAGGCACGATTCCAAGTTGGCATCAGTAATTTCGGTCCTCAATTTACATTTAATGAAATTCATGTTAGAAAACGATTGCTCACATAAATATGTAGATCCGAAGATACTGAGAACACCAAATGCAAATTTTTTCAACTCATGATATAAGTCCGGAAGACTATTCCAAGTATTGAAAATCATTGAATCTGCCTTCTGTAGTTCTTTTATAGCAGTCTGCTTGCATTGTGAAATCAGACTGCATTTTTCTTTTTCCAGTTCTTCTATTTCAGTACCAAGATGTACAAATTTGGAGTTCCATAAGTCTTTGCTTGTCAAGTCCAGCAATTGTATTTCAAAATTAGCCGTGTCAATATCAAATGGAGAAAACTTTAATTCCTTCACATTGGCATTAATAGGATTTGTAATAAAAGCTAGAGTCGCTTTATTATTTCTGAATTCCTGAAACCTTTGAAGAAAAGATTCTTTCATGTTTAAAACTGCTGTCTTGAAATAATCTTTGTTAATGAGGGTATTGTTTTCTCGGTGATATTGAGACAAGTTTGGGAAATGAACTAAAGTTCCTCTCTAAATCTTAAGCGAACAGAATCAATTTCTTTTCAAATGAAATAACTTCCTCTAGCATTGAAAAAGCAGTATTTCCCTTGCCTTGTAATTTATTTACGATTGAGCTGATTCAGTTGTGATGTAACATCCACCATAAAGTACAATTTTTGCAACCATTGATCTTCTATTAATTCTGGATATTGAACATCCTTGTTGTCGAGGAATAGTTTAATTTCATTTATGCAAGATGCAAAACGCTTTAACATGTTGCCTCTGGAAAGCCATCGAACCCTGTTGTACTGGAGAAGATCTGAATACTTGCTCTCCATTTCACTTAGCAACTCTTTAAATTTTCGATCGTTAGGTCCCCTTGCTATAATGGTGTTGGTAATCTTAATTACCAATTCCATAATTTTACTAATTTCTTCTGTAAATGTTTGTGCACAAAGTGCTTCCTAATGGAATATACAATGGAAAGTAATCACTTCATGATTAATTTTTCCTTTTAAAATTGAAACAAAATCCTTTTTTGCCCCCGTCATATTTTTTGCACCATCAGTTGCAATTGGCATAATTTTATTGAGTGGGATGTGATTTTTTTTTCCATGCATTCAAGGACGACATTTGCTATGTCCTCTCCACACGTTTGGCCCTTGAGTGGCAATAATCCCAGAAGTTCTTCTCTCGGACCCTCAGATGATACATACAACACAAAAAGGGAAACTTGGGCTGTGTCCTTGATGTCACAAGGCTCATCTACAGCAATTGATAAAATTGAAGCCAATTCAATGTCCTATCTGTTACTGTTTTGGCAGATAACGGTATGTTTTTAATTTTATTTAAAATCTCTGCTTTGTTTTTGAAATTCCAAAAAAGTTCTTCAGATGCATTAACAAACAACATTTTATGTATTCACCATCTGTGAATGGTTTTCCTCTCTTAGCGATCTCCTGACTCACTACGAAGCTTGCAATATTAACATCACTGGCAGACTCTCTCCAATAATTAAATACAGAACTTGATTTTTCAACATTTTTCAGAAGTTCTTCAATTGCTCTCTTTCTCATGTCACCGACAGGATATTTTCTGGCAAATGAGACATGTTTTGTCATGAAGTGTCTCTCCAAATTTCACTTTTTGTTGTGCTACAGTTTTCTTGGCAAATAAGACGGGTTGGAAGGTCATCTAAGTTCAAGATAAACATGAAAGATTCAGTCCATTCAGTTTTAAAGTCACAATGCTCATCTGTTGTTTTTCTTAGTTTTTTCTTTGTAGCCATGTTGAAAAGCACCCTAAACAATATATTTTATTTAACACGTTATATAAATACATTATATAAAAAGAAAATAAAAAGAACTAAGTGATTATTCAAAATAATAAATGACAATAATTCGAAAATATAATAAAAATAAATCTCACCGGTAACACGTTTGATTGTAACAGTTGCACGTGAAATAAAATCCGCCGCAGTAAATTGCGACCTTCAACGTATCTAATTATAATAAAACCAATATTTTATATATATATTTAAAATAATTGCCTTTACAATAATAATAATAATTGCCAGAAAGCCTTTATCACCTTAATGCAGTTTGTGAATGCACCCAGCCAAAAGAGAATACTAATTGCAGAAACAGCAAAGTGACACGGACACCGCTTTCATATTTCACCATTGCCAACGTTGCCTTGCCCAGTACAGGGTGCCCGTGTGCTCACTTATTAGTCACTTTATTGCTCTGCAAATGACCTCAGATGTCGAGGCACCCTAAAACCTAATTCTAATTAGTCACTTTGTTTGGCTGCCCTGCCTACCATGTGCTCAACCATGCCCGCCACTCCCTCTGTACACCCCCACCACTCTCGCTTTCCCCTCCCTGACATCACGCATCTTAGTGCCACGAAGTTTTGTGAGACCTATAAAACAAATGAATTCACCATTATGTGAATAAAAACCTTTAAAAATTTTATAAATGAAACTATGATAGTTTTATTTTTATTTTCAATTTTACTTCAGAGCCACATATACGTAGCCAAAGAGCAGCATGTAGCTTGCGAGCCACAGTTTGCCAACCTCTGAGCTAGACTAATCCCCCTGCTTACTGGAAGCCTAAGGCGGCTTAAAAAGTTCCATGTTTGCTCTCTAGAACAGCGTTTCCAGATTATCTAACCTTTACCCATCAATGGCACTAATGCTAATGTATTATAGGTTTACAACAAAAGAGAAACATTGACAGGTTCACTATACAGTATGCATAAGCTTTGAAATAAGGTGGTTAATATTCTAAATCCAATTTATGAAACTAATACATTTCCAAAAGCAATCAATTTCAGTGAAACTCAAAACTTACAAACCTTAGGCAAAAGCTTCACAGTAAGTCCTTGTTTATCTTCTGCCCTACAAAACAGAACAAAATGCTAAAAGTTATTTTTCAACAAGATTAATTTTCAATGTTACAATAAAACAGAGCAGTACATATGCATCAGTAAACACAATTAGGTTGTAAGACTATAACACTTTTTTATAAAATCTTTATCAAGTAGCTTTATTTTTATCCTCCTACATGTTTCGCCAATCTGTTTCTATTGGCATCCTCAGGGAATACAAATCAGTAAGCACAAAATGAAGGTTACAGACTAGGTTATAACCGATGGTTCTAAATCATACAATACCAATTTTTGTATGATTTAGAACCATCGGTTATAACCTAGTCTGTAACCTTCATTTTGTGCTTACTGATTTGTATTCCCTGAGGATGCCAATAGAAACAGATTGGCGAAACATGTAGGAGGATAAAAATAAAGCTACTTGATAAAGATTTTATAAAAAAGTGTTATAGTCTTATGAATAATTGTCAAGAAAAAATTCAACACAATTAGGTTGTGTTTACTGATGCATATGTACTGGATCCACTAATGTCCTAAAGGGAGCAAGTAGGTGAGGCTGTTCAGATTTTTGAAAATTGGAAGGCAGCAGTCTCTGCCCTTAACCAATCACAGATAGCTGATCCATAGTTATCAATGATTTATTGGATATCCAGGAAAAGAAGAATATGATAGGCAACTACTGTCATCTCATGGTTCCTAAACCCTAAGTGAATATATCATTAAAAATGTTTCTATGACTATGCAACTGAGGACATACAACAGTTAATTATTGATACATATATTCCATATAGATTGATACAGAAACAAAAATTTCCTGAAGTAAACATTATAGCATACCTTGCTATTAAGCCACATTTTAGTTAGTAAAATGTATGCTTGTATAGTATTACAGAACATTCAAGATAATATTTTAAATATAAGGCTGTCATTTCTTGTATTCAATGCTGAGAAGCAAAGAAACTGAACATGAGAACCACGAGAAGTCTTGGTTCTCATATTCAGCATGGATCCAAGTCCAGCTCTTTGAAACAAGGACGTTATTCTTCCATATGCAACCATGAAGGCTTATGCAATCTGTCTCTTGATGAGAAAAAAGTACAATGGTTAACATTTCTGCAGGAGAGCCTTGATATCATCCCTGTCCTGGCAGAATCTGCAACAATTCCTGTAAGAAGGTGTTTGTGTGGATCTGCTTCCAATTTTGTGAGGTTTGGCTTTTGTCAGTCTAAACCCAAACACTGTCTACTACCAGTGTTTGTGTTTTTCTCCTCAGGAAAAATGTTCAAGACACCACCAGATTCACCTGGGTATTTTAACACCCAGCTGAATGTAATACCCAGTCTGGATTTTTCTGTACACAGAGGTATCCAAGTTTACCTATTACTAGGTCTAGAGGCATTTCCTGTATTTCTGGCAAGTGCATGCTTGTTTTAATTAATTAAAGATTCTAATTTAGTGTTGTATCCTCTGGAGAAGTGAGATATTTCCCATTAATCTTCTCTAGTAAGAAGAAGACTAAGACACATGATGTAATTATGAGACACTCGTGCATATTAATATCTACTTAATTACTTTTTTAAAAAAATTCCTACCTTCCCAGCATAAGAGTTTCCAATTAGATGTTGTACACATCCTCTTTGTCTACTGATATGGAATGCTCTGCTTTGTTTTGTTCTTTAAACTCTTGTTCTCATTCTTCCTACCACTGACATTTTCGGGGGCATGCTGGATGTTCCTTACAGTTAGCTCATTTGGGTGTTTGGCATTCACAGTCTTTATTTTTGAGCTCACCACTACCATCACGTTTAGTGGGCAGAGCCACAACTGCTGGTTTGATCAAGCACTGCAAAGAATTCAGGATGCTAAGTCTGAAAGATGAGTTCACATGCTTTCGCTGATTTGGAAGCTTAGAGTCTAATCATAAGGAAGATATACCTGGTTGGTACAATATTACAATTCCTACATTCTTGCCAGATAGTGGACATCCATGTGTGCCTGCTTGGTGATTGGGTAGCCTGGCATTAAATCTTTCTCTCCTTTTAGTATGAGTGTATTATCCTTAAGTTCAGTGAAAACCCTCGACAAGCTCCAACTAAGTTCAGAAAATAAACTGCTAATATATTAATTAAAACAAAGAATAAAAATATCCA
Organism: Typopeltis vanoorti; assembly: GCF_054136105.1. Lineage (NCBI taxonomy): Eukaryota > Metazoa > Arthropoda > Arachnida > Uropygi > Thelyphonidae > Typopeltis > Typopeltis vanoorti. The sequence continues at coordinate 81,286,356 of NC_143564.1, read as the reverse complement.
AAATGCCTATTTAAATCCTATTCAAAATGCATAAGGGTATGTATCTAATCTACAATTATGAATGGAACTGAATATATAACAGCAATTATTAATGATTTGACATCTCTACCTGAATCAAAGCATCTTCACCTGCTGTTGCCATTCACAATAACAACAAGTAGATGTTCTGACATCTCTAAGTGCTGAACTGCTGTTGGAAAAGGAAAGCCATTTGGTATTGTGAAAATTGACATCTCCAAGGAAAACAAATTCAATATTAGTAAAATAGCACTGGAGAATATCAATATTTAAAGAAAATAAACTGAAAAAAAGTTCTACATGATTGTTGCATTAGAATAGTTAGAGGATCAAATGAATTTGCCAGAATAAGGCAAAGAAGATTAAAAATGAGGATATTCTAAAGTTAACATTCTCTATCCATGATATATTATGAAGTTAAAAAGTTCAATGTGATATACCATGTCAGAGAATGTTCACCTATCTCAAAGGGAAAAATGTTTTTGCATCTGACATCACCCTATCTCAAAGGTAGCACAAATGTTATCTTTGAGATAGGCATCTGCTGTGCATATTTCTTGAAATGAACCTAGAAGGCTAGGAAATTTGCTTTTGCAGGGAGTAATATATTCTGATTCTTCGTGATCGATCATACGAAGAAGAAAAAGACATAGACACTAAAATATCAAACTTTGTCAAAGTAAATGGCATAATAAATAGTATATTTAAGCCATCCCTGGTACAAAAACACACTAGAATCAGACTATATAATGTCTTGTCAAAACCAACTCTACTATACGGAAGCGAAACATGGACCATGAAAAGGAAAGATGAAAAACGAATTCAAACAGCAGAAATGAAGTTCCTCAGAAAAACAGCTGGATATACCAAGTGGAACCACAAAACAAATGAAGAAATCTTACAATCCCTAAAAATCAAACCAATTAATTACTACATAAGACAGTATAAACAAAAATGGCTAGAACATTTAAATCGAATGGACAACAGCAGACTACCAGAAATAGTATACAGATACAAAATAAGTGGGAAAAGAAGAATCGGAAGACCAAGAAAGAGATGGCATGAGACCGGAACAGGCCACATGGCCTATATTCCATGAAAGGCAGAAGAAGAAGAAGAATATATTCCTCTTTGTTGACTTTATGGTTTTCATTTAAGATGAGTCGAAATCAGGAATATCATGGAATATATGCAGAATTTAACAAAGCTCTTCTGCAAACTGTGATATGCCTGAGTGCTGAAACCACAGTTTGCAGAGGAGTTTGGTTAAATTCTGGATAAATTCCATGTTGCTCTTGATTTCAAATCATCTTAAATAAAAATCAGGAAAAGTCAAGTAAAGAGAAATATTTGCTTGGTTGATTGAGAAGCCTCCTGAATACCTGAGTGTTACCATGAGGCACTGGCCTAAAGATTACATATGGCTTGTCTGGCAATTGAAACCACCTCAAGCATTTCATTCTTTTTCCAGCCTGATCAGGATGGTTGGAAAAACCGATCCAGTATAAGTTATAGTCACTGAAATCAATAAATAAATCAAACCACACTGATTAAAATCATAAAAATCAATCTTTAGAGAGGTTGGAGTGATTATCAAAATTTAGATAGCAATAAAGACAGCATATGAATGCAGCACAATTGGATAAGGAAATTCTGGGTTAAAAAAAAAGTTAAATAGCTTCAAGCATCAGATGTCAGAAGTGAGGTATTCACAAGTATTTACTATCTTTGTGATGTTTCAAGTAGCTGAAACGGAACATGGCTGCTGTTTGAGGTTCCATTTAGAAACAGAAAGGTTGTCCATTAAGTGGTAGTACATATCGTTCATGTTGCTACTGAGAACATTAATGTTGGCAAAGCAGATACCAATAAGTTTTTAATTGATTTTTTTTTCTCTAATTCTACACACTCTGTCCAAAAAGAAACTAAACTTTTTGATACAAAATAAAACACAGACCAATTATAATTATTCAAATCATTTATTTAATCAATATACTCTCCCTCAGTTTCGATGTTTGGCATTGCCAATTAATTCGTTAAACGAGTTTTTTTATATCGGTTTTTGGGATACTGTTGAGAGTCATGATTACTGCTGCTTGAATGTTTTCAATGGTGTCATATCACTTTCCTTTCATCAGCAAATGAAGTCGGGAGAAGAGAAAGAAGCCACAGTGTGCTAAATTAGGTGAATACGGTGAGTGATCCAACACACAAACTTGGTTTTTGCTCAAAAACTGTCTCACAATGTTCGAACGATGAGATGGTCCATTAGTAATAATATTTTTGGTTTACAGATCAAGTGTTGATCAATTTTATTAACTTAACCAACTAGTTTCACCAACTTTAATGTTGGCGTCTTCAGGGCACTTACATATAGGCTGAAACAATCTCACAATTATGTGTAACTATAAAACTGACAAGAATAACTGTAAAAAATTGACATGAAGGTGAGAGTGGGCTCCCTGTGCTCCCCAGTGTGCTGACCTCTTTATGGAAGACTTAGAAAATAAAATCCTATCCCAAATTATTCCCAAACCTAAAATTTGGTTCAGATATGTGGACGATATCTTCATTGTGTGGAACAACAACAAAGATGACCTATATGATTTTCTCAAAAAGATCAACTCCTTCCATCATTCTATTAAATTTACTCTGGAACTTGAAAGAGAAAAACAACTACCATTTTTAGACATCTTAATCAAAAAACAAATTGATGGCAATACAAATATATCGGTGTACAGAAAACCGACCAATACAGGTCGCTACCTACATTTCAGCTCATCTCACCACATCTCACATAAACTCAGCATTGTACACATGTTAAAGAAGAGAGCGATTTGCATCACAACAGAAAACAAGATCCTTCAAGATGAGTTAGCATTAATTTCCAACAATCTGTACTTGAATGGCTATCCAAGAAGACTAGTCAATAAAGTCCTTTTCTCTGAACCACCACAAAAAGAACAAGAAGATATTCAATATATAAAAACTATTGCAATTCCGTTTGTAAGTGGCATCTCCTACAAGCTTGCCAGCCTCCTCAAACAACACAAAATAAGAGTAACATTTTAACCAACAGAATCTATTTGTAAACTACTAAGATCTCCAAAACACAACCACCCTTTCTATAAATATGCTGGAGTTTATAATATTCCATGCTCGTGTGGCTCTAGTTACATCGGACAGACTTCGAGAAGCCTTGAAATCAGGCAAAAAGAGCATATTGGTTATGTCAAAAACAACAGACAGGACGTTTCTGGCCTATCGTCTCATTTCTCTACAACTAACCATGTCATCGAGTGGGACAATTGTTGTTCCCCTTACTTAGAGGAAGATTACCATTCAAGAATTTTCAAAGAAGCAGCCACAGTCGCCCGTTCTGCTGTCAACCTTAACAGAAATCAAGGCCTAATACTCCCAGAGATATGGAAAACCCTAATCAAATCTTTAAAAACAAAAGAAATGAACTTTAATACAAACTAAAAAAATTTCCTTAGCAACAGCTAGCTAATCTTGTACACGCGATACGTGTTTTACGCATGTTCGATACTATTTTATTTGAATTATTCTAGTCAGTTTTTTTACAGTTATTCTTGTCAGTTTATAGTTACACATAATTGTGAGATTGTTTCAGCCTATATGTAAGTGCCCTGAAGACGCCAACAGTTAAAGTTGGCGAAACTAGTTGATTAAGTTAATAAAATTGATCAACACTTGATCTGTAAACCAAAAATATTATTACTAATTCTCAGGATCAAGAAAATAAACCTTCATTATGAGATGGTCCATTATCGTGCAAAAGTGACCAGCTGCATCATGATATTCATGTCGTACGCAACGAATTCTCGCTATCAATCACTTCAAAACTTCGAGATAAAACTCACCATTAACCGTTTGGCCAGGCGGAATGAATTCTTTGTGGATAATGCCCTTGGAATCAATGTTGTCTTTACTTTCGACTTCTCAAAACGACTTTTTTTCTGGATGCCACTCTTCTGGTGGTCTCCACTTAACACTATGGCACTTTGTTTTGGGCTCATACTCAAAACACCACGTTTTGTCACCAGTAACGATCATTTCAAGGAAGTTTGAGTCTTTGCAGTGTTCAATTCGGTACATTTTTGGTCATCAGTCAACTTGTGGGGAACAAATTGCGAATTCAATTTACGAAGGCCTACACTCTCGGTCAAAATGTTGTGCACAGTTGATTTTGGAATCCCCAATTCATCTTCAATCAATCTCATGGACGATTTCGGATTTTCTTTGACGAAATCACGCACATTTTGGATGATAACTTCACTCAGCCAAGTTTTTGGATGGCCCAGCTTTTCGTTGTCCTCAAGTGTCTCACTACCACTTTGAAATTGCTTAAACCACTCGTAAACTTGTGTACGGGATAAGCATTCATTACCATATGCTTTTTGAAGCATTTGATTCATTTTGGTAAAACATTTACCAAGTTTAACACAAAAGTCAATCGCAGTTCTCTGTTTGAAACTCATTTTCCAACCATTTGTCAAAACACACTGTCACTGTTGGCACTATAACTCGGCTTCTAATGAAAAAATGTCATAAATAGTTGACACAACACTAATGAACATTGCCACTTTCGACAACAAAAAGATACAACAGGTGGTGCCACTAGTTTCGAAAAGTTTGGTTTCTTTTTGGACAGAGGGTGTATAATCATTGTGTGTGTGGGGGGGGGATCCCTTTAATCTGGTGAAAAACTATATCTTAAAGACACAGATATGCAGTGGCCCCAATCTACAGAGTCTACTTAGCGTTTCCTCCAACTAGGGTAAGATATGTCATTTTATAGTATCAACAGATACCAAGTTTATCACAGTTCCATATGTAGATACTGGCTGCAACAGTGCCCGCTTCATATTTAAGACATGAGTTGGCTCCTACATTATTTTCGATATCACACATAAATCTGTCGAGAAAATTTTTACATCTGTAGGAGCCAGTGTTCTGACTTCACCAATACCTGGGTTATAGTTAAATTAGACATGATGATCTATCAAGCAAGAGAGAAAATACAGTTTCTTTATATAGTTAGTAATTTTTTACCCTCCATTAAACATTTCCAGATCACACAGACTGGTTGACTTAATGTTGCAATTCAACTTGTCTGGTAGTCTTCATTTTTGGGTTATGTAGAAGATAAGCTTTCTCCAAAGGAATTCCCTGTTTATCAATGTCACATCTCTGGTATATCTTACTTTAGCCGATCTGGGACATCCGCAACCTTATATAGCAAGGAATAACAGAAATATATAATTAATTGTCAGCCTTCTTGGCTGAGTGATAAGCCAATCCAGTCTTTAACCAACAGGCTGTAGAGGTCTGAATTCGAATGAGGGGACAACTATCTAAAATTTAGCTGGAAGGTGAATTTCATCACCCAGTGTGAGACCACTGTCCCACTTTTACTGGAGGCTTGAAAAAGTTCCATGTTTGATCTCTAGAGCAGGAGTTTTGGACTATATAAAATATATATATATATATAATATCAATAAAAAATAAAAATAATCCTCAACCCACTCACAGAACAAATATACTATAGGTTTACAAATAAACCTTTCATGGTTGGAATTATTTGCATAAAATTTCACATAAAATTATTTGCAATCTAATCAACCAAACAGATGTCATCTTCCTAGGTGAGTTCAAAATGTACAAATGAATTAGTTTCTGGAATTTCAATGATCAAGCTTGCAATAATGCTCAAGTATGATTTAATAAAAATTATCCCTCCATTCACCCACCAGAATACCATATAATCCTTCCATCACCTGGATCTTTTCTTAACCTCCTTCCAAAAGGTAGATATCGGCTCTCCTCTCGGTAACAGTCCATAACTTTATATTTTCTGTTCTAGAGAACTCCACTAAGCCATTCTGTCTGATGTCCTTTGATACTATAACAGTGTCAAATGGGATGGTACTAATGATTTCTGTTTTTTTACATATGGAAAGGCTTAGGTGTCTATTATTCATAACACTTCATGGTATAATCAAGAGATTATACCATGAAGTGTTATGAAGAGAGGTTATAATTTACTGAACTTACTGATGTTTTGCTGGTTATCTACCTAGCATCTTTATAGCACAAATATAACTGTGATGACAAGCATATTGTGGAAAGAATTCAAATTATAACAGAAACAGAACTAAACATAACTAATGTCCTTACCTAATGCCCTCTGTGGGTCAGGTAACCATAAAGTTAATTTGGAGAAGTTAGGCTATCTGGTCTCAGAATGACTGCCTCCCAGATCCTTGCAAATTAATGCAACCATACTTGTCAAGGTCAGAGGAGTGCTTCATAGCAGATGCTGATTTTAAAAATAGTCTCTTAGACCTATAGGCACCCCCCCCCTCACGTAATACCAATGTCTTCTTTCATTTATTCTTATGTGAAAGAGCATCCAGAGCATGACATGCCAATCCCAATTTGCCATACAGATGATTGCAGATGTGACTTTTGTGTTCATCAAAGCAGATGTTAACTGATCTACCAGTGTGTCCAAAGTATACTAAACTGCAAGCATAAGGAACTTCTTACACTCTAGGCGAGTGTATAAAGGATGAAAGTGATCCCAGGAGAATTGATAAAGCTAGGTGAATGAGAGGTTTGAAAGTGGCATAGAGATCATATTTGCAGAAAACTTGGGCTATTTTTTCTGATGTATCCTTATAAGGATGGAAATAATTTTGCTGTCATCTTGTGTGTTGGTTGCAGGAGGGGATGGGGATTGCATGCAGTAGGGGCTGTAACCAATGGCTAAAAATGAAGGTACCCGAGCTCAGTTTCAAGGGCTGTGTCATTTGAACAAATAACTTTGGTTCAGTGTTGGTGTCATTGCTTATGTATATACCTTCTTACATGAGTGGGTTTTCTGTGAATGGAAAAGAATAATGAGCCATTAGGAAGACATGCCACTAACGTAACTAGAAAGGGGAGGATACTTTTACTCATTCTATGATGAAGTTTATTTTAGGATGTAGGCTGTTAAGATGAGCTAAAATTCAATGTGTCTGACCATGAGGCCAAACAGCAAACACACCATCAATATAGCACAGCCAAACTATTGGTTTAAGAAGCTGTGTTGAGTGATTAGTTTAAAAATGTTTCATATAGAAATTAACTGGGGGAGAACCCATTGCAATCCATTCAGTTGTTTGTATATTTTTCCTTTCCATAAGAAATGATCTAAATACCTTAGTTCTGTTTCAGTTACAATTTGAATTGTTATTTTCTACAATTATTTAATTCAGTGCTGTGTGCATGTCACAGTTATAATTTCTGCTCTGAAGATGCTGGGTAAAAAAATCCAGCAAAATATTAATAAGTTATAAATCTACTGGTTCCTCTCTTGGTATTGTTTATATTATGAAACACCCTTTCTATTCCTTGTTCACAAGATCTGATTTTCTTTTTGCTCTTCTATTCCAAACACCTATCCTATAAGAATAACTGAAACGATCCTTGCTGGAATAAAGGTCTTTGTTCCCGTTCCACTTTATTTTATTTTTTTTACTGATCCCATACACAAGAGGGTGAAGAACCTAAAAGTACATCAGTGCTGGGTCTGGGGTGCAGGGAGGAGTCAGAAATTTACTGACTTTTTTTTTTCTTTCAAGAATTGCAGGTTGTAACTGATTGGAAACACTTCTTCCAGTAAGCTGTTCCAGAGGAAAAGAAAAGGAGGTTCAGTGTGTTTGCAGTTGCATAGTAAAGAGGTGCTGAGTATCTACTGCTCTTGTATTAACAGGGGCAACAGAAAGTGGAGAAATGATGATTGACAGTTCAGTGGAGTAATGACCATTGAAGTACCTGTAGAATAGACACTGCTGAGACATTACATTTGTGAGATAAAGTTCAAAGTGAATCTGTAAGAGAGAGAGATTGTCTATGAGCTGAATTGCTCTCCTCAAGACAATGTCCAGAATTTTTAGAGGAGTTCTCCATTCCAAACATGTGAGCAGTATTCTAAGCATGGGGAGATTTGGGATTGGTATATAGTTAAGAGTTGGTTGGGTGTAAAATAGCATCTCAAATGTAAGAGAATGCCTAGTTTCTGTGGATGCTGAATATGCTATTGCTGTGATATGTTTGTACCAGGAGGGGCTGGAAGTGAATGTTAGTTCAAGCAAAGAGAACTGATCTTGTCTAATTATTTGTTTATTACTGGGGATAATAGAATGTGAGCAGCGATTTCTTTTGTGAGAGAAGACGCAAGACTGTGTTCTGGTGGTAGCGAATGTGACCAGATTATCCTTGCCTCCATTGAAAGATAGTATGTAGATCAGTGTTTATGGTATAGTTGTAGATGATCTTGATGCTTGGGATATCTGTGCACTACATGGTTTGTCAAATGAGTACAATGAACGGAGAGTACTATTGTCTGCAAAGCATGGATAGGATTAGTGGTAATTAAGAGTAGGTCATTTATGTACATGAGAAAGAGGGTAAGTTATAGGATAGAGCTCCAAGGTACTCCTGCATTGGTGGTGAAGCTCAAAGAGAGGAAGCTATTAACAATGGTTTCCTCTCTTTGGTAGGCCTGCTATACTAACCAATTACATTGGTAGGCACCCCTCTGTAATTGGTCAGTTTAACAGGCCTCAATGCCAGTTACGATGAAAAGCTCTAGAAATGTCAAAAGCAACAGCACAAGTTTCACCAAACCTTTCCACTGCACACATCCAGTGGTGGGTGATGTAAGCTAAGGGATCAGTAGTGGGTCTTGAATGGCAGAATCCATACTGGTGGTTGCTGATTAAATGATGGGCCTTTTAGGTAGTGATGAAGTTGTCTATTGATTACTTTCTCCATTATTTTGGAGAGGACTGAAGTGATGGCAACTGGTCAATAGTTTGATGGAAGACTTCTATCTCATTTTTTTTTTTTTTTGAAATAGGCTGGATATGAGATTGCACTCACACATTGGGATAAGTACCAGTACCAGCTATGTATAATAGATTGTAGAGACTATACATTACAGGTATTAGATCTGGAACAGAATGTCTGAGAACAAATGGAGAGATATCATCAGGACCAATAGATTTTTTAGTGTCCAAGTTATTTAGTAATTTTCTTATGTCATTTTGTAGAAAAACTACAGGTGGCATACAGTACATGGATTCTGATATGGTTGGTGGCAATTTTTCTTGCTCATCAATGCAGAAGTTTGAGGAAAAGAGTGATGCTAGGAGATCAGCTTTATCTTTGGGTGAAGGAACAGTAGTGCCATCAGGTTGACACAGAGGTGGAAGTGCAGGTGAACAGAAGTTGATCCAATGGCCTTAGCAAGGGACCAGAAGACATGGTTTCTATTTGAACAGAAGACAAGTTTTCTACTGTTGGCCTTTATTAAATCTGACTTAGATCTACTGATGACTGCTTGGCATTTGTTGCATGCTTTGGTATGAAGGGAAAGTATGAAGTAAGAGTTCTTGATGCAAGCCATCTGTGGTAAGCAGAATTTTTTTTTCTTCTTCAACTTGAAAAGCAGACGAGGTTTCTGAGCAGAATGGGATTGGAGGCCTTCATGCACTAGTGAGGATAATTTCTGTGACTCATTCAGAGCAGGTGTTAGGGTCACATGAGCTGAAGAAATACTCTGACCATGGAAAGGAGAAATTGAAATTCCAGAGGTCATCCCATTTGGCAACTTTGTAGTGCCAGAAAATGCAAGGTCAAGAGTGGCTTGAGGAAGGGCATTCTTTAAGAGAGACGACTTGTACAAGATTGTTGTCTAAGATGCTGAGAGGGGGAAGGGGAGGTGGTGAGGCTCAAAGAGAGGGTCAGATTGTACAGTGTATTTGGAGAGAGAGAGAATTGGTTAAAAAGAGATCCCAAGTTGAAAGTTTATTTTCACTAGGTTAGACTATGATAAATTTAGTTTAATCCATTATCCCAGTGAGAGCAAACAAAGTTTGCACCTGAAAATATCTTCAGGACTGAATATAGTGTTGTACTATCTTACCTGGGTAAGTAGTACAACACCAGGCAACTCGTAGCAAAGGTGGAGCAACGCTACGAGTTGCCTGGTGTTGTACTACTTACCCAGGTAAGATAGTACAACACTATATTCAGTTCTGAAGATATTTTCAGGTGCAAACTTTGTTTGCTCTCACTGGGATAAAGGATTAAACTAAATTTATCAGAGATCCCAAGTACTGGGTGAGTGAAGAGGATTATCAGGAATGCATGTAGGTAGATGAATGATTTGTGTTAGGTCATTGCTTATGGCAAAGATTTCCACTTTTCATCCAGATTGGTTGGTTGGTAATGTTGGAAAAGGAGAGCCAGTTAGAAGTATGAGCATAGCGGTCACTAAGGAAAATGACCTCGCTATTTGAATGACTTGACTGCAGATAGTCAACTTTCATGGAAAGGAATGTGAAGAGTCCTGAGTAGTTATCAGAGTTTGGAGAACAATAAGGAAACCTTAAGCCAAAGGAGGTTGAAAGCAGAGAATCTAGATTAGCCCCTCTGGAATGCAACGTCTGATCTTAAAGGCACAGGTGCCGACCTAGAAGAATGGAATTGTGTAGTGTGTAATTTGGACATTCAAGGTGGACAACAGTGGATGTAGATGCTATTTGTGTTTCTGTCAAGAGCAGGTCTGGTCTGGATGACTGCAGGTGATGGGGAATGTAATTTATGTTGGTGTTAATGCCACAGATGTTAGTGAAATGAAAATGAAAGTGAGTTTTTAATGAGGAGATTTTGGCATGGTTTTTATGTATAGTGATTGGCTGTGGTGTGTATTTTTTATTGGAGTTGGTTAATGAGTATAATTCCGTTTTGTTGGAGTACATTGCCATTTTTTTGTAAGGTTCATCATTAGTTTCTTCATAGATGGAAGGACAGAGTGAGGATGTGCAGTGAGAAAAGATACTCTTAGACATCACATCTGTACAGAAAATGGCCAGTCTCCTTGCCATAACATGGCCTCAAGAGTGCCTCTCACACACCATTAATCAGACTCCTTCTCCAGGCAACCTGGCAGAATAGTAGCAGCAGGGTTATGCACCAGTTTATTGGAAAGCCTCCTGATTCTTACTGACAAGTTTGAGCCAATGCACTAACCACCAGCCACCCTGCAGCTCCACCATTTTAGCTGATGTTCGCTCAAAATTAAGGAGGTTATGGGTCTCTAAGTATGTATATCATGGCCTTGAAGGGTATTACTCTCACTGCATTGGGGGAGGGGGGGAACAGAAACCAGAATCCCTGATCTGGAGACCAAACATGGTGAATGCCACTTTAGGCCTCCATTAAGATGGGTGGTGGTATTTCACAAGGCAACAAAGTTCAAAATGCCAACTACTACCTAGTGGTCTAGTTGGCATTTACTTCAACTAGGAAGATATATTTTTGCAGCAGGATGCTTGCTGCATCTACCAGAGACTTTTTTGTAGAAACTGGTGAGATAACGGGAAGGCAGGATGACTAGACAGGGAAAGAATGTATATCGTGCATTTGCCTGCCCATTAAAGGTCACTTATCACTGTTGAAGGATTGGTTTATTATCTTGGGCAACTCCAAGGAGTCGACAGACTCATAGGGAGGCCCTAACATCATGTCAACAGCAATTATTCGACATTCACACAGTATCTATCATACCTCGCCTTGAACTCATTCACGGTCATAGCACCCACAACAGACTCTGGCAGCTTATTCCACTCGTTCACCACTCTCCAAGTAAAAAACCTGGTTCAAACACCCCTGCTAACCACATTCTTGCCCAGCTTCCATGTATGGCCCTTAGTCCTCCCACCACCTATCCTATTCTCAAAAATATCTTCTGGATTAATCCTACAGAAACCCTTCAGTAATTTGAATGTCTCAATCATATCACCCCTTTTTCTGCCTATCAACCAATTTTTGCAACCCACAAATCTTCAACATGTTTTCATAAGATTCATTCCACAGACCTGCTATCATCTTGGTCACTCATCTCTGGATATTCTCCACCTCCTCCCCATCAAGAAGAAACCCTGGCACCCATATCTGGGCACAGTAGTCTAGATGGGGTCTTATCAAGGCTCGATACAGAGGAACAATAACTTGTTTGTCTCTGCTTGTTAAAGTATTTTTCAGCAACCAAGTGATTTTGATGAGCTGTTTTGGCCACTTTTGCAATGTTCCCCCTAAACTTCAACTCTCTATCCACCAACACTCCCAAATCCCTGTCCTCATCAATCTCCTGGAGCACAGTTCCACCAATGTGATATACTTCTGCTAATCGTTTCATCTCCAAAATGCATACACTTTGCCACATTAAATTGACATCCATTTTCCCTAGCCCAGTCCTCCAAGCTATCCAAATCATCCTGCAAAATTTTGACATCCTGTGCACTCACAATTGCTCTACCCAACTTTGCATCATCAGCAAACAAGTGAACACTTCCTCTCAGATCCTTTCCTATATCGTTAATGAACAAATTGAAGAGTAGTGGTCCAAGAACAGAACCCTGCGGCACACCACTAGTCACAAGCTGTCTTTTGGACTCCACTCCTGAATAAACCACTCTCTGGTATCTCTCCATCAACCACCCTCCTATCCATCCCCATCTGCTCCAATTTACTGATTAGAGTAACATGTGGTATCCTGTCAAAGGCCTTATCAAGGTCCAGTAGAATCACTGTAAACCCATTACCCTATCCAGTTCAGCTATCACTGTGTTATAAAACATGAGCAAGTTACTGAGGCATGATCTACCCTTCACAAAGCCATGTTGTCCCCCATACAGTATCCCATTTTCATCTATCCAGTCCTGTATTCTTCTCTTTACTATTTCTCCAAGACCTTGACAACGATTCCTGATATGCTAATCGGTCAGTAATTTACAACAGAAGTCTTGGAACCTCCTTTATGCAGTGGAACAATTTTCCCCTCTTTCCACCCCCTCGGGACTAACCCAGACCCGAGACTCAAATTAAACAAAATGGTCAAAGGCACTGACAATTCTTTAGCCACTTGTCGTACGACATGAGCTAGTATAACATCCAATCCTGCAGATGAATTGACATTGAGGTTTTGTAATAGACTATTCACCTCCACTTCATTCACCCAATTTCCGTATAAGCTGTTGGTTCTTCCATTTTGCAATGTCACCACCAGGATGATATACTCTTGCAAAGTACTCACTCAGTAATTCTACTATATCAGCTGCTTTTTTACTTGCAACATATCGAAAAAACTGTTTAGGATTCTCTTTAGCCTGCATGGCCAATGTTCTTTCGTAATCCTTTTTTGCTTTTCTTACCACACTTGTTACCCTTCTGGCCTGCGCTTTATACTGTTCATGTGCCTGCAGGTAACCTATCTCCTTAAATTCCCTCCATAGTTGTTTCTTTTTTTGCAGCTCAAGCTTAATGGTGTTATTCATCCATTTAATCCCCACTTGATTTATTATTCGGACTCAAGGTATACAGTCAGCCATTGCTTCATGCAAACACTTCTTTACCACCTCCCATGCACTATCAACTTCTAGCCCTTGCAGTAGTGCATGCCATGACACTAAATCAATCAATCTCCTAATCTTGTCATACTTACCAGCCTGATAATTCCACATGTACCCCGTCTTAATTGTAAAATCCACACCTTTAGCCACCTCCCAAGTCAAAACCCTATGATCACTCTCACCAATTGGTGGCAACATGGTCATATTCGTTACAGATGCAATTACCAGTCAAGCACTCTCTGACCCCTAATATTTTCCATTACATGCTGTCGCAGATAGTTATCCCTTAATAACCGCATAAAATCCAATTCCTTCCTCACATGTGTCCTCTCCTCTTTCCAATCAATGTTACCATAGTTGAAATCACCCATAATAATTACCCTCCTTCCACCCATTTCTTCCATTTGCTTATGCATACTATCTCCACCATCTATTCCATCACTTGGTCTATAGCAGCACCTAACTGTATATTTAGTTCTGCTAATTTCAATCTCACACCAAATAGCCTCAAATGTGCTCTTTTCTCTATCCTGCAGTTCCACTTCTATTCTTCTTGGTTGTAGCTCATCAGCTATCATCAATAACACTCCCCCCCCCATTTTATTCTCCCTGTCACTCCTGAACACACCATACCCCTCACATTCAATCCCACTAGCTGTGTTATCTTCTGTCAGCCATGTTTCACTGATGCCAATAATCTGTGGTCTGGAAGTGCCAACCAAGGCCAAAAATTCTCCCTCTTGTTCCTAATACTTCTGGCATTTGTATACATGAATTGAAGAAGCTGATTTGTCCCATCCCTATTTTGATGCCTTATACTAACTATCCCATTCTCATTCGTGGTCTTTCCTACTCGCTTAGGCATATTACACACATTCACACACTCAACTGTCTCCCTAAAATCTGCAAATCTACCCCCCCCTTAATAACTCGTTTCCCTGGTTCTGTAACTTCACTTCCACCACATTCAACAACACCTTTTCAAGTCTCCGTATACCAAATCCATTCAGATGTAATCCATCCATTTTTATATAAATCCTTTCGCCCATCGAACTCATTCCACACCACTCATCAAACATAATTCACACAAAGTCATTAGCAATTATGGCCCCTCTTCTATACTCTTCACTATCATGCCGTGGCAACAGACTCACCATTCTAACTCTCTCACTCTTTTCTTTTGCTACCTCAAGCAATTCCTTCACATCCTCACTCATAGTCTTTTTATTTCCTTTCAAATCATTTGTACCCACTACCACTATCAATTCCTTCACCCACTGTTTTTGCATCCTAATTGACTCTCTTACATTCTTTATGGTCGCACCGGGTTGTACGATTTTGTTGAACTCTCAACTAACACACCTCTTACTAGGGAATCTCCATACAATACACGCTCTTTCATTTTGTTTACACTGACTATCATACCTTTATTTTTTCTATCATACTTTTGCCGATTATTAGTCAGTATGCTTGTTAAAGATTTTTGCCAATGTTTCCAGTTGCTAGTTTACACTATGTATCGTTCTGCGTAATAGAGCTATTTCACTCATTACATCATTGTCGTTATTTTTATTTTCCGATGATTCATTCAATCGTTCTGTATGCTTAACTTCATTCACTCCACTCTCACAGCAATCAGGTACTACCTTGCAAATATCCTCATTCATACCTCGAATATCGCTGCTATCTAGATTCTCACTTTCGACAATATCATTCACATGACCTGAAACATTCTTTACACTTTTTGCACACATTCACTCCATAATCACTGTTTAACCAGACTCTAACCGCTCTCCTCGATGCATACATTTCGCAAACGGAACACTAAATCAAGTCTTTTAATGCAGAATTTTTGCTCACAGTCAAGCTGCCTTCTCACTTGGCAAGGCTACAAGGTTAATCAGCTCAACTTCTGCTCTTCTGAGTTTTCCACTTCTTTCTCTCTCAAATGATCAGTGTAACATCACCCAAAGATGAAACTGACCCACCAGTCATTCTTCTGCTCTTGTATAAATAGCAAAGAGATGTCATTACCTTTGTCATTTATATTAATACAAGAAGAATCCAAAACCATCTGAATACTAATAAATCTTGTTCCCTCCTTCAATTACCGAGATGTATGATCCGGAATTAACAACTACCCTATATTATCCTTACATACTTTCATTCCTATCTGACAGCATGGAAACAAAGCTACATGGAGATAACCACAAAAAAAAAAAAAGTCTCTCCATTGCCCTTACCTTCATCCTCTCAAGAACAGTAAAGGTCAACCAAATAATTAATGATCCCCAATATGGTATATGTTACTCCTGCTTCACCGTAGATACAAGCCAGTATCACCTACCTTTGGATATAAGCCATGAAAATGTTTGGAGAAATTCGAGTGATCACTGCATAGAAATTTCCAGGGCATTTGACAATGTCTAGCATAGATGACTATTTATCAGGCCACCATCTTATGACCTGTCTTCTATCCTTAATAACTGAGCAGCCAGTTTTCTCTCAGGTCATTCACCTGCATTCTGTGCATTTACTTGACCCCTTCTTAATATGCATTAATAACCTCCTTTTGCTAATATCAAATCTTGTCCATTGTTTTGATGATGATAGTTACTTTACCTGTCCCTTCTAGTGCTTTAATGTGCTAAGCTTAAATATATTCCATAATGATTTTGCCATAATCCAATGAGGCATTCAGTGCTACCCAAAACAATCCTAGGAAAAAAATCCTGTTAGTTTTCCAGCCAAGATCAGCTTTCCCTTACACATCTAGTACAAAAAACTTAGTATCCTTTTTCTTTTCATGAAACTTCTCACCTGTACAATGCCTCTAATGCACTCAAACTTTAGAACACTGTTTTTGAATTTGAAATGGTGCACAAAATCTTCTTAAAAGTGCTTAATGCTATCTAGAAGAGGACAAATCCACTTAACAGGTGACTGACATCTCACAGACTCTGCGGTCACTCTGACAGAAAGGTTGTTTCTGCGTTACCTTATGCGGTTTCTATATATGTATGTTCTTGTTACAGTTTTCTTTTTATATTGAGAAGGTTCCTCATGGAACAATTCTGCAAGGAACAAAAAAAAGTGGGGGGAGTGTTCTAAATAGGGTGCATTAGAAGTATTGCACTTCTGGACAAAGACCACCATCATCCATTTCCTCTATAAGCTGCTAACCAACCTGTATTCAACTTGAATTTACCTTGCTATTATAGTCTTCCATTTCATTTCCTTCTATTCTTTGTAAGAACCTTGTCCATAGTAGCTTTCTCAAGGTCTAATGATTGTCAGTTGTTCAAGAAACACAAGTTCCCTCTTGGGCATTAACTACTTTCTCATCAATGTCACTGTCATAACAGTTTGTGGCTCTTTCATGTGTGAAATTGATATTTTTAAAAAAAAATTAAATGGAGCACACTGTTATCACTTCCTCAAAATGGATTAACTAGAAAAGCAGAAATTTTTACATTGAGAAGATCCAATTCTACAAGGAAAATTGTGAATCAGTACTTCATCATCTGCCACTTTTTGTCCACTTCTGGACAAAAGACTTCCCCAAAGTTTTCCACTCTTCTTTATCTTTAGCTTTTGTATGTGAGTGAGCTCCAGCCATCTTTTTAATCTCATCCTTCCAACATCTCTCTTGGGTCTTTGTACAGATCTCTGAAGTACCCTTCAGATATTCTCTTTATCCATTTAAGTGTTACTTCTTGCAATATGACCTACCTATTACTACTTGGATCATTTAGTGACTAACTATGGGCCAACGGAATTTGCCAGAAACAGATTCCATATAATGAAAATCCTTTATAAAAAGGAAGAATCAAAAATGGCTCTGGAGATGCCCAAACTAAGAGGAGGTTTAATAAAATAAACTATTTTAACTAACAGAAATTATACTGTCCATGTCACTGATATAATAGTTTTAATACAGGTGATTATTAGAGTAGTGAGATCAAAAATTGTTATTAACTAAAGATTAGAAGATAGAAACAGGTTAACTTAGTAAATTAATCAGAAATTATTAATTTACTTATAACAATAAGATGTTCCAAATAAGGCAGAAGTTTGGAAGATCCCATTATTTTATTTAGTAACAAATAACCTATTAAATAATGTATATTATTTCTGGGAAAACTCCCATGTTACTCCTCATTATAAACTATTATAATACAGCTATATTGCCTGCTTCAGTTTAGGAGTGCCCCTGTTTAAATGTCATTGGCTATTTACTCATGGGTTCTTAGGGCATTATGAGTGTAGATGTACTAAAAAGTATATGTAGCTTAAGGAATAGAAATTGCACATACCTTTTTCTGGGTGTTGTGGCTTTTCCTCTGTCTGCGATGTCGAGAACTGCAGAGTGTGTGTGTGGTAACTGCCTACCCCCCACACACACACCACACACACACTCTGCAGTTCTCGACATCGCAGACAGAGGAAAAGCCACAACACCCAGAAAAAGGTATGTGCAATTTCTATTCCTTAAGCTACATATACTTTTTAGTACATCTACACTCATAATGCCCTAAGAACCCATGAGTAAATAGCCAATGACATTTAAACAGGGGCACTCCTAAACTGAAGCAGGCAATATAGCTGTATTATAATATATTAAATAATGCTAGTGAGTTATGGAGAACAAACCAGAAATGATGAAACAAAGAAAATTATATGAAGAAACCCTGAACTTTCTCTGAACACTCCCTAAATAAGTTATGGAGAAGATAAGTAGAATAGAATTCTCTTGAGATATGTAAAAACAGATAACAAATCACATAAGGAAAAAAAATAAATTTTTATCATCAAAGAAAATGAAAACAAAGAATGAGTGAAGGAAACTCTCCAGAGATATCAACCTCAAGGGAGAGGGAATAGAGGACGGACTTTGAAAAGATGAGAAGAGACTGTAAGAGGCCACTAGGCCTATTACTGGAAAGGAAGAAGAAGAGAAAGAAAACAAACCTCACACTATACAACAGTAATCTAATGGGACTGAATGGGGAGTTACTATATCATCATCTATTCACTGAACATCAGATGCTGTATGGTCATTCCATAGTTCATGATGTGCCACATTAGTCCTTGCCAAGTGGTCTAGTTGTATGCTTTTCTGGAGCCTTCAACTCTCTGAAGATTAGTCACTCCAGACCAGTGGCTTATTTAGGCATAGGCCCAGGCCTATACCTAAATTTTGAGGGGGCGGCAGAAATTTCCGGGCTCTCATTTTTGTAATTATATTTATATTACGAATTTACGATATAAATAGGTTATGCATGTAAATCAACATGGGGGGGGGGGCACTTTCTGCGGGCCTAGGGGTGGGATATACCTAAATACGGCACTGCTCCAGACACTCCATCTCAATGAGGTTCTACTCCCTCCTCTTTTTCTAGGAATTTTACCTTCTATTAATGTCTTGAAAAGTCATCCTTTCAATGTGTCCAAAATATACTGCTCTAAACAATTATGGGATATTTTGGTTTTCTTGTAAATTATAAAGTTATAAAAATAATTTACAAATGTAATACATTTATTTTAAAATATTCTAAATATACAACAGTGTAGAACATGAGCTGTGTACAAAATCATGTTAAGACTTGTTGAAATATGTTTTCCATATTAGCATGTGAGGGGGGGGGGGGTATAAATGTGTGGCTTGTTGCGCTCACCTCCACAGTGAATAATTATCACTTCAATTGTAAACTTGTGTCACCTACCACCCATTATTTTGTCAAAAATGGCAGAGCAACATGATATCTCAGAATCCATGGCTTGGAGAGCCATTGGTTAATTACAAGCTGGACAAATGCAGTAAGTTGTCGCTCAAGCATGTCGTGTATCTCAAAGTGAAATTTCGTGACTTTGGAATTGCTTTCTGGAGACAGGAAATGTTCGAAATTGTCTTTATGCCATGGGTTTATGTGCTTGAAGACCAATGGTTTGCATTCCACACTGTAAATCACAAAAGAGCCTGAAGAATTTGGACACAGGAACACTGCAATTGGACAATGAGGATTGGGCTTGTGTACTTTTTAGTGATGAGCCCAGGTTCAGTCTGCAACCAGATAACTGATGTATCTTGATATGGCATGAAAGTGGAACAAGAAATAATCCACAGTTTGTTCATGAAAGACTCCAACATCAAGGTGGGAGTTTGATGGTATGGGCTGGAATAAGTATTGGTAGCCATACTGATCTCCATTTTATCAGATACGATTCCTTAACAGTCCAAAAGGTATCGCGATGAGATTTTGGAACGTATATAGTTCGTCCATATGCTGCCGCAATGGGCGAAGAATTCATTTTTATGGATGGCAATGCTTGTCCACACCGTGCAAATTTGGTACAAGAGTAGTTTGAGGAAGAAGGTATTGAACGAATGAACTGGCCTGCCTGTTCACCGGACTGTAATCCAATTGAACATGCCTGAGATGCTTTAGGTAGGTGCATTTCTGCTCGAATGGTGCCACCACGATCGCTTCAAGAACTTGAAATTGCTCTCGCAGAAGAGTGGGGAAATATCCCACAAGAACTTTGATCATCTTATCCGGTCCATGCAATCAAAATGTATTACTGTTTTGGCTGTTAATGGAGACCATATGCCCTATTAAAAATTAACAAAAGCATTTTTGGCTGTCGTTGTTGTTATTCTTGTTAAAATTATTTCATGCTAAAATGTATAGTTTGTAATAAATATCGATTATTTAAACAATATCTCATCAATTACACCTTATCCATAAGTAAGAAATTTAGTATAAAGTTTTTTAATTAATATAAAAATCATGTATAAAGTACTCAATAGTTATAATTAGGTGCAGAAATTTATAATTATCCGATAAACTAAAATATCCCCTAATTGTTTTGAGCAGTGTATTTCAACTTTCTTTTGTCAATATCCTTAAGAAGCCTTAAAGTGCTACTGATTCTTTCTAGCACTCATCCATTTGTCCACCTTTCAGTACATGATATCCTCAACAGCCTTCCATATCATCACATCTCAAAAGCAGCTATCCTTTTCCAATCTGACTTCTTTAGGTTCTTACATCCATAAGGTACTGTTGGAAAAGCAGCTGCATCCAGAATATAATTTATTAAGCAGTTATTAAATTTAAAGAAAGTAATTAAATTCATGTGAAGTAATGATGAAAGACAAAGAAGAAAAGTTTCTACACTAAATCATATGATTCTCAAAAACTAGACTAATATTATTATTATTATTTTGGTAACCTCTGTTGAGTCAGACTCATCGTGGGAGGCGCACTCAACCAGCAACATGTCTATCATAATGAGCTTTGAATTTATTTACACTACCTGCATTCATAATGCACTCAGGCAATGCATTCCACTCACTAACAACCCTCCATGTAAAAAATCTACTCCTCACATTCTTCTTCACCCCATTATTATACAACTTACAGAGATGGTCTCTTGTTCTTCCCATCTTCTCTTTTAATAATTTCTTCTGTATTAATCTGATAGAATCTCTTAACTAACTTGAAGGTCCCTATCATATTCCTCTTTTCCCCACATTCTCTCAAACACTCTTCATAACCAATACTCCAGAGTGTTGATATCACTTTGGTTATTCATCTTTGGACCCTCTCTGGTGTTTCCACATCACAATGAAATATGAAATAATCAAACAATCAGTATGAAAGTGAAGATGCAATATTCCAATGAAGGAGAAAGAATGTCCTGATATTTTTTAAAAAAAAGTCCAGTATATAATGAACAAAGAAATGCACCAGGTAAAAATATACACACTTTGAAAGCAGATAGGGAACCAGTCATGACTGGCCTAAGTAAAATTCATATATCACACCTAATGAAAGATGTGAGAAGAAAGTCAGAAGACAGACCGAGAAGTGAAAGAACAGTGGTAGAAAAGCCTGAAATTTGGAGAGGCAGTTGGGGTAGTGATATTCATTTTGTTTTGTTTTGAGCACATAGTACTCAAATATAGAGACATAAGTTTTATTGTGGCTATACTGCACAATTTAGATTGCTTGGTCATTGGATTGAATTCCAGATGACTGAAGTAGATGAATGGGATCAGCAGTTTAAAGGAATGCATACTAGACATATTGTTAAAAAATTTACATCGGTAATGTGTAGAAAAATTATACAGAATTTATTAATAGTTCCAATATATTTCATCCAATATCACATGGACATAACAAAATAATGGTTTCCTTTCATGTAGTTTTCCTATTCACCAACATACCACTTCAAGAGACTTTGATTTCCCTGAAGACATTGTAAACTTGTGTAAACTCACCATCAACACAGACTAATTTATGTGGTGAAATAAGTTGTTCAAACAAATTGAAGAAACAGTGACAGGAAGTCCCATTCCACTTGCTTTGGCTGATTATTTTATCTAGAAAACCAGCTCATCCATACCATTTTCCCTCAACCTCATATCTGGCTTTATTTTGATGTTGACATCTACACAGTTTGGTCCAACTCAGAGACAGAATAACTATTTCTGAATACTCCTTGTAGACCCATTACCACTACTGAACATGAATCCAAAAACAGTCTTGTCTTTTTGGATAACTAAATAACCCATAACCCTACAGGTAGTATTGAATTTTCTATTTATAGAAAACCTTTCTTTACTAGCAGATACATCCATCAAAGAAGATAGTATTGCCAAGTCTTGTATTGTCAAGCTTGTGCAATCTGCTTGTCTGATTTCTTCTGTTAGATAAATTAAACAAAACAAAAATCAATTGGTGAATAAAGATTACAATGAAACTAAAAGTGACAGTTATCATCCATTGGCTAGACTTCAATTTCTTGCAAAAAGAATTCATTTCTAAACAAATAGAAGAGATTCTTTGCAATTACAATCTACATACTTGCTTCAAAACAGCTTGGAAGATGACTTCTATTTTAACCATCTGCCAAAGACAAAATACCACCTCTCTCCCCTTACCAAGTGTTTATCAAGTTCACATTGGCTTTGTTACTTTGGATAGATTGACTGTTTTGCTAAGATTGGAATCCAAGCACAGGCCTAGATTGCATGTTTAGAATCTGACAAATATAGCCTTGCTTTCTGCCTTTAGCTAGAGTTCTTTGGAACCAGACTGAGATTCTTCATTCCACCAGATTCGGATTTCATTGTCTGTTCATTGAAATGTGCGAATCACCCAAACCTTCACAGCTTTGAATGTACATGCCACTTTCTAAGTTCAATTCTCAGAAATGATTACCATTATTTGTTCACACACACTTTTTTAAATACTGACTAATTAGTTAATAAAGATTATTTAATTCTAGTTAATAAACTCTCCAACTTATTCCTTTGAACAAATAGTGCATTTTCCTCTCCCTTTCACATGAGACCAAGATACAAGCTGGAAATCACATACTACATAATCTTGTGATTCATGTCTGGAATGCAATTAAGTGATTTTTTTTCTCCTCAATGATATCCATGCGACAGTGGATAAAATATATTAGTTTTAATGAATTTTGTATTTTTTCTGTGCATGTTAGTCATGTAAGTTATTTAATAATAAAACAGAATGTGAGAATTAGGAAGGAATTTCCTAAGAACATTCTAGGCATGTTTAAGCAAACATACTTAAGAATAGGCAGAGAAAAATTGTGCAAAGGAAATTCAGAGAAGTGCTGGCTAGGTGCAGGCCAAATAGAGGTTGCCAGGATCAGATTTTCACTTTATGGGAATTATGGGAATATAACAAGGATCTATATTTGAGTATTATAGATCTGGAGAAGGAATATGACAATACCAACAGAAAAGCTGTTGAAAACACTGCAATTATATGGTGTAAATGGTATATTATGTGGGGTAAAATAGTCTATATTTGAATGGTTCACATTATGAAGTAAAATATCAAAATCAGAGATATTAATCTCAGTTCTTCATTTTATGTAAATAATGTAATACTTACAAATATCTAGTACAAGTCTGCAAGTTTCCTCTAACTAAACTGAACATCTGCTGTAATAAATTCAGCATAAAAATCAGGAATAAAAAGAGAAAGTATGAAAATATCCAAGAACATTAAAACATCAAAAGTATCCTGAATGGAGAACTTATAGAAGTAAATCATTTCAGCTGTTCCATTATGATTTTTAGTTAGGATGGCAAATTAAACATGACAGTAGACAAAAGAATTAGCAAAGCTGATAAGGTAAAAAGTCAAATGAATACATTTATATGGAATAAGAGAGAAATTAACCAAAACATTAAATTAGCTATATAAACAAGCCCAGTGTTCAAACCAATTTGAACCTATGGATCTGAAAGCTGGGTTAGAAGTAAAATAGTTCAAAGACTAAGATATGAGAGTTCTGAAAAAAAATTAGAACCATATTAAAAATTAGGATATTAAGAAGAAATGTGATATTGTTAGCATTCAGGAATCAGTAAGCAGAAATAATTTAAAGTGGCACTATCACAAACAGAATGGGATAGTAATCTTTTTAAGAAAGAGTTTTTTTGGCAAGACGGCATGGAAAAGACCAAGGGAAAGATCAAGATCTAGGTCAATTGATAGCGTAAGTAATGTCTTAGAAGATCAAAATATGAAATGTGACAATATTGAAATCATGATAGATAACAGATTAATTTGGAGGAAATTTGTCAACAGAAAGTTAGTAATGATGAACTTTTCATTTAGTGCTAGCATAATATTCTGTACATCCTCTGAAAATACATATTAGGAGTTTGATAATTTATAAATGAGTGTAACTTATAAAAGGAAAATAAAACATAAGAATTACATGGGAATTTCTCTACTAGGCATCACAAGAAAGATTTATGGAAGCTGAAGGAGAAAATGGAGAAAAAACAATCTACATTTAGGCAAAATAGTAGTAGCCAAGACCAGGATTTTATTTTATGACAAAGTCAAGAAATCAAGTAAATAAGGAAGGATATATTTGTTGACCTCAGCAAAGCATATCATAAAGTGTCAAGAGAAAAAAATTTCACAATCGGAAACATATATGATGATATTAGAACATTATATATAAGTAACAGAGATAATAGCATACAGCAAGTATGCAAAAGTCAGCTGAATTAAATTTTATATGCCACATGTGAAAATCAGTCAAAACAGAAAGCTCGTCAAAAAATGCTGAATGCACTTTTAATGTTCATATGAATGTGAGATCTGAGTGAGATACAAAGCAGTTGTTAAGAGATTGGAGGACAGGTCACAGTAATAATGGCAAAATGATGTTAAAAACACTATCAGAAAAAATCTGACATGATTAAAATATTAGTGACGTCATATACCACATACTGCATGTTAGGTGCATGAACTCACTTGATCTTATATCACATCCCTTTCACAATGGATGGGTGTTTTTTTATATTATTATTTTATAAATTCATCCATATTTATGGAATGCTAGTTCCATCCCCCCCCCCCCCAGTAGAATTTGTATAAAATTTGTTTGTGAAATGTCTCAATAGTAAAGAAAACCACAAAAGTAATGTTCTTCTAAAAAGACAGAATTCTATTTTTGAAAATGCTAATTACAGAAAGAAGCTGATTTCTACAAATCAATCAATAAGGTGTTTTTTTTAATGTTGAGAGTAGCAATATTCATATTTCAAAGAATATTTGATAGCCTGATTTGCCAAGTGATTAGCATACCCACTCTCCCACCAAAAGAATATAGAGTCAAAATCCCACCGTGAGTATGAGTATTTATGATTTTATTAAGGTGAGAGATGAATTCACCATCTTATGTGAGACTAATGCTCCACTTATTGGAGGCCTACAGTGGCTTGTAAAAATTCCATGTTTGGTCCCTAGAGCAGGGTTACCAGATTACATAAAAAAATAAATAAAACTACAAAAAATATATAAAATTAATAAAATAAATAAAATAAAAAATAAAAAAATTAAATTAAATTAAAGTACAAGCCATTAGAAAAAGAAAACCAGGATGTCCTCTTAAATGATTCAACGATGACTTCTAAGGCCGGAACAGGCCATGCTAGGCCTAAATCCTTGATATGCATGATGATGAATAAAAACAGAAGAAGAAAAAAATTTTTAGCCCACTCATGGTACCAATTTGGGAGTCTCATGTAAAAATTGATGGTAGATTGAGGGAGGAGGTGGAGATTGCAAAGGAACAATTTGGCTTCATGCCTGGTAGATCAACAACAGATGCTATCTTTGGGTTACGACAGATGATGGAAAAATATCGAGAGAAACAAAGGGAGCTACATCTGGTATTTATTGATCTGGAGAAAGCATACGATAGAGTGCCAAGGCAAGAAGTCTGGAGGTGTCTGAGGGAGAAGAAGGTGCCGGAGAAATATGTCAGGTTGGTGCAGGAAATGTACAGAAATGTGAAGACAAGTGTTCGGACCTGTTTGGGACAGACAGAAAGTTTTCAAGTAACAGTTGGCTTGCATCAAGGGTCAGCATTAAGTCCGTTTCTGTTTAATATTGTGATGGAGGTGGTAACAGAGGTGGTGAGAGAAGATGCACCTTGGACAATGTTGTATGCAGATGACATCTTGCTGTGTGTAGATTCAAGAGAAGAAGCGGAAACTAAACTGGAAAGATGGAGAAAAGTACTGGAAGAGAGAGGTATGAGACTGAGCAGAAGTAAGACAGAGTATATGTGTTGCGCAGTGGGCGGTGGCCAGGAGACAGACCTGGAGCTGGAAGGAAATGTCATCAGGAAGGTGAGAGACTTTAGATACTTAGGTTCGACAGTGGAAGAAGATGGAGGAGGTGAGAAGGAAGTGGAATGCAGGATACAAGCAGGTTGGAGGAACTGGAGAGAGATGGCTGGAGTGTTATGTGATAAGAGGGTGCCGATCAATCTGAAAGGCAAAATTTATAGGACAGTAGTGAGGCCAGCTATGACATATGCTATAGAAACTGTGGCCCTGAGGAAAAATAACATTAGCAGGATGGAAGTAGCAGAGATGAGAATGCTTAGGTGGATGTGCGGTGTGACCAGAAAGGATCATCTGAGAAATGACTATGTCAGGGGAACAGTGAAAGTTACGAACTTAGGAGCGAAAATACAGGAGGCAAGGTTGAGATGGTTTGGTCATGTGATGAGGAGGGAGGACGAATATGTGGGAAGAAGGGTCATGCAGATGGATGTGCAAGGAAGGCGGAAGCGTGGGCGGCCAAAGAAGAGATGGAGGGAGCTGGTAGAAGAGGACTTGAAGATGAAGAACTTGGATGTGGTGACAGCCCAAGACAGGAAGGTGTGGAGGAGACTCATAACAAACAGTGACCCCACTTAAGTGGGAGAAGCTGCAGAAGAAGAAGAAGATGTAAAAAAAGATTTTTTTTTTTTTTTTTTTTTGTATATATTCTTCACCTAAGCATAAACAAATCAAATATCATGTGAGGAGTGTTCACAACTAGTCTACTTGTATACTAGATGTTGACATCACATCAAATTCCTCAGTATCCCATAATGCAGTTTGTCAGACTTTTTCTTACTGCAATCAACAAAATGCATTTTACATCACAAGCCACTCACTCACTCTCTCTCTTTTATTTATATATAAGTTTTTTTACCTTGGGAATAATGTATATTAAGGTTACCAAGTAATTTTATAAACTTGGTTATTTTACTCCTAATCCCAAGTAAGCAAACAGTTAAGTGTGCGCCTGAAACGTAGTTCAAGTCTAAAGGTGGTGCAAAGTAAGCAAACAGTTAAGTTTGCACCTGAAACGTAGTTCAAGTCTAAAGGTGGTGCAACACACCAGGGTGGTGTGTTCCACCACCTGTATATATTCTTCACCTAAGCACAATCAAATGAAATATCATATGAGGAGTGTTCACAACTAGTCTACTTGTATAAAAATGTTGACATCACATCAAATTCCTCAGTATCCCATAATGCAGTTTGTCAGACTTTTTCTTACTGCAATCAACAAAATGCATTTTACATCACAAGCCACTCACTCTCTCTCTTTTATATATATATATATATATATATATATATATAAAAGTTTTTTTTTTACCTTGGGAATAATGTATATTAGGGTTCCCAAATAATTTTATAAACTTGGTTATTTTACTCCATGGTGCAACACACACCAGAGTGGTGTGTCGCACCACCTTTAGACTTGAACTACGTTTCAGGCGCAAACTTAACTTTTGCTTACTTGGGATTAGGAGTAAAATAACCAAGTTTATAAAATTACTTGGTAACCCTAATATACATATATACATATATATATATATATATATTGCATATATAAAGGCCAAGAAATGATACGCAAGGGGACTAAGGCTGTATAATAGCAGCAAACTCACAGTAAAGGTAGAGAAAGCCATAAGCACTTCGCCACTTTCCAAAAATCAGTTTAAAGAGGCAAAGTGCATGTAGCTTACTCCACCTTTAAAATGAGTTGTGACAGAGAGCAGTATGTAGACCAAAAGAAGGGAGTTTGCAAAGCAGGCTTCAATGCCAAACACACAAGCAAACATCTTATAAATGTCAAGGGCAAGAGCATATGTTTCTCCAAACCTTTCCATGCCATGTGTCTAGTGGTGAGTGATGTAAGCCAAGAGACCAGCTGTGGCTCTAGACTGACAGAAACCATACTGGTGGTTGCAGATTAACTGGTGAACCTCCAGATGGAAAACAAGTTGACTGCTGATAACTTTTTTTCCATTATTCTGCAGAGAATTGAGGTGATGGCAATTAGTTGACAGTTGGAAAGCTTTTATATATTTTTTTTAGAAGTAGTTAGATATATGCTTATTTCCACCTGTTTGAATAAGTGTCAGCTGAGTATAAAGAAATTACTGCAGACAAGTTAGTCCATGAGCACAACATTTGAGTATACAATATGAGAGATATATCAGGAAAAGGAGCCTTCTAGTGTCCAGGTTATTTAATATTCTTCTTATGTCTTTTTGCCAAAAGACCACAGGAGGCATATAGTTCTCTGTTACTTGCATGAAAGCAAGTGATCAGTCTTTGTTATTTATGCAGGATTGTCAGAAAAGAATGATGAATGATGGTCAGCTTTATTTTTGGGTGCTGTAACAGTGGGAGAGAGAGAGAGGGAGGGGGGGTTTAGAAGCACATGAGCATAAACTACCTAATGGCCTTTGCGAGAGACCAGAAGACTTCCTTTTGGAAAAGAGGCGAATTGGATTTTCTGATTATTGTTTTACATTTCTTGGATGCTTCAGCACAGGCTGAGTACGATGATGGAGTTCTTATTGCAAATCACATGAAGCAAGCCGAGTTTTTTTTTTTCCTTCTTCAACTGCTTTCATATTTCTTCTGTTGAACCAGAACTTGAAAAGTGGATGAGAATTTGGAATAAAACTGGAGGTGAGGCCTTTCTACAACTTGTGAATGTGTTGCAGGTTTCTGGGTCAGAAAGAGTAGAAGCAAAAATAGTCAAGCCATGGAAAGGAAAAATAGTTGTTCAAAGGTAATCCCACTTAGGGTTTATAGTGTAGTGCCAAAGGATACAAGGTTGGTTGTAGTGGATGAGGATTCTGTCAGAGTACAAAAGTGCACAGATTGCGATCAGAGTTGCCAAGAGGAGAGGTGACCTCTATGGTGTATCTGGAAGGAAAATTATTTGAAAAAAGATCAAGGTATTGGAAAAGTGGAGGCATTATCAGGAATTCAGATAGGTATATGTACAATTTGTGTTATTAGGTCATTGCTCATAGCAAAAATTTCTGCATCACGTCCAGCTTGATAAGTACTATTGGAAAATAGAATTTGGTTGGAGTTGTGAACATTAAGGTCACCTAGGAAGATGACTTCACTGTTTACATAGCTAGATAGCAGATGGTTGAACTTCATGGAGAGGAAGGTGAAGAGGTCAGAATAGTTTTCAGA
Organism: Typopeltis vanoorti; assembly: GCF_054136105.1. NCBI lineage: Eukaryota > Metazoa > Arthropoda > Arachnida > Uropygi > Thelyphonidae > Typopeltis > Typopeltis vanoorti. The sequence continues at coordinate 81,256,992 of NC_143564.1, read as the reverse complement.
ATTTAGAGAGTGGATGGAAGATTTGGCATTCTCTGGCAAGCAATGCCATATTACATAACAGCACAAGTGCCACCTTTGTGATAAAATGGGCTAAGAAGAGTGTAATGTAGGCATTAAAGATGGACTGTGACTGATGTAGATGCAATTGGGTTGCTGCTAAGAGAAGGATAATAGATATGAAGTGGCAATGAACATCATCTCTGTCCTCTTTACGAATGTTCCAATCAATGACACAATCCATCTTTTACAAAACAAATTCCCTCCAGATATCACGGCGCTCTTTGTGCATGTATTACATTCTGGTTATTTTGTATGACAAAACGCTTTCTACCTACAAAAAGAAGGCACAGCCATGGGCTCGCCATTATCCCCCCCCCCCCATTGCTATGGAACATTTTGAGCAACATGCTCTAGATTCCTCTCCTTTAAAACCAAAAGTCTGGCTTAGATATGTTGACGATGTTTTCGAGATCTGGCGCCATGGCCGCCAGATGCTAGACACATTCCTTGATCACCTAAACAAACAACACAAACAAATACAATTCACAACTGAGATTGAAAAACAGAACGCACTTCCGTTTCTAGATACACTTGTCACACATCTTCCTTCTGGCAGTCTTTCCTTCACTGTTTACTGGAAACCGACACATACTGGCCAATATATACACAAACTATTACCACCACCCAAAACAAAAACTAGGCATCATTAATACTCTAAAAAACAGGGCTTTGAAGATCTGCTCTAATGAACAAGTGCTGAAAAACGAATTTAAAGTTACCAGCAATATTTTTCTAAAAAATGATTACAGCCAAAACACTATTAATAAAATTCTCTACAAGACCTCAATAAAAGACAAAGATAAACCATACTACAATACAACTATAACATTTCTTACATTAAAGGGACATCAGAATAAAATAAACAGAATATTACAGAAATACAACCACAAAGCCACCTTTAAATCTCCTGCAAAATTAAAACGCTTACTCAACTCATCCAAAGACTCACTCCCTCCACTGGCTCACCCTGGAGTATACCATATTTATTGCACCTGTAATATACCATATATATGGGAAACAAGACGCACAATTCCTATCAGACAAAAGGAACGTAAATGACACATTAAATATAATAACTATGGTGAAGTCGGCCTTTCTGATAATGCCCTGAAAACTTTACATAGAATTGACTGGAAAAGCACCAGCTGTTTACATCACACCAAAACATGGTATGAAAGCAAATTTAAGGAAGCCTATGGGATTCTTATCAACTACCCCAATCTGAACAATAATGATGGTCTAAAAATCCCAAGCATATGGAAGGCACATATTCTACCCACAGAACCTTTCTCCCTGAGAGTCAACTATAAACTGGACTGTAGATAATTCAGAATCCTATATCTAATAAAACAATTGTAATGCTAAAAATAGGACATCATTGTTACTGTAAGAAAACTATCTATAAGAAAGAATGTTTTTCTCATGTTATCATAAATAGAATTTAGCTTTGATGTAATTTCTAAATAATTAATTAATTTGAAATTTTATCTGTATTTATTTTTTTTTTTCACTTAGAGGTCATGCCAGTAAAATAACCGGTGATCAAATCATTGTTTCTTTAGCTTACTGTGTAAATGTAACTCAGCTTGTCCTTGTATATTTGTATATACTCCAGATGATGACCTTAATATGAAAGTTGAAACATCAGGAAATTAAAATAGTTATTTATAGCACAGTTATAAAGTCCATAATTTCTAAAATGAGCATATGGAGAATGGAATCTCTCCTTATATGCAGATGCAAGACAGCCAGGTAAAAAGCTGATGCTATTAGGATCAAGTGCGTGTGATTACAAAAAAAATTGTTTTGAAGCATATGTATATATGCAATAAACACTTAATTGAACAGTATAATTAATAATGGCATGAAAGATTTAACGAAAGATGAGCGAGTGGCGTTGTACGCAACTCCATTATTAAAGGTGTGCTAGAGGATAAAATGCACAAGGTATGTTTTCCAGGCGGTAAAATGAGTAGAGTGATTGAGGCATTGGATATGAGGCGTGAGCAAGCAAAAGAGTTAATTGTATTAATTGGTACAAATGAGTTGAGAGAGAACAAAGAGCATGTCAGAATGAATGTCAGGAGGCTGCTTGGAAAGATACAAGAGAATAGTGTGACAGGAAGGGTAATCAGCGTGTTGCCTAGGTATGATTGTGGTGAAATGAGGCGGAGAGCAAGGATTATGAATGATATTCTGGCTGAAATGTGTGAGGAGATGGGAGTACAGTTTGTTAATGTGTGGAATGAGTTTGAGGGACGAAGTGAGCTGTATGGGAGCGATGGACTACATTTGAGTGGTTATGGTGTGAGTTCGCGTGGAGAGACTGCTGCTGGAAGGTAGAGAAGTGAATAGAGAGAATGAATCAGATCGAGAGGGGAGTGATGTAGAAGAGCAGGAGAGTAAGACAGGAGAGATTGAAGAAGTGGAAATGAATGGGGAAGTGAGTGGTATGAGTATAGAAAATGAGAGAATGGGTGTGCAAGAGGAGCAGGAAAACGGGGAGGCACAGGATGGACAGGGGTACACAGCGTGAGAAAGATGGATGCTCCAAGAGGAGGTGAGAGCATGTGTAGGCAGGAAAGAAAAGGGATGACCAGGGATCAAGAGGAAACAGATGAAATGGAAAAGGGTTTTAAAATGAAGAAGCAGAAAGGGAAATGGCCCCAGTCCAGCACGGAGAGATCACATCGAGTGAGTGGTAGTATCAGTGGAACTAGCTGTAGATCCAGAAATGAGCTGTCGTGTTTGTATACTAATGCTAGAAGTATAAGAAACAAGGCGGATGAAATGGTTGCACTAATTGCATCTGTTCACCCAAAGATTGTCGGAATAAGTGAGACATGGTTAGATGAGGACAACATCCTGACAGGAATAGAGATGGAAGGGTATGATATGTTTTGTGAGGATAAAAGGGGTAAAAAGGGAGGGGGAGTGCTATTGATGATAGAGAAAGAGTTATGTCCATACAAGGTAGAGATGCAAGAGAGAAATAGGGCCAGTGGTTATGAGGCAGTATGGTGTGAGATAGAGGTGAATAGAATCAAATACTTGGTGGGATGTTGTAATAGACCTGGTAATGTGGATGGTGGTGATAGTGAAATGTATAGTCAAATAAGCCAAGCAAACAAGAAAAGGATGATCATTATGGGTGATTTTAATTATGGCAATATAGACTGGAATGAAGAGATAGCAACTGGAAGTAAAGAAAATGAGTTTCTTGAGTTTTTGAGGGATAACTACCTCAGACAGTATGTAACCGAGGGCACACGAGGATTAAGGGTCTTGGATTTGGTCATTTCATCAGAGGATGTAATTATAAATGAGGTGCCAAATCATCCACCAATTGGTGAAAGTGACCATGAGATGATTACCTGGGTGGTTGCCAGCAGTGCAAGGACCCCTGTGAAAAAAGGGTATATGTGGAACTACAAGGGAGGGGGGGGAATTATGAAGAGCTCAGGAGACAGTTTGCGGGTGTAGCATGGAAGCTTGGGGGATTTTCAAAAACTATTTAGTAGATGCAATGTCTAAATGTATTCCAAAGGTGAGAAGGTTAAATAAGGTAGGTGTGAGATGGATGAATAAAGAGATTAAGCATGCGATACAGAGAAAAAGGGCATTGTGGAGGCAGCATAAGAGAAGTGGAAGTAACCATTTTCATGAGGTCTACAAAGACCATGCAAGGAGGGTGACTTGGTTGGTGAGAGTAGCTAAAGAGAGGTATGAACAGCAGTTAGCCAATGAAGCCAAAAAGAATCCCAGGGAGTTCTTTCGATATGTAGCAAGCAAAAGAAAGATTGATTATGGAAGGATGACATTGATTGGAGGAAATGGTATAAGGACAGCTGTTGCAGAATGTGTGGTGGAGATACTTAAGGAGCAGTTCATAAAGATCTTTCAATCTTGTGAATGTGACTTCATGGAGAGATTGAGAGCAGTTGATGATGGGGAGGAGAGACTGACTGTAAGTAAGCAAGAGGTGTTTGGGGAGTTGAGTAAACTAGGTGTAAATAAGGCTGTGGGACTTGATAATATATCACCGTGTATTCTGAAGGAATGTGCCAGAGAGTTGACACCTGCCTTGACATATTTTTTTAATACGAGTCTTGCACTTGGTCAAGTTCCTAAAGAGTGGAAGGATGGCAAGATTGTGCCACTTCATAAAGGAGGTGATCGAACTCAAGCATCAAACTATAGGCCTATCTGTGTGTCAGGTGTTGTGGTTAAGTTGTTGGAGAAGCTTATGAGAACTAGGATCCAGAGTTGGGTTGACAACAATGGTATAATCTTTGATGGACAGCATGGATTTGCTAAAGGGAGGTCATGTTTTAGTAATCTACTTACTTATTACAATAAAGTGACTGCTTCCTTGGACAGAGGAGAAGGATACACAGTAATATACTTGGATTTCGCAAAGGCTTTTGATAGAGTACCTCATAAGTTGACAGTCAAACTAGAGCAGATGGGGTTGGATATTAGATTAGTGCATTGGATTGGAGATTGGCTATCTGATAGGTATCAACAAGTTGTGTATGGGGGTGCGATATCTAGGAAAAGGAAAGTCACTAGTGGAGTGCCTCAGGGGTCTGTTTTAGGGCCATTACTATTTAACTTATATATTAATGATATTGGCGAAGATTTGGATGGAGATATTCAGTTGTTTGCAGATGATGCAAAGTTGAGATGAACCATAAAGAGTAGTGAAGATGTTGTGGCCTTGCAAGAAGACTTGAATAAATTGAGTGATTGGGCAAGCAAATGGGGATGTGAGTTGAATGTTGCAAAATGTAAGGTTTTAAAATTTGGAAAACAAAGATGGGGTGCAGAATTTATGCTTGGTGAGAATATATTGTTGGAGGTAGAGGAAATAAGAGATCTGGGGGTGATAGTGGATAAGGATCTAAAATTTAGGGGACACATTGCCAAAATTGTGAAGACAACACAAAGACTTCTGGGAATGATGCAGAGGACACTGACGCGTAGCAGTAGGGAGATTCTTGTTCCATTGTATAAGGCTTTGATTAGGCCACACATGGACTATTGTGCCCAGATTTAGTCACTGGGTTTTCAGAAGGATGAAGAGATGTTGGAAAGGGTCCAAAGGAGACTGACTAAGGTAGTTTCTGACCTCTGGAATATTGAGTATGAGGAAAAATTGAGAAGATGTAATTTGCAGAGTCTGGTGGAGAGAAGGAAGAGGGGAGATATGATAGAGACCTACAAGTTGGTAAGGGGTTGTTATAAGATCAATGGTGGAGAAGTTCCACAGAGAATAGGGGGAGATCAGGGGAGAACCAGAGGTCATCCCTGGAAACTGTATAAAGAGGGCGTGAGTAGGGGAGTGAGACACAGGTTTTTTTCGTGCAGGGTTGTGAATGATTGGAATGCCTTGCCTGAGAGTGTGGTGTTTGCAAGGAGTTTGAGTGTGTTTAAGACACGGTATGATGAGATGTGTGTGTGATAAAAGGACCTCCCAGATCTTTGACTCCATGAGGTCTTGGGAAATAATAATAATAATAATAATTTCCCAGATTTTTTGGCATGGTATGTCTATCATTAAGGTTGAGATTTGGGCAATGCTGACAACACCAGTTCTCATCGGACAAAATTAAGCAGCACTGAGCTTGGTTAATGCTTGGGAGAGTGACCATCTGGGAACACCAGGTGCTGCTGCTGGGTGTTCTTTTGTGGTCAGCCTGGTTGGCCAAGTGGTGAATGCATTCACTCTCCAACCAGTAGGTCACAGGTTCAAATCCCATTGTGGGCATGAATGTTTGTGATTGCCTTTAGGTAGGAGATGAATTTCATTGCCCAATGTAGGACTATCACCCCACTTATTGGAGACCTGAAGTGGATTGAAAAAGTCCGATGTTTGGTCTCTTCAGCAAGGTTTCTGTACTATATAAAAATAAATTAAGAAATCACAAAAAAAATGGCAAAAAAAAAAAAAATCCTTTGCCACCCCCGGTACAATATGTGCTAAAGGTTAATAACCTTTGATGAGTGGGAACAACATGTAAAAAAAGCTTCAGAATATTCTTTAAAGAGATGCTCATATTTTTAGGAATATCTATGTAGTAATTTGGCAATGTTCTGAAGAATCATGTGGCTAGTATTAGTAATCCCATGTTCTGCTAAATCTGATTTGTTCCATTTCTTGGAGAAAATGTAGGATTGGTGTTCAGAAAGGTTCCAAGAAAATTAGGCATCAACATTTTTGCTGTAGGAAAATTCACTGCAACATTTTGCCGTAAACATTCATGCTGTAAGACATTTTCGCCATAAGACATTTTGCATTTTTTTTTGTAAATAATCAATGATAAAGGTATTATAAATTCATTAAAAAGGCCAACTTTTATTAAGGTGAATGTCAGTGATACATAACATAATGAAATCATTTAAAAATTGAGCAAATTAAAAGCGATACTGCATAAATAATTAACTTTTTGCTGCAGATCATCAATTCAACAAATTCATCAGTAACATCGCTCATTGGAAAAAATGCTAATGCTGTGAAGTATTTAATTTTCGTGTTGAATTCAGCATCTGTTTGATAGCATCAACTTCAAACCAATGGCAACAATTTTGCGATATAGATTTTGTACCATATGAAATAAACAATCTGTTATAGTTGATGTAAATATGTTAGAAAAAATGTTGATAGTTGCTTTCTCAAAGTCAACCATTAATGTTTCGGAATCTAATGATGAACGTAAGCCCTTTAAGGCACTGAATAATCTGCTGTAAATTAATTCTGATTTGACAGGAAGCAAAGCAAAAAGCTGCCATGGAATCCTTGGGGGTCTCATGCCAGTCGCAAGCCTGGATAAACTAGGAGGGTCGATCAGATGAGTGTCGATGCTTTGACCATAAAGAAAAAACACGATTGTTATCTGATGCATATACGATCAACAGCTACAACATACCAGTTTGGACGTCGCCTGTATCAACATGCTCCAATCGAACGATTCCATATCATACTCATTACCTAGTGGTGATATGTGCTTCAATTGTTCAGTCAGTTTCCCAACGCTATCTAAATCTAGCTTTTTTCATATAACTCACTACAGTATCTTGTCCATCACTGTACAATTTTATCTTTATTCATCAATACTTTGCCTTTTTCGTCTTTAACTGTATTCTGTTTTGGTTGCCACCTTCTATTAATGGTTCTAATCATTTTGTACACCTCCCTAGTTTTATGCTCTCCATAGTACTGTTCTATATTATTGCACTGGACTTATAACCATTTCATCTTATCAGGCTGACTGCTTTTTTCAACTCATTACACTTTCTTCTATATTACTCCCTATTTGTTCTGATGTATTTCTTCTTATCCTCAACATTCTTTTCTCCCATACTAACTTCAGTGTTTCTTATCTAATCCATTTCTTTTTGATCTTCTCTTCTTCTGGTACTGTTTCTTCAACTGCATCTTCTATCTCCTTCATTATTCCTTTCACTCTTAGATTCGAATTTTTTTCTTAATCCACACTTTTAAGTTTCTCCTCTAACACTGTTCTGCACCTTCTTCTTATTTCTGCTTCACTTGTTCTTGCTCTCTTCATTTCTGATGATGGGTTAATTTTTATTTTTTAATTTCAACTTGATGTTTGCAACCACTAAACTATGATCTGAGTTTATATCCGCTCTTTGAAAAGTTCGAAACTGCTGTAATGATGTTATCTATCTTCTTTTAATCATATCAATCATGTTCTTGGTTTTCCTATCATTTGATCAGCATGTCCATTTTCCAGACTCCTTTTGCTGGAATCTTGTGTTACAGATCATCATATCGTGGTCCACAGCAAATTCTAACATTTTTTCACCTCATTCATTTCTTTCTCCAAAATCATATTTTTCCATGACTCTTTCCCAACTATCATTATATAGTCTGACTTTGGCATTCCAATCTCCTTCAATAATTAGTACATCTTGTTTTGGTATTGTTTCTATTGTCTATGTCAGATCTTTGTAAAGTAAGTCAATATCTTCATCTGTGCTGTCAGATGTGGGTGCATATATCTGGACTATTGATATATTAAATGGTTTTGCTTGAAATCTTGCTGCTATTATTCGTTCATTTACTGGTTTGTAACCTGAGAGTGCTTTAGTAGCTTTTTTGTTAAGAAGGAAACCAACTCTTGCTTCATGCTTGGTATCATGCCATGACCATGACTTCACATCTATTTATCTTTCCTGCTGATGTCTATCGCAACTCCGCCAGTCCAAGTATATCACAGTGCTATCTCTTCATTTCCTCACAAAGTAATTCTAGTTTTCCTGCCATCCAAAGTATCCGTACATTCCATGTTCCTACTGATAATAGTTCTGTTAGTTTCAGTTTCTGTTTCCTTTCAGTATCCCACTTTTCGATCCAACCCCCGATCGCTTGATTGGTATTGCGGACCTTGTTGATCCGGGCAACGTCCAAGGAGGAATGTAGCAGCTAATCGTATATGCATCAGATAACAATCATGTTTTTTCTTTATGGTCAGAGCATCGACACTCATCTGACCAACCCTCCTCCTTTATCCAGGCTTGGGACTTGCATAAGCCTCCTAAGAATTTCATTGCGGCTTTTTGCTTTGCTTCCTGGGAAATCAGAATTAACTTATAGCAGATTATTCAGTGTCTTAAAGGACTCACATTCATCATTAGACCCTGAAACATTAACAGTTGACTTTGAGAAAGCAACCATCAATGTTTTTTCTAACATATTTGCATCAACAACTATAACAGGTTGTTTATTTCATATGGTACAAAATCTATATCGCAAAATTGTTGCCATTCGTTAGAAGTTACGCTTAACACAGGTGCTGAAATCAACACCTGAATTCACATTGAAGGGGAACTGGATCCTGGTTTATGCAACTTGGGTAAACCATAAATTCTAGTTGGTCTTGTACAGTATGTTTAGTTTTTGAACTGTATCAGGATAAAAATTCATCTAATTAAAAATTAAGTTTATTTAGTTGACACTTAGTGAAGTCTCTGTTGATCAACGAGTAGGTTTTACAATCTCGTAGCAATATATGCATTCATCATCAAATTCCTGCCATGTACCCTCAAGGGGTGTACAGGATATGATAGTACTACATGAAAAAAACTACATCATTACTAACTTCCTATCTATAATTTTCCTTCAAATAAGTCTGTTACTTGTCAAGACTCCAATATTATCAGATTTTATATTTTTATCGTCTAAGGCACTTTGTACCGTATCAATCCACCTATACCTTGGTTTTAATATGGGTCGTTTTGCTGCCAACTGCAGAGAACACTTCTTTAGCTAATATTTCTTCACCAATTCTGTTCAAGTGACCATACCACCTGAGATTAGCTCTGCTAACGCATTCCTGGATGCTGAGAATGTCAAGTTCATTCCTAATATCCTCATTTTTAATATGATATTGCCATTGATGCCATCTGTTCACACCTCTAACCTTTCTCAGGACTCTCATATCTGCGGTCTCTAGTCTATGGTCAAGTGTTTTACTTCTGACCCAGCACTCAGATCCATAAGTTAAAACTGGTTTGAACACTGTCTTGTATACAGCTAATTTATTGTTCTGACTAATTTCTCTCTTATTCCATATGAATTTATTCAATTGACTTCCCACCTTACCAGCTTTGCTGATTCTGCTGTCTATTTCTATATTTAATTTAGCATCTTCAGTAAAAATCGTGCCTAAGTAGCTGAAATGTTTTACTTGTTCCACAGGTTCTCCATTCACAACACAGTTGTCATTTTCAATTATTCTGCCTATTTTCATTGTGTTTGTCTTTTTAATGCTGACCTTTATACCATATCTATTACAACAGCTATTCAATTTAGTCAGAGAATCTTGCAGACTTGTAGCAGATTTATTTAGAAGTATAACATCATCTGCATAAAGCAAAGATCTGACATTAACATCTCCAATTTTGATATCATGTTTAATACCACTTTCCTTCATAATGTGATCCATATAGATAATGAATAACAGAGTGGATAATGTACATCCGTGCCTCACAGATTTAACATTAAACCATCTTCCTGTACTTCCTTCAATTCTAACTGCTGACTTACAACTCAAATAAAGACTAAGTATTGCTTGATATAATGCCCCATTGACACCATATAACTGTTGTGTATTGAATAGCTTCTCTCTTGGCACCTTGTCATATGCCATTTCCAAATCGACAAAACTTAAATACAGATCTTTGTTATATTCCCTTGCTTTCTCGACTATTTGTCGTAAAGTTAAGATCTGATCTGAACAGCCTCTATTTGGCCTGAATACAGCTTGTTCTTCACGAAGCTTTTTTTCCACAATTCTTCTCAACCATTTCTCAAGTATACTTGTATAGATCTTGCCAGGGAAGTAGGGAAATACCTCTGTAATTCTCACATTCAGTTTTATTTCCCTTTTTATATATGTGTATGAGAGCTCTACTCCAATCATTGGGGAATTTGTCCCTCTGTCCAGGCTTTCTGAACTATGCAGTGCAGCCACTGTAAGACTCTTATACCACCATACTTCAGCATTTCTGGTCGAATATCATCTACTCCTGCTGCCTTTCCACATTTCAAGCATTTGATGGCTTTTTCTACTTCAAGTATGGATATGTATTCCTGACCGCATGCCTGGCAAATCACCTTTCAAAGTAATTACTCCATACTTCAAGGATATCTTTTTCTCCCGTTTTCATGCCACCTTTATCATCTCTAACTCCTTTTACAGCACTCTTTTCTCCATTCTTAAGCTTCTTCAACTACCTCCAGAATATTTTGACACCTTCTTGATATTTATTTTCTATATTCTTGCCAAAGTCCTCCCATGACTTTTGTTTAGCTAGTTTTACACAGTATTTAGGCTTTCTTACATTTGTCTCTGTATTCTCTAAAAGCACAAGCTGACTATTTGCCAGGAACTTTTGATATGATTTCTTCTTTTCTTTCACTGCCTCTTTAACTTCCTGTTTCCACCATGGAGTTCTAATTTTTCTATCCATGCAGACAACTTCACCACATGCCTCTCTAGCTGAATCAATCAGGGCTTTCTTCAATGCTTGCCACTGAATCTCCAAGGTTTGATTTCTGTTCTCAAACTCTTTCATTTTTTCTTCAATAATGCTTGTGTATTTTAGTCTACAGTTCACATCTGAGAGCTGCTCAACTTTTATTTGCTTTAAAACTTTCTTACATGTAATTATTTTCAATATGAAATTCAATTTTATCCTGCTCAAGCGATCATTTCCAATTTCAAATCCTCTGTACACTCTGGTGTCCTGCACCAGTGAGAAAACATCACTATCAAAAATATAATGGTCAATGAGACTTTTCTCATTCCTTGCCTCTTCTCTCCATGTGAATTTGTGCACATTTTTATGGTGGAACATGGTGTTAGTAATAACCAATCCATGTCCTGAGCAGAAATCCAACAGGTATTTGCCACTATTATTGGCTTTGCTCTTTTCTCCAAATTTTCCCAAAATATTTCTGGATGTCTCACAATCATTTCCTACTCTGCTATTTAGATCTCCAACAAGGACCAACTTTTCCTTTTTCATTGTGTCAGTTGCTTTTTCTAAAGCCTCAAACAATTCCTCCACTTCTATCTTATTAGAACCTTCTGTGGGACCATAAGCACAAATAAGTCTCATTGTCCAGTTCCCCATTCTCATATTTGACCACATTACTCTACTTGAGACTGACTGCCATTCAAGAAGATTAGCCTCGTATTTTGTGTTGAATACTATGGCTACTCCTTCTTTTCCTTGATTGTCATTGCCTGAATATAACATTTTGTATTTATTGCTCAGAAAGATCTCACCAGTTTTTGTCTTTTTTGTTTCAGTCACCCCTATTATGTCGATCTGGTACTTATCTAATTCTTCAGCTAGCTCCATTTCTTTGCAATTCAGGCTTCTTATGTTGATAGTACTGATCTTTAACTCTGGTGATGTTGAGTTGGGGTGTGTTTTCAGATTTGTTCCAGTAGCTGACTTTCCGCTGTTCGCCCTGGTTCCCTGGCAAAAACAACGGGGGACTCGTTTAACCGGGCGATGCCCCAGTCGGCATGAAATTTTTCATGTTGTAAGGGTCAAAGCTGTATAACTAAGATGAGACCTCCACATAGCCTTTAAAACAATGCAGAGAACCGAACAGGGCTTCTGACCTAATGTCCAATCCTCACCTTCTCGTGGTGCAACCTGTTGGTTATCTACTTCGATACTGAATGAACGAGGATGGGCTGGCAATTTGGGATTTGGCCGACCAAATTGTATTCTTATTGGTTAAACCAAAATAAAAAAATGATGGTACAATATATGCATTTGACATTTATAATCAGATGAGTCAGAAATAACAGTGATATTGTTGTCTGCTTTAGTAACATTTTTGCTTTTTTGGAGATCTTGTAGGAAGATGAGATGAGTAGGGCATTCAATGTTTACTACATCCACTGTTAGTGGATGGTTTCAAAGATTAATTATCTAATTTTCACAAGAAAGCTTGTTGGAACTTTATATATGTTGCTGTAGGGTCATTGAATTCATCATTGTGATGTTCAGTTTATCATCATCAAATTTCTGCCATGTACCCTCAGGGGGAGGGGTATATAGGATATGATAGTACTACATGAAAAACTTACATCATTACTAACTTCCTATCTACAATTTTCCTCCAAATCAGTCTGTTACCTGTCAAGATTCCAAAATCATCAGATCTTCTATTTCTATCTTCTACAGCACTTTTTACCGTATCAATCCACCTATACCTTGGTCTTCTTCTGGGTCTTTATCCTGCAAACCTGGCAGAGAACACTTATTTTGCTAATCTTTCCTCGCCCATTCTATTTAAGTGACCATACCACCTGAGATTAGCTCTGCTAACACATTCCTGGATGTTGACAATGTCAAGTTCTTTCCTAATATCCTAGTTTGTAATATGATATTGCCATTGATGCCATCTGTTCATGCCGCTAATCTTTCTGAGGACTCTCATATCTGTGATCTCTAGTCTTTGGTCAAGTGTTTTACTTCTGGCCCAGCTTTCAGATCAATAAGCTAAAGTTGGTTTGAACACTGTCTTGTATACAGCTAATTTAGTGTGTTGACTAATTTCTCTCTTATTCCCTATAAATCTATTCCGTTGAGATCCTACTTATAATAAAAATAAAATAGTTAATTTACCATCTTCACTAAAAATCGTGCCTAAGTAGCTGAAATGTTTCACTTGTTCTACAATTCTGCATTCACACAATGCAGTTGATTTTTTCAATGCTTCTGCCTATTTTCATTGTCTTTGTCTTGTTATTGCTGACCTTCATACCATATCTATTGCAACAGTTATTCTATTTAGTCAGGGAATCTTGCAGACTTGTAGAGGATTTATTTAGAAATATAACATTGTCCACATAAAGCAAAGAGCTGACATTAACATCTTCATATTATATTAGATGTTATCATGTTTAGTGGTATTAAACATGATAACATCTGATATCATGTTTAATACCACTTTCCTTCATAATGTGATCCATATAGATAATGAATAACAGAGGAGATAATGTACATCCTTGCCTCACACCAGATTTAACATTAAACCATCTTCCTGTACTTCCTTCAATTCTTACTGCTGACTTACAACTCAAATAAAGACTAAGTATTGGTTGATATAATGCCCCATTGACACCATATAACTGTAGCGTATTGAATAGCTTCTCTCTTAGCACCTTGTCGTATGCCTTTTCCAGATTGACAAAACTTAAATACAGATCTTTGTTATATTCCCATGATTTCTCAACTATCTGTTATAAAGTGAAGATCTGATCCTGACAGCCTCTATTTGGCATCAATCTTTGGTACCAGCTTGTTCTTCACCAAGCTTTTCTTCCACAATCCTTCTCGACCATTTCTCAAGTATACTTGCATAAATCTTACCAAGAACACTTGATAGAAAAATACCTCTGAAATTCTCACATTCAGTTTTATTTCTCTTTTTATATATGGGGTACTATGAGAGCTATACTCCAATCGTCTGGAATTTGTCCCTCTGTTCAGGCCTTCTGCACTATGCAGTGCAGCCACTGTAAGAGATTTATACCTCCATATTTGAGCATTTCTGGTCGAACATCATCCACTCCTGCTGCCTTTCCATTCAGGTTTTGGATGGCTTTTTCTACTTCAAGTATGGATGGGTATTCCTGACTGTATGCCTGCTGAGTGTTTTTTACTACTGTGCTATCACTGCTTGTTTCATTTAGCAATTTTTCGAAGTAATCACTCCATACTTCAAGGATATCTTTTTTTCTCATTTTCATGTCACCTTTATCATCTCTAACTCCTTTTACAGCACTCTTTCCTCCATTCCTAAGCTTCTTCAACAACCTCCAGAATATTTTGACACCTTCTTGATATTTATTTCCTATATTCTTGCCAAAGTCCTCCCATGACTTTTGTTCAGCTAGTTTTACACACTGTTTAGCTTTCTTACATTTGTCTCTGTATTTTCTAAGAGCACAAGCTGACTTATTTGCCAGGAACTTTTGATATGCTTTCTTCTTTTCCTTCACTGCCTCTTTAACTTCCTGAGTCCACCATGGAGTTCTAATTTTTCTAACCTTACAGATAACTTCACCATATGCCTCTCTAGCTGAATCAATCAGGATTTTCTTCAAGGCTTGCCACTGAATCTCCAAGGTTTGGTTCCAGTTCTCAAACTCTCATTTTTTCTTCAATAATCTTTGTATATTTTAGTCTAAAGTTCACATCTGAGATCTGCTGAACTTTTATTCGCTTTAAAACTTTCTTACATATTATTCTTTTCATTTTGAAATTCAATTTTATCCTGCTCAAGACTAAATAGTGATCACTTCCAATTTCATATCCTCTTTACATGCTTGTGTTCTGCACCAGGGAGAAAACATCACTATCAACAATAACATAGTCAATGACTTTTCTTATTCCTTGCTTTTTCTCTCCATGTGAATTTGTGAACATTTTTATATTGGAATATGGTGTTAGTAATAACCAGTCCATGGAGCAGAAATCCAACAGATATTTGCCATTATTATTAGCTTTGCTCTTTTCTCCAAATTTTCCCAAAATATTTTCTATGTTCTTACAAAAGTCTTCGCATTACTTTTGTTTAGCTAGTTTTACTAAGTGTGTAGCTTTCTTGCATTTGTCTCTGTATTCTCTAAGAGCACAAGCTGACTTATTTGCCAAGAACTTTTGATATGCTTTCTTCTTTTCCTTCATTGCCTCTTCACTTCCTGTCTCCACCATGGAGTTCTGATTTTTCTATCCTTGCAGACAACCTCACTATATGCCTCTCTAGCTGAATCAATCTGTGATTTCTTCAGGGCTTGTCAATGAATCTCCGAGGTTTGGTTCCTGTTCTCCAACTCTTTCATTTTTTCTTGAATAATGTTTGTGTATTTTAGTCTACATTTCACATATGAGAGCTGCTAAACTTTTATTCGCTTTAAAACTTTCTTATATGTTCTTCTTCTTTTCAATATGAAATTCAATTCTATCCTGCTCAAGACTAAATGGTGATCACTTCCAATTTCAAATCCTCTGTACTGACAGGTAGCTCTGAATCCAAAGTAGAAATTTAATGGATAATATAAGAAAGTTCTCTTTTAGAGTGCCGTAAATTGATTTCATACAAAAGAATGACTTAGTTTCACATAAATTTGACGTAGTTTCAGATAAATCTTGGCAAAATGGTCTTACTAGAGGCCATATATTTTCTATTATACCAAAACATTTTCCTTATTTAGATATTATGCATAATATTGAACCTTTCGCATGACAAATGATAAAAATCAATTATGTTTTGAAGTAGCCAAAATTATTCATAATCCTAAACTTTCACTTTCAGATATTCCATATTCAGAATTGAAGCCCTACATGGTATTAAAAAAATTTTATAACTAAAGCAGGCAAAGCAAAATTACTGCTATTTCTGAATCTTCTGATTATAAATGCAAAATAGATATATCTAATGAGAACGTAAAACCTACTCATTAATCAGTAATCCCCACCAAAAGTTAATGAGATAAACTTAACTCTTGATTAGATCATGTAGTTTTAGTTAATCTGGATGCACTTGATGCATGCATGCATGCACACACTTCAAAAGATCATATTGGGTTTTTAACTGGCTGTCTCGCAACTGCATATCAGGAGAAACTCCATTTCCCATATATCTTCACTGTTGTTTAATTCTTTGATTACCAAATGTATTACACTGACAATGACCACTGTTACATGAATCAAAATATCTGTAGTTAATCTTTCTAAATTAGTTTTTGACTATGTCTAAATGTTACTTATACAGAATAAATAATAATAATAATAAATATTATTATTATTATTAACAGAGACACATATTACATGCACCAGCTATCATACTTATTTTGAATTCATTCACATTGCTTGCACTTACAACATCTAATAGCAATCCATTCCAATCAAGCACCACATTATGAAAGAAAAATCTAGTCCTCACCCTCTTCTTAGCAGCATTCATTCTTGACTTCTAAGGATGTCCTCTTGTCCTTTCCCCACCCTCCATAAAATAAAAAATTCCATAACTGAAATCCTGTATGACCCTTTCAGAAGTTTGAAAGTCTCAATCATATCACCCGTCTTTCTCCTGTTTGCTAGTGTCTGCAATCTACAAATTCTCAATCTGTCTCTCCACTGTATCAGAATCACAATGGAAACCAGAGATCAGACCTGAGCACATTAGTCCAAGTCAGGTCTTATCAAGGCCTTGTAAAGAGGCAAAATCACATCCTTATCTTTGCATATGAAAGTTTGTTTCAGCATTCCAATTATCTTTTGAGTTGTATTTGCAATCACTGCTACATGGCCCCTGAACACTGCAAGATCACTAGCCTGATCAGTTTCCTCTAGCATAATCCCACCAATATAATACAATATTGAATATCTAATCATGCCAAAGTGCATGACTTTGCATTTACTGATATCGAAATGACATCCATTTCCCATGCTCACAATTCCAGCCTATTCAAATCATTCTGCAAGTACTGCATATTAGCAGCATTCCTGATTATCCTACCTATCTTTGAATCATCAGCATATAGATGTATGTTGACTGTCAAACGCTTCCTAATATCATTATTGTACAAATTGAATAACAGTGGTACGAAGGACTGATCACCGTGGTACACCACTAGCTACCTTAAATCTTGCACAATTTACATTACTCACAACTCTCATATATATGACTTTCTCATATCTGTCAGTCAGCCATCCTCTTATCCATGCTAATATTTTATAATCCAAACCCATATTCTCCAATTTATGCAACAGTCTTCCATGCTATATTCTGTCATAACCCTTAGCAAAATCCAAAAGTATCATGGTTCCATTCCCCTGGTCTAATTCAATGGTAACATTATTATAGAATGAGCAAGTTGCTAAAACATAACTTTCCCTTAGTAAACCCATGCTATTCATAACAGAATAGAGATTCACTGTCAACCCATTTCTGAATGCGAACCCTAACCAAGTTTTCCAAAATCTTCACCACCACTCCTGAGATATTGATTGGTCGATAGTTGGATACATCGGTCTTTACACCACCCTTGTGCAATGCGATTACCATATATTATTTCCATTCCTGCAGAATCTTCCCTTTTCTGAGATTCAAATTATATAGCCTGGTTAAAGGGATAACTAGTTCAGCTGAACACTCTTTTAGCACACGTGATGATATTCCATCAGTCCCTATTGCTGAATTCTTATTCAGTTTGTGCAACAGCTCTAAATAGACTTGGTTAGACTATTAAAGTTAAACCCATTCAAGATTATCCTCTTATTTGGTATTGAATAATATAGATAATAAATTTTTATCATTTATTTTGAAATACTATTAAGAAACTGAACTGCATTTAAAATACATGCATGTAAAAATGTTTTACATGATGCATGTATCAATGGAAAGGAGGTAAACATTATTCACTATATTTTGCAAGACCACTTTTTTTCTAGTCTTCTGAAAGTGAAAAACAAGTAAATGTATTAAAAATATCCTATTTATTTTCAAGTGCACAAAGATGACCTGCTCATGTTTTCAAGAAAAGTGCTACTAGAAATTATCTTAAATAGTATGATAGTTTGTTTTTGAAAAAATTAGTCCATGCCTTGTGTGAATATGTTAATATTCAGGAATGTGTATGCAAAGATAGTGTAAGATGGCAGAGTCACTTAAACAGAAGAGAAAATTAAACATTAGCAAAACCAGGAAAGGAAGATGTTGGAAGTTTTTTTCCACTTCGTTAGACTATAAATTATATATTTAGTTTAATCCTTTATCCGAGTGTAAGAAACAAAGTTTGTGCCTGAAGTAACTTCTCTGACTGGGGCAACTCATGGCAAAGGTGTACTAAGTTCTCATCACTTTCCTTAGTATCCCATAATGCAAAGCACATCCCCTTGCAGACATATATAATGCTATGCATTATGGGAAGGGTCACTACCCAGACCGGTTTCAACCTTTATTGAGGTCTCTTCAATGGGAGCCAGACTCAGAGGTGATACCAAGGTGGAAGCAATGCGGAAGCCACATTTCCATATGCCAGTTGCCAAAAAGAGGAAGATTTGGAAGTTTTTTCCCACTTGGTTAGACTATAATTTATATATTTAGTTTAATTCTTTATCCAAGTGTAAGCAAACAAAGTTTGCAATTTATAGTCTAACCAAGTGGGAAAAAACTCCAACATCTTTCTCTAATCCAGAGTAATTTAATAATAAGGTGTGACACCTTTTGCCAACTGGCATATGAAAATATGAGTTCTGCATTGCTTCAACCTTGGTATCACCTCTGGGTCTGGCTCCCACTGAAGAGACTTCAATAAAGGTCGAAACCGGTCTGGATAGTGACCCTTCCCATAATGCATAGCATTATACATGTCTGCAAGGAGATGTGCTTTGCATTATGGGATAAGGAAAGTGATGAGAACTTAGTCCACCTTTGCCACGGGTTGCCCCAGTCCTGAAGATACTTCAGGCGCAAATTTTGTTTGCTTACACTTGGATAAAGGATTAAACTAAATATATAATTTACAGGATATGAAGGGAAGGGGTGAAATGGCTGGGAGGGAATTTTTTTGTTGTTAAAAAAGCAGCCCATTTAATAGTGAAATGAGAAATGCTTTATAAGACAGAAAATGAGGGATAATGAAATCCCCAATCAGAAAAATTATGAATCTACTAGTGCACCTATTGAGAGCATAATAACCCCTCCCCTTTCCACAAAAAAAAATCAGTTTAGAATTATAGTAGCATGTTACTTGTAGACTGATACCAGAGTGAAAAGACTACATTCTTATATTATGCAAAATCAATTGAATCCTGAATTAGCTACTTTATATTTTGATATTCTTAGTTTTTCTTTAAACTAAGAATTCAATATAATAAAGACATATCATACTCTCAGAGCAGCAACATATCTACAAGCTATCTTATCTCAATTTTTTGTTCTTAAAAACAAAATACTTACAGATGAATAGAATTGGTATCAAGGTCAACACAGGTTACATCATCAGGAGGATCATATAAATCAAAATATCGTGAATCGACACCTAAATGAGAAATGAAACTCCGAGATTTTTATTATCATAATACTTTTAGCTTCATATCAATTAACATCTACAAAGCACAGACATGGTACAGAAAAGCTTAAAAAAAATCAGAACTACTCCATTAAGTCACTGTATATTTTGTATAACTTCCATATATAAACACAGCATGATAAATATGATATCTCTGTCATTTTCATTGCCTATGAAGCAAAGTTTAGAAAGAGTAATAGCTAAACTGAATAGTTTATCTGAAATAATTTTCTCTACCGTTGATATAAAAATTTAACATAAGAAGACAAAGTACTGAGCCCTCCATTAAATCACCAGTCATTCATCTTCTCCTGGATTTAATTCCCACATATACTACTCATTAAGGGCTATCCCTCAGCCAGTTTCATATCCAAAATTACTATCTTCATATCCATCCTCATTTATATATCATTCAATTTATATAATAGACCTGTATGTAGTTTCCTGCTGAATGCCTTTGCAAAAGCCAGCAGTATCAATGTGTAGCCATTTTCTTTATCAAACTCTAGCATCAGTTTCTTAAGAAAAGCAAGCAGATTATTTTAAACCTACCCTTCAAAATCCATGATTCCCCCTATAAAGTATCATATTCCTGTTCATTATGAGTCCTCAATTCTGCCTTTTACCAAAATCTCCAATATCCTGACCACAATTCCTGACATACTAATTCGCCTATAATTTACTATATTTGTTATAGAGCCTCTCCTTTATGAAGAACTGTATTGTTTAAATGACACTTGTGCCATAATGATGAGAAATGTCTACACACAGACACAAGGATAAATGAAATAAATTAAAGTAAAAAATTAAATAAGTAAAGTAATATAGATATATAAAGTAAAGTAAAAATTGAAGTTATTTGTCAGATATTTCAACCAGAAGATACCAGATCATCTTCAAAGGCAGATAAGCTAATATATACATGACAAAACATTAACAATGGATTATTTTAAAAAAGCACTAGCTACATGATGGTATAAAAAGAATCTAATGTGGGTGAGATGCAGTAACTGATATATAGAATGGGGGGGGGGGATACTGATGTCTAATAAGAATGAGACTTTCCCAGATTTCTGACAAGGAGAGGCAGCTGTTTCAATTAAAATTAGGATGATGCAGCAGGGCTTCAGAACTCTTTAAATAAATGTTCAAATCTGGAGTAGCAGCAGTGCATTCTAAACCACAGAAGATTCTGTGGTTTAGAATGCACTACTGCTACTCCAGATGCACAATCACATCAATTCCATGCTGCATTTAGACTAATTTCTCAGATTCTTATTAATGATGTATAACTAGTGTTCTTGCAATATTTTCCCCACAGAAAGTCCAGTTTGTCTGAAAAGTACTTTCTGAAGAGAAAAAGAGCAAGGTGTATATGCAGGGTCAATACCATATTTACAAAAAAACACTTCCACATTAACTTCAACATTTGTGGCATAGACACCTTAAATGATGTAAGACATTCACAACTAGGTCTCTTGTACTTGACCAAACTCCAAATTACAACAATCATAGTCTCCTGGCACAACTACATCATTTAGAGCATCTGGGACTTGCCAAAAACTTTTTCAACCTGTCTATTAATAACACAATACAAAACACAAATCTGCTAAACCACAGCATACTGTTCACATTTTTGGTGTTGCACCTAAGACCTTTCTAAAAATTCTTGACACTTCTCCAGCTAATTGACACCCCCTTCTCTCACTCTTACAGAATCTCTCCTGCATTGTATCTCTTCTAAAGGGAAATCCATGATCACTGATCAACAGAATTGGTATTATCATGCCTCCCCTCCATCATTTCCTACTAGCCATGCAGCAACATGACCAACAACTACTCGTTTTTTTGCAGCAGATATGCTGCCTCATCAAACCTGCTACTCCTGTTCATCTTTATTTCATCTACACCGATTCTGTGGAACAGCCTTCTCAATAAAGTATTCTCCAAAGACTACAGTCTACAGCTCTTCAAAAAGAATCAGATTATATTTACTAAAATAAAAAGCCAAAAGGCTTCATTTCAGTGATGCAAAATTATATAAATTAAGTGGATATTAAATCCAGAATTTCAAAGCAGAATGCAAACTATGAAAGTTTTAAGAAATTTGACCGGAGAGCATATGGGAATAGACTCGCTGGCATTTATGATTGCCCAAGGGGCCTTATAGGAGACATGATCGCTTGCCCAAAGTGTCCATATATTCGTCTTCTATTGGTCCATTCTGATAAGGTTTCACTGGCCTGACAGCTGTTTCGAACTAGTTGGTTCTTTGCAGAGACCAGGCAGAAACCTTAAGAGAGCAAAAACTCTCATTCAGTACTAAGCAACTCAAAGGCTGGAGAGGTGTATTTTTCATAAGTGAACTCTCAGTTGGTGCATAAAGTATTTACTAAAATAAAGAGTCAAAAGGCTTCATCTCAGTGGTGCAAAATTATATGAATCATTTCTTGACACCTACCCATGTTGCACTGATTTCCTATAGGCTGGCAATCCCTATGCATGCTGTGTAACATAAAAAAAAAAAAAAAAAGGAAACATATGCTCTGATGCATATGAATTTCATTATAACTGACAAGCAATTATATGCACTTGGATAAAGGATTAAACAAGAAAGGTTTGTGCATGAACATCTTCACAACTGGGCTACTTGTTGGATATTTACTTAATAATAAGATAATGTCACTGATGAGAAGACTTCACCTTCTTTGTCATCAGTTTTAACCTTTATTGAGGTCAAAACTAGTCTAAGTAGTGGCTCTTCCCATGATGTTTTTGCATTATGAGATACTGAAGCAATTGATGGGAACTCAACAGCCTACTTATAAACTCAGGTTTATAAGTAGTCTTGTTGTGAAGATATTTCATGCACAAACTTTGCATTTGGATTTATTTATTATTTATGGCATCTCCATGGAGTTTGGAGACTCATCACAGTTGGTGCACACATTGCACAACCTTCTATGGTCCCATAGAAGGTTCTCCTAACGAAGAAGTGGGGGAATTTTTTTTTTTTAGTTATTAGGGCTTGGCAATTTATGGAGATCTAAGAGCAGAGTAGTAAATGAATTCCACCAGGCACACAGAAACGTTTTTGGAAAATTTGGAGAAAAGTACAAGGCTAATAGTAATGGTACCTGCTGGTTTTCTGCCCAGGATACAGCCTTGATAAAGGATTAAACAAGAATATAATTTCTTGTTACATATTATTATAGTAACATCCATGAAGGATAGACTTGCTACAGGAGACCTACTTATAGCAATTTGTCTATCATACTGAACCTTCAAATTATTCCCCACAGTCATGATGCCATTCTAGCAATGCATTTCATTCATCAACCACTCCATATAAAAAATCTATTCAAAGTGGGAAAAAAAAAAAAAAAAATTGCTATTCTAAATGAATTTCCAATTTCTTTCTTTCTGTTTATTAGAAAGTGCCATCATCCAACACTTCATGTGCATGGTATGGGTCGTGCTTTTCTGAAAACTGTCAAGCCATAATCAGTGAATAAGAACAAACCCAACATCAAAAGAATTGAAATAGAAACCATCAACATGAGAAGTATCAATGGAAAGGAAAATCAAACTTGCAGAACTAGAAAAGTACATGGACATAACTACCATTACTGAG
Organism: Typopeltis vanoorti; assembly: GCF_054136105.1. Classification (NCBI taxonomy): domain Eukaryota; kingdom Metazoa; phylum Arthropoda; class Arachnida; order Uropygi; family Thelyphonidae; genus Typopeltis; species Typopeltis vanoorti. The sequence goes on along the minus strand of NC_143564.1, from coordinate 81,233,658 downwards.
ACAGAAACTAAAACAGATGAGATCCTACTAAATAATAAGTATAGAATATTATATTCAAGCAGCAACAATCAAGGAACAGAAGGAGTAATGACAGCATTCAACACCAAACATGAAGATAAACTTCTTGAATGAAAGACAATTTCAAACAGAGTTGTTGGTAAACTTCAAAATGGGGAAATGGACAATGAAACTTATTTGTGTCTATGGTCTCATAGAAGGTTCTCATAAGGAAGAAGAGGTGGAATTTTTTTGAGTCAGAGCACGCAGTTGAATAAAAAGCATGGAAAAGGTGGTCCTTGCTGAAGATCTAAAGAGCAGAGTAGTAAATGAATCACACCATGCATATAAAAACGTTTTTGGAAAATTTGGAGAAAAGAATAAGGCTAATAGTAATGGTAACTGCTGTTTTCTGCTCGGGGAAACAGCCTGGTCATAACTAACACTATGCTCCAACATGACGATGTGCACAAGTTCATGTGGGCAGGAGACGCAAAAAATAAGAAAAACCTCATTGACTACATTATTGTTAATAGTGATATCCTTTCTTTTAGGCTTGCACGGTGATCCAAATGCATTTTTGAAAATTATGGAGACAACTACCGTGTTTGAATAAAAACTTTAGTTTAATATAACTAAAATCTACAATTCGACCTTTATGTCAAGGTCATCTTCTGGAGCGTACAAATATACACAAGAAAGCTATACTACAATCAAACTGGCTCGTTAAAGACACTGACCAACCGTTACCACAATTGTTGGACTGATCTCTGGTGGGGAAAAAAATAAATAAAAAATTATACATCAACGCTACAGTCCTATTATTTGTGTTGTCTACTATATACATATATTAACATCATTCCAGCCAGTTGGAGTGGGATGATTTCTAATACTAGCGGATTGGCTAGAGTCCTGACTTATGTTGAATCTTTCATATTAGGAAGGCTGAATGTGTGCTATCCAGATCCTTGGAATTTTCATGCCATCTTTGTTATTGATATTTGGGTGGTTTATCAGGATTTCACAGGATTCCTTAAATTTTCTTTCGTACCAGGTTTTTGTGCGGTGCAAGGAGCAGGTGCTTTTCCAGTTGATTTGGTGTAAGGTGTTAAGTGCGTGGTCTGAGAGGCCTGCTTCACCATAATGGTTATATTTAATGTGTCTAATGTGTTCTTTCTTGCGTATAGGGATTGTCCATCCTGTTTCACCAATGTACGGTAAGTTACAGGTGCAGCGGATGCAATAGACTCCAGGATGTGCTAATGGGAGGAGAGGATCCTTAGAGGAGCTGAATATGGTTTTAAGTTTAGTGGGTAGTTTAAAGGTGGCATTGAGGTTATAATGTTGTAGGATTCTGTTGAATTTTTCTGATTACCCTTTAATGTATGGGATGGTTATGGTTTTACTGTAATCTAGATTCGTTTTTGTTGTAGTTTTATAGAGTATTTTATTGACAGTATTTTTGTTATAGCCATTATTTATGAATGTGTCACTAATGATTTTTAGTTCTAAAATCATTACTTCTAAAAATTTTCTTTCGCACAAAAACCTAGTATGAAAGAAAATTTAAGGAATCCTGTGAAATCCTGATAAACCACCCAAATATCAATAACAAAGATGGCATGAAAATTCCAAGGATCTGGATAGCACACATTCAGCCTTCCTAATATGAAAGATTCAACATAAGTCAGGACTCTAGCCAATCTGCTAGTATTAGAAACCATCCCACTCCAACTGGCTGGAATGGTGTTAATATATGTATATAGTAGACAACACAAATAATAGGACTCTAGCGTTGATGTATAATTTTTTATTTTTAATTTTTTTTTTTCCCCCGCCAGAAGTCAGTCCAACAATTGTGGTAATGGTTGGTCAGTGTCTTTAACGAACCAGTTTGATTGTAGTATAGCTTGTTTCTTGTGTATATTTGTACGCTCCAGAAGATGACCTTGACATAAAGGTCAAAACGTCGAATTGTAGATTTTATTTATATTAAACTAAAGTTTTTATTCAAACACGGTAGTTGTCTCCATAATTTTCAAAAATGCATTAATAGTGATATATTCATGCTGGTTCAGACAAGAGTATTCGGAAGATGTGAAACTGGAGGTGATCATAACATAGTTTTAAGTAGGATAAAAATAAATATCACTATTTTAACACATTTTTTATATAAAAAAAGTTTTAAAAATAATTAAAGTTGAACAACTTTTACAGGTGAACTGTAGGCTCAACTGAACAAACATTATTCAAGAAAAATGAAACAGTTCAAAAACAAGAACCAAATCTGGGAGACTCTGTGAAACTCTGAAGAAAACACTGAATGACTGATTCAGTTAGGGAGGATGTGGTGAAGATGTCTGTAAGGATAGAAAAATAAGAACACCAAGGTAGACAAGTTTAAAGAAGTATTCCTGAAAAAGAAGCGTACCAAAATTTCCTAGAAAATAAGACAGCAGATGCCCAAAAAGAATACAGAGGAAAATGTAAGCTGGGTGTAATAATAGCTAATCAAAACTCATAGAAAGACTTTTGTAAGAACATTAAAGATAAATACCAGGAAGGTGACAACGTTTTCAGAAGGCTATTGGAAAAATCTTAGCAATGAGCAAAAGAGTGTACAGTAGAAGGATTCAAATATAAAGGTATTCTAGATTTTCAGAAGGCTATTGGAAAAATCTTAGCAATGAGCAAAAGAGTGTACAGTAGAAGGATTCAAATATAAAGGTATTCTAGATGTCTAAAAGTAATTACATTGAAAGACTGTTAAATGAAACTATTAGTAACCAAACAGTAATAAAAAATATTCACAAGGAATGTAAACAGGAGTAGATCAGTACTTAAGATAGAAAAAACGATTAAAAGCCTGAAACAAGAGGAAAGGCAGTGGGAGTAGATGATTTTAGATCAGAAATGTTCAAATATGGAGGTATAAAAGTTTTGCAATGGCTACATTGCATTAGTCAGAAAGCATGATTAGAATTGGTTGAATTCCAGATGATTGAAGTAGACCTTATTTCCAATCTACAAAAAGATTAATACCTGAAGGCAAGAATTACAAATTAATTTTTTTACAAGTGTTCCAGGTAATATTTATGTAAGCATACTTAAGAGACTAAAACATTGTTGAATAGAAACTTGTAGAAGAACAAACTAGGTTCTTCTCCAAGGATGTTCACAAGGTGCATGACTTTCAAGAAAGACAATGGTAGTTTGTGATCCAAAAACATATTCTGTGAAAAGAAGTATTCAAAAATGTTACTGAGTCGTAATACCGATATTTTTGATATATGATTTGAATATGTACCTAAAAAATTATTAAATAATTCAATAAGATCACCAATTATACAAGGTGCTTCAAAAGGGGGTATACAACTTTGAATGACAATACAACGTGTGGCTATTAAATAATGAGACAAGGTGCGCTGTGAATCGTGCACTCGTAGCAGTGGAATGAGCTTGCACCATGAATGACCTTGAAGGGTTCTAGAAGCAGATGAGATAAGCATTGTTCGCTGTCGCTCGTAGTTAGTCTGTAGGCAGTTATAAAAGAAACACGTGAAGTCACTTTGTTGGAATAATGTCTAACTTAAACTCAAACAGTGCATTAATCTCAAATTCCTTGTGGGATCAGAGAGTTAACCAACATTATTACCTTGAGGTTCTAGCCAAGCTGGGAGAATGAGTGGGGAAGAAGAGACCCGATCTGTGGAAGAACAATGCTTGGATTCTCCATCAGGACAATGCTCCAGCCCACAGTGCACTGTCTGTAAAGCAGTATCTGGCTGATAAGAAGATCCCAGTGTTGGACCATCCACCTTACTCGCCGGACTTAGCTCCATGCAATGTTTATCTTTTTCCAAAGTTGAAATCCCCATTGAAGGGCACCCATTTTCATTCAGTGGATGAGATAAAGGAGAAAACGGCAGCACTACTGAAGCAAATAACACCTGAAGACTGGCAACACTGCTTTGAACAATGATGTATAAATAGAGGAGAGGAGTATGTTGAAGGGGATAACAATTACGTTGTACAATTGTAATAATAAACCACATTTTTGCAACCAGTCTCGTTATTTAATAGCCACACCTCATAGAAGGTAAATAGTGATAGATGAACAATTTTTATTACCATGCAAATGTAGTGTAACACTTGAAGTTTCAACACAGACAGTTAAAATTTAATATGACTGCCTCCAGTAATTCTGCAGACATCCCATTTGTAATCAATTTTCTGCTACATGCAGCAGAGCATATCTGGTGTAATTTCAGCAATGGCAGCAGTAATTCTGGAATGCAGCTCATCCAAATTAGCTGGTAGTGGTGATAAAACACTATCTTTTGCAAACCCCACAAGAAAAAATCTAACAGTGTAAGGGCAGAGGAATGTGGGGCCATGCTACAAATGCCCGCCTACTAATCTATCTGCCTGGAAAATGGGTGTCAAGGTATGGCCTTACGTCTGTCAAGTAACAAGGAGGTGCTCCATCTTGCTGGAAATATAAGCATTCATTGTGGTCATACGTGTCCAGATACATACCACCAGTAGCAGTAGATCCCAAAAAAAAAAAGAAGGGTCCATACACTTTCTTCTTGCTTATAGTGCAAAAAACGTTGGCCTTTGGGGTGCCATGAACATATTCTACAATGCCATGTGGATTTTCACTTCCCCACTTATGTGAAAAGTACACTCGTCACTGAAAACAATAGTGTCCAAAAAGTCCTTATTTTGTTCTATCCAACTGATCATTTCTGTACAGAAATCCTGGCATATCTTCTTATCATCTTTCTTCAAATGTTGTACAAGAGTAAATTTGTAGGACCTTAATTGTAGATGCTGTCGTAAAACACACCACACAGTCACATGCGAAATTCCAATTTGATGAGATGCCCATCTAGTTGACTTTCCAAGGCTTCTCTGGAAACTTTCCTGAACTTCAACAACAGCATCAACTTTCCCATTGACCTGGGATGATGAACAGAACAACTTGTTTCCACAAAATTCTTGTGCCATGATCGTGTGCCTTCTAGGAGGTTCTTTGCTGTATTGCATGCAGAAATTCCTCTGAACTTATGTTGCAGACTTCATTTTCTCAAACCAAAACACACAACATGCCCGTTCTGCACCATTGGAAGTTGCATTTTCAAATGGTGTGCCATATCACACCATTTGGTGGTGTCATTTTTTTTTTTTTTTTTAATGTTGGGCCCATATGTGAGATGGTTGGCTGGACAATCTATACTACATTAGTACCGTACATCGGTAGTGGGTTGGGAAAGGAGAAACTTGTTTACATTTGATTTAAAAGCCTGTATGTTGTATTCCTTGGGAAATATGTCAAGGGGGAAAGACTATTCCACAGTACCTCAGTAGCAGGGATGAAGGAGGAGGAAAAGAAACTTGTTCTGTGGGTTTCAAGGTGTACTGTGAAAGGATGTTGGGCAGCAGCTGTATGTGTTCTGATGGGCTTAGTACAGAGTGGGGGAATTACTGATGCTGTTTCCGATGAACATTTCCCATGGAAATATTTACAGAATACACAAATTGCAGAGACCAAGCGTCTGTGTGAAAGTGAGGAGAGCGAGTTGGTGAGAGAAGGGTCATTTATCAGTCTAATTGCTCTCCTCTCTATTGAGTCAAGTATTTTGATGGAGCTTTTAGGAGCCCAACTCCAAACATGAGAGCAGTATTCAATAGCTGGGCGGATTTGTGATTTGTATAATGCTAATAGCTGTTTAGAGGTGAAGTAGCATATTGAGCAAAAACCTAGTTTTTTTGGAAGCTGAGGATGCAATGGTTGTGATGTGTTTATGCCAGGAGAGGCTTGATGTCAGGGTAATTCTGAGAAAAGAAATCTCATCTTGTCTGGGAATTTGAGTGTTGTCAAGAACAATGTTTGGGGGGAAATGGTTCTTTTTTGCGAGAAATAAGACAGAACTGGGTTTTACTAGTATTTTACTACGAGGTTATCTGAGCTCCATTGGTGGATGGCTTGGAGGTCAGAATTAAGGGCAGTGGTGGTTGATGTTCTGTGGGTTGGAGCGAGTTGTGCAGAGTAGAGTTTGTCAAATGAGAGGGAGGAGTGTAATGTGCTGTAGTCTGCAAAACTGTGTATTGGGTTAGAGGTCAACTGAAGTAGGTCGTTGATATATAGAAGGAAGAGGATCAGTGAGAGAACTGAACCTTGTGGGACCCCAGCATTAATTGAATGGTGTTTTGGTAATAGTTACATGATCAAAAATTGACGTGTTTCACTACATTATGACAGTCACTCAGCTTTTGTACATTTTCTGAGTTATTCTCTGTTCTCCTGCAAAGTTGTATACGATATTTTGTAACACCCCATACAGTGATAGAGAAAATCCAAGAACAGTCATTCATTTACAAGGTACTAATAGCTATTGAAAACTGGAAATACTGAAACACAGCTAGAGCAGATGCATTAAACATAGAGTAACATCTAATGAATAATATAAGACCATCAAAAACAGTGATCCTTCAGTTACGATCCCTGAATAGCTCAGTAGATTGAGGGACTGTTAGAACTTCATATGTATATAGCATATGACTGCTCCTGTGCAAATATGTCAGATGAATGAATTTCATTACTGAAATATTTTTTTAATTGGTTATCAATCTTCATGCACATGTAGAAGGATACAAAACTGCATAACAACATAAAAGGTATAAATATATATAACAATTTTAAAAAATGAAAAAAATTATGATATCTCTTGAGAGAAAAAAAAATTCCTCCTTAAAACTAGTTTTGAGCAGGAATTTGCTAGCCTGTTGACTGAGTAGTTAGTTTATTCAAAAGGCTGAAGGCTAGAATCTCACTGTTGGCATGGACGTTTGCAATTTTCTACAAGGTGGGAGATGAATTTCATTACCTGGTGTGAGACCATCATCTCACTTATTGTAGGCCTAAATTGGTTTGAGAAAGTTCCATGTTTAGCCTCTAGTGCAGGATTTCTGGATTATGCAAATAATAATAATAATAATAATAATAATAATAATAATAATAAAATAAAATAAAAAAGATACAAAGAAATATATGCCAGTAAAAATAGAAAAAAAAATCCTGATTCCTTAGTCCATCACAGTAGAAATGTACTGCAGATTTACAATCTTTCATGGGTGGGAGTCACAAAAAAAATTAAATTAATAAATAAATAAATAATAATAATATATAAACAAATAAATATCTGAATTACAAAAGACTATAGTGTCCTGTGGTAGTCAATATTATCAGATTTTTTGTCCATAGTTTGTATTAAACATTTCAAAATTATAACATTTTGGAATTGATGCAAGAATCTCATACTGGATTCTCTGTTCAGTCCTACTTCATTATCATTAGCTTTCTAGTACATAAAATTCTTAACTTCTTCTGCTCTGTGCTAGTTAGTTAAATTCTTTTTGACATTTCTTGTTCAGTTTTATAAAAGCTTTTAATTAATAAATAATTATTTTAAATTTAACTTTTTCAGCTGTTCATCTATTATGCTTCTGATCTTGCTTACATATCAGACTGTTTTGATATTAAATCTGTCATTTGCATAGTCCAGAACTTCTAACTGCTCTGATGTGAAATTCCATTATATTCTTCTCCTACTTGTAACGTATTTCATTATCTAACTCTTAACTCCTTTGAAAAGTAATCACCATTACATAACTTTACCTAAAACCATTCTGATGCCTGTAATGCAAAAACACAGCTATCTTTTTATTATCATTATTATTATTGCAAATTTCAGGAATTTTATGATTTATAACAATTATTTGAAATGTCTCTAACAGCACTCTCAAAAGCAAACCAAAATCTATAAAAATAAGGTATATGGAGGTTTTAAACTATACTCTGTTCAATTATATTCCATAAAGTAAAAATGTGATACTCCATATTTCTAACTATTCTATAATTAACTTCTGCATGTCCTAATCTATTTAATTTTTTAACTCTGTTTATCAACATTCTACAAAAGGTCTTCCATATAATGAGAATAAGATATTCTCTTGAAATTCTAACATTCAGTGAGTTGCATTCTTTGATATTATGATTATTTTTGCTTCTTTCCAAACCAGCAATACATAATGTAGTGCTTTATACCTTGTTTGGACATTATGTCGTTAGAGGGCGCTGTTCTCGAACTAATGCTGAATTTTTTAATCAGATATGGAAATTAGCAAAAGTGTAGGAAATCAAATTAAATACTTTTGAAATAAATTTTTCAATACTTTTCTGTAACTTGGGAAATGTTTGGTATATGGCACAGCAGGGAAAAGAATGAAAGAAAAAGTGAATGCGAAGGCTATGAGAGAGAGCAAAAAAAAAACTGTGAGAAAGGAGAGGGCACTGTATTTATGTAAAAGGATTCTATGATAAGAGGCACTTAAGAATGTAACAAAAGCATGTTTCCCAGGTCAGAAGATCAAGGATGTTAGTGAAGCTGTTGGTTTGCATAGAGGAGAAGTAAGAGTCGATTGTTTGGGCAGGCACAAACAATTTAAAAGTAAGAAATATGCAATGAGAGAAAATATGACAGAGTTGCTGGAAGAAGTGAAAAAGAAGAGTGAGAAGTATAAAGTGGTTTAAGACAAGGACTACAGCCTACACTGATGCATGCAAAAATACCCATCAGCAAATTAAAAACTGACACCGAAAGAACCAAATAGAGAAATTCATTTCCTGTACAAAGAGCATTCATGCCAAGGTCCCTTACAAAGGTCATTTCATATAACTTGTGCTAATTTGTACTCTCCCCTCTTTCTTATCATGATGACATTGATTCAACAACACCTGAAAATAAAGCTTGACCTCCCAGTATCATTCTTCACATATCATTCTCTGCAGATCCTCTTTGCATAAAAAAAGATAAATAAAAAATCTAAGGCAATCACCACCTGTGAAAAAAACCACAGGAGGTATATGTGTCTGTTTTCTTTTATAAGAAAGATATCAGAAGAATCATAACCTTGTTAACAAAGTCCTCTCTTCCCGATGGTTTCTTTCAATTTGTACTACAGAGTTACACTTCAGAACTAATCCAATATTCTATTTATCTATGCAAAAAAATTTCCAGCTTTTTGAATCCATTCTCTCCAACAGAAAGATCTGGGTCCATATTGGCAGAAAAAAGAGCAGGCCCAGATTTCTTCACAATGGTCTCCCACAGGGCTCTGTGTTATCCCCTTTACTTTTTAACATCTACATGTATGACGTACCACATACCAGCTCAAGAAAGTATTACGCTGATGACAGCGATCCTGCATCAATCTACCTCCTTTGCCAACCTGGAATCAACCTTGAACACAGACCTGAACATCTTGGAAGAGTACTTCAAGCAGTGGAACTTGAAGTCAAATCCAACAAAAACTGTGTCCACAGTATTTCACCTGAACAATGCAGAGGCAAATCGACACCTCAACCTTTCTTTCTGTGGGAAAATGGTAGAACAGGAGCCTCACCTGAAAGACCTTGGAGTGAGCCTGGACAGAAGCCTAACCTATAAAAGGCACATCACCAACCTGTCCAACAAAATTAAAACGAGAAACAATATCATTTCAAGGCTTGCTGTAACAACCTGGGGGTTGTGGCGCAGAAGTCCTAAGGTCGTCTGCACTAGCCCTTACATTCTCTGAAGCAGAATATTGTGCCCTTGTCTGAGAAAGAAGTGCACACACTAACATTATAGACAACCAGCTAAACTCTACCATGCGCACAATTAGTGGGACAGTGAAAAGCACCCCCTCTCTCCTGGCTGTCTGTCCTATCTAACATTGCTCCACCAAACATACGGAGAAGACAAGCTTCGAGCAATGAGCAACCCACTCCTGCCCCTGCACCAGACTCTCATAAATCCACCTAGTCTTCGCCTAAAATCTAGAAAGCCTTTCTGGTCCATGGACGAACTCTCTTCAGCTGCCCTGCCATCAACACCTGACATGTGGAGAGAATACTGGTCCAACAATCTCCCAACAAATGGCTTCCAGGTAGAAGATCCCAGTGCTCTGCAGCCTGGTTTTGCTCTTCCTAGGATGATTTGGTCATCAATCAACAGGATCAGAACTAACCAGGACAGATGTGGCTACCTACTACATAAATGGGGGCTGTTAGACAACCCTTATTGTGATTGTTCTCCTGTGGCTCAGATGATTACTCATATTGTGAACGACTGCCCAAGGCACCAATTTCATGGTGGTGGCCTACAGGACATCCACAGGGTGACAGATGAGGCCTTGGATTGGCTTTCCAGACTGGACATTGAACTGTAACTGTTCTGTATTCCTTTTGTCATAAGAATAAATAAATATGGGGCTGGAAGACTCATGACAGGAAAAACCACGTTAACCATTATTCACTACCTAATCATAGCTCTCTAATATATTTGGTACACCCTTACTATCCACACTCTTAAACAATTCGGGAGGAGGGGGGGGTCTCTCCCTACTCACCATGTACTGAAAAACTTCTTTAGTATCAATCTTATAACTTCTAATTTTTATCACGTCCTCTCTTTTCTGCCTATTAACTACACTTTGCAGCCCACTCACTTTCAGTTTGTCTTTATACAGTGCATTCTGAACATAAGTTACCAGATTGCTCATTAATCTCTGGATCCACTCCACCTCCTCATCCCCAAGAAACCCAGGAGATGAAATCTTTTCACACTAGTCAAGATGCAGCCATATCATAGCCTTATAAAATGGATAATAACCTCCATGTGTCTATTTGTCAATGTGATCAACAATCCAAGTAATCCTTTGAACTATTTTGCCAACTTTTGCGGTATGCCCTCTGAACTCCACCATCACTTCCAGATCTCTAACCTCGTTAATTTCCTATGATCCAGTATCATCAGTATGATATACAAATATGTACTGCATTTCTTCATCCAATGCACAACCTTACACTTTTCCACATTAAATTGACAACCATTATACTTCATCAGTTGATGAACAATGCCATTTTTAAATCCCATAGGATATCAGCATAACCTTTATTGGCTATTGCCCTCTGCAGTCTTACATTGTCAGCTAAATAGCTGAATACTCCTCATGAAATCATTTCTTATACTAATAATATACAAATTAAACAGTAGTGACACTAATATGGAACCTTGAGGAACTTTTTACTAACCATCCTCATTCTCAGATTCCACACCACCATATATATTCTGATGTCTGTCTGTCAGCAATTCCCCTGTCATATCACCAGCTTCCTCCAACTGATGTAATATTTTTCCCACGTGGTATTGTTTTGATGCCTTTGCAAACTCAAGTAGTATCAAAGTGTGGCCATTTCTCTTATCCACTTCAGCTGCGAGTGTTATAAAATTTGAGTAAATTTTAACACAGGACCTATCTTTCAAAATGCCATGCTACCACAATATATTATCATATCCCTATCTACCCATTCCTGAATTCTACCTTTAACCAATTTTTAACTATTTTAATCACCACTCCTGAGATACTAATTGGTCTGTAAATTGCTACTTCTATCACAGAGCCTCCTTTATGTAATGTATCTACTGAACTATCTTGTTCTCGTTCCACTCCCTTGGAACCTTGCCAGAGCTGAGATTTGCATTAAACAACTTGGTCAAAGGTCTCTTTGACTTGGTCTCTTACACATTCTTGTAACACACCATCCAATCCTACTACTGTATTTACATCGGTATTTTTTAAACATACTGAGCACCTTCAGTTTGTGTCAATTTTTGCATGTCTAATGCATTAGCATTTGAAATATCTCTGTGTGGATGATACACCCTTGTAAAGTGATCACATAGTAACTAACTATTTTTCTTTTGCCTTTGTCACTTTCCTACTCACTTTCCTAATCACTCTTTCTCTTACTTGCTAAACAGTGAAAGAAAAAAAAAAATCTAGGATTTCCTTCTGCCTATTTAGTAAATTTCTCTCAATCTAATATTTAGCTCTCTTTACTATATTGGTCACTCTTCTTGCCTGTGATTTGTACTGCTCATGGGCATGCTGATTGCCTTTTTCTTTATAATTCCTCCATAATTTTTTTGCATCTCCTACTTTATAATGCATCTATTTAATTTCCACTTGGTTTAGCCTCCTGACCATGTAGTTGGACACTATTTTCCCCAAACAATTCTGGCCATTTTCTCATAGTTTCTTATGCCATGGATTATTCCAAGCTACATCCGAAGTTTGTGATAATCACCAGCTTTGTTGTTCACATATATCCTTTCTTGACTGAGAATTCCGGATGTTTAGTAATTTTGCAGAACAATAGTGTGTGGTCACTTTCCCTAATCAGCGGCAGAGTGGATTTTTTGGTTATGGATACATTTTCTGATGCTATTACTACATCTGACACTCAAATCCCTGGTCTCTTCCATCACATGCTGTTTCAGATAATTATCCTTTGGTAACTATATTAGAGGTGGCCAACCTTGAACGTTCCATGCAGCAATTTTTCATGTACAAGTTCAGATGTGCCATACAATTCTTGTATCCTTAACAACTCCCTCTAAAAATATGTTAACATAGACATGATATATTGATTTGATATAAAAACAATGCACAACAGTTTTCATGATGAATTCACTATAAATAAGAACTGTAATGGGTAAATGAATGAAAAACAAGGCTTAATTTTTGAATAAAAGTACAAAACTGCAAATGCTCACAAAGGGCAAATAAAGCACAACTCTATAGCACACAAGCATCAATTGTAAACTAACTGACAAAAACCTGCAACAGACCACTGTTCCACATCTTTTGCACAAAACAATAAAATTGCTAAAAATAATTACTAAGTTTTAGTTGTTTTTTTTCCTACAAATCAGTTTTTGATTAATACTTTTTGCATAAATAGGCTTACTTTTTTATTATCATCATTGGGGTCCAATGTGCCACTTTTGGCACATGAACTGTAGATTGGCCATCCCTGATCTATATAAATTCCATTTCCTCTCTCCAATCTGTGTCATTCATAGTGAAGTCCCCATAATAATTGCTCAGCCTGCGCTCATTGTGCTAATCTGTCAATGCATGGCATCTTTCTATGTACTTCTGATTTATTGCAGCAACAAACAATACATTTTGTCCTGTTAGCCTTTATCTCACACCAGATTGCTTGAAATTAATCATTTCTCTCAAACCTAAAATCATCCTTAGCATCTATTTTTGTTGGTCGAAGTTCTTCATCTATCATCAATAATATCCTCTTCACTTGTCCTATTCCTTGTATTCTCCTTCAAAATACAATACCTCTTACATTCTATGCCTTTAACTATCATATTCTGTCAACTAGGTCTTATTGATGTTAATAAATTTTAGACAAGTATAGCTGACTGATGCCAAAAAAAGCTCCTCCCTTTAGTTTGGATACTTTTAGCATTCATGTACATGTATTTTGTCATTCCCTTGGGTCCACACCCTTGTGTAATTACCAGCCCACCATTCACATTTGAAACCTGGAAAACTGTACTTGGCATTTCATGATCATTTCTGCACTTGCCCTCTTTTGTCTCAGGGGTAGCTAAACAAATACCTTGACTGCAATTTCCCCCCCCCCCAACCTGCTGCTTACCTGATTGTCACATGTGCAAAGAGCGCTGTGATATTGGGAGGGAATTTGTCCTGTAATAGAAGGATTGTGTCACTGATTGAGATATCTGTGAAGAGGGCAGAGATATCAAAACTGACTATTTGTGCCCTGTCAAAACAGGATGCACAATTCCCATAAGAAAAAAGGAACATAAACGACACATTAAATATAATAATTATGGTCAAGCTGGTCTTTCTGATCATGCCCTGAACACTTTACATAGAATTGACTGGAAAAGTATTTGTTGTTTACATCACACCAAAACATGGTATGAACATAAATTTAAGGAGGCCTGTGAGATTCTTATCAATCACCCTAACCTTAACATCATTAAGATTAACCTTAATCTTAATGATGGTCTAAAAATCCCAAGAATATGAAAGACACGTATTCTACCCACTTAACCTTTCTCCTTAAGAGTTGATTATAAATAAGACCACAGGTAATCCAGGATCCTAAATCTAATATAACAATTGTCATGTTAAAATAGGACATCATTTTTACTGTAACAAAACTATCTATATGAAAGAATGTTTCTCTGATGTTGTCTTAAAAGAATATAGCTTTGATATAGTTAATTTATTTTATTTCATTTATTGTAATTTTATTTTATTTTCACTGGAGGTCAGGCCAGTAGAATAACAGTTGATCAAATCATTGTCTCTTTAGCATACTATGTGAAATGTAATTTAGCTTGTCTCTGTACGTATGTGTGTATACTCCAGATGATGACCTTAATATGAAAGTCGAAACGTCTGGAAATTAAAATAATTATTTATAATATGGTTGTAGAGTCCATAATTCGTGTAAAATGAAAAAAATGTAACAAAACCTATTATAAAATTGTTTAGTTTCCCCAAGTTTTCCACAGTAAGAATGAATTGTACATGAATTATTATTGACATCCTTATGATATTTAAGTTTGTTTTCTTTTTCTCTTTAATTAGCATTTCTTCTATAAACCAATTTTATGTTTGGTTTGTGAATAATAATAGTTCAATATTTACCAATACTATCTCATCTTCCTTATCCCACTTTTATCTTGCGGTATCGAGGGTTTATTAATCATCGGACCTCAAACCGTTCACAGGATAAGGTGGTCAAGCCCTAAGCCCTGGTGTATCCTATATCTGTAGTGTTGAGTTCCCGAGGCTGGTTTCCCTGCTTTGCAGGATGAAAAACCCCAGGATAAACTGGGGAAAAAACCCTACTGTCCACACCCAAGACCGGCAAACTTGGCTATGGCTGAGGGAGATCCTTGAGCTCCTCACATCACCGATGGGAATCGATCCTAGGACACTCCTTCCCCAGGCATATGGTTGCGAAGCGCACAGCCACTAGGCTAACCGAGCAGAATTACCAATACTACTAACTAATAATGACCATTATTACTATTTTTTAAACACACTTTTTTTAACTGAAATGTAAGCAAGCATGGTTAATAATAACAACGGAAACCTCAGAGATTTATTTACATAAAATTTTCACCCAAGTATCAAGGGCATCGTCGATATACAATTCAAATACTTAGCAAGATACAAGCAAATCAAAAAATGAAAATATGGCAGTAATGCATATGCAATGGTAGAATAGTATCATCCAAACTGTGCTGAAGTGTTCTAAGAATGTTTTTTTATAAAAAAAAAATAATAAAAAACATTACAATAATGATTTCTCATAAAGAGCCTTTATAGGATACTGTTCTTCAGTGTTTTGAGAAGATGGTTATTCAGCAAATCCAGATTGCTTTAGTTTAGATGTTCCTTATGATGAACAGCAGCAGATTATTTGATTGAAATAGGCAGAAAAGGAATTTGATAAATTTCAGTGTAGGTCAATGAGCAGGGACATCCACAGAAGTGCAGTTTGTATGTAGTTAACAAAGGGTTACAGAGCTAGATTTTTCTCTGGCAGAGAGCGAGTAGAACAGTTTTCCCCATTAAAGTGGTGAGTCTGTTTATATGAATGAGCTTAAGACAAGGCATGACAGTCAGTGCAATGCTATTATATGACCGCTTTCAATGAATCCTTGACCCCCTGGAGGTCTCCAATAATTTAAGAGAATATTATTATTAAGATATTAAAATAATTATTACCTTCCCCATTTAAAATGAGGTACTACTTACCTACAATAAATGGTAAAGGAGCACTCAACACATCGGAAAGCCCTATTGGACAAAGCGGAATATATGGGCATTGCCAGTGAAATGGAAAGATGAGCTGCAGGTGGAGGGAGGGGAGAAAAATACATGGGCATTAGTTTTTACTCAAAGACTTCAATATGTAAAGCATTTTGTCATTTATTTGTATCACGAATTATGACAAAGGTTGATAAAATGTCAACTTGGAGTGAATATATATTCTGAATATTACTGCCAAACATCTGACATAAGCTTAATTCATACAATCTGAAATATTTCTTTCAGAAATCATTCATTACAAATTTATTTCATGTTATGTTTTAAATGTTATTTCGAAAAAATTAATACACTAATTGTTGCAAATATGTATGACCTTATTTTAAATTTTCAAATCAGAGATTTCCAATGGACTACTGTATGCAGATTTGATCTCCTGGGTTCTAGAGAAGTTGTTCTCTGGAACCCAGAAAGAACAGCTAAAAACGTGCAAAGAAGGGTTACAAAGATGTTTTGGTAACTCTAGATGTTTTGGGAATAGAGAATATGTGGACTGCAGACATTGATGAATAAAAGAGAGAGTGAGGGGTGATATGATAGAAGTCTAGGAACATCTGAAAGTATATTATAGGATATTGTTTGATATAATTTTTCATTATACGGAAGATGGGAGAGGACATGGGTATATGTATATTAAGTTGCCATTACAAAAGGGGTGAGAGCTAGATTTTGCTCTCAGAGAGCAGGGAGAAGTGGAACAGTTTGCCTGTTGAAGTAGTAAGTAAATCTAGTGTGTATAACAGATGGTATGGGTGATGAATGGCCTCCCTTGATGAGACCTTGACTCCGTGGAGGACTCTGATATTATTTGAAATAATGAATTTATAAAGCAAACAAATTGCTTATGCTCCTGCAGTTAATACAAATACCTACTGCCATGAACTATAATTGTTTAACAAGCACAACTTCCATTTTACTTCTAATTTCTGTCACACCAGTATCATACTTTTAAAAGCAAATTTTCTTGTATGATGAATAAATCTAAAATTTGAACAAAGATATCACATTTTCTGTACTATCTATTTCAGAACTTGAGTTCCTCAGTTAAAAAAACTGCCACAAGAATGCAATCTCAAACAACCAATGTTCTATTTTTCATAGCAGAACAGTCATAGGTACTATTAAAGTTAAAATGTAAGACATCTCATAAAAAAAATGATGAATTCCGAGAACATACTTTTTATACGGTGCAGTTTATTATAAGTTTTCTTCAGATCCCACTTCACAATAAATAAATAAAAAATAAATGGATATGGATAACACAGCACCAATCACTGTCACTTGAAATCCAATTCAATGGCAAATAGTTAGATACCACTATATCACAGGTTCTGCAACCTCCAATATCTATAATTGCCATAATATCTTGTAAAGAAAAAAAATTACTTATCATTACACATCAATCTTATTGTTAGTCCATTTTTTTTTTAACAATCTGACTCATGAATTTTAATTCTGCACATACTATTACTCTGAAATCCTAGTCTTGTTAGTTCCCTGGAGCAAAATCCCATCAGTATAATCAGAAAGTGATCTGAAATTTAAAGAGCATAAGTCTAGCTAAATTTCTGATACACAGAATTTAGGCTAACTAAATGTTTTAAGGATGATTAAAGTATGAAGGTGTTAAGTATCTCCAGGTATAATGTGATAAATTTTTCTCTTATTCAACTGACTTCCCACCATACCCTCTTTGTTAAAATGGTGGAAGATGTTCTCCGATGAGAAAGTCATTTTTCTTTTCCACATTCCAGCCTATTTTCACAGATTTTTTTTACTGCAATTATTCAATTTAATTAAGGGATTATTCAGAAGAGTTATAATTGATTTATTTAGAAGTATAACATCATTTGCATAAAAAATAAAGCTGAGCTGAATATTTCAAATTTTGATATCAGTTGTAATACCTTTTTCCCTCATAACATAAACCATACAGATAAATAACACCAAAGTGAGCATACACCATTCTGCACCTGATTTTACATCAAACCATCTTTTAGTACATCATTCAGTTCTAACAGCTGACATACAACTTAACAGTATAGCATAGTGTCCCATTTACACCATATTATTGTAATGTTTGAACAGTCTACCTCTTGCACCTTACTTCTTTTCAAGATCTACACAATTTAAATACAGATCCTTGTTATATTCCCATGCCTTTCACTATCTGTCTTAAAGTAACGACAATCTGATAACTTTTATCGGTGTTAAGTATCTCCAGGTATAATGTGATAAATTTTTCTCTTATTCAACTGACTTCCCACCATACCCTGATTAAAGTATAAAGGCGTTAAGTATCTCCACGTATAATGTGATACATTTTTCACAATTTATCACATATAGCTGGTTCTTCAAAGTTTCTCTAATGCAACTTCAGTGTCCTCTCAAGTATGGTTGCATTAATCTTACCTGGAACTCAGCAGAGGAAAATTCCGCTAATTCTCATAATTTTATTTCCCTTTTTATATACACTAATATGCAGTGTAGCCACTATAAAACTATTATACTTCCATATGTGAATATTTTCCATTTAATATCTGCTCTGGCATCTTTCTACATTTCACGTAGTAGAAATATGGAAAGACAGCTAGAATAGATATAAAAAATATATATATGTGGAACCAAAATACAAAAATTTTCCACTAGTAGAAAATGCTCAAAAGCATATTGTTTTGTCACTGCTTATCTCATTCAATAATCCAACATAATTACTCTAGACATTCAGAATATCAGTTTATGAAAATCAGCTTTATCAGATTTCCTTCTACAGTAATTCTTTCCTCTATTTTTAATTTTTTTTCAAAACTTCCAGACATTTTGCCATCTTCAGGATATTTATCTATATTATTACCAGTATTCCTATGACATTTTTCTAATTTCATACACAGCTTCACTTTCTTGAATTTTTATCTATATTCTCTTGAGGCCCACCTGTTACTTAGTTGCTATGAACTTTTGACACGCTTTCTTCTTTTCAAGGACTCTTTAAATTTCTGGATCCACAAAGAAATTCAGATATTTTTATCCATGAAAACAACTTCACCCCATTGTGACTTTTTTTCTTGACTACTTACGTTAGAAACTATAACTCATTTTTAGGAATGTTAATCAAGTGAGTAATATTTATTATCCAACTAGTTTCACCGATTGTATCCCTGAAGATGCCGATTTTTTGCTATCGGCATCTTTAGGGATACAATTGGTAAGCGATATGAAAGTAACAGACTAGGTTTTAACTGACAGTTCTAATTCATACAAAATTAGTACTGTGCATGAGACAATACGCGTGTCGCGGGTACATGATTTATTGGTTGAGAGACATAATGTAATTGGCGTGAAAGTTCATTTCTTTAGTGTTTAGTGAATTAAAGTTTTCAAATATCCGGTAGGATTAGACCTCGATTCTTATTTAGGTTTCCTGTTGAATGGACGACGATAGCAGTTTCCTTGAAAGTTCTGGAATGGTAGTTCTCTTCTATATAGGACATATGACTCTTATCCCACTCAATAAGATGGTTGGTAGTGGTGAACCATCTTATTGAGTGGATCAATAAGTTGGCCTGACTTCTTTTTTTCACCAGAGGTCAGGCCAACAATTGTTGTAGTGGTTAGTCAGTATCTTTAACAAAACAGTTTGATTGTAGTGTAGCTTGTTTTCTGTGTATAGTTGTATGCTCCAGAAGATGGCCTTGACATAAAGGTCGAAACGTCGAATGTAGATTTTAGTTATATTAAACTAAAGTTTTTATTCAAACACAGTAATTGCCTCCATAATTTTCAAAAATGCATTCGGATCACCATGTAAGCTTAAAAGAAAGGTAACATTATGGAATGTGAGCAAGTTGCTAAAACATGACCTTCCCTTGATAAACCCTCTAAAACAGCTCTAATACCTGTTTTTCATACACCTGAGTTTCTTCATTTAGTGAAGAAATGCAATTAACTCAATGTTGCATACACCAATTTGATAGCTTTTAGCAAACTGGACACTCATTAGTTGAACAACCTCTTCTGCATCTGTGACCCTCAACACCATATGCATTCAAAGTAGTTATTCTTTCATATTCATTCTTTCTTTTACATGCAGCATATCAAAAGAATTTGTGTGAATTGTCTTTAATTTGCAGAGCCAGTTTCTTTTCATACTCAGACTTAGCTTTCCATACAACAGTTGTGATTATTCTAGCCTGTTGCTTATAATTTTCAAATCAGACATCTTCCTTATGTGCATGGTATTCCTTCCACATCATCTGTTTCTTAGGCATCTCTTGCTTAATAAGTTTACACATCCATTTGACTCTTATCCTATTTATTCTTTGAACTCTTAGGACACACTCTGACATCGCATCGTTTAAGTATTGTTTAAATGCTTCCCATGTACTGTCGATATTCTTCCCATCCATCAACAGGACCCATTCCACTGAACTCAGTATACTTCTCAGTTGGTCATAATTTCCTGCTTTGTAGAGGTTCAGAATGTAACCTTTTCTGAATGGAACATTCATAAACTTAGTCACATCCCAAATGACTACTACATGATCACTCTCACCAACCAGAGGCAGAATAGTTTTTATTAATTTAGTTTTTATTATTTAGTAATTATCTTTAAGTGAAACACCCTCTGAAACTATAATCAAATCTAACACTCTTTGACCTCGTGTCACATGCTGCTTGAGGAAATTGTCTCGCAATAGCTCAATAAAGTCAGTTTTATTTTTCTCATGAGATTTTACTGCTACCCAATCAATATTTGGATAATTCAAGTATTCCATTATGATTAGTCTCTTTGCACTCATCATCTCTATTTAGTGATGGCATTTCTTCATCACTAGCAACTGATCCACCAGGGCTGTAACAACACCCCACTATGTAACTGATCTTGTTAGATTCCATTCCAGGAATTAAATTGTCACACTTCATATATAAAATAAGAGAGACATGAAATACTGTTACCAGCACTAGAATCATACGTCTAAACACTACCTAGATTCAAGTTGCCCAGTATCATTAGCAGCAAACCTCCCCTCCTTACCTGTCTATCCTACCTAAAAATAATGTACCCTTTATACTCAATACTAGTTACCATGTCTGATTCTGATAGCTAGGTCTCACTAATGCCTACAATCTGAGGTCCCAACATACTGACCAAGGCAATAAACTATACCCCTTTGTTTTTGATACTCCTAGTATTTGTGTAGACATAATAATCTACCTGAATGTTCTTTTTGGATACTCTTGTCTGCAGTCTGCATGACACAGATGGACAACTTTCTCTCCATACTCTATATCTCTATATAAACTAAATGGTGATCACTTAATTTAAAAAATCCTATATACTTTTGTCCCCTAAGCCAATAAGAAGATATTACAATGAAAAATAATTATCAAGACTAAGTCTTCGCTCCATGCAAATTTGTGCATCTAACTTTATTTTTATATGGTGTTTGTAATTACTAGTCCATGTCCTGAACAGATATCCAGTAGGTACTTACTTTTCTCAAGATTTTTATCCAACCATTTTTGAAAATCTAGTATCTGTTTCCTATTCCCATTTAGATCTACAACAAGAACCCTCTTTTCTTGTTTTCTATCATACTTCAACAAACTGGCACTGGTGTATTCTTTTTAATAAGCACCAAATGCCAGGAAAGACTAAAGGTGTGTGTGAAGGGTGGGGTGGAGGCTGTCCTTTGCAGAGACTAGAAAGGAAGTAAGTTTATTGAGTGAATAGCCACTTTGCAACTAATAGATTTAAGTAATGGAAGTTTCTTTCATATATACTGCAGGAAACTGGTAACAGAAATTTCCTAACTTCTAGTTTAACACGTTTGCTGCCAACTACGAGTATACTCATAGTTCGTATGAGCTACACAAGCCAGCTACGAGTAAACTCGTATGACACTTACCGTTGGCAACGAGATTACCGTACTGACCTTGAAGAAGTAAAAATGCTTGGCTTGTGGAGCTAGCAGTAAAACTGTGTATACTCAGAGGTGGTGTGTGCTCTGAACAAGCCAACTACGAGTATACGCGCATGACGCTTACCACCGGCAACGAGATTACCGTACTGACCTTGAAGAAGTGAAATTGCTCAGCGTACGGGAACAGACTATGCCAAAGTAGCGTGGCAGCGAACGTGTTAATGACCACATGATGTGAATAAGCATAAAATGCTTATTCAACTTAAGTTTGGATCTCTAGCTTTGTCAAAAGCTTCTTATGTTTACAAAAAAATTAAAGCTAGAGAAGGAATATATCACATTAAGCTTTGAAAGAATACAATGGATGAAAAAATTCAAATAAATGATGAATGAGTGAAAGCAGGTGTAGTAGTTAGTGTAGTCACATTTTGTATTATAATGTGTGACATAGCCCAGATCTGCAGATGCCAGGTTTGGTGATGACTAAACCTGGTACAGGATCAAGTCATGATTTTTATTGCACTAAATTGAAGTGCATAGCGCATTTTGAAAGCCTCCTGAGTTTTCCTGACCAAACAATTATCTTTATGTAAGGCATTTCTGTTTTTTTCCCCTCACCCAAAGTACTGGATGGCTGTTAATTGGGTGAAAAGCTAATCTGGACTTGTGTTTGTCTTTTTGCATAATTAAAATGCTCTGATATGGATCTCTCCAGAATATCCTGTTTGGCCAACATAGCAAATATCATACAAACAGTGAATCTTGTAGAGATCCCCACCCCAGTTTCTTGGGAGGGGGGTGGGGTTTGGAGGCTATAAGAGTCTGGAGATTTTGTACGATTGAGTAAAAACCACCTTTATGTCACTTGTTGACTTATGTAACTGAAGGTAAGCTGTATAATTAGAGAGTTTTTTATGTAGTTTGGAGATGCGATGTTGTGAAGAATACACTAGTGCTTGCATCGCTAAACTATACTGATTTTATGTTGTATATTTTGTGAAGACTCAATCACTTAATGGGTTTAATGAGTTATTGGGCTAATTTGGATGTTAAGATGCATATATGATTGTCTGTGAAAATAGTAGTGGTGATGGTCAGGGGCAGATGGTGTTGGTGTAGTTGCGGTCAGTTGGTCTTAATCTAGCATATTCAACACTGAATCTAGCATATTCAGAATCTTTAAATTTAATGGTTGCCAAAATTGCAGGCCTGTCTTGCAAGATACTTTTTGATACCAGAACACACATTTCAGTGATTACTTGGCACTTTTAAGGGGGGGGAGGATTCAAGGATGATATTCAGTGTTTGGATAATGAAATAATATTGAATGGTATATTTTAACCAGGAGTTACCTGCCGATACAGAAAATTTCAGCAGAAATTTTCTGTATTGGCAGGCAACTCTCTTTCCATGGTTATTGTTGTAATTATTCAACTGGAGTTATTTCTTTGCATGGGGTTGACATTCTTAAGCCATCTTACAAATTCTCTACTGAACCTTCTCGGAGTTAGTTTCCTTTGAGTCAAAAGTTCATAAGGTTTGTTTGTTAATTGAAAATGAATGAAGAACAGAATCTTACCTTTTGATATCCTGTCTGAGAGAACCCCAAGCAGAATAAATTCTGAGGATAAGCATATCATATCTAAAGTGCTTAAAACACTTGAGAAAAAAATTTTCTGATACTTTTACTGAAGATATACTTAGACTGTCTTG
Source organism: Typopeltis vanoorti (assembly GCF_054136105.1). Classification (NCBI taxonomy): domain Eukaryota; kingdom Metazoa; phylum Arthropoda; class Arachnida; order Uropygi; family Thelyphonidae; genus Typopeltis; species Typopeltis vanoorti. The sequence continues at coordinate 81,210,235 of NC_143564.1, read as the reverse complement.
TACAGATATAGTAGAACACTGTGATAATTAATTCAGAGAGGGCCATTTTCATAAAACAGTACAAGACTACTTCTCAAGTACTCTGAAAGGCTTGAAATCTTGATTCAGTAATATTTGGAAGCTAGTATATGTTATAGTATATTTGGAAGCTAGTATATAATTCAGTAGAGCAGCTTCATTAATACAGATATCAGGTATCTGTATTAAAATTCAGTTGTTTTACATGTGACTTCAAAGCAAATGAGAGATTTTGTCTGTGACACTGTGAATGTAAGGAAGGATGACCACACCTTTGGACTCTTGCTTGTTGAATATGTTAAGTTACAACTTTATCTTGTTGCAATGTAACAATTAATGTAAATATGTTTTCCCTTAGTTTACAGGTTCTATCCTTATGTGTTCTATCCTTATGTGTTATAAACATAATGACTTTTTTTTATTCCCTCACTCACTCAAACACATTCAAAGCCATTGGGTGAAATGTGTTGACTTAGTTTACCAAATGTTCAGAAGAGGCATAAGTTAACATCTATTCAGTCAGAGAACCAAATAAACACAACAGAAATAAGTAGGAAGGAGTTAATGGAAGTTCCATTCCAGTTAACACGTTCATTGCCAATCACGCGATATCACGTGCTGCGAGTTCTCACCTAACGGCCGATCACGGGTTACCGCGTGGACGTCGCTATCAAGTAAAAAAAAATTTGGCCACCACACGAAATTCCAATTTTCAGCTTGGCAATGAACGTGTTAAATGAAATTTTAGTTTTCCTTTTCCTGTTCATCCATGAAAAACTTTCTTAAACTGTTATCTTGATCATAGTTCTTGAAGTTCTAAAGAATGTACTATAATAAACCTATTTGGATACTTAACACCCACAGTCTTATATGTCACAAGAGACTATCAGCAACAAATTTCCTTGCACACGATTACTCTAGAAAATGACAATTCATGCCTTACTGCAAGAATATTCAGTTTCTATTTAAAGCAAACACCAAAAACATTAGCAGTTCATTTCATGAGGTTGAACTATCCACCACTGAAACAGGATACAACACACTAGAATGTTTCTGTGTTTTTACTTGCAACCCTGTCAGTTTTCCATAAACACAAAGAATGGCTTTCTTTCCAATCAAAACCAAACAATGAAGATACACTAACTTCAACAGGAACATAAATAAGGAATCTGAAGAAAATCAATATTCATTCATGCCTCACATTTATTTTCTTGATATTTCTTAAAGGGAACACTCCCTCTTTTCCTATATTTGTCACTTTTTTTCAATATCTCTCTCACCTCTACAACTACATTTTTTTCTGATGTTCATTGGTTGTTCACTTCATAACACCGTAGTAGAGCATACACTGTATTCTATGATTTGCAATTACATGAATTACATCACAACAGCCAGGTATCACACAAACAGCAAGGATCAATTGTGTAATGGCAGATAGGATATGTTTATTGGCAGTACATCCAATACAATGCTTCTTTTCCACTTCATGTCATATTCACTATTTCATGTGGTTGGCAGGTATTTGAATTCCAACATGGTATGTATATTTTGCTGGTTCTTCTATTTGCTGTTAAATTAAGAAGTGCATTCCTAAATTCTGTAAGGGATGGTGATGAGAGGAAGGAAGAATGTAGCAATCTGTGTTGGTGGGTTTTCTGTATACACCTAAAAAATTAAGTCTTATCTTGAGAGACTACTAAGAGAATGTCAAGGAAAGTTAAATGTCTTGCAGTTTTCACGTTCAAGAGTTAAATTTATATTAGAATGGAGCTGTTAAGATAGTCATTACTAAAAAAGAACCATATGGCTTCATTTCAGCTATGTAAAATTACAGAGGAAGATCCAACATTATTTCAAAGCCAAATGTTTGTAGAAACTATGAAAGTTTCGTAAAATTGACAGATTACGAGAATACAATCCTCAGCTGCTCAATTTTACAAAACTTTCATAGTTTCTATAAACATTCGACTTTGAAATAATGTCTAACATAATATCTACTTTGCCTATGTTAAAATAGTTTTTGAAATGCTCCAATTGTTTTTTTTGGAACCTGATCAATTATGAAAATATGATTAGGGGTGCTTAAGGGTCAAAGCTGTATAACTGAGAGGAGACCTCCACATAGCCTTTAAAGGAATGCGGAGAACCGACCAGGGCTTCTGACCTAATGTCCAATCCTCACCTTCTCGTGGTGCACCCTGTTGGGTATCTACTTTGATACTGAACGCACGAGGATGGGCTGGCAATTTGGGATTTAGCCGACCAAATTGTATTCTTATTGGTTAAACCAAAATAAAAAATGATGGTACAACATGACAAAATTTCATGCCGGCTGGGGCGTCGCCCGGTTAAACAAGGCCCCCGTTGTTTTCGCCAGGGAACCAGGGCGAACAGCGAAAAGTCAGCTACTGGAACAAATCTGAAAACAAACCCCAACTCAACATCACCAGAGTTAAAGATCGGTACTATCAATGTAAGAAGCCTGAATGGCAAAGAAATGGAGCTAGCTGAGGAATTAGATAAGTACCAGATCGACATAATAGGGGTGACTGAAACAAAAAAGACCAAAACTGGTGAGATCTTTCTGAGCAATAAATACAAAATGTTATATTCAGGCAATAACAATCAAGGAAAAGAAGGAGTAGCCATAGTATTCAACACAAAATACGAGGCTAATCTTCTTGAATGGCAGTCAGTCTCAAGTAGAGTAATGTGGGCAAATATGAGAATGGGGAACTGGACAATGAGACTTATTTGTGCCTATGGTCCCACAGAAGGTTCTACTAAGGTAGAATTGGAGGAATTTTTTGAGGCTTTAGAAAAAGCAACTGACACAATGAAAAAGGAAAAGTTGGTCCTTGTTGGGGATCTAAATAGTAGAGTAGGAAATGATTGTGAGACATACAAAAATATTTTGGGAAAATTTGGAGAAAAGAGCAAAGCTAATAATAATGGCAAATATCTGTTGGATTTCTGCTCAGGACATGGACTGGTTATTACTAACACCATGTTCCAACATAAAAATGTGCACAAATTCACATGGAGAGAAGAGGCTAGGAATAAGAAAAGTCTCATTGACTATGTTATTGTTGATAGTGATGTTTTCTCCCTGGTGCAGGACACCAGAGTGTACAGAGGATTTGAAATTGGAAGTGATCACTATTTAGTCTTGAGCAGGATAAAATTGAATTTCATATTGAAAAGAATAACATGTAAGAAAGTTTTAAAGCGAATAAAAGTTGAGCAGCTCTCAGATGTAAACTGTAGACTAAAATACAGAAATATTATTGAAAAGAAAATGAAAGAGTTTGAGAACAGGAATCAAACCTTGGAGATTCAGTGGCAATCTCTGAAGGAAACATTGATTGATTCTGCCAGAGAGGCATGTGGTGAAGTTGTGTGCAAAGATAAAAAAATCAGAACTCCCTGGTGGACACAGGAAGTTAAAGAGGCAGTGAAGGAAAAGAAGAAAGCATATCAAAAATTCCTGCCAAATAAGTCAGCTTTTACTCTTACAGAATACAGAGACAAATGTAAGAAAGCTAAACAGTGTGTAAAACTAGCTAAACAAAAGTCATGGGAGGACTTTGGCAAGAATATAGAAAATAAATATCAAGAAGGTGGCAAAATATTCTGGAGGTTGTTGAAGAAGCTTAGGAATGGAGGAAAGAGTGCTGTAAAAGGAATTAGAGATGATAAAGGTGAAATGAAAACAGGAGAAAAAGATATTCTTGAAGTATGGAGTAATTACTTTGAAAAACTGCTAAATGAAACAAGCAGTGATGACAGCACAGTGATAAAAAACACTGACCAGGCATGCAGTCAGGAATACATATCCATACTTGAAGTAGAAAAAGCCATCAAAGGCTTGAAATGTGGAAAGGCAGCAGGAGTAGATGATATTCGACCAGAAATGCTGAAGTATGGTGGTATAAGAGTCTTACAGTGGCTGCACTGCATAGTTCAGAAAGCCTGGACAGAGGGACGAATTCCCGATGATTGGAGTAGAGCTCTCATAGTACCCATATATAAAAAGGGAAATAAAACTGAATGTGAGAATTACAGAGGTATTTCCCTACTGAGTGTTCCTGGCAAGATCTATGCAAGTATACTTGAGAAACGGTTGAGAAGAATTGTGGAAAAAAAGCTTGGTGAAGAACAAGCTGGATTCAGGCCAAATAGAGGCTGTCAGGATCAGATCTTCACTTTACGACAAATAGTCGAGAAAGCATGGGAATATAACAAAGATCTGTATTTAAGTTTTGTCGATTTGGAAAAGGCATATGACAAGGTGCCAAGAGAGAAGCTATTCAATACGCTGCAGTTATATGGTGTCAATGGGGCATTATATCAATCAATACTTAGTCTTTATTTGAGTTGTGAGTCAGCAGTTAGAATTGAAGGAAGTACAGGAAGATGGTTTAATGTTAAATCTGGTGTGAGACAAGGATGTACATTATCCCCTCTGTTATTCATTATCTATATGGATCACAGTATGAAGGAATGTGGTATTAAACCTGATATCAAAATTGGAGATGTTAATGTCAGCTCTTTGCTTTATGCGGATGATGTTATACTTCTAAATAAATCCGCTACAAGTCTGCAAGATTCTCTGACTAAATTGAATAGCTGTTGTAATAGATATGGTATGAAGGTCAGCAATAAAAAGACAAAGACAATGAAAATAGGCAGAATCATTGAAAATGTCAACTGTGTTGTGAATGGAGAACCTGTGGAACAAGTAAAACATTTCAGCTACTTAGGCACAATTTTTACTGAAGATGGTAAACTAAATATAGAAATAGACAACAGAATCAGCAAAGCTGGTATCGTGGGAAGTCAATTGAATAAATTCATATGGAATAAGAAAGAAATTAGTCGGAACACTAAATTAGCTGTATACAAGACTGTGTTCAAACCAATTTTAACTTATGGATCTGAGAGCTGGGTCAGAAGTAAAACACTTGACCAAAGACTAGAGACCGCAGATATGAGAGTCCTGAGAAAGATTAGAGGCGTGAACAGATGGCATCAATGGCAATATCATATTAAAAATGAGGATATTAGGAAAGAACTTGACATTGTCAGCATCCAGGAATGCGTTAGCAGAGCTAATCTCAGATGGTATGGTCACTTAAATAGAATGGGAGAGGAAAGATTAGCAAAACAAGTGTTCTCTGCCAGGTTGGCAGGAAAACGACCCAGAGGAAGACCAAGATATAGGTGGATTGATACGGTACAAAGTGCCTTAGACGATAGAAATATAAGATCTGATAATGTTGGAGTCTTGACAAGTAACAGACTGATTTGGAGGAAAATTGTAGATAGGAAGTTAGTAATGATGTAATTTTTCGTGTAGTACTGTCATTTCCTGTACACCCCTTGAGGGTACATGGCAGGAATTTGATGATGATGATGATGATTAAAGGAATGGAGCTGGAAATAAATTCTAAATTCCTTCATTTTCCTTAAACATGTCAAATCACAAGCATCTTCTAATCTGCATCTATACAAAATTCAGCTGAAAATTAACCAACTTCTCCTTCTTCATTCCCATTGTCTTTGATAATGGTTTTGGTTATGACTGTAAAAAACCTTCCTACCATTTTCCCGAAGGACTATGAACCAACTGTTTAAGAAATGCAACAGCTTTCTCGCTGGTCATTGTCCCCACACATATATATACACACACACACAGCACTTGTGTTGCAGGTTTTTTAACCTCTTATGTGTAGGGTTGATATTAAAATAATTCACTTTTGTTGCATTCATTAAACAAGCAAAGCACTGTATAATCAACTTAAAAACTGCTGTTAAGTATAAAAAAAGACATCCATTCAACTAGACATAACGGCACTTTTAATTCCGTGTATGTCTTATTTAGTAATGCATGCTATTAGGCTGAAACTTAATCAGAAACAGATAAATTACTTACTGTAACAGCAGCTTCTGCAACACTTGTGAGTACATCTGGACGTAATGAATGGAAAAGGATTTTTTGCTCTGTTAAAGCATATAACAATATTTTCAGGCAATTGTCAGGACCTAGATTTCTTAACAGCTGAATGAAAGATGCCCCACTATATATATATATATATATAAAAGAAAATACAGAGAATTAAAAAAAAAAGAATGATAACTACATAAAATTAATTTTAACTTCAAATTAAATTTTTGATTTTAAGAAGAGATAGGCATAAACTTCGAAGTATATTTATCAAGTAAATGAATGACTTCTGCAGAGCAAAATCAGCCTCCCTCCCGTATACACACACACATACCTTCCAAAAGTTGACAAGATCAAATAAATATTAGATACCATTATCAGCAGCAGAAATTAATCGTGAAAATGGTTTGGTGCAACTTTTATAAAAATTATCACTAAAATACTACAATCATCTTACATACAAACAGAAAACATGTAAACAGAAATTAGCTTTTCAAAACATTTTTACACACCATTCTTTTCAATGTGATATAAAACTGAATATCACACTGAAAAAAAAAAACAGAATGGTATGTAATTTTTTTTTAAAAGAATTAAAGTTGAGCAGCTTTTACAGATAAACTGTAGACTCAACTATCAACTAAGAATAAAACAGTTTGAAAACAAGAACCAAACCTTGGAGTCTCGGTGGCAAACTGAGGAAAATGTTCATTGATTCATCTAGGGAGGCATGTATGTGGTGAAGTTATCTGCAAGGATAGAAAAATAAGAACACCACAGTGAACACATAAAGTTAAAGCAGCAGTCCTGGAAAAGAAGAATGCATATCAAAAATTCCTAGAAAACAAGGTGCAGGTGCCCTAAAAGAATACACAGAAAAATGTAAGAGAACTAAGCCACATGTGAAAGTAGCTAAATTAAAGAGATACAAAAGCATCATGGGAAGACTTCAGTAAGAATATTGACAGTAAATATCAGAAGGGTGGCAAAATATAGGTGGTAAAAGGAAAGAAATGTAAAAAGGATGATGGTCATGTGAAAATTGAAGATAATGATATCCCAGATGTCTGGAGTAATTACTTCGAAAGACAAAGGAAACAAGTGATGACAGAACCATAGTATAAAATTTTCAACATAAGTACATATCAATACTTGAGATACAAAAGCATCAAAAACTTCAAATGTGGAAAGGCAGTTGGAGTAGATGACATTCAACCAAAAATGTTCAAATATAGAAAAGTTTGGCAGTGGCTACACTGCATAATTCAGATGGCCTGGTCAGAAGGTTGAATTCCAGATGACTGGAATAGAGCTCTAATAATTCCCATCATGTAGTGCTGTCATAATAGCCTGAACACCTTCCCAAGGGTACATATCAGGAAATTGATGGAGAAATTAGCTCTCTGCCAAAATGAATAATTTAAAAAATAAACGGTTCTTGCTGAATTACAAGCATGACACACCTGTTGCACAGGATACACAATGCATGCAGGTCAACTTAAGGATGCCTACAGGACAGCCACTCTTCCCCTCCCCACCCAAAAAAAAAAAAAATTATCCAGTAAATGAAAATTATTTCACCGTTTAAAAAAAAAAAAAAAAAAAAGAAAAAGAACAAAGAAAAAAAAAACCTGAACTTTATGTTACAGATCAGACATATACAGCTTGGAAAGAAGTCAACAGACACCACAGTGCAAGGAACAAACAGACATGGTACCCACCTTATAAGATATATAGGACCTCCTTTCACTGCAATCCTATGAGGCATACTTTCCACAAGCGTACAATCGCAATCAATGGAAATTTTAGACAATTCCTCCTGTAGGCATGTAATGAGGTACTGGACTGTTATGGGGCATGCAGCCCTTAACCTCACCTGATGCTTCAGTTCATCCCACAGATGCTCAATAGCAGTTGAGATCAGGACTCTGTGTAGGCCAGTCAAGGGTGGTGATGTTTATGTCCACAAACCATGCAGTTACAGCAGAAGTAGCCTTATGACACAGTGCACTGTCTTGCTGAAAGGGAACAATGATCAGTTCCAAATTGCCACAAAGTATGAAGCATTACATTGTCCAGAATGTTCAGATAGTTCTTGGAGTTGAATGTTCATGGCACCACAAACAGCGGTCTGAAGCCAAACTAGAAAAAAACAAGACCAACTTCAAATTTCAGTTTGGGTTATGCATTCTGGTAAGTGATGTTCATTGGGCATCCACCACTCCCACACCCATTTACCTGCACAGTAGAGGGTGCAACATGATTCAATGCTCCATAATGCCTTTCCAAGCTTCCACATTCCACATGCTTCGTTCCATGGAAACCCATGTTGTGAATCCTTGCTCTGAATGTTTTTGTGTAGATTCGTGTTCCAGTCAATGTTTAGAACTCTGATTCAACATCAGCTGATGAATGACAGTTCTTACATATTATCCTTCATAACACCCTACGGTCACATTCAGTGAGTTGTCCAATATGGGTAGCAATTGCAGTTGACTCCCTGCACTTTCACTTAGTATGATATCACTGATTGTTGATTTGGTATGGCCTAATCTGTCAACAATTTGTTGAACAGAGAGGCATCCTATCACAATGCCTCTTTCAAACTCTATCAGTTCCCTTCTCACAGTCATTTCACTCAGACACAGTTGCATTGACTTGGGAACATCACATTCCTCCAATTTATACTGGCTATAATACGTGACTCGTTACATGGCATGATGCACCTTGCCCGTGGGGATATCCCTCATTGACTTCTTTCAAAGTAGTGTACATAAATACATACATACTACATAGCTGTATTTCACACATGTAGCTATTTCAATCCTGTCTGTGAGAAGGTGGAAGAACACACACACACAAAATAAAAATAAAATAAACTCCAATCTTCTTCTTCTTCTGCAGCTTCTCCCACTTAAGTGGGGTCACTGTTGATGATGAGTCTCCTCCATATCCTCCTGTCTTGGGCTGTCACCACATCCAAGTTCTTCATCCTCAAGTCCTCTTCTACCAGCTCCCTCCATCTCTTCTTTGGCCGCCCACACTTCCTCCCTAACCTAACCTAACCTTCTCAGACGATCCTTTCTGGTCACGCCGCACATCCACCTAAGCATTCTCATCTCTGCTACTTCCATCCTGCTGATGTTATTTTTCCTCAGGGCCACAGTTTCTATATTGGAGTTTATAATAAAATAAACGCCAATGCCTAAACTAAAATATGTGATTTTAATTTGTTAATTTTACATAGTAGAAGAGATTTATTTTGACACATATTTAGAAAAAGAATGGATTTGTGTCTATACATAAATAAATATATATATATATATATATATATATATACATATATATATAATGTTCATCTAAGCTTGATTTGCTTCCTCAGCCTTAAGTGAAAGGCTGGTTATATTCCACTAATTCAAGCCCCCCCAAAGGCCTTTTGAGTTGTGGAAATACCTTCTGAATATGAATGCTGTGCCGAACAAAGCGGTCTTTTGCAGCTGCCAAGTTTTTGGCAGCTGCAAAAGACCACTTTGTTTGACCGCACTCGAGTTAGATGGATTAAAGTTTTTAATCCATCTAACTCAAGTGCTTCTAGATGTTTTTTCAAAGTTTTGGGGATGGTGCCTAAAGCACCTATTATTGTGGGAACAACTTTCATTTTCTTTTGCCAAATTCGTTCAACTTCGACTTGCAACTCATGATACTTTGTAATTTTTTCACTTTCCTTTTCATCAATTCAGCTATCTCCTGGTACTGATATTTTGATAAACCGAACACCCTTGTTTTCACTTTTTTCAACCACTGTTATGTCAGGTATATCATACTCCAAGCTTTTGCAGTCTGGATTTTGGAACTCCCAGAATATTTTAGCTTTTTCATTCTCAATCACCTTTTGGTCAACTTTATGCTTCCGATAGTCTTTAGATACTTTAAACCCGTACTTTTTACATAAATGCCAGTGAATTATCTTAGCTAGATTATCATGCCTTTTACGGCACTCAATTTGTGCGATTTTGCTGCACCCACTTATAATGTGGTCTACCATTTCTTCCTTTTCTTTGCACAATCTGCATTTACTGTCTTCTTGAATTTTTTGTATTTTTGCCTTCCTAACGTTGGTTTTAATGGCCTGTTCTTAAGCTGCAAAAATTACCAACTCTGTTTCTTTCTTTAGTGCTCCATTTCTCAACCATTGTCAGATCAAGTTGCTGTCAGCGCTGTCCTCTATGCTGTGAAGGTACTTTCCATGCAGTGCCTTATTTTTCCATCTTTCAGTACTCACTTTTACTTGGTTGGTCTTGTACTCCAATTTTGTCTCCATGGGTTTAAATAAACCCTCTTTCCTTACCTCAATTAGAAATATTTCTGCTTGTAATCATTCAGATTTCGTTTTTCTTCTTCAACATCTTGCTTTACTTGTAATAATCCTCTGCCTCCTTTTTTTACATGATAGGTAAAGGCTATCAATGTCACTGCAAGGATTGAGGGCACGGTGCATTATTATTAATTTTCGAGTTTTTCGATCTAAATTCTCCACCTCTAGCTGGGTCTATTCAACAATGCCTGCTGAATATTTCAGAACAGGTATGTCCCAGGTGTTAATTGCTTTTATCAAATTTCCAGCATTAAGCATTGACTTGAGGAGTTTTCTTAGTCGCCTTATGTATTCTGCTCTAGTTTTTTCTTTGATCTTATTGTGCAGAATTTCTGATGCTTCTAAAATTCCTAAATATTTGTAGCTATCTTTGAATTTTATAGCCTTTATCTTTTCACCATTGAGCAGCTCGACTTCATTCAGATCGTCAAACTTTCCTCTTGTTATTCCAGCAATTGAGCATTTATCTAAGCCAAAATCCATTGATATATCTTGACTGAATATGTACACAGTCTTAAGCAATGATCAGAGTTCATTCTCTGATTTTGCATACAGCTTCAGATCGTCCATGTATAAAAGGTGAGATATCTTTGCACTTTTTTGTGAAGTTTGATAACTATGAGCAGTTTTATCTAAAATTCTAGTTAAGGGGGATCAATGACAAAATAAACAATAAAGGAGATAATGAGTCTCCTTGAAAGATACCCTTTTTATGTTTACCTTTTACCTCCCCAATTTCTTCTCTATTCAGAACCAACGTTGTTTTCCAATTTTTCATGCTGGTTTGCAAAAATGTTTGTACGTTTTCATTAATACCGAATAGTTCTGTGCATTTTAAAATCCAATTATACGGCACTGAATCAAACGTTTTTTTTATAATCTATCCAAGCCATATGGAGATTGGTTTTTCTACATTTGCAATTTTTCAGAATCATTTTATCAATCAGCAATTGGTCTTTTGTGCCTCCTGAATTTTTGCTGCTACCTTTTTGTTCAATTGGAAAAAGAGAATTTGCTTTAAGATAGCTGTATATTTTGTCAGCTAGTATGCCTATGAGTAGCTTAAAAGTTGTTGGCGGGCAGGTTATTGGTCAGAAGTTTTCTGGCTTTGGACCTTTTTCTTTATCCTTTATGATCAAAAATGCTTTCTCTACTGTGAGCCACTCCTCCTTGCTTCATCCTTCTAAAATATCATTAAATTGGTTAGCAAGTCTTTCGTGTAAGCCAGTCAGATATTTCAACCAGTAGCCATGTAATTCATCATTCGCGGGTGTTGACCAATTTTTTTATCCTTTTAGCTTGCTTTTGAACCTTTTCAGTTGGTCCATTTTTTATTCTTGAGATTTGTTCGTAATTTGTTCAATTCACTTTGCCTTATTCTTGTGCCTCTTAGGGTTGTCCCATAGGTTTTGCCAAAATTTAAGTGTATTTTCTTTGTCTGTAGAATTTATATTTATATTTTCTTTAAGATTACCATTCCTGCAGCAATCAATTTTCTTGTAAAATTGGTGCTGATTCATGCGAAACATCGAATTTTGCTTATACTGTTCAATGCGTGCAGTGTGCTTCTTATTTTAGCTGCAACTATTTTTTGCTTCTGTTTCTCTAATACTTGATTAATAGGTCATGTTCCAATATTATATCTCTTTATGAGGTTATTTTAGGTTTTCGTGTTTTTCAGCTTCTTTTCCTTAGGGTTTTTCAAATTACTCGCATCTGCTCTGAGTTATACATATATATATATATATCATGGATGTCAATCTCTATGAACAGATATTTCAATGTGCCAGACTACAAATATAAAAGTATGTTGTGTAAGCAACAGTTGAAGATTTAAAAAGAAAAGAGGAAGACCAAGATATAGGTGGATTGATACGGTACAAAGTGCCTTAGATGACAGAAATATAAGATCTGATAATGTTGAAGTCTTGACAAGTAACAGACTGATTTGGAGAAAAATTGTAGATAGAAAGTTAGTAATGATGTAAATTTTTCATGTAGTACTATCATATCCTGTATACCCCGTGAGGGTACATGGAAGGAATTTGATGATGATGTTGTCTGATGTATAAATAAGAGTTTGCAAGAACTTATCAATACACTAACCACTGGGGGAAAAAAAATGATAAAATTACAGATACTTATGTAATTAAAGCATTATGAACCAATATAAAGAAAATTTGGAATTCCTTTTTTCGCTAGGTTTTATCTTTAGATGTATATAACATGATTGTTCATTAAATCAGATTCAGGCTTTCAAATGAATCTTATTATTATTATTATTCCTGACACCTCCAAGGAGTCCGAAGACTCATCGCGGAAGGACACCTACAACTGTCTCAACCACTACACCAAACCTCTACTACGAATCATCTCCATCAACGGCATCTACCACCCACCTCCACCACAACTAGTATTTTTTGTCTGTAAATTGCGTGTGTTCTGAAGGGCTGATTTGTCTGAATGCGGGATGAAAAACCCGAGTTTCCGGGAGAAAAAACCCTGCTACCTCCGTATGAGATCGGCTAACTCACCTTCGATTGAAATCGTCCAGATAAAGATTCCTCCCGTCACGACGAGAATCGAACTATTCCAATCGAAGGGCGCAATGCACCGTCGTTCTTCCAATTGCGCTACGGAGGCGCTTATGAAATTAAATGAACTGGCATATCATAAGAAAAAAAAATTGCTTTAGCCAAATAACTAAACACTATATGCAAGAACAGAATAGATATTCCACAAACTCTTAGTTTGTGGAATATCTATTCTGACAGATATTCAGAATCAATAAATAATTATATTCCAATAACAACAATCAGTCAAGTTCCTTCAACAATTTCAAGAAATGCTACATTCAAAGTGGGCGCTCTATAGCCGTCTTCCACTTTCTTTTTGATATTTCTGAAACACTTATTCATACAAAAAATTAAAGAGAAAATTCATACTTCATAAGATTAAGAAAATCAATTCACCTCTTAACCAGTAGTAAGAAATCATCTGCTTTATAAATTAGTTAGGAATAATCCCAAGAAGGAAATATCTGCAATTTTCTGTAGGCGCAAGAAAATTCAACGATTAATAAAGAAAAAAGAAAAGGACATCACAATATTTTCTTGGCTAAAGGAATCCTTAGCTTAACAGGTTACATGATAAAATTACAGAAGGACGAAATTACACAAAGAAAAAATTACACATATAAGAAATTTTTTTAAAAAAATTTCGTAATTTCAAAAAATTACACATATAAGAAATTAAATGATTAAAAAGAAATTAAGTAATTACGAAAAAAATTAAAAAGAAAAATAGGAAAATATTTACGCAAGTAATTTCAAAAGCACGAAAATTACACTAAGAAAAAAATTAAAAGGAAAAAATACACAAGTAAGAAATTACACATAAAACAAAATTTACCAAAAATTGTACAAAATTTATAACCAGCAAGGGGTAAATCACTAATCGACAATTGTTAATCACCATGAACTGCTCAAGAATTTCTAAGAATTGTTTGGGTGAAGGTATATAAGTAAATTTTTGTCTTACATTCTTCAGTTCTAGTTTAGTGACTCGTAATACAACTAGTGTATAACGTGCGAGTTAATAAATTTCGTGATTAATTTTTTAAATTAATTTTTAATTTACTCATGGCTGATTTTGAGTACGGCGTTAGTAATAAAGGTGGTCAAATTATAATTTACAAAGGATTCGAGTTTGTTCGTCACCGTGAAACTGCTATCGGAACTATTCATTGGCGTTGTGCAAAGTTTAGAACTTTACATTGTCGATCGCTGCTCCATACCAGAGACAACAAGATTATCCGTGAGTCTTCAGAACACTGTCATGTTAATAGCACTTTTGAATCTGAAGCTCATCAACTTGCAAATCAAATGAAAAGAAAAATGTCGAATCCAGGCGCAACGGCTCGTGCAATTATAGCTAACAATTTAGTGACTGTATCAGACGGATTAAAAATGTGCCTACCGAAGAAGAGCTCCATGACAAGGCGATTAAATAGATCCAAAGCTAAAACAATCGCAAATGTTCCTTCAAATCCAGATAACAAAAACTTTGAAATACCAGAGAAATACTCTAAATGGATTATTCATGATTCCAGGGCAGAAGATCCAGAACGTATAATACTAATTGGTCACAAGACTCTTCTAGATCAACTTGTAGTTAACGATTTTTAGCTAGCAGATGGTACATTTAAATTGGTTCCAGAAACATATTATCAATTATACAGTATCCATGTCCAATATGATTCAGGCATCGCTTTTCCTTGTCTACTGGCTCTATTGAACATGTCACCAGGGAAAAAGGAAGAAATATACGTGAAGATGCTGAACATGTTACTGGAGAAAATTCCTCAAGCTTGACCGTGAAAAATTTTGACCGATTTTGAAACAGCAGCAATGAATGCTTTCCGTGCCGTGTTTGAAAACATCGAAATTGGTGGCTGCTTTTTCCATTTATCACAATCTATTATACGCAAAGTAAATGAATGTGGACTAAAATCTCTATATGAATCCAATCAGTCATTTGCAGTACACATTAAAATATTACAATCACTTGCATTTTTACCAGAAGAAGAAGTGTTAGAAACATTTTTAGAAGTTGCTGATCTGTTCTCTAATTTAGACGAATATAATGAACAAATCGAGCAAGTTCTCCTTTACTTTGAACGTACATATATTCAAGGTCAACAGCTCAGGAACGGCACTTATGGACAACCTCTTCAATATTTCTACTTGGAACCACAGACACTCTGCAGCCAACCATATAGCTAGAACTACAAATTGTATCGAAGTATAACACTATGGACTTCAGTCTCTCTTTCAATGTTCCCATCCAACTGTTTGGAAATTTTTGGATAACATTGTTAAAGAATTATCTTTACAACATACAAACTATTTGCAGCATTTAACTGGTCAACGAAACCTAGGAGGTCATAGGTACATTTCATTAAAACAACGTATTTTAAATATTGTACAAAATTATGACTCTAATAGATGATTGGAATTTTTACATTGTATAGCTTATATGACTTAGTGTTTGTTTTCTATTATTTTTTAAAATAAAAGTAATTTTTGCAATATTAAGAAAGTTTATGTGTTTAATTTGACAACAAAATACCAATAATATTTTAATCGAATTAAAGTCAACAGGTAGGTCTTATAAAGTATTACAAAATTAACAGAACTCTTATCTGAAAATAAATATAAAATTCATCATATATCTATTTTTATCTATATGTAATTTCATCCTTGTAATTTCTTCCTCGTGTAATTTTGGCTGTGTAATTTTGTCCTGACACAAGCATAACAACAAACTCCAGTATTACATTTCAATATAGTATCATCCATAACTGATCATGTTAATTTAAAAAAAGACAATACCTGCTAAGATTCTGATAACCTGTGTTTAAATAAAACTGAATATTTCATCCAGGTTACACAGCCAACTTCAGGGATCAAACCAATACTTATTAAAACAAAACATATTGTGGAAACATGACTTGACTACTTAAACGTTGGGCATATTATTTACTTGCAGTTCACAGTCTTTATTTTTTTTTAAATCACAACCTGCTCATATGATCTGTTGACCAGAAACAAGTTCACTTTTGTCTCTTGGGGCAACTTCTTGAAGACATTTCTTCATAATTCCCACAAATTCTCAATCAGATTTAAATATGGTGAGATAGTCAGCCAAGGAATTACATTGATTTGCCTTTTTTGAGCCATCTAGTAGTGGTCTTGGAAGTGTGAAAAGAAGCTGAATCTCGCTGAAAAAGGAAATCACCATCACGTAAATCTTCAATGCTGATCACACAAAGTGCTCAAGAATTTCTTGGTACACTTTGGAATTGACTCTTTCGTACACAATACATCCTACATGAATCCCCTGCGATCATACAAGCCCATACCATAATAGAGATTGCAAATTTCACCAAACGTTTTCATGCACTCCTTATTAAATGCTTCTTGTTTAAGATGCCAAACATGTATCCCTTGATGATCATGGGACACACAAGACTAATTTCATCACTAAAAAGTACCTTTTCCCAGTCCTTAGAACCCACAACAGTCTTTGCTTACACCATTGCACTCTAGCTGCATTTTGCTTGGAAGTCATAAGTGATTTTGTCTTAGATACACACGATTTAAAACTGAAGTTGTGAAGTCATCTCAATGTTATAGATTTTGACACATTCACACTTAGTTCTTTCCATCTCCTGTGAAAATACCTTATACTTCGGAAGCAGTTTTTCTTCACAATATTCTTCAATCTATTCTCACCTTTTGACTGCTATTGCAGTGATTATTTTGAAAACTCCATTTATTAGAATACTGTCTCAATACTATACTCACGCTTGCTTGAGTACATTTCAGTTCCTTAGCTTTAAACTGCTAAGGTTGGCCTTCTTTATATAGAGACACCATACAAAACTTCTTAGCTTCTGATATGTCACTCGTTTGACCCATGTTTAGCAAATGATCAACTGAAATCAACGTGCAAACAATTACTCACACACGTCAGTCCCAAAGCTACTGAAATAGGTGTTACTTCTATGCTCTAATCAAAACCAATCAGAAAAATTTGGAATATTCTAATATTTTGAACCATGCTAAAATCTTTGGTATTTGGGATTTAGCCAACTAAATTGTATTCTTATTGGCTTAACAAAAAATATAAAACGATGATACAACATAACAGAATTTCATGCCAGCTGGGGCATTGCCCAGTTAAACAAAGCCCCTGTTATTTTCACCAGGGAACCAGGGTGAACAGTGAAAAGTCAGCTACTGGAACAAATCCTGAAATACATCCCAACATAACATCACCAGAGTTCAAGATCGGTACTATCAACATAAGAAGCCTGAATGGCAAAGAAATGGAGCAAGCTGAGGAACAGGATAAGTACCGACATAATAGGGTGTGACTGAAATAAAAAAGACAAAAACTGGTGAGATCTTTCTAAGTAATAAATACAAAATGTTATATTCATGCAATAACTAAGTTATTTTTGTTATTTTTGTAATAACAAATCATGGAAAAGGAGTAGCTATAGAATTCAACACTAAATATGAGGATAATCTTCTTGAATGACAGGCAATATCAAGTACAGTGATGTGGACAAATATCAGAATGTGAAACTGGACAATGAGACTTATTTTTGCCTATGGGTATCACAGAATTTTTTGAGGCTTTAGAGAAAGCAACTGACACAATGAAAAAGGAAAAGTTGATCCTTGTTGGAAATCCAAAAGCAAAGTAGGAAATGATTGTCAGATATACAAAAATATTTTTCGAAAATTTGGAGAAAAGAGCAAAGCTAATAATAATGACAAATACCTGTTGATTTTCTGTTCAGGACATGAACTGGTTATTATTAACACAATGTACTAACATAAAAAAGTACACAAATTCACATGGAGAGAAGAGGCAAGGAATAAGAAAATAACTATTTATTAACTTAAAAGCTAATATTTCACTTCTGAAGATGATGATATTATATCCAGCATCTTCAGAGCACACAACACAAAGTTTGTTACAAATGCAAAACAACCACAATCTGGTGAGTGGGGGCTAGTAAAAGTAATTGCAGCGTGCAAGACAAGACTAAAGTTCTAATAAAAAAGTCCTAGTAAAAAAAAAAAAAAAAAAAAACTAAGTTTTCAAATAGTAGTCCAAATAGTAGTCTTAGAAAGTATGGCTGTATAAATCTACCAAAGATTTGGGAGACAGTCATCTTAAGACCAAATTAATATTTATTACTTTTTTATTTCATTTTTTCAAACTTTCTAAGACTATAATTTGGACTACTATTTCAAAACTTTGATTTTTTTTTTTTTTTTTTTTTAATAACCCAGATGGTGCCATATTAGGATTTCAGTCGTGTTGCAGGCTGCAATTACTTTTACTAGCCCCACTGTTACACAGGATTGTGGTTGTTTTACATTTGTAAAAAACTTTGTGTTGTGTGCTCTGAAGATGCTGGATATAATACCAGTGAAATATTAGCTCTCAGATGTCAACTGCACACTAAAATACACAAACATTATTCAAGAAAAAATAAAAGACTTTGAGAACAGGAACCAATAGTTAATAAATAGTTATTTTCTTAATCATCTGCGTTCGTATCAAACTGTGAAATCTATTACAAAAATGTCTGACGAACACATAAGCCTATCCACGCATCTCAATGACTATGTTATTGTTGATAGTGATGTTTTCTCACTGGTACAGGACACCAGACTGTACAGAGGATTTGAAATTGGAAATGATCACCATTTAGTCTTGAGCAGGATAAAGTTGAATTTCATACTGAAAAGAAGAACATGTAAGAAAGTTCTAAAGCGAATAAAAGTTGAGCAGCTCTCAGATGTCAACTGCACACTAAAATACACAAACATTATTCAAGAAAAAATGAAAGACTTTGAGAACAGGAACCAAACCTTGGAGATTCAGTGGCAAGCCCTGAATAAAACATTCGTTGATTCAGCCAGACTCATGTGGTGAGATTGTCTGCAAAGATAGAAAAATCAGAACTCCAAGGTGGCCACAGGAAATTAAAGAGACAGTGAAGGAAAAGAAGAAAGCATATCAAAAATTCTTGGTGAATAATTCAGCTTGTTATCTTAGAGAATACAGAGACAAATGTAAGAAAGCTAAACATTATGTAAAACTAGCTAAACAAAAGTCATGAGAAGACTTTGGTAAGAACATAGAAAATAAATATCAGGAAGGTGGCAAGATATTCTGGAAGCTGTCAAAAAAGCTCTGAAATAGAGATAAGAGTGCTGCAAAATTAATTAGAGATGACATGAAAACTAGAGAAAAAGATATCCTTGATGTGTAGATTAATTACTTTGAAAAATTGCTAAATGAAACAATGACAGCGCAGTGGTAAAAAACATTCAAAAGGCATGTAATTAGGCATACATTCTTGAAGTAGGAAAGCAATCAAACAGCCTGGAATGTGGAAAGGCAGCAAGAGTAGATGATATTTGACCAGAAATGCTCAAGTATTGAGGTATAAAAGTCTCGCAGTGGCTGAACTGCACAGTTCAGAAGGACTGGACAGAGGGATGAATTCCAGATGATTGGAGTAGAGCTCTCATAGTATCCATATATAAAAAGGGAAATAAAACAATGTGAGAATTACAGAGGTATTTCCCTACTAAGTGTTCTTGGTAAAATTTATGCAAGTATACTTGAGAAACTGTTGAGAAGAATTGTGGAAGGGAATCTTCGTGAAGAACAAGCTGGATTCAAATCAAATAGTCACTGTCAGAATCAGATTTTCACTTTATGACAAATAGCTGAGAAATCTTGGAAATGTAACAAATATCTGTATCAAAGTTTTGTAGAGCTGCAAAAGGCATATGACAAGGTGTGCCAAGAGAAAATCTATTCAAAATGCTACAGTTATACAGTGTTAATGGGGCATCGTATATCAAGCAATACTTAGTCTCTATCTGAGTTGTAAGTCAGCATTTAGAATTGAAGGAAGTATAGGAAGATGGTTTAATGTTAAATCTGGTGTCAGACAAGGATGTACATTACCCCCTCTGTTATTCATTATCTATATGGATCACATTATGAAGGAAAAGTATTAAACCTAATATCAAAATTGGAGATGTTAATCTCAGCTCTTTACTTTATGCAAATGTTATACTTTTGAAATGCTCAAGTAAATAAATCCAGTACAACTCGGCAAGATTATCTGACTAAATTGAATAATTGTATTAAATTTGGTATGAAAATCAGCAATAACAAGACAAAGACAATAAAATAAGCAGAAACATTGAAAATATCAACTGCAAAGTGAATGGAAAACCTACAACAAGTTAAACATTTCAGCTCCTTAGGACAATTTTTAGTGAATATGGTAAATTAAATGGAAATAGACAACAGAATCAACATAGCCAGTATGGCAGGAAATCAACTGAATAAATTTATATTTTGGCAGGAATAAGAGAGAAATTAGTCAAAACACTAAATTAGCTGTATACAAGACAGTATTCAAATCAATTTTAACTTATGGATCTGAGAGTTTGGTTAGAAATAAAACACTTGACCAAAGACTAGAGACCTCAGATATGAGAGTCTTGAGAAAGATTAGAGGCATGAACAGATGGCATCAATGGCAATATCATATTACAAACTAGGATATTAGGAAAGAACTTGACATTGTCAGCATCCAGGAATGTGTTAGCAGAGCTAATCTCAAGGTGGTATGGTCACTTAAACAGAATGGAAGAGGAAAGATTAGCAAAACAAGTGTTCACTGCCAGGCTGTCAGGAAAAAGACCCAGAGGACAAAGATATAGGTAGACTGATATAGTAAGAAGTGCCTTAAAAGACAGAAATATAACATTTGATAATGTTGGAATCCTGTCAGATAGTAGATTGATTTGAAGAATTGTGGATAGGAAGTTAGTAATGATGTAGGTTTTTCATGTAGTACTATCATAATATCCTGTTTACCCCTTGAGGGCACATGTCAGGAATTTGATAATGATGATAATAAAAATTATTCTAATTTTGAATGTTTTCAAATAAGTTTTCTTATAATTTATATTACATTTTTATGTGTTTACAGAGTTATATAATCTAAAAAGTAAGTACATTTAGATTATGCTAGTTTGTATGTGGTAATAATTATTTTCTTTGCAATGAATTAGAATTGCAAATCATTCAACACATTTTCTTTCATTATTTTATTTTTTTGATTCTGAGGATGTACAATTGAATAATATGGTATGATTAATATGGCAAAGAAAGCTGTACTGAACTTTGACATAAGTGAACTCCATAACATACACTGTTATAATTATTTAGTACCATTTCTTTTTTGCATCATATTGTCTAAATGTAATCAATGTATAATGATAATCTCTTTGCATATTTCCTTAAACACACTAATCATTAATCTTGAATACCACTTTATTAGCACATAATATGTAAAAAAGAGATTTTTTTATTTATTTTAAATAGAATAACTGAGGATGGTATAGTTACCGTGCTATGTAATCATACTCTCAGTTAACTAAGTAGCAAATCAAGTTCCGAATATCACTGAATAATATAAATGTAATCACTGTATAATGATAACATGATTAACATTTGTAATTAGAACAATATTAAAACTAACCAATTTCAAACATGGGAAGATGAAACATTTTTGAATTAAAATGCCAGAGTGGGCAATTTACCATAATGAACTATTCTGCGGTCTCTGTGAGTTTGATAAAGTGAGTCGACTATTTTGCTGTCTCCAATGAGTTCCATAACTCAGCATACATTAAAATGGATTTTGTATAGAAAATTCACTCACTGATGATGCATTATAACTTCTGGCAAAACAATCTATTCACTAGCTTCTCACTATGAAAAAAAAATCTAACTCTTGCATCATCCTAACTACAACCTCAAGGGATGGTCACTGTTCTCATTCCTGCCATATATGGCAAAAAATTCAGTATCTATCCTATAAAATCCCTTTGCTAACTCATGTTCTTACCATGTCCTTATTTACAAGCTAATGCAATACACATTCACTTAATCTACCCTTAACCAACATATCAGATTCAAGTTATTCATCTATATAATATTAAATAGCCATTATGTAAGGAATGGTGTTCCTAATCGCTCCCTAAAAATACTTCCCAGCACAGAAGAAAAATCAGGTTCATTAACGGA
This sequence comes from Typopeltis vanoorti, assembly GCF_054136105.1. Taxonomy (NCBI): domain Eukaryota; kingdom Metazoa; phylum Arthropoda; class Arachnida; order Uropygi; family Thelyphonidae; genus Typopeltis; species Typopeltis vanoorti. The sequence continues at coordinate 81,188,189 of NC_143564.1, read as the reverse complement.
TTATCTCTCCTCAGTTCACTCCACTCTTTCAGAGGTTCAGTTTCTGCAACTTACATTTTGTAAATACAGGTAACCCTCGTATAACGTGGTACTTATACAACGCGGTTTCGATATAACGTGGTCTAAAAATTGTGGTATCCCTTGTTCGATGCGGTTTCAATATAATGTAGTCTACAATTTCTAGTAACCCTTTATTTTTTATTTTTTTTTTTTCATATTTTTCACCGTGGGACTTAAAAATCAAATTTTATCTTCGTTAAATTTGCGTCTGCCCGTATAGCACAAGTAGTTATAAGTATCAAATTTAGTTTTATTGTATCACTGAATAAGGTACTGTAGAGAGGCTTTTGCAGTCCGTGTCATTCTCAACAAATAGTGCAATTAGAGACAGATGGAATAAAAACGGCACTAACTAATAAATCACATGTCCCCTCTCACAGAAACTACGCTGTATAGACTTAAGCAAAATCATATGTTGCACCGAAACACAATATCTAACTAAAAACTATTGTCCAATTTTTCAATTATGAAATAAGTGTTTTTTTATTGCATTTGAAATTCTCGATATCATTATGACAGATCACAAAGGCTAACTTAAAATAAAAGACTACCAAGAATTGAAACATACCATATAATGAATGTGTGAGTTCGCCTGCTACCTCAAACGCAAACAAGAAGCCATAAAATTCAACCAAGGGTTGAAACGTTTGTGTGAGTTAAGCCAGTCAGTAATGAGAAGTTCCATCGGAATGATAAATGACACCCTGTTGTGAATGTGTTAAAACTAATAGTGAATATTGTTATGACAGTTTCAGATGTTATGGAATTCAATTGAAGAGAATTAGCATTTCAACTCAACACTTGTCCGTTGCTTTTGTCCTTGGGTCGCGCAATCTTTTGTTAATACCGCACCAGTCATATGCAAGTCTTTATAGCTGCTGTCTTGTGTAAAACAAAATTCAGCTTGTACGTATTGTAACAATTAAAAAAAAAAAAACTTGAATAATTTATAAGCGTATAAAAGGATATCACCTGTAAATCGTTGACGTGCCAACAAAATTCTCAGACGTGCCACCTCTGGCACGAGTGTCATAGGTTCGCCATCTAGGATTTACTGTATAAAGTGTTTATTGTTGAAAATTGTCTTTGTTTTCTGCCAGGAAAGCGCATTTAAAATCATAAGTGTGTTATTCTCAAGCTGAGCAGTTTATTTTCTGGTGAGTTACATACATATGTAATGCTTTTTTTTTAATGTAAAAGTTTATTTTTATTGTACTTGCCACTAAAACTGCAACGAAAGGGAAAAAATCAACATTGAAGAGGAAATTCATTTTTCTCAAAGAAAAAATTAAAATCTTGGATCGGTTGAAAATTGGAGAAAAACCAGGAGTTGTTTCAAGGACTCTGAATTTAAATGAATCAACAATTCGAACAATCAAACAAAATGAACATAAAATCTGAGAAAGTGTTATTGCTGGGTCAACGGCAAGTACAAAGTGCGTTACTTGTGGTCGCGATATTCTAATAGAAAAAAAATTGAGAAATCTCAAATGATTTGGATAAAGATTGCACTCAAAAGAAAATTTCTTTGAATGGACACCTTATTAAGCAAAAAGCTCTCAAAGTTTATAAACATTTAAAAGAACTTGATCAAGATTCTTCAGAAGAAATCTCTTAGCACAGATTTTCTGCCAGTAAGGGTTGGTTCGAAAACTTTAAAAAACAGTTTTCTTTGTATAATCTTAAAATCCAGGGAGAATCAGCATCAGCAGATGTTGAAGTTGCCCAGAAATACCCAGCAGAACTTTTAAAAATCATTAAAGAAGGTGGTTACAGTGAAGACCAGGTGTTCAATGCAGATGAATCTGGGTTATATTGCAAAAAAAATGCCGAAACGCACCTATATTTCAAAAGTTGAAAGATCAGCTCCTGGATTCAAATTTTCCAAAGATAGAATTACTCTACTGTTTTGTAGTAATGCATCAGGTGATTACATGACAAAACCAATTTTTATTAACCGATCTGCAAATCGTCGTGCGATGAAAGGGCTTGACAAGTCCATCCTACCTGTTTATTGGTGGGCCAACAAAAAAACATGGATTACAGCTAGCATGTTTGAAAATTGGTTTCTCAAGTGTTTTGTACCCGATGTAGAAAGTTACACAAAGAAAAAGAATATGGACTTCAAAATTCTACTAATTTTAGATAACGTACCAGACCACCGAACAATTTAAGCCATCCGAATATTAAAATAACTTTTTTGCTGCCTAATACTACTTCACTTATTCAACCACTCAAACAAAGAATAATATCAACATTAAAGTCATATTATATTTGCCGAACATTTCAATTAATTTTGGAAAAACTGGAATCTAATCCAAACATGACACTGCCGTTAGCATGGAAAGAGTTTTCAATACTGAATTGTGTAAAAATTATTTCTCTGTCCATTAAGGAATTACAACCCTCTACACTGAATGCTTGTGGAAAAAAATATTGCCTGAAGCCATAATGGAACAAAATTTTTTACCTCCAGTGGATGCCGAGCTACGTCGTATAAAAAATGTCGCACACATTTTTGGTGGAGAGGGCTTTTGCGATGTGGTTGAAAATGAAATTAGTGAATTAATTGATGGAGAAACAGATTTAAATGAGGAGGAACTGGTACAATTAATAGATGGCGTTGAACCAAATGACGGGGAAAGTTCTGCTGAAGATTCTGATTGTGATGAATCTGTTAAAGAATTCAGTTTAAAGAAATTAGCAGAAGGATTGAACTTGGCAAGAAGGTTAGGAAGTTATTTTATGGATAATGATCCCTCAATGGAGCGCTCGGGAAAATTCATGAGACAACTGGATATTTGTTTAGCGCCATATTATGAACTTAATAAAAATTTGCAACATAGTGGAAAGCGAAGTCTTATTACTGACTTCTTAATGACTAAACCAGCCGAAGTATGCAATGAGAATTGTACAAATGATGTCTAAGAGATTTCAAGTGGTGACGACCTCCGGCCACTTAAAGAACATCTATGAAATGTTATTTCTGAAGCCAGTGATGACAATTAAAATGTGTGCTTTATTTTATTGTGTCTAAAACATTTATGCATTATGTGCAATGAAATTTATGTACAATTTGTAATTTTTATAATTTTATACTACGTTTTTGTCATAGTTTATGTTTTCTTAACTTACATGAATTACCTGAATTAAATAAAAATATTGTTTTTGTTATTATTCATTTTGGTTGATATGTCATTGGAGGAAAATTGTAGATAGGAAGTTAGTAATGATGTAATTTTTTCATGTAGTACTGTCATATCCTGTACACCCCTTAAGGGTACATGGCAGGAATTTGATGATGATGTCATTGTTATTCATATAATTTAAAAAAAAAAAAAAATGATTTCGGAACCTAACCCTACTTTTTCTATGTGATTTATGTCTCGTATAACGCGATTTATATAACGCGCCATTTCTATGGAACCTAACATCAGCGTTATACGAGCGTTACCTGTATTTCAATGACTACCATTCATTACAAATGACACTGGAATTTCCCAGTCTCTTCCAGATCTTCTAAAACATGCACAGCAGCTCTTCAATTCTACTTAACAGTTCAATTCAGAGAACAGACCAGCACCCCCCCCCTTCTCAATTCATTCCTTCCAGTGTTGTCTGGATCTGCAGAATGTACTCTTGAGGAAATGCAAAAGGAATAGTATAATCTACATCTTCAAATTCAATCTTAACAAGCTTCTCTCTTTTCAACTTTCTGCACATCCATGGTATTAGTGTAGTATAGACTGAATAACCTTTTGTGTATAACACTATCACATGAAACTTGGTTACCTGCCCTCTGCACTCTCCATTACCTTAAAATATCTAAACAACTACATTTAAAAACAATAATCCAAGATTGGTCATATTGAAACTTTACAATGATGAAGCATTTTATTATTCCTTCTTATCGATATCCTCCTCAATACTACGAAGGTGGTCTAAAAAGTTCTCAGCCTCGACCATAGATGGCAACACTATTGGCAAGATTTTTTTTTTCCTAAGTTGGTACATCTATCATAAGCATCCACGTGAAATTGCAAGTCATTTTATGAAATAGTTTGTTTTATACAGCTGTCTGAAGCAAAAGTGTTGTCTGCATCCCTTGAAATGGATAAAATTGAGTATTGTGCGGTTATAAAATTCTTTGTAAAAGAAGGTTTAACGGCAAAACAAATTCATTTGTTATGGGCACTCTTCTCCTTCGTTTTAGACAATTAAGAAATGGGCTGCAGAGTTTAAATGCAGCCATACCAGCCTTGAAGATGATCCATGTCTGAAGGATGTCCAAAAAGTGTAACAACACCAGAAATCATTGATCAAGTGCACAATATGGAATTGGATGACCTGAGAGTCAAAGTGAGTGAAATTGCTGCATTTCAAAAGAATGTGTAGGATATATTTTGCATGAAGAATTGCAAATGAAAAAGCTTGGAAAAGATGGGTGCCTTACTCACAGCAGATCAAAAACACACTTGCATGAAAATCTCTGAACAGTGCTTAGAGCATTTTAACAAGAATAAAACTGATTTTGTGTGTCGATTTATTACTATGGATGAGACTTGGATTCACCATTACACACCAGAATCCAAACAGCAGACAGAAGCCAGTTGTTCAGTGCCAAAGAAAACGAAGTCAGTTCCATCAGCAGGAAAGATCATGGCATCGGTGTTTTGGGATGCTAAAGGCATTTTATTTATTAATTATCTTGAAAAGGATAAAACAATAACCAGGGAATATTATTCCGATCTTTTAACCAGACTAGACAAAAAAAAATTCATGAGAAAAGACCTGGTTTGCAGAAGAAAAAAAATCATCTTTCATCAGGACAATGCACCTGGCCACAAAGGTTGGCAATGGGAAAATTAAGAGATCTGCACTATGAATTGTTGGACCATCAACCCTATTCTCCATATTTGGCTCCGTCTGACTTCTATCTCTTCCCAAAACTAAAACTCTTCCTCGCTGGTCAGCATTTTTCTTCAAATCAAGAGGCAATTGCAGCTGTAGAGGAGTATTTTGCGGATCTTACTGAGAACCATTACAGGGATGGGATAATGGCGCTGGAGCATCACTGGAATAAATCTATTCGTCTTAAGGGAGATTATGTTGAAAAATAAAAATAATTTTGAAATTATAAATTCATTTTTTTCATTGTTAGGCCGAGAACTTTTCAGACTGCCATTGTGTAGCTATTCCTTGTGTTTTCTTTACCATTTTCATATCTCTTCCTGTACTAACTTCTTATCCAAATATATACCTAAATCTGTTGCCCACACAATCTCCAGGAGTAGAATACCACTATTTTTTTTAAACATTTGTTCAAGCAAAATGCACATTGCTTTAACTGTAATACGAGTTATTATATTGTTTACATGTTTATCAAAGAATATAAAGTGTCCATTCAGATGCCACTGCAATAATCTTGATAAGAAGCATAAAATGTACATTTCATCCACCTGGCCAAATGAGTGGTTAATATGAAATATATTTTATTGTAAAGAATACTGTACTGTGAAATACTAATAACATTAAATGATGCAGAATAGATATAAATTATTTATAGCATATATGAAGGTATCCAGAAAATTTACAAAAACAATTTATCGAATGACAATTTACCAAAAGGCAATTTATCGAAAACACAATTTTATTGAAAGGCAATTCGTCGAAAACCAACAACTCATCAAAAAATCAATTCACTAACTATAAATCATCAAATGAATACTTCAAAAAATTAATTATGAGACATGTGAAGTGTATTTATCAAAAAACTTGTGATGTAACTGAAGATTAGCAATGATATTCCCTTTATATGTGGTATGTAAATTGTGGGGGCAAATTTTTTTTTTTTGAGGGATATTCCTTTTCAGTCAGTATATGCGCTTCATGTATTTCATGTGTGTATTACACAATTTGTTAAGATTATCATATTTACTTGAATATAATTTGCACTTTTTTTTCCCCCAAAAGTTAAAAAATTGTGGTGCGAGATAATGCAGGGATTTTTGGAAACTAAAATTTTTAGGCAAAAACTAAATTGTCATTTATAATTAAATCCCCAGAATTCATTATAATTTATAATTGCTCACATTATTTATAAAATGAATGTATTTAAATTTTAATTATCAAAGTTATTTATGGAATTGGCCACTCACCTTCATCACGCAATATATTTGAATGTTTAGCGACAATGCTTCTGTAATTAACTCAAAACACAATTTCGTTCTTGCTCATTCTTTTGTCATTTCGGAATCATAAGATCTTTGAGTTTAAAACCAGCACTGTAACTTGAACATTTCTCCATATTTCAAGCAAAAATTACCAGTAATTTACAAGACTTGAGATATATAATGAACAATCTTTCACGAACAACTAATGAGAAGCAAAAGCAGAGTGCAAAAGAGAGATTGGTAGATTGGTAGAGATAGAGCAGCTATGAAGCACGTGCATATCATTGGTGTGGTATTAACAAAAGATTGCACAACTGAATGACAAAGGCAAGCTGACAATTGTTGAGTTGAAATACTGATTCCTTTTAACCGGATTCCAAAATATCTGAAACTGCCATAACAACATTCACTATAATTTCTTAGTTTTAACATGTTCACGTCGAGGTGGTTTCGCCCATTTATCATTCCAACAGGACTTCTCATTACCACTTCCATATCGCATGGGCGGGCTTCAACTGACACAAAGTTTCAACACTTTGAATTTTAATGCTACTTAACTGCATGCGTTAGACTCACACACACATTATCGGCATGTTAGTTACAATCTGCAGTAGAATTTTATTTGAAGCTAGCCTATGTGATCTGTCTCCGACATCAAAAATTTCAAACGAACCCACATATATTTAAAAAAAAAAAAAAAAAAAAAAAAAAAAAATCAGCTAACGCCCTTTCCTTCCCGTATACGGGGAGTAAGCAAGGCCATTTACCCCTATCTAACTTTTGGAGACTGAGTGGGCAGTTCAATCTCCACTGGTACCAATCAGAGATAGATGGCCCAAGGCTATTACTAATTAAGCGGTTCACAGTGAAGAGAGACGGCTCAAATGTGCCGCCATCTCGTGGTCCCTAACACAATATATTTAATGTCTGAAATAATGTGGGTTCCACGGTCGATTTTCTCAAGTTTACGGGAGGAAAAACCCGCTTGTCCATGCCAGAGATCGACTAACTCGGGAACCGGTTGAAAAAGGCTTAGAAAAATTTCCTCTAGTCGCCGACTAGACTTGAAACCAAGTCTTCCTTCGTACAGCCAAGCGCCGTGGTGTGCAAACACCACATCCACTGAGCTACACAGGCTCACACATATATTTCATGTAATTGAAAATTTGAACAAATGTTTGGACAACAGTTTTTAGTTATATTCAGTGTTTGGCGGTACAACATATGGTTTTGCTCGAGTCTATACAGCACATTTTCTGTGGGAGGGTACATGTGATTCATTAGTCAGTGCTGTTTTTATCCCAGTTCTCTAATTGCACTATCTGTTGACACAGACTACAAATATCTCTGTACCTCATTCAGTGATACAATAAAACTACTTGTTTTTCTTGTGTCTGCAGTACAGTGGCCGTTGGGAGGGCGTATTGTTTACAATGGCGAGTTGGTTACTATAACCCCAACATGAACGCGTTTACAATTTTTTTTTGTGTGTGAGGTATATGCAAAACTTTTTAATTTATTTTTTCATAAAGTAAAATCAGGGGGAAGAGTTATATTCAAGTAAATACAGTATGTAAAAAATCTTAATTATTATTATAATTATTATTCCCCCTTATTCTCTTCTCTCATCAACCAAGTGGTTGGTGAGGTAGGAATGGTATTTTACCAGGGAATAATTAGAGAACAAGTTTCCCATTGTTTTCTTTATCCAGTAAGTGTTTTATAACTACAGATGCTGGGGGGGGGGGAGTTCTAGTAAACACCTAGAACAAAAATTATATTAAAGCAACGATATAACTACAAGAAAGAACATATCTTAAAACCCTTTAAACCCCCCCCCCCATGTTTCATTAAATTGTAATAATTTGTTCTTTTTCTTTCAGAATATATATATAAAGACATGTCAGAGATTTTGAAGAAATTCAAAGACACAGAGGTGGGCCATCATCCAGGTTTTCATGCTGCAAGAAAATTCTGCAACTCAGATTCACCAAACTTTGTGTGAGACTTTAGGAATTGTTGGATATGCAGTGTCCCAGCATATCCAACAATTACAAGATGGGTGGCCAAGTTTACAACTGGGCATCCTGGGACAACAGATGTCACCCAGGTCAGGAAGACCTTCCACAGCAATCATACCTGAAAACATCAATGCAGTGCATGCTATGATCCTTGGTGATAGATACCAGCCAAAAACATTGCAATGACTCTGGGGATATCCAGGTATCAAGTTGGGTCATTATCCTCCATCTGGACATCCAGAAGCTCTCAGCGAAGTGGGTCCCCCAAATATTTGAATGCCGAACATGTGTTATAATTTCAAGGGATTTTGAGTCATTTTGAGAAATCAGGTGCAAATTTTTTGGTTCATATTGTGACTGTCAATGAAACATGGCTTCATCACTATTTCTCAGAGACCAAACAACAGTCAATGGAGTGGAGACACAAAAGTTATCCATGACCAAAGAAGTTCTGAACACAAAAGTGAGTAGGGAAGGTTCTTGCCACTGTATTTTGGGATATGGATGGTTCAATCCTTACCAAGTATCTCAAAAAAGGTGAAATTGTTAATGCAGTAGTTATTCAACAGCTGTGAAGGAATTGAAGTAGTGAAGGAAAAACTCTGCAGGAAACTGAGCAGACATGTTGTTAATGCAGGATGACACACCTTCACGAAACTCAACAGATAATACACAACTTGGGCTTTTCAATGTCTACCTCACCCAGCCTATTTGCGAGACCTGGTCCCATCTGACTATTTCCTATTCCCAAATTTAAAGAAACACTTAAAAGGAACAAAATTTACCACAGATGATGAAGTCATATCTACTGCTGAGGACTGGTTTGTGCAACAAGGGAAACTTTTTTTTTCTCAGAGAATTGCAAATGATGCAGCAACACTGTAACAAGTGTATAACACTTCGTGGGGAATATGTAGAATAATGTGTAAGTTACATGGCTCCAACTCAATTATTCCTTCATTGTGATTATCACAACTTTTCAGCACACCCTTGTATGAGTGTTCATGGGGACCAGATTTGCAGGATGAAACACCCGCATTTCTGGGGGTAAAACCCTGCCATCCCCATATGAGACTGGATAACTCATCTTCAGTTGAAGAGGATAAAAATTCTTTGCATCATGCAAGGGATTCAATCTCAGGTCTTTCTAGCTAAAGGGTTCTATTATTATTAGTAGTAATACTAGTAGTATTAGTATGCAACATCTTTGTGCATGCTTGCATGCACGCACACACTGTTATAGGGGATGAATTTTATTCTGATTTGGTATTTGAATCTTACAAAAATTTGTCAAAATAGTTCCAGCTTTCAGTGCAACTATAGAAGGAGATACAAACAGACATGTCGATATTTTATATTGCAAAAACTCTGACTAGTGGAATACACATAAACATCAGAATTTGTAAAACGTACAAAAAGTCTGTGTGGTTCAGTTTTAGTTCCAACTGGATCACTTTTATTGGAAAATTTTGGTAAAGAAATTTAAAATTGATATTAATAATGTCGCTCTAGCTGGATGAAATTTAGTGAAATTTTACAGTTAAGATCTATATTAAAATTTGTCAGTTTTGATTTCAATCTGATCACTGTTGTGAAAAAATTATGTAGAAAGAACTTTTTTTGTCTAGAGATAAATCACTATCTACACAATGAAGTATCAAGTACGCTTACAGAATTATGTTGTAAAAAACAACAAAATAATTATGTCTCAATGACCACTTACATATCTTGGGTGACGTTAGATATTTTTATCAAACACTTTACAACAGTTTTCAAGAAAATTAATCTTTCGATGAATTATGAAAGAATTCATCTAAAAATTATCAGTGAATTTTTTTTTCATTAATTGCATTTGTGACTAATTGTCATGTGATGAACCATTATTAAACGAATTGTTTATTCGATAAATTGCTTTTCAATGAACTGCCATTCATAAAAATTGTTCTTCAAATGTTTATTCGACAAATTGCCTTTTTGATGAATTGCATTTGGTAAACTGTCTTTCAATGAAAGGTTTACTATAATTTTCATATGTGAATGATATTGGTGCTTCATGGTTAATAATGTTGCAGAGCAATTCAAAAACTAAAATTTCTTTATTGTGTGGAGGATTTTGGATATAAAGTACAAGAACACACTGAAGACAGTCAGTCAGTCATGTATGTGCTGATACATGACATGTCCAACACATACATGACTAGAGTAAGCTTAAATATGAAAGAAACAGTACTGGAAAAGGAATCAAAGATGATAAACGTAACATGAAAAGTGAAGATAAGGATATTCTAGATATCTGGAGTAATTATTTTGAAAGAATGATAAATGAAATGATCTATGACAGAACAGCAGCAGGAAATATTCCAGAAGAATGCAAGCAGGAGTACATATCAATATTTGAAGCAGAAAAAGCTGACAAAAACCTGAAATGTTGAAAGGCAGCTGGAGTAGATGATATTCGCCCAAAAATGCTTAAATACAGAGGTCTAAAAAGTTTGCAGGGTTTACATTGCATAATTCAGAAGGCTTGATCAGAAAGTAATTACAGATGATTGGACTAGAGCTGTCATAGTTCCCATCTATAAAATGGGAAATAACCCTGAATTGAGAATTACAGATGAATTTCTCTCCTAAGTGTTCCAAGTAAGTTGTATGTAAAATGTTGTATGTATGAAAAATTGTGGAAGAAGAAGAAACTGAGATTTCTCAATAAATAGTTGAGAAATTGTAAGAACACGAGATGGATCTATACTTAATTGTAGATTTTGTAAAGATATACAACACACAGAGAAGCTTTTAAAATGGGGTAAAATATGGAGAAGAAGGAACATTATACAAAATAATACAGTCTACATTGTAAAAAGTTGTAAGTCTGCAGTCAGAATTGAAGGAAATACAGGAAGATGGTTTGACTTAAAATAAATTGTAAGACAAGCATGAGCGCTAACTCAACTCTTATTCACCATCTATATGAATTACATCGTGAAAGAAAGTGGCATTGAACCTGATATTAGAATTGAATTGATTAAACTTAGCTGTTTGCTTTATGTAAGTTGATGTACTCTTAAACAAATGTGGTGCAAGTCTCCGGGCTTCTCAAGTGAATAGCAGCTGTAACAAATTTGGTATGAACATCAACAATAAAACATCAAAACTATGAAAATAGGTAGGAGTATAGAAAACATCAGTTGCTCAAGCCATATATATATATATATATTTAGGTAAGTTTTTAGCGAAGATGGCAAATTAAATATGAAAAGAGACAACAGAATAAGCAAAGCAGGTATCCCAGTTTATATCCTAGGCTGCCAACAGTTGTCCACAGAGGACACCCCACCTAGTTAGGACTCCTGTCTGTCAATAGTCTTTTGTCCACATGTTCTACTTAGTTCTGTGTTGTGTGCATTACAAGTCTCATATTGTACTCCCTGATGATGTCTCAGTGAGTGAGATAAAATATTAGAAGAATTAAATAATACTTTTAATCCTATGGACAGACAGGAAGATCAGCCGACATCCACATCGAAGAAAACAATATATCTGCAGTCATGAATATGGTCAATCCGGCTTTGAGGACCATGCTTTTAGATTTGGCTCAGAGAATCAATTGGAAAAGACCACATGCTCCATTGCCTAAATTTAGAAGAGAAACTATTTTTGGAATCTGCAGCTGTTCTCAGAAATAAGCCTTATTTAAATAAATATGGTTGATTAAATTTCCCAAAATATGGAAAACACTAATACTTCGAGAGCCCAGGTTACATCCTAGTCCACCAACAATTGTCCACAGAGGTCAACTGTTTGTGGACTAGGATGAATTCTAGTCTTTCGTCCATGTATTCCACTTAGTTTTGTGCTGCCTTTGTGTGTGCATTACAAGTTTCATATTGTACTCCCTGACAATATCTCAGTGACAGATGAAATACAGATAAAGAATTAAATATTAAATTTTTCTTAATTTTTTTTTAACGTTAACTCTTTTCTCAATGTTACTTCACTCCATTAAGCCCCAAACATGTTAAGTTATGGATCTGAGAGTTTGGGTTAGAACTAACGCACTTGATGAAAGATTAGAGACCAGAGATGAGAGAGAGATCTATGGAAAATTATTATTATTTTATTATTATTATTTGACACCTCCAGTGAGTCCAAGGATTCACTGGAGGGCACCTGCTCTACCACTGTCTCCATTATTCAATCCACACTGACAAACATCCATGCCCACATCGGGATTCGAACCAGCAGTCTTTTGGCTGGAGAGCAGATATGCTAACCACTCGGCCAGCCAGGCCAGCTAGGGAACAAAACCATGTTAAACACGACAGTAAAGGAGTGCTGACAAGTAACAGACTAATTTGAAGTCAAGTTGAAAGGCAATTAATGATACAGACAATCATATAGTACTGTCATAGTAGCCTGTACACTCTTTGAGGGTACATATCAGGAAATTGTTGATATACAGTGAAACCTCTGTTGTCGAACATAATTCGTTCCTAAAAGCTGTTTGGAAACCGATTTGTTTGAAAATTGAAACCATTTTCCCATAAAAAATTAATGTAAAATGGATCAATTCGTTCCCGAACCCCAGAAGATTGTTTATTTAAACCTTTATAACAGTACTTCATGCATAAAATTGCATACAAAAACAATGAAAATGTTACACAAAAAGAATAAACACAATAAATAGATAAAATATAGACGAAAATTGATTGGCTCTTTATTTTTGAGTATTGTACAGATTGTTGATTTCACCATACTGAACTACATAGCAAGATCCGGGACACGAATGCCATTTTCATGTTTATATACGATTTATTTCTTCACCTCTATCATGGTTCTAACAACTTTTCTTTTCGCTTTGCTGCTATCACTATCCTTCTTCGCCCCCACAGTGGCTTATTTAATAATAATTTATAAAAAAAACCCACAAAATATGAATAAAATCAAGAATGTGAATGAGTTTAAGGAGAAATATGACAGGTATTATGTGAATAATGGTTAGTAAGCAATGTTGGGTCTCCCATGATGAGTCTTTTGACTCCATGGAGGCACCTTATAATAATAATAACATACAATAGGTGTCTTAAATTAATTCTCCAGAAATTCCACTAAGCAGAGGCTATGGTGTAACGGATGCTCTCTCTCCCCCCGTAATCTCAGCCTGTGGAGCACGTGGTTGCCGGTTTGCTTGTTCGGGAACCAGTGCATTTTTTGTTCTGAAAATATGTTTGGGAACTGATTTGTTCGAGATGAGAGTTGTTCGACAACCGAGGGTCCACCGCATACTCTTGAATCCTGAGCCCATGTGAACATATTACCATCAACAATAACACGGTCAAGACTATTTGTATTTTTTGAGTCCTTTTCTCCATATGAATTTGTGATAGGACATGATATTTGTTGTGACTAGTCGCTCTCCTGAACAGAAATTCAGCTAGTACTTAACTTACCTTATTATTACTCTTAGCTTTGCTCTTTTCTCCATTTTCCAAAACATTTGTCTGGTATTCTTCCTCCCCCTCCTCTTCTGTTTAGATATCTAATAAGAACCAACTTTTCATTTTTATGTTGGCTGCCTACTTAATGACTAAAAACTCTTCCACCAACCAATCAGAGGGGTATTCCTCATTCTGAATTTTGACCAGGCACCCCCCCCCCTTCCACTTGAAAGTGCCTGCAATTCAAGTTCATCTTTATGTTTAGCTGAATGCTATAGCTACTCTTTTCTTTCTCTATCACCACTACCTGTAGGTAACAATCCCATGTTTTGTTTACTATTAAGTAGCATCTTGCCTATTTCAGTATTTTCTTTGTCTTGGTAACTAACCTACTTTGCTGGTGTGCATTCTCCAATTCTTATGCCAGTTTCACTTCTTTTCTTGTTACTTCTTATAGTGGTGCTAATCTTCACTTCTGAAGTTGAGGAGTTTGTCATAGCAGCTGGCTTAACTATTCACCTCAGTTCCCATGAAAAAAAAGAAGGGGGGGGGACTATATATATATATATATATATATATATATATATATATATATATATAGTAAAACCTCCTTATACAAACAAATCGTTTTACGAACTTTTCCACTGAAAAATAATTGTATCAATTGGCAAATGCTGTTCGTTTTACAAATGCGCCGACGCTCACGTGAGCCAGCATTATCTCCGCAGTTGTTGATTGGTTCGCGTCAGTGCATTTGGTTCTATTCAAGTGGTGTGAATCCACTCTTTAGTATGTATTGTAATTTTGATAAATTTACTCTCTAAATCAAAATTTTTTTTTTCTCCAGTTTTGTTGTCTTTATTTAATAATTAGTTAATATGCTCCTAAAAAGTGTAGTGATGAAAATAAATAGAAAAAGAGAGCACCCAGACTTGTATCATCTGCATATCTTATTGAACTCAAGAAAGAGCTTACAGCTAAATGGGAAAATGGAACTCTTATTTCTGAACTTCCTAAAGATTATAACATGGCAAAATTGACAATGTGTACTATTATTAAAAATAGCAGTGACACCGGAGGGGCAGTTACCCGACATTTTTATGGAGGATGACACCTTCAAAACAATAATTTTGTCCCTCCTCCTCCCCATATATCTTCAGTAAAGGTAAAGTTCATATATTCTTATTTTATTTTAATTATGATAATAGGTGAAAATTTTTCATGTGGAAGAGATTATTTTACATTAATTACTATGATAAAAATAGTTTCGCATTATGAACTTTTCGTTATATGAACAGCCTTCTGGAATGACTTAAGTTCATAAAATGAGGTTTTTACAGTGTGTGTGTGTGTGTGCGCTTTTTTTTTTTTTTTTTTTTTTTTTTTTTTTTTGTAAAGCCAATACAGAATATAATTTGAATGATGATGTTGGTGTTGTAATGTGCCATTCAGTCATTTTTGATTCTTGGTGATCCTGTAAACAAAGGCTCTCGACCCCACTGGTCTTCTTGTCCTTTCTTTCAGCAATTGTAAGTTCAAGTTGGTAAGTTCTTTTATGCTCCATCCAACTCTTTTGTGGTTTTCCTCTTCTTCTCATTACCTCAATCTTCCACAACATAACTGTCTTTTCCAACGATTCATCAGCTTGCATAATATGTCCAAAGAACATCAACTTCTGTTGCCTCCAGGGAGCATTCTCTCTTTATACTATCTAAAACCTGCCTATTGGTCATTCTTGAGGTCCATGGCATTCGTAAAGGCTCCTCCACACCCATAATTCAAATGAATCAATCCGCTTTCTGTCTTTCTTCTTAATAATCCAGTTTTCACATCCATACATCACTAATGGAAATACCACTGCTTTGACAATTAATTTTGTTTTGCTGATGTTTAAATTAAGTGCTGCTTTCCCTCTTAACCAATAGAATCAACTACTCCAGATCTTCCTTAGTTTCCGATATGAGGGTTGTATCATCTGCATATCTTAAATTATTTTTCTGCCACCAGTCTTAATTCCAGCTGCATTTTGTTCTAATTAGCCAGTCTCATAATATATTCACTATAAATATTAAAAAGATGGAGAGACAGTATACAACCCTGCTGCACCCCTTTTTCTACTCAAACACTGTTTCTCCAAAGACTGTTTTTAATGAAGCTTCTTGATTGTCATACAGCTCACTTATCAAGAGAATATTGTTAAACTGGAAAACTGCCCCAGGAAGCAAAAATTTACAGACCTATTGCTTTATTGAGTTGCACCTATAAAATGTTAGAATGCCTTCTGTACAACAGATTGTCCATACCAATCATGCAGCATGACCCGAATGAACAAGCTGGTTTTAGAGAAAAACGTGGTTGTTGTGATCAAGTGCTCACTTTAACATCATACATGAAAGCTGGATTCCAGAAGCAAGAAAAAACATCAGCTGCCTTCTTGGACCTAACAGCAGCCTATGATACAGTATGGCGTTGAAGGTCTTATATACAAATTTCTTAGCATTGTCCCATGTAAACGGCTGCGCACCTAATTTCCTTCATGCTCACAGAACGTTTCTTTCAAGTTCTATTAGGAAATAAAATGTCCTGACAATGAAAACTTAATAATTGTCTTCCACAAGGGTCAGTATTGGTGCCCTTACTTTATAACCTATACACATGACTTGCCCGCTACCATCTCACGCAAGTTCTGTTATGTTGATGACACCGTAATTGCCGTTCGACACAAAAACATGAGTCAAGCTGAAGAGGTACTTACACAAGATCTGAAAACAATAGGTGAATATTACAAAAAATGGAGGATCCAGCTCAATCCTGACAAAACAGAAGTATCAAGCTTTCACTTTAATAATCACATGGCAGATGTCACTTTGCATATCTGCTTTGATGGATGCTTACTAAGAGAGAATAAGTTTCCAAAGTACTTTGGAGTGACTCTGGACCGCACGCCCTCTTACAAGCAACATCTAACAAATGTTTCTGCTAAGTTAAGAACCCGTAATAACATAATACAAAAACTAATAAGCACGACAAGGAGCAACAGCCGACAATCTATGGATTACAGCTCTTGGTCTAGTTTTCTCTGTTGCCGAATATTGCTCACCAGTGTGGCTAAATAGCACACGTGTTAAACTTGTTGATAAACAACTAAACAATGAGACTAATTTCTGGCACAATTAAATCAACGTCCACACACACTGGCTTAAAGCTCTTAGCAACATTGTTCCAGCAAGTCTGCGCAGGACTAAAGCTCTCTTACAGGAGTATAAGAAAATCTTGGAGAACACAGCCCTACCAATACACTTAGATCTCCCAGACTTAAGTGAACGACGATTGAGATTGAGACATCCACCACTACAATTAGCCCAACCACTACTTCATCCTGAAGCAAAAGTAGCAAGAACAGTGGAAGAGCCAGACAGATGATATCACAAAATTTTCTCTCAACAAATTACAAGAAAGTTTTTATGCTTGCTCACCCCTCCCATGAAAATCCTGGACTCAGCTTAACAGAATACGAACTGGTCATGGTGTGTGTGTGTGGACATGCATTTTAAATGGGGTAAATGACCATCTCCACATTGTGATTGTGGAGATCAAAGACAAACTGTGGACCATATTGTGACCCAATGTTATCTTAGAGCATATCCAGGAGACAAATTGGACTTTTTAAGAGCTACACCTGAAGCTATGAACTATTTGACAGATATGGATGTAACCTTTTAATTTTATTGGTTTTTAAAATGACTTAATTTTACGTTTTTAAAATGACAGTGTATTGTACTGCATGTTTTTTTATTCATGCCATACAAATAAATAAATAGAATCAAGAGAATTCAACTTATTCCAATTTATCTCATTACAATCCACAGTCTGTTGTATCCACACAATCAAACGCTTTCTTATAATCAATAAAACAGATGAATACTTCCTTTTGAAATTCTCTTATTCTTTCCATAAACCATCTCATGTTTGCTATTTCGTCTCTAGTTCCTCTACCTCTCTTAAAGCCTGCCTGTTCTTGTGGCATTTCTCTATTCACATACGGCTCCAGCCTTTGTTGGATCACTTTCAGCATAACTTTACTTGTATGTGAAATTAAAGCAATGGTTCTATAATTCTAACAATCTCCAGAATTTTTTTTTTTTTTTTGAATTGGGATAAATACTGATGTTTTCCCATCTCTAGGCGAATATATATTCTTCCAAACCTGTTGACAAATTTCAGTTAATATATTCACTACTTCATCCAAAGCTGCTTTCAATAATTCCCCTGACAGCTCATCAGCGTCAGGAGCTTTTCCTCTTAGCAGCTGTTCCATTGCTGATATCACTTCACTTTTCCTTATTATGGGTTCCTGAACAAATTCTCCTTCGATATTATTATCTTTCTTGTACAAATCCTCTACATACTCTTTTCCATCCTTTTTTTTTTTTTTTCCCCAATTGCTTCTTCTATCAGACATTTTCCTAAATTACTTATTACAACTCCAAATCTAGGGATAAACTTCACTGTAACATCATTTATTTTTCTAAAAAAATCTCTTGTTGTACTCATAATACTATTTTCTTCAATTTCCTTGCACCTTTTGTTTAGATGTTTTTTCTTAGCTTTCCTAGCATGTCTTTGGAAACTACACTCAGTTGTCTAACCCTTTCTTTGTTTCTCTGAAGTTTCATTTTTCTTTTTTCCTCTGCTATTTGAATAGCTTCTTCTTCTGACAACCATGTAGACTCTTTCTTGTTGCTTTACTTAAGAGTCTTCTTTGCTGCTTCTATGACTGTACATTTTGTTTCTTCCCATAGTTCTAATTCTCCTCCTCCTGTCTTCTTCAAAACTTTTTAATTTCTATCTGACTTTTACTTTAAATGCTTCATTTATAGGATTTAAGTCAAATTAGATACTGTCCTTTTCTTCATAGCCCTTAGTTTCAATTTAACTTCAGCTATCAATAATTCATGATCTGTCCCACAGTCTGCACTAGTAGTTTTTAATGCTTAGATAGCACTTCTCCACCTTCTACTGGCAACAGTATTATCAATCTGATTTCTGTATTCTCCATTAGGTGAAGTCCATGTGTACAATCTTCTTTTATGCTGTGCAATAAAGCAACTATTGCAAACATCCTTTCTCCTGCTTCATTCCACAGTCCTAAACCAAATTTTCCAATGATGCCACATTCTTCTTTTTCTCTCCCTCCCTTTGCATTCCAATCACCTAATATCAAGAGAAAATCTGTTTTTTTATCAATACTGTATGATACTTGTTGCAATATACTGTAAAATTCTTCGGCTTCATCTTCACTTGAATCTGTAGTGGGTTCATATACCTGTATTAATGTAACATTCACTGGATATGCCTTTATTCTGATTAGAATTATTCTATCCTACACTGGGCTGTAACCAAAAATGTATTCTCTTCTAACTATGAATGTTACTTCATTTGTTCAAAGATTTTCATGT
The DNA here is from genome assembly GCF_054136105.1 of Typopeltis vanoorti. Taxonomy (NCBI): domain Eukaryota; kingdom Metazoa; phylum Arthropoda; class Arachnida; order Uropygi; family Thelyphonidae; genus Typopeltis; species Typopeltis vanoorti. Next base: position 81,169,041 of record NC_143564.1, on the reverse strand, counting down.
CCAGAGTAATATAATATGAAATCATTGGCATCAATTCCTGTCCATCTCAGTTCACTGATTCCTAAAATTTTAACTCAAATTCTTCTAATTTTTCTTTACTAGTTCCAGTTTTCCTTGATACATGCTTCTTAGATTCCATGTTCCTATTTTATGTAAATCAATAAAGCGGTGACATCTTCTTCTTCTGAGATTAACTCTATCAGAAGTTGAACTTCCAGTAGGCACTGATCCAGCTTCATTCTTGTTAACTTCATTGGAAATTCTGCTCTGCATGGGTGTTCCATCTTCCAGCACTATATCACAATAATAATAGTGGTGCTGATGGTCAGCGGTAGATGCCACTGGTGTAGATGATGAAAGTAGTTGTGGTTCATTGTAGTTGGTGGACTGAGTGGTAGAGACAGAGAGTTGTGAAGTATTTGCCCTCCCTCGATGAGTCTTTGGACTCTCTGGAGGTGTCACATAATAATAACAATAATAACTTTAATAATATCATCATCATCATCATCATCATCATCAAATTCCTGCCATGTACCCTCAAGGGGTGTACAGGATATGACAGTACTACATGAAAAAATTACATCATTACTAACTTCCTATCTACAATTTTCCTCCAAATCAGTCTGTTACTTGTCAAGACTCCAACATTATCAGATCTTATATTTCTATCGTCTAAGGCACTTTGTACCGTATCAATCCACCTATATCTTGGTCTTCCTCTGGGTCGTTTTCCTGCCAACCTGGCAGAGAACACTTGTTTTGCTAATCTTTCCTCTCCCATTCTATTTAAGTGACCATACCATCTGAGATTAGCTCTGCTAACGCATTCCTGGATGCTGACAATGTCAAGTTCTTTCCTAATATCCTCATTTTTAATATGATATTGCCATTGATGCCATCTGTTCACGCCTCTAATCTTTCTCAGGACTCTCATATCTGCGGTCTCTAGTCTTTGGTCAAGTGTTTTACTTCTGACCCAGCTCTCAGATCCATAAGTTAAAATTGGTTTGAACACAGTCTTGTATACAGCTAATTTAGTGTTCCGACTAATTTCTTTCTTATTCCATATGAATTTATTCAATTGACTTCCCACGATACCAGCTTTGCTGATTCTGTTGTCTATTTCTATATTTAGTTTACCATCTTCAGTAAAAATTGTGCCTAAGTAGCTGAAATGTTTTACTTGTTCCACAGGTTCTCCATTCACAACACAGTTGACATTTTCAATGATTCTGCCTATTTTCATTGTCTTTGTCTTTTTATTGCTGACCTTCATACCATATCTATTACAACAGCTATTCAATTTAGTCAGAGAATCTTGCAGACTTGTAGCGGATTTATTTAGAAGTATAACATCATCCGCATAAAGCAAAGAGCTGACATTAACATCTCCAATTTTGATATCAGGTTTAATACCACATTCCTTCATAATGTGATCCATATAGATAATGAATAACAGGGGGGATAATGTACATCCTTGTCTCACACCAGATTTAACATTAAACCATCTTCCTGTACTTCCTTCAATTCTAACTGCTGACTCACAACTCAAATAAAGACTAAGTATTGCTTGATATAATGCCCCATTGACACCATATAACTGCAGCGTATTGAATAGCTTCTCTCTTGGCACCTTGTCATATGCCTTTTCCAAATCGACAAAACTTAAATACAGATCTTTGTTATATTCCCATGCTTTCTCGACTATTTGTCGTAAAGTGAAGATCTGATCCTGACAGCCTCTATTTGGCCTGAATCCAGCTTGTTCTTCACCAAGCTTTTCTTCCACAATTCTTCTCAACCGTTTCTCAAGTATACTTGCATAGATCTTGCCAGGAACACTCAGTAGGGAAATACCTCTGTAATTCTCACATTCAGTTTTATTTCCCTTTTTATATATGGGTACTATGAGAGCTCTACTCCAATCATTGGGAATTCGTCCCTCTGTCCAGGCTTTCTGAACTATGCAGTGCAGCCACTGTAAGACTCTTATACCACCATACTTCAGCATTTCTGGTCGAATATCATCTACTCCTGCTGCCTTTCCACATTTCAAGCCTTTGATGGCTTTTTCTACTTCAAGTATGGATATGTATTCCTGACTGCATGCCTGGTCAGTGTTTTTTATCACTGTGCTGTCATCACTGCTTGTTTCATTTAGCAGTTTTTCAAAGTAATTACTCCATACTTCAAGGATATCTTTTTCTCCTGTTTTCATTTCACCTTTATCATCTCTAATTCCTTTTACAGCACTCTTTCCTCCATTCCTAAGCTTCTTCAACAACCTCCAGAATATTTTGCCACCTTCTTGATATTTATTTTCTATATTCTTGCCAAAGTCCTCCCATGACTTTTGTTTAGCTAGTTTTACACACTGTTTAGCTTTCTTACATTTGTCTCTGTATTCTGTAAGAGTAACAGCTGCCTTATTTGCCAGGAACTTTTGATATGCTTTCTTCTTTTCCTTCACTGCCTCTTTAACTTCCTGTGTCCACCAGGGAGTTCTGATTTTTTTATCCTTGCACACAACCTCACCACATGCCTCTCTGGCAGAATCAATCAATGTTTCCTTCAGAGTTTGCCACTGAATCTCCAAGGTTTGATTCCTGTTCTCAAACTCTTTCATTTTCTTTTCAATAATATTTCTGTATTTTAGTCTACAGTTCACATCTGAGAGCTGCTCAACTTTTATTCGCTTTAAAACTTTCTTACATGTTATTCTTTTCAATATGAAATTCAATTTTATCCTGCTCAAGACTAAATAGTGATCACTTCCAATTTCAAATCCTCTGTACACTCTGGTGTCCTGCACCAGGGAGAAAACATCACTATCAACAATAACATAGTCAATGAGACTTTTCTTATTCCTAGCCTCTTCTCTCCATGTGAATTTGTGCACATTTTTATGTTGGAACATGGTGTTAGTAATAACCAGTCCATGTCCTGAGCAGAAATCCAACAGATATTTGCCATTATTATTAGCTTTGCTCTTTTCTCCAAATTTTCCCAAAATATTTTTGTATGTCTCACAATCATTTCCTACTCTACTATTTAGATCCCCAACAAGGACCAACTTTTCCTTTTTCATTGTGTCAGTTGCTTTTTCTAAAGCATCAAAAAATTCCTCCACTTCTACCTTAGTAGAACCTTCTGTGGGACCATAGGCACAAATAAGTCTCATTGTCCAGTTCCCCATTCTCATATTTGCCCACATTACTCTACTTGAGACTGACTGCCATTCAAGAAGATTAGCCTCGTATTTTGTGTTGAATACTATGGCTACTCCTTCTTTTCCTTGATTGTCATTGCCTGAATATAACATTTTGTATTTATTGCTCAGAAAGATCTCACCAGTTTTGGTCTTTTTTGTTTCAGTCACCCCTATTATGTCGATCTGGTACTTATCTAATTCCTCAGCTAGCTCCATTTCTTTGCCATTCAGGCTTCTTACATTGATAGTACCGATCTTTAACTCTGGTGATGTTGAGTTGGGGTTTGTTTTCAGATTTGTTCCAGTAGCTGACTTTTCGCTGTTCGCCCTGGTTCCCTGGCGAAAACAACGGGGGCCTTGTTTAACCGGGCGACGCCCCAGCCGGCATGAAATTTTGTCATGTTGTACCATCATTTTTTATTTTGGTTTAACCAATAAGAATACAATTTGGTCGGCTAAATCCCAAATTGCCTTAATAAATTTAGTTTAATCTGGGTAGTGGCCCTTCCCTTAATGCATAGCATTATACATGTCCGCAAGGAGATGTGTTTTGCATTATGGGAGATACTAAGAAAAGTAGTGATGAGAGCGTGGTCCACCTTTACCATGAGTTGCCTCAGTCCTGAAGATACTTCAGGTGCAAACTTTGTTTGCTTACACTTGGATAATGGATTAAACTAAATTTATTATAGTCTAACCAAGTGGGAAAAAACTTCCAATAAGCAATAATAACTTAAGCCTCAGTTTATAAGAGTTTCTTGGCAAAATATATATACAGCAGTGATTTGTCATTGCTTTCTTCTTGTTTGTTTAGCCTACTAGGTAAGGCAAATACCTGGGAAAGAAGGCAAACTCCCTCTGCAAGAGATAAAGAAAAGTAAAATAGTAAAGACTGGGGCAAGAAGGAAAGAAAGAAAAGTTATTTGAATTATACTTGCCAAGAAATTATACTCTTATTTAATCCTATCCCTAAGTGTAAGCAAAGAAAGCTTACACATGAAATATCTTCACAACTAGACCACCTGTATATAGAGGCTTTGACTTCTCATCGATTACCTCAGTATCCCATAATACAAAGCAAACTTCCTTTAGGAAGTGTATACTGTTATGCATTATAGGAAGGACCACTACCTAGACCAGTTTTGACCTTTACTGAGGTACATTTAAATGCAGGGATACCTCTCCAAAAACTGATCTATAAGATTACTCTTGTAGATCAGTTTTTGGTCAGGCTCCATTAATGGGAGCCTAACCTTAATTCAGGTGAAAAAGTAAAGGATGTTCATCACAGGCCTAAAGTAGTTAGTATAGGAGTGCAAGAGAGCCTGATAGTATTAAGAGAAAGAAAAGACAGATAGATAGTATGAGAGATAGAGAAAGAAAAAAAAGCCTCAGCTCTTTTATATCATCATATAGCTAAAGGTTATCAGTTTTTCTTTTCAGTCTCATGCAGATGAACAACCAAAAAGATCAAATGAAACTAAAGCGCAAAGATTACTGATACTACCCAGGTGGTTAGCCTTATCTGAGTTAACCACCTTGAGTTGGCCTTCTCTGCTTGGGATTGCTCTCCAGTTATCCCTGCAAATGATCATAAGACCGCATTGAACTAAGAGGATAGAACCATTTTTTTAAAAAAAAAAAAAAAACTATCATAGTAAAAATAGACTTATCTCCCGCTGGTAAATACTGCATAATGTGGATAGTGTATACCAGTGATTTTTTAACCGGGGGGGACTGTGGAAAATTTATAGAACGTTTCTAGTGCTTAAAATTTTGAAACCTCTCAAAATAATTATTTTTTGTTCTTTATTTTACTTTGTTTCAAAGTTGTATTGTTTTGTATTAGTAATCTGAATTATGCAGTTTAATTCAGTAGTTTCTTTTGTGGAGGCGCCACAAGTCTCGCTGCTGGCAAACACTGCGAATCAATCCATATAATAACTGTGAAAATATAAATTTATCACCAACGGACGATGACACATTACTGGAATTGACAACGGATTGAAATCTGATCTCCATTTTCAAGAAGAAAATTTTGGTCCACTGGTTACATATCCAAAGAGAATATCTGCAACTGTTTACAATTCCCATTCAAAATTTGTTGCCTTTTGTTTCTACATATTTATGTGAAAAGGGATTTCCACAATTGTAAATATTAAAACGAAAGAATGAAATCAACTCTAAATAGACTCCTGCATGCAAATAGCATTGAGTAACACAACTGAAGCAAGAACAGACAAATTAGTACATTGTGATCAACGACAGAAGTCTCATTAAAATACATTTAAGTAAAGTTGATTTCTGTTTTCTGATTTTTTTTTTGTTATTATAATCTGCAAGTAAAACCACTAGCAAGTAAAAGTTTAATTATTATTATTATTACGTTACTACAAACTAGAGGGCCGCAAAAATATTTAGGATACTTAGGGGACCGCGACTACTAACAGGTTAAGAACTACTAGTCTGCACCATCTAGCCAAAATTTGATATTTCCTAGAATGCTTCTTTCTAAATACAAAAATCGTCTGACTTTAACAATACGCCTAAACCTCTTTTTATGCGATAGATACGTTCCTAAAAATTACGCGTAAATAGAATTCGAGTAAAAAGAACTACTGACTCCATAGAAAAAATGAAGATTGGTTCCAAACCTGAAATATAAACAAAATAATGAAAAAACAAACATTAGATTCGTTAGGATCATAAGATTTTTTCTTACATTTCATGGAGAACACATATACATATAATGAATTTTAATAACTTTAAAAAAAAACATATGCATTTCAGTTGTTTGCTAAGGATTCTATAAAAAAATTATGTTATTCGCTATCAGTTTCTGACAATAAACGCGAAAGCTTTCATTTTCGTGAGGCTGTAATATCAGTGGAACTACTAGATATGGTATTATCGTCATCGACTTCTGCCTCAACTTGTGGAATTCTTCTCGTCATGTCTTGAACAAAAGTACTACTGGTTGTTTCAGTAGTTTTAGGCATGAACTCAGTTATTAATCACTGTGATGATGCTTTAGATAAGTCACGATATAATTCTCTGTATGAAGACATTAACAACTTAAGCTCACGTGAAAACTTCCCAGCATGTTCTTCATTTAGATCATATCGGGCCAAATAATTGCCTAAATTACTGGCCAGTTTAAGATCTTCTTTAATTATATCAGCAGTAAAAGTAGCATTATCTTGATCGTTATCTTCTTCTTCTTCGCTTTCAGGAGTCTCAGAAACAATCTCCACTATTTCGTCTTCGCTAAGAGGTTTATCAATTAACAATTCTTCGATATCTGCCGACGTAAGATAATCGAATCCTTCTCCGCCAAACTTTCACATGCCAAACTTATTATATCGGGTAATTCTGCAGTATGATTGAAGGGAACAGGAGCATTCTCTTTAACACATGTGGGCCAAATAGCTTTTCAGTATGCATTCATAGTTTCTGGTCTCAATTCAGATAATGATAATCGAACCTGATCAATACAATCCATAATTGAAAATTTCATCATCCATAACCGACAGTGTTTCATCATCATTTAGCTTGTTCAAAACGTACTGAAATGTTCGTCGGACATAACATGTTTTAAAATTTGCAATTATACCCTGATCTATAGGTTGTAGCAATGATGTGGTATTGGACGCCAGAAAAAAAAAATTGCACATTTGGGTGTCTATGGCAGGATGACAGGGTGCATTATCAAGAATCAAAAGCACTTTAAATTCAAGACCCATCATCAAATTCCTGCCATGTACCCTCAAGGGGTGTACAGGATATGATAGTACTACATGAAAACACTACATCATTACTAACTTCCTATCTACAATTTTCCTCCAAATCAGTCTGTTACTTGTCAAGACTCCAACATTATCACATTTTATATTTCTATCGTCTAAGGCACTTTGTACTGTATCAATCCACCCATATCTTGGTCTTCCTCTGGGTCGTTTTGCTGCCAACCTGGCAGAGAACACTTTTTTTGCTAATCTTTCATCACCCATTCTGTTTAAGTGACCATACCACCTGAGATTAGCTCTGCTAATGCATTCCTGGATGCTGACAATGTCAAATTCTTTCCTAATATCCTCGTTTTTAAAATGATATTGCCATTGATGCCATCTGTTCACGCCTATAATCTTTCTCAGGAGTCTCATATCTGCGGTCTCTAGTCTTTGGTCAAGTGTTTTACTTCTGACCCAGCTCTCAGATCCATAAGTTAAAACTGGTTTGAACACTGTGTTGTATACAGCTAATTTAGTGTTCTGACTAATTTCTCTCTTATTCCATATGAATTTATTCAATTGACTTCCCACCATACCAGCTTTGCTGATTGTGTTGTCTATTTCTATATTTAATTTACCATCTTCACTAAAAATCGTTCCTAAGTAGCTGAAATATTTTACTTGTTCCACAGGTTCTCCATTCACAACACAGTTGACATTTTCAATGATTCCGCCTATTTTCATCATCTTTGTCTTTTTATTGCTGACCTTCATACCATATCTATTACAACAGCTATTCAATTTAGTCAGAGAATCCTGCAGACTTGTAGCGGATTTATTTAGAAGTATAACATCATCCGCATAAAGCAAAGAGCATACATTAACATCTCCAATTTTGATATCATGTTTAATACCACTTTCCTTCATAATGTGATCCATATAGATAATGAATAACAGAGGGGATAATGTACATCCTTGTCTCACACCAGATTTAACATTAAACCATCTTCCTGTACTTCCTACAATTCAAACTGCTGATTTACAACTCAAGGAGTGATGACAAGAGGCCATCCCTGGAAGTTACGAAAGAAAACTGTGAGCAAGAGGGTAAGGAGTGGTTTCTTTGTGTGGAGGGTGGTTGAGCCGTGGAACGCATTGCCTGATGGAGTGGTGGGAGCGAGAACGTTCAGTGAGTTTAAACAGTGGTATGATAGACTTTGTGTTTCTCAGGGAGGGGGGGACCTCCCCTCGATGAGTCTTGACAGACTATGTCTTAGGAAGGACCTCCGTCGATGAGTCTTTTGACTCCTTGGAGGCCTAAATAATAATAATAATAATAATAATAATAATAATAAATAAAGACTAAGTATTGCTTGATATAATGTCCCATTGACACCATATAACTGCAGCGTATTGAATAGCTTCTCTACTGGCACCTTGTCATATGCCTTTTCCAAATCGACAAAACTTAAATACAGATCTTTGTTATATTCCCATGCTTTCTCAAGTATTTGTCGTAAAGTGAAGATCTGATCCTGACAGCATCTATTTGGCCTGAATCCAGCTTGTTCTTCACCAAGCTTTCCTTACACAATACTTCTCAACCGTTTCTCAAGTATACTTGCATAGATCTTGCCAGGAACACTCAGTAGGAAAATACCTCTGTAATTCTCACATTCAGTTTTATTTCCCTTTTTATATATGGGTACTATGAGAGCTCTACTCCAATCATCGGGAATTCGTCCCTCGGTCCAGGCTTTCTGAACTAGCAGTGCAGCCACTGTAAGACTCTTATACCACCATACTTCAGCATTTCTGTTCGAATATCATCTACTCCTGGTGCCTTTCCACATTTCAAGCCTTTGACGGCTTTTTCTACTTCAAGTATGGATATGTATTCCTAACTACATGCCTGGTCAGTGTTTTTTACCACTGTGCTGTCATCACTACTTGTTTCATTTAGCAGTTTTTCAAAGTAATTACTCGATATTTCAAGGATATCTTTTTCTCCTGTTTTCATGTCACCTTTATCATCTCTAACTCCTTTTACAGCACTCTTTCCTCCATTCCTAAGCTTCTTCAACAACCTCCAGAATATTTTGCCACCTTCTTGATATTTGTTTTCTATATTCTTACCAAAGTCCTCCCATGACTTTTGTTTAGCTAGTTTTACACAGTGTTTAGCATTCTTGCATTTGTCTCTATATTCTCTAAGAGCACAAGCTGACTTATTTGACGGGAACTTTTGATATGCTTTCTTCTTTTCCTTCACTGCCTCTTTAACTTCCTGTGTCCACCAGGGAGTTCTGATTTTTTTATCCTTGCAGACAACCTCACCACATGCCTCTCTGGCAGAATCAATCAATGTTTTCTTCAGAGTTTGCCACTGAATCTCCAAGGTTTGATTCCTGTTCTCAAACTCTTTCATTTTTTTTTTCAATAATCTTTGTGTATTTTAGTCTACAATTCACATCTGAGAGCTGCTCAACTTTTATTCGCTTTAAAACTTTCTTACATGTTATTCTTTTCAATATGAAATGCAATTTTATCCTGCTCAAGAGTAAATAGTGATCACTTCCAATTTCAAATCCTCTGTATACTCTGGTGTCCTGCACCAGGGAGAAAACATCACTATCAACAATAACATAGTCAATGAGACTTCTTATTCCAAGCCTCTTCTCTCCATGTGAATTTGTGCACATTTTTATGTTGGAACATGGTGTTAGTAATAGCCAGTCTATGCCCTGAGCAGAAATCCAACAGATATTTGCCATTATTATTAGCTTTGCTCTTTTCTCCAAATTTTCCCAAAATATTTTTGTATGTCCCACAATCATTTCCTACTCTGCTATTTAGATTTCCAACAAGGACCAACTTTTCCTTTTTCATTGTGTCAGCTGCTTTTTCTAAAGCATCAAAAAATTCCTCCACTTCTACCTTAGTAGAACCTTCTGTGGGACCATAGGCACAAATAAGTCTCATTGCCCAATTCCCCATTCTCATATTTGCCCACATTACTCTACTTGAGACTGACTGCCATTGAAGAAGATTAGTCTCGTATTTTTTGTTGAATACTATGGCTACTCCTTTTCCTTGATTGTCATTGCCTGAATATAACATTTTGTATTTATTGCTCAGAAAGATTCCACCAGTTTTTGTCTTTTTTGTTTCAGTCACCCCTATTATGTCGATCTGGTACTTATCTAATTCCTTAGCTAGCTCCATTTCTTTGCCATTCAGGCTTCTTATGTTGATAGTACTGATCTTTAACTCTGGTGATGTTGAGTTGGGGTGTGTTTTCAGATCTGTTCCAGTAGCTGACATTTCGCTGTTTGCCCTGGTTCCCTGGTGAAAACAACGGGGGGGGCTTGTTTAACCGGGCGACGCCCCAGCCAGCATGAAATTTTGTCATGTTGTACCATCATGGTGTATATTGGTGTAAGCCAATAAGAATACAATTTGGTCGGCTAAATCCCAAATTGTCAGCCCATCCTCGTTCGTTCAGTATCGAGGTAGATACCCAACAGGGTGCACCACGAGAAGATGAGGATTGGACATTAGGTCAGAAGTGCTGGTCGGTTCTCTGTATTCCTTTAAAGGCTATGTGGAGGTCTCCTCTCAGTTATGCAACTTTGACCCTTAAGCACCCCAATTCAAGACCCTTTTCATTCGAATAGCTTCTAACTTCTGGGACAAAATATTTGTGGAACCACTCAGTGAAAATATCAATGGTCACCCAAGCTTTTTTGTTGGCCATCCAATGAACTGACAATTTTTGAAAATCTACACCTGTCATTGGCCGTGGTCTTAATGATCGATTTATGAGCAGTAGTTTTAACATTCAATCTCTTAAAGCGTTCGAACAAAATAGGATTGTTATGCGATCCTTTGCTGCTTTGAACCCACCAACAGTTTTTTGCATTTTTGATACGTAAGTTCTGTTTGGCATTTTTTTCCAGAAAAGGCTGGTTTCATCCATGTTCCCAACTTGTTCATGACTGTAACGTAACCTCCATCTTCATAGAAATGGATGTCAGGACACGTACCAAATGATTTGGTACGTGTCCTGACAAGAGAAAAGAATTAAACAGTATAATTAGAATGGGAAGAATAAAATCACAGGCCTCATGGTAAAGTTCTATCCCCAGACCATGAGGCCCTGGGGATTTTCTTGTTTGGCATTCTTTATAGGCTGGGATAACTTCAGATGCTGCAATGGGTCTGTCAAGCCCATCTTGGATATGAACAACAAAGGCATTAATGTTCCCAGAGTGATAATTTTCCAGTACTATGGTCTTCAAACAAATATTTTATAGTGCTTTTGAAAGGAGTCAAGGATGTCTTCAGTGGTGGACATGCCTTCACCATCAATGCAGATTTGAGTGATAGTCCTTTCTTTGTGAAATTTAGTGAATTGTCTACTGAAAAATGCATTTGAAGGATCATCTGCTGAGTGCTGCTATATTCTTATTTAAAATTTCTTTCATCTACTCGTTTCTGCCTTTTCACTTCTATCTCCATGTCCGCTATCGCCTTTTTATTCCTGTATAGGGAATAGGTGAGGCCATTTAGCCTTATCTAATTTTTGGAGACTGAGTGGGCAGTTCAATCTCCACTGGTATCCAACCAGAGATAGATGGCCCAAGGCTATCACTAATTAAGCGTCGCACAGTGAAGAGAGACGGCTCAACATGTGCCGCCATCTCGTGGTCTCTATCCCTATCACAATGTATTTAATGTCTGAAATAATGTGGGTTCTACGGTCGATTTTCTTAAGTTCACAGGACAAAAAACCCGCTTGCCCGTGCCAGAGATCGACTAACTCAGGAACCAGTCAAAAAAAGGCTTAGAAAAATTTCCTCTAGTCACCGACTAGATTAGAAAGCAAGTCTTCCTTCGTGCGGTTAAGCGCCGTGGTGTGCAAAGCCACATCCACTGAGCTACACAGGTTCTCCATGTTAATGTTTCTAATGTTGTTGCTACATTTTATACCACTGCACTGGTTTGCTATGAACCAGAATCTCTCTTTATACAGGTCTTTCAACTTTTTTCTTTTCAGGAAAACTTGTTCCTTTCTACATTCAATTATATTCTATTTTACTGCTTGTTTGAATTTTAACCACATATCCCAGTTCAAGGTAACATTATTCCAGTTTAAACAGAGAGTCTGGAATTTGGTTGAAAAGATCAACAGAAAATTTGGTGGAAGTCTCCATGGTCCAGAACTGATCTCTACTTGTCGCAGAATTTAAGTATAACTGGGTTATGATCTGATATGTTGATGTCAAGATATTATATCCTATTTATAAGAAAAGAAAAGATATAAATTTCATCAAGATGGGTACAAATACCTTGATTAATGTAAGTTTAAGTCTGGAGATTAGAACTGTGAATCCTCCATATGTCTACTAGTTGAATATTATCGAGACATATTTTTAACTGGGCACATCCCACTTTTCCTGGAGAGTCCTCCTATTTTGTCTCATGTGGGGTTTTCAATACAATTCCTGTCTCCAGATGCTGTGATGTAGTGAGCACCATATAAATACGGCTGCAATTCCTGAAAGATTTTTTGTGTAACTGTTCCACTGGATGGAGCATACATATTTATAAACCTTATAACATATCCAAGACAATCAAGGAAAAGAACGAGTAGCCATAGTATTCAACACTAAATACGAGGGTAAATCTTCTTGAATGGCAGGCAATTTCAAGTAGATTGATGTGGGCAAATATCAGAATGGAGAACTGGACAATGAAACTTATTTGTGCCTATGGTCCAACAGAAAGTTCTTCTAAGGAAGAAGGAGAGGAATTTGAAGCTTTAGAGAAAGCAACTGATACAATGAAAAAGGAAAAGTCGGTCCTTGTTGGGGGATCTAAATAGCAGAGTAGGAAATGATTGTCAGACATACAAAAATATTTTGGGAAAATTTGGAGAAAAGAGCAAAGCTAATAATAATAGCAAATACCTGTTGGATTTCTACACAGGACATGGACTGATTATTACTAACCAAATGTTCCAACATAAAAATGTTCACATATTCACATGGAGAGAAGAGGCAAGTAATAAGAAAAGTTTCATTAACTATGTTATTGTTGATAGTGATGTTTTCTCCCTGGTGCAGGACACTAGAGTGTACAGAGAATTTGAAACTGGAAGTGATCACTATTTAGTCCTTGAAGAAAACCCTGATTGATTCAGCCAGAGAGGCATGTGGTGAGGTTGTATGCAAGGATAGAAAAATCAGAACTCCATGGTAGACACAGGAAGTTAAAGAAGGAAGCATATCAAAAGTTCCTGGCAAATAAGTCAGCTTGTGCTCTTAGAGAATACAGAGACAAATGTAAGAAAGCTAAACACTCTGTAAAACTAGCTAAAGTTTTCATGGGAGGACTTTGGCAAGGACATAGAAAATAAATATCAAGAAGGTGGTTAGATATTCTGGAGGTTGTTGAAGAAGCTTAGAAATGGAGGAAAGAGTGCTGTAAAAGGAGTTAGAGATGATAAAGGTGACATGAAAACGGGAGAAAAAGATATCCTTGAAGTATGGAGTAATTACTTCGAAAAATTGCTAAATGAAACAAGCAGTGATAGCATAGTGGTAAAAAACACTCAACAGGCATACAGTCAGGAATACATATCCATACTTGAAGTAGAAAAAGCCATCAAAGGCATGAAATGTGGAAAGGCAGCAAGAGTACATGATATTCGACCAGAAATGCTGAATATGGCGATATAAAAGTCTTACAGTGGCTACACTACATAGTTCAGAAGGTTTGGACAGAGGGATGAATGCCTGATGATTGGAGTAGAGCTCTAATAGTACCCACATATAAAAAGGGAAATAAAACTAAATGTGAGAATTACAGAGGTATTTCCCTACTGAGTGTTCCTGGCAAGATTTATGGCAGCATACGTGAGAAACAGTTGAGAAGAATTGTGGAAGAAAAGCTTAGTGAAGAACAAGCTGGATTCAGGCCAAACAGAGGCTATCAGGATCAGATCTTCACTTTACGACAAATAGTTGAGAAAGAATGGGAATATAACAAAGATCTGTATTTAAGTTTTGTCGATATGGAAAAGGCATATGACAAGGTGCCAATAGAGAAGCAATTCAATACGCTACAGTTATATGGTGTCAATGGGGCATTATATCAAGCAATATTTAGTCTTTATTTGAGTTGCAAGTCAGCAGTTAGAATTGAAGAAAGTACAGGAAGATGGTTTAATGTTAAATCTGGTGTGAGACAAAGATGTACATTATCCCCTCTGTTATTCATTATCTATATGGATCACATTATGAAGGAAAGTGGAATTAAACATTTTATCAGAATTGGAGATGTTAATGTATGCTCTTTGGTTTATGCGGACGATGTTATACTTCTAAATAAATCCGCTATAAGTTTGCAAGATTCCCTGACTAAATTGAATAACTGTTGTAATAGATATGGTATGAAGGTCAGCAATAAAAAGACAGACAATGAAAATAGGTAGAATTGTTGAAAATGTAAACTGTGTTGTGAATGGAGAACCTGTGGAACAAGTAAAACATTTCAGCTACTTAGGCTGTTCTTAGTGAAGATGGTAAATTAAATATGGAAATAGACAACAGAATCAACAAAGCTGGTATGGTAGGAAGTCAATTGAATAAATTCATATGGAATAAGAGGGAAATTAGTCAGAACACTAAAGTAGCTGTATACAAGACAGTGTTCAAACCAGTTTTAACTTATGGATCTGAGAGATGGATCAGAAGTAAAACACTTGACCAAAGACTAGAGACCACAGATATGAGAGTCTTGAGAAAGATTAGAGGCATGAACAGATGACATCTTACTTGCTTTTATGTTTCTTCTCCAGTTTCTCCTTGTATAACAGTTTCATTTGTTTGCATTTCATCTTGTATCTGTTCAGTTATTATATTAGGTTAATTATTGATAATTTCAACTAACATTATTTCATCCATATCATATGGCAATATCATATTAAAAACAAGGATATCAGGAAAGAACTTGACATTGACAGCATCCAGGAATGTGTTAGCAGAGCTAATCTCAGGTGGTATGGTCACTTAAACAGAATGGGCAAGGAAATATTAGCAAAACAAGTGTTCTCTGCCAGGCTGGCAGGAAAACAACCCAGAGGAAGACCAAGAATTAGGTGGATTGATACGGTACAAAGTGCCTTAGATGATAGAAATATAAGATCTGATAATGTTGGCATCTTGATAAGTAACAGACTGATTTGGATGAAATTTGTAGATAGGAAGTAGTAATGATGTAAATTTTTCATGTAGTACTATCATATCCTGTACCTCACATTCATATCATATCAAATTCCTCACATGTACCCCCCCCCCCCCCTTGAGGGTACATGTGAGGAATTTGATGATGATGAGTATTTCCAGTCTATTGTTACGATTCTCCCTTCTGCATCCCTTTGGATATTACAGAATGATCAAAGGAGGGGGGATGGGGAAGAATAAGAACGCCTACTCTAGTCCTGTTAAATCTTCCAAAGCTCCAATAAGAAGTGGATATTTATTCGTTAAAGTTTTTATATCTTTATATCTGCAGAAGTATGTTTCTTAGAGAAACAAAAACCTGATGTTACGGCATAGCATAAGTTTCCATATAGCTCTTGCTTAACTTGCCTGTGGAATCCTCATACACATAATGAGGCAATTTTGAAAGGAGATGATATGATTAGTGAAGTGTCACTGGTAAGTCTAACTTCTAGATTATGAATGAAACTCCATCAATCTGTGAAGGAGCAATTGTATAGAATGCCTCTTGTAAATTGGTTTCAGTTTTTTTACAGTTGCTTTTCATTATTTCAATTTCATGCCTATCATTCTTGATTTGAAAGCTAGTTATTTTCCTTTTGCATAGATGATAACTGTACTGAGAAAACTATGAATCAGTAAACTTTATTATTTTTCTTTAATTGTATCTCTTGCTTTCTTTTTATTAGCATGAGATGGTTTATTATAGTCCATAAACTCTTCTGATCTTGAAGATTCTTCATTTCAATATCCACAAGTTTCTCCACCTTTACATTTTTTATTATTTCTTTTTCTTTTAGATTTAGTTCCTTTTTTAATGTATTTTAAGTTGTTTTTTTTTAGTTTATCCTCAATTTATTTTATTAATTCAGCTTCTCTTTTTGATGATGTTGTCTGCATATTAAGTTCTTTCAGCTGTCTTACTTGCTTTTATGTTTCTTCTCCAGTTTCTCCTTGTATAACAGTTTCATTTGTTTGCATTTCATCTTGTATCTGTTCAGTTATTATATTAGGTTCATTATTGATAATTTCAACTAACATTATTTCAACCATATTTGAATGGAAAAGTGGCTCCTGCAGTTCTGGAATTTTGAGACTAATTTCTGGCTGATTTGGTCACACTTTGTGATTTTACCAAGTATAGTTTGTTTGTTTGTTTGTTCCTGGAAGATCCAGGAAAGCTTTTTATGCCTCTACCAGAGCCCCAACTTTTTCTGTGAATGTTCTGAAAAAACAGGTGTCAATGCGATGTTCAAAACTTCCACATTACTGACTGGGTGTGAGACACTGATTAGTGATATGTCTGATCTCTATACAGTTGAGACATTTGTGGCAGTTGCCACCCAAGTGATCATATGAACGATGCAGATACTGCCTCTGTACTCTGGGAATAGTTAACCATAATTTACTGATGTTGACAAAATTTGGTGTGAGCATCTTCATATCCACTATGAAGGTGACCTCAACACAAAACCAGTTTGGATCTTCACCAGATATACCCTTTCATGTGTTAATGATTTTACCCCATTTCGATAATGTCTGAATAAGAATTTCATTATTGTTCTCTATATATTCCATTGGAATTATCTCAAATTTTTACTGTTTTAACCTGACTTCCCACCATTACAGGAATTACTGAGCTACCTTCAAATGTAAAAACATGTAATAGTTTATCCCTTGTTTCCACATTTTTAACTACAATTAAATATTTCTCTCCACCATACGGGCATGAAAGAATAAATCTTACCAGCCCCAACTATCTCTTTTAAAACCTTAGTCATCTGTCTCGCTTCTTCCCATCCAAGAATTCCAATTCCTAGAGTTTGCACTCTTGGAGGAATTGGTACCATTATCTCAGAAAAAAACCTCTGCAATTGACTATAAGAGAAAAAAAAAACTTTCAGTTGTAAGAATGAAAATTAAATAATCCCATGATATAGAAACAATTCTACACCACCAGCAAATGCAATAGTCAGGCTACTATAAAATGGCGGCCATGATACAGCCAAAAGTAATCCCATAATGTAGATGTTAATTGCACTATCAGCGATCTTAATAGTTACTTTGAAAAAAAAAAAACAGTACTAGTGGAGACAAAAACCACTACTACTAGCACCAGTAAAATAAAATTAAAATATCAAAGTGAAAAACAAAGGAAAGAAAACCAAAGTACTTATCTTGCCAAAATCTGAGGTGTTATCAGTGAAAACCATACCCAGAAGAGTCTGACCTTTACTGAGGTCTCATCAATGGAAACTAGACCCAGAAGGATACCAAAATTGAATGAATGCAGAAGTCATATTATCCAAACATAAATAAAATGGTACATCACCTTATGATTAAAATACTCTGAACAAGAAATAGTTCTATATAAAGTTTTTTTCACTTGGTTACAAGTTATACTCCAAGAAATCATATTCTTGTTTAATCCTTTAGCCAACTGTAAGCAAACAAAGTTTGCATGTGAAGCATCTTCACGACTAGACTACTTGTATATAAACTACTGACTTCACATCAATTGCTTCTACATCTATCTCTGATCCAGTGTATTTTAATAGTCATACACTGTTTTACTACTTGTATATGGATAATGACTTCTGTAGGGACAGTTTGTTATATGACAATTTGCTGTAGTGATTTTTTTCAGAACAGCAGAGTGCCTATGGTAAGCACTTTTCAATAGTTATAGTGAGCAACTTTCTTATAGTGGTGTGTGTTTGCTACAGAAATATTACATGCTCCTTTTTAATTACGTATGCACGAACACACACTATGCACCTTTGTAAAACCTGTACTGTATATAAAAAGCATAACTTCACATGATTCTTTCCATTTTTGCAGACACCTTCTCATGGTACACAGAAATGTTTCTGCACCTATAGAGAATACGTTTTGGTAGAATATTTAAAAGTGTTTGCTACTATAATAGCAATTTGCTGTAAATACTTCTTCAGTTAAAATTTCCTATGCATAAACTGTGTGAACATCTGGGGACAGGAAAGCCTGGAAAATGTATTTTTCTCATTTTAAAAATATATTCGAAATAAGGATCAAAATTTACCTTAAAGGAAGTGGAGTATCTTCAGGTTGAGCCAGAGAGACTGTATCATCTGCTAACTAAAGTAAATGAAAAGATTAATTTCAGCAATTT
The DNA here is from genome assembly GCF_054136105.1 of Typopeltis vanoorti. Classification (NCBI taxonomy): domain Eukaryota; kingdom Metazoa; phylum Arthropoda; class Arachnida; order Uropygi; family Thelyphonidae; genus Typopeltis; species Typopeltis vanoorti. The sequence goes on along the minus strand of NC_143564.1, from coordinate 81,150,660 downwards.
ATCGAGAAAAATAACTAAATGATAAAGCCGAAGTAATTATTCAAATACTGATTAAAAAATATTGATCTACTTCAATTTCAGAGAGTGCATACACAGAAACCAGAATTACATTCTCCAACTACTGAAAACATTCACATTTGATTGATTTTGCCTTTGAGATAATCCCTGGTGTGTTTTCTAATCAGCAGTTCACCTACTGTGTTAAAATACTATAATTACGATAAACAGATGTTATGATAAGCATTTTTTTAATAATATGAATACCAACCACAAAAGGCTATAAATAATCATACATTAGTACTGTGGGTTAGATATTCACAAAACCTGCTCTAAAAAAACCAAACATGACACTTTTCTTTGAAGCCAATTCACATCTCCAATAAGCATGATAATGTCTCACAATGAAGAGGACACCTAGCTCCCACCTAAAGGTGTTCCCAAACATCATGCAACAAGCAGCCTAATGACTGGAAAGTGGAAGAATTACCAACTTGGTCAACAAGGCTCAAATGATTTCCTTGTTGCTGTTTTTTTCTTTTTCTTTTTTTACTTGCAGCAATAAGGAACTACAAATTACTACCCTGTTGTTATGAGTGTGTACATCCCTAGAGCAGGGTTTCTCAAACTGTGTTCCATGGAAGGTGGATAGGTGTTCTGCGAGAAGTTCTGGAATTTGTCATTTTTGTTTTCCAAGCATTTTTCATGAATAAATACTTTATAGTATAAATATTCTGAGGAGAATAATATTCGTGAATATGTCGAAAAGCTCAGACCCAGAACGCCTAATAAAATCTGTGTATCATTAATTTTCACACATCGAAATCTTTCAACATTTGGGAAAGGGAATACCACTGTTTATGACAGGTCATAAAAATTGCCTGCAAGCGGATTATAACAATGGTGGCATAACCTCTGTTCTCAAAACTGAAGGAAATGACATCTGTGTAGCAAATGTCAGTGACCAAGCAGCATATTTTTAAACATGGAAATATTCATGAATTATCATCAATTTTCACACATCGAAATCTTTCAACAATCGGGAAAGAGAATACTGCCATTCATGACCGATCATAAAAATTGCCTGCAAGCCGATTACAACAATGGGGGGTGTGTTCTCAAAACTGAACGAAATAACATCTGTGTTGCAAATGTCAGTGACCAATCAGTAAGGAAGTATTAAGAAAATTTTTCCACTGAAATTGAAGCTCAAGGTAGTCTGTATCTGGTTCTCAGATCTAGTAATGCTGAATACTTTCTTCATAAGTTTGTATTGCAGTGGGTAAGTGCTTGTTCTGAAACCGAAGTGCCGTGATTTTTTTAAAAGTAATAGGAATACGGATTTAAATTCTAATATGAATAAGAGACAAGGCACTTTGTTTAATTTTGGTCTTAAGAAATCTCTTATTGAAGGTGTTTGCGACAGAACAGATAGCGAGTCATCCACCTCAAGCCTACAAAAATCTCCAAGATGTACAAAAGGAGGGGAAAACTACCAGCACACAGGAAAAAAAGTCTGCATTCACTCGAACGTACTTATAATAATATTATAAATATATTTGGTGATCAGAATAGGATATGTCAATGAAAATCAGCACAAATTAATTTAATGATGATGGTTTATTGATGCTTTAATTAAATAAATTAAATTAATTAAAACATCAATTAAATTAAACTTTAATTGATATTTAATTAATTAATAATAAAAATCAGCTAAATTATCAATTAATTTTTAATTAATACATTACAAAACAACCAAGGTGTTCCGTAAAAATTTCAGGATTTGTTAAGTGTTTAGTTATAGAAAAAGTTTGAGAAACCTTGCCCTAGAGGATACATATCAGGAATTTGAAATTCTTATTCAAGTAACTCAATTTTCAAATATCTTTTAAGGGTCCCTCCCTTATATTATCAAGTGCTGGTAATGCCACCACTGTCACTAAAGAAAGTGAAACTGTGACAATCTTTTGTCTTCAACACATTCATTGCCAATCACACGATATCGCGTGATGCGAGTTCTCACCGCTCGGCCGATCACGCGTTGCCGCGTGGACGTCGCTGTCAAGTAAAAAAAAATTTGGCCACCACACGAAATTCCACTTTTCAGCTTGGCAACGAACGTGTTAATCTCAACTGTGTGTGTGTGTGTGTGTGTGAGAGAGAGATCTTAAATGAGCATAATTAATAACAGTTTAATTCCTGAAGGAATTAAACTATTATTCACAGCAAGTTCATAAAGTATATAAATTTCTGATATTGCATGTACTTTGGGGTGGGGTCTGTGAGGAGAAAAGTTAAAAATATTGTAAAAAATAAACTATAAACAAAAAAGTAGTAATAATAGCATACATTACAGAAATGTGACAAATAAATTGGCATGAGGCTGTAAATCTATTTGTCTTTAGTTTTTATTGCAAACATTTATATATCTATCACCTTACTTTTTCAGAATGAAGATCACATTTTCAACATTCCTGTCTATTTTCATAGTCTTTCTTAATATTATTGCTAATTTTTACCAGATGTGTTATAGCAGTTATTCAATTCAGTTTATGAATCCTATAAACTCAGACCCTGTTTATAACAACAACAACAGGAATATAACATCAACAGCATAAAGTAACTGAGATTAACATCTCCAATTTTGATATCAGATTTAATGTTACTTTCCTTCATAATGTGATCTATACAGATGATGAATAAGAGAGAAAGACAGTGCATCCTGGTATGCCACGCTAGGGTCACGATCTAAATACAGATCCTTGTTACATCATGTTTTTCAACTATTGTCTTAAATAGAAAATCTGATCTGATAATTGCTATTTGGCTAAAGTATGCCTGCATAAATCTCAGTAGGGAAATTTCTCTGTAATTTCACATTGTTTTATTTCTCTTTTTAAAGAAATGGGTGCTATGATGATGGCTACAGTGTCAGTCTGGTAATCCAAATGGCATATCTGCTCTCCAAACAAGAGACTGTGGGTTCAAATCCCACTGTGGGCACAGATGCCTGATTGTCATTAGGTGGGAGAGGAATTTCATTGCCTGGTGTGAGACCACTGCCTAGTTACTGAAAGCCTACAAGTGGCTTGAAAAAGTTCTAATCATTTGGTATCTAAAGTAATTTTCAAAATTTTCTTTTTACTGTCTTTATTATAACTTTTAAGATAAAGATAAATAAAAACCACAAAAAATATGTAAAATTAATAAAAAAAAAAAAATAGAAAAATACTTAGCCCATCCATGGAATGAATGTACTATAAGTTTTACAAAAAAGATCTTTCATGGGTGGAAGCCACATAAAAAAATGTAACTTTATTCAATCATCCAGAATTTGAATCCTCTAAGCAATAACATCCTGGCCATGTTTGAGCATGTCTGATATCATTCCCTTCAGCTGCCTTTCCACATTTTGATGACTTTTTCAACCTCATGTGCTCCTGAAAGCATTCCTCTTAAATGCTTTCTGTAACTATTCTGTCATTTTCTTCTTTCATTTAGCAATATTTCAAATTAATTACTCCAGACTCAAGTCACCTTTTCATTCGATTCCTTTTATACTACTCTTTCATCCATTTCTTAACTTTATCAAGAGCCTCCAGAACATTTTGCCATCTTCCTGATAATTACTTTTCATATTCTAACTGAAGTCTTCCTTTGACTTCTTTTCAACTACTTTTACATACTGCTTTGCTTTCTTACTTGTTCTTTGTATTTCATGTGCTGAATTTCTTGCTAAGAATTTTTGAAACAATCTTTTTTTGCATGACAGCCTGTTTAATGTCTTGAGTCTATCATGGGGATCTTATTTTTCTATCCATGCAAAATGACTTTGTCACATGGTTCCCTTTGAAGGTCTGATTGTTTTCAAACTCATTTTTTTTCTTAAATAACATTTGCATGTTTAAGTTTAGTTCACCTCTGAAAGGTGACTGGCTGAAAACTGTCTTACATATATATATTTTTTCAGTACGAAATTCTCTTTATCCTGCTACTAAATGGTGATTCCTCTCCCCATCCCCAACCTGATTTCAAATCCTCTGTAGACTCATGTCTTGAATAAACATTAAGATATCACTATCATCAATAACTTATTTCTTCTCTCCACATGAACTTGTGCACATCTATATGTAAGAACACAGTGATGACTTATATTAGTAATGACTGACACTCTGAATAGGAATCCTGCTGGTACTTTGCCATTATTATCAGTTTTGCCTCTTCTCAAAGAATTTTTATACATCTAGTATTCATTTCAAACTCTCCTGTTTAGATCTCCAATTAATGCCGACTGCCTTTCTTTAATGACTGAAAAAACTAGCAAAGAATCAGTATGATTCCTACTGGAACTTTGCCAGATCACACTTCTTCCTTAATAAAATCTTTTGTGGAACCATAGGCAAATAAGTCTCATTATCCTAATCCTCATTTGATGTCTACTCATCTCTGTCTCTATACGAAAATGCCTGCCATTAGAGAAGATTATTTTTACTTGGTATCGAATGCTATAAAGCTGCTCCTTTCCCTAATCACCATTAATGTAATTCTTACATTAATGGTGCTTATCCTGATTTCTGCTAATGCTGCATTAGCTTGTTCCAGTAGAAGACTTTTCTACTACTGCCAGCATGAATTTCATTATCTTTTGGTTTAAGGCAATAGAGAACACAATTTTGGTTGGCAAATCCTAAAACTGCAAGCTTATCCTCACAGTGTTAGTAGGTATCCAGGCAGATAATGCTATGTAAGCTAATGCTGTGTAATGTGAGAAGGCAAAGATTAGATGTTAGAAGATAGGGTGTAGTGTTTCCTTAAATGGCCGACAAAAAAACTACATGACAGACTGTGGGCATGTAACGGTGGAAAGATATTTTGTGGCATGCTTGCAGTATTGTCTAATGTTATGTATATGGCAGCCTGACATTATCAGTTTGGCTAATGTGGATTAAAAAAAAAAAAAAACTTGTTCATGTGGGATGCTCTGACAGGAATTACATTTTAAATGCATACTGCAAAGGCAGCTGTTGCTGTCAAAAGAAGAGTAATGGTTCATTTACTTTAACCTAAAGACTAACAATTAGGTGATGTTCAAAATGCATCAACTATAGTTCTAATTCCTTGATGGTCAATAAGATCCAACTACCAAAATGTACTAGCACTTGTAGATACATAGACTAGAGACCTATAATCAAGTCTTAAGTACTCAGTATAGGTGTAGCTATGAACACTGTTGCACCTCAAGAGGTGAGAGAGGCTGTAAAGGATGTTCATTGTTCTAGGACACCTATGTCAGTTTCCATACAGGGAGGAAACTTTGCTTCTATCACAAGTGGGTCTATCATTTATATTAGTCTTAATTTTGGATCAGGATGAGGAATGTTTTGCAAAAATACATGCAAACAATCTGTGGTGAAAAATCAATATGCAGATGTTCCAAACAGAAAGATGTAATGGCTTTTTTTGCAAATGTCAAAAGATCATAAACTCATCAACGCAAGAAGACAGTGCTTAGAGTTTCAGGAAGTTTTTTTTTTTAATTAATTGAAAGTTTGACAACAAATAGCATGACACTTAACACAAAGCCTTGTAGTAGTGCCTCCTCTTAAAGAAGGGGGGGGGGGCACAAAAAACTGGCAGATTTGGTCAAAAAAGGAAATTCCAAAGTTGTGCACACATATGCTTGAAGCTGTGACATATGCTTTCTCCAAGACCAAGAAAACAAATACTAAGTTAGTTGTGTATTAAAAAAGCATCCTAATGGATGTTTCCAGCCTGATAAAATGTTGCAATGTTGAATAATTTTTATATGTATTTAATTATATATGTATCAAGTCAGGATACATCTTAAAAAAAAAGGTTACTTTTTCTAGAAACCACAAAACCAGTTTTTCCCAAGGTTTTGGGAAAAACTGCTTTTGCATCTGGTCAGAACTAGATGATCATTTGTTGAATCCTTACCTGCCTGCAGAACAGGTAAGGATTCAACTGGTAAGGAACTGTTGTAAAGATAGAGCAGCTGATCAATAGACAATGAGGGATGTTTGACCATATAACGGATGCCATCTGATTCTAGGGCACTTAGTCAACATTGACACAAATCAGCTTTCAGTTTCTCTAGGGCTGTTTCAAGAAAGAGAAGAATTTGATGTTTTTCTGCTATATTTTTTTAGGACAAGAAACTTGAGGTATAACAAGATATTGCCAAAATTTTGGCAAAGCAATCCCCTAGTGTATCAGCGATTACTTTTAGATCAATGAATGTACATCTATTATTGTTACAAAAACTAAAGTACATGAATGGTATATCTGCCCTTCATTTTCTGGATTTTGTTCTGGACTTCAGGCATTGGTTGAAGAACCATGTTATAGAAGAGGTAAACTGGATCGAAGTGTTTTGGCTCTGTGGGTTTATCATGCATGAGCAAGTTTAAAGGCAACTCAGCTTCTTGTGGTGGGGTATCTGTGGAAGAGATCTCCAAGCTTCTTTTCATGCCTTATGGATTCTATGTTCTACCAATTCTACTTTGCCTTTAAGAAGCCGTAAAATTTCCATGAAATTTTACTGCTTCTTAAAAAAATTGCTAGGATACCCAATGAGATAATAAGCAAGTGACTGTATCACAAACTATCCTAGCAATTTAACTCATCAAATTTAATTGGCTTAAAGGTCAAATAAATAGCTGGATTGCAGAGGGTTCACAAATATATATTTGTGAATCCTCTTTGTGAGTTTTTCCACTTTTTCCACTGGAAAATGTCAAGGAGGGAGTTTAATTCACTGGTGATGGATGATTTCGAAGTTTGGACTGTTGGAGCATTGCAAAGTAATCAAATAAAAAATAGGAATGGAGGGTACCATTATCACAACATATGCATATGACTGGAAGTTAGTCAGCCTCATGGGATACTCTTGGCACTGGTAGGAAAATATGAATTGAGGTTCAGAAGACATTTGCAAAAGTGGGCAAAAGAATCACTTAGACTACAGAAATACTTTTTCAAGCAGTCACAAGGAAGTTATTATCCTTCTTTACAATGCAATCATATGACCACACGTGTACATATTGAGTTCCCTGGGTTTCTTAAAGATGTGAAAGTGGTGGAGAGGATCCAGAGGTAAGTGACCAAAATGGTGACTAGTTTGTGGATTGAAGGTTTGTTGGTTAAATTCGGCTTACAAAAGGACTGATGTACAGAAAAGAGGTGGATACAATAGAAACAGAAGTTACTAAAGGGATTTTATTAAGTAGATACTAAAGAAATATTTCAAAACATGACTGGAAAAGAGCAATGGGTCACCCCCCCCCCCCTTGGAAGTTGTTAAGAGTGTGGTTAAGAAATGAATTTTTTGCTTACAGTGGTAAAAAAGTTATACAGGTTGCCAGAGGTGATCAAGAGTGCTTAGTCAGTAAATAAGTTTAAGGATGGGTATGACAAGCATTGTGTGAATAATTGCTAGTGTGGGACTCCCATGGAGAGTTTTCTGCCTCCATGGGGGCAGGTCTAATAATAATCACTACACCAAACTTGCAGGCTCCAAAAGACTGGTCTGCTCTAGTGAATGCCCTATAGCTTTATTACTGTACTAATGGAAAGGACTTCAGAAAAGATTTTCTGGTAGCCTAAAATTATAACAGCAGCTTTAATTAAAGCTGACTGTACACTGAGCAAAATATATAACAAATATTTTTTCTCATATTTGAAAATTTTCTAATTTTTTTCCTCATATTTTCTGATATTTTTTTCTCACATTTGAAAAATCTGCTCTAGTGAATGCCCTATAGCTTTATTACTGTACTAATGGAAAGGACTTCAGAAAAGATTTTCTGGTAGCCTAAAATTATAACAGCAGCTTTAATTAAAGCTGACTGCACTACTGAGCAAAAAATATGAGAAAGCATGAAAAAGTAGAGAAATGAATCATTTAAAAAAATGAAAAGATAATAAAAAGTATTATGAAAATTGAAACGTGATTTAAAGTGAACATCTTTGGCCTTTAGCATATGCAAGCACATCCAACATTTGAATGATTACAATACCTGAATAAGAATCCTTGGTCTCTGGGGGGACGGAAATGGAATATCTAACATGAAGTGTGAAATATATCTGAAAGAAAACATTTATTCTTCAGATAAATTGAAAACATGCTTCTTCACATCTCAAAAGACCCAATGTAAATGAAATTTTCCATAAAGAAACTTTTTTATTGTCATTATTAACACATTGACTGCCGTAATGTTAAAAAAATTTGTGATCCCCAGGCCAACTTCTTTTTGTTTTACAATTTTTACAATTTTACAATTTTTTTACTTCTGTAATAGGCCACCTGTTGTACATGTAGTTGAAATTCTACTGAGCTAACTATATAAACCTGTTTACCAGGACCCAAATTTCCATTACCCACAAGCGGTTCATTTAGATATGAATCATAGGTGAACTACGCAGCCTTAAAGAAAAATCTTTATGCGAATCAAATATGATTCACGCAACGCATTGGAAAAATATTGTGTGAATCGTATTTGATTCATACGGCAGTCAACGTGTTAAATAAACTGCATGACAATGCTAATTTCAAAGAATTTGTTCATTAAATTTTCAAATGTTGACTTATGATACTCTTTGTATTTGCATAGAGAAACATACATTTAAAGAAAAACAAAGAAAACATAAAATACTATACAATATATTCTTGATTGTGTTTCAAATTAATTTATTTAAAACTAAATAATGAAATCAATCTGAACTAAATCTGGAAGAAGTTTCCTAAAAATATTTCTTCCCTGCCATCTTGTAACTTCTTGTAACCATACACTGTAATACTCATAAATTTGATAATTACATGAATAATGAGACACAGACACACACACAAAGACAAAAGTGTAGCCTTTTCAGAAGTTTTTTTTTCCTTTAACAATTGGGAATGGAGAGAAGAATCACCAAAGTAAAGCTCATCATCAAATTCCTGACACATACCCTCGGGGGGGGGGGGATATTATGATAGTACTCCATGAAAAGTTATATCATTAATAACTTCCTAACAACAATTTTCCTGCAAATCAATCTGTTAACTGTCAACATTCCAATATTATATTTCTGTCTTCTAAGGCACTTTTTACTGTATCAATCCACCTACATCTTGGTCTTCCTCTGGGTCTTTTTCTCACCATCCTGAAAGAGTACTTGTTTGACTAATCTTTCCTCTCCCATTCTGTTTTATTGACATACCGCCTGAGATTACCTCTCCTAACACATTCCTGAATGCTAACAATGGCTAGTTCTTTCCTTATGTCCTCGTTTTTAATATGATGCTGTCATCGATGCCATGTGTTCAGTCCCTTAATCTTTCTTAGGACTCTCATATCTGCTCTCCAGTCTTTGATCAAGAGATTTTTTCAAGTATTATTGATCAAGAGATCAAAGCTAAACTGTAAGAACTAATTCAGAGCAATTAAAAGCAATTAAAAATAAAAGACTGAGTAGAGAAATGAGAAACTGAAAACATTATCATCAGTAATTCTGCATTTTATATCCACAAATGATTCCTGTGATTCTATCATGGTACCAGATAATTAACGATACATTATTACTTTTCTATCAACAATTTTCTTCTCTATTAATCTGTTATTTGCTAAATCTTATATTTTGGTCTCTAAAGCACTATGAACTTAATCCACTTCTTAATTTTCTCTGGATCTTTTTTTTCACCATTCTTGGATCAAACACCTATTTTGCTAAACTTTTCTCAACCATTCTGTTCAAGTGACAGAATTAGATTACATCTTTTTGAATGATAATGTTCAGTTTCTAACATCTTCATTTTTAGCATACATAGCTCTGACATAGAGCCAAATGTAGTGTAGCCATATTATGGGTTTGAACATGGGAGAGTTGATGGCTGTATTTTCAATTTTTTTTTCTGCCAAGTAAAATAGAATGCAAGGTAAAAGTGAATAAATCTTTAAATAATGCTTTTAAAGATTGAGTGAATAGGAAGGCTATATATAGGAAGGATCATACTTGACAAGCAAAATGATTTGAAATGCAAATGTTAAAACACAAAAGTTTTAACATTTGAAGAAATGTGGCCTGTAATAAGAGGGTTCTTGGGCTAAAAGGAATGGCCATTTGATAAGTAGGACAATCCATACTATCCACTATAGGTCTAAAGGTTGTGTTTGTTCTGTTTGTGCATTTTTGGTAAACCATAAATTCTGGGAGGCTAGGATTATATGGTTTAAGTTTTTGGAAAATTTCAGGATGCCAGAATACACCATCTAATAATTTTATTTTTTGATAGCTGTTTTTTTTTATTTGCATTTGATTAGGCTCATTATTAATTAGGTGGTATGCAGATTGATATCTGAGTAGACCGGCATTTTTCAATCAGAGTGATCTAGTAATCTTGATGATAATATTCTAGTTCTGGCATAGCTATTAAGTGCAGTGATTCAACATAAGATAATTTTTTTTTTTTTTTGAAATAGAGTGGGCCTTAATTTAAAAAAAATAATAATTTAGTCAGGAAAATAAGTCCCACTTACCTCTAGAACATACTGTAATTAACCAGTTATCTTGGAAATATATAAATATGCTTTTTATTCAAGTTTATTATTATAAACCAGTTATCTTGGAAATATATATGCTTTTCATTCAAGTTTATTACTATAGTAATCTTTTTTTATCGTTATGCCACAGGTACTTTTAAAGATTAGATTTGAGAAAAAAGTTATTGACACCCTCAGTCTCAGCCATGACGTTGCCCCAAAATAAATACCCACGCTGTAAATTATAGCAAAAATAGAAAAAAGAATCTATACCCCCCCCCCATGCACACATCCAATATTGCTGGTGTGATGAAGCCAACATTTATAAATCCTTCAACCTCCTTCAAACTATATGAAAAATTAGCTATCCTTATCCAATCACCAAAAGATCGTCTCCGTCGTCTAGACCATCCTGATGTCCCTTGCTCCTGCAAACTTGCATACTTCAGCTAATATCGCTCTAGAAGAGCACAGAAATGATGTCCATTATCTGCACTCCAGCAGTTCTGGAATGGTAAACAATGGGGAGAGCCCTTCCTCTTATACAAAAGCAAATATATATCAGAGAGACTATTTTTGCAATCTGCCACAGCAATACGATATTCTCCACACCTAAATAAATTCCACTGCATCACATCACAAAAATCGACACATTGAAATCAGCAAAATTCTATTATTGCACTCACAGTGCCAGTTAGGATTTTATTTATCATATTAATAAATTTAGTTTAATCCTTTATCCAAGTGTAAGCAAACAAAGTTTGCGCCTGAAGTATCTTCAGGACTGAGATAATTCGTGGTAAAGGTGGACCAAGCTCTCATCACTCCTTATCTCAGTATTTCCCATAATGCAAAGCACATCTCCTTGCAGACATGCTATGCATTAAGGGAAGGGCCACTACCCAGACTGGTTTCAACATTCATTGAGGTCTCGTCAGTGGGAGCCAGACCCAGAAGACCCAGAGCTAGTTGCCAAAAGGTGTACCATAAGGTGGTACACCTTTTGGCAACTAGTATAGGTAAATATAACTTCTCCATTGCTTCTGCCTTAGCATCACCACTTCTGGGTCTGGCTCCCACTGACGAGACCTCAATAAAGGTCGAAACTGGTCTGGGTAGTGGCCATTCCCTTAATGCATAGCATTATACATGTCTGCAAGGAGATGTGCTTTGTATAATGGGAGATACTGAGACAAGGAGTGATGAGAGCTTGGTCCACCTTTACCACGAGTTGCCTCAGTCCTGAAGATACTTCAGGTGCAAACTTTGCTTGCTTACACTTGGATAAAGGATTAAACTAAATTTATTATAGTCTAACTAAGTGGAAAAAACTTCCAACATCATTCTCTAAATCCAGAATAATTTAATAATAAGGTGGTACACCTTTTGGCAAGTCATATAGGTAAATATGACTTCTCCATTGCTTCTGCCTTAGTATCACAACTTCTGGATCTGGCTCCCACTGATGAGACCTCAATACAGGTCGAAACCGGTCTGGGTAGTGGCCCTTCCCTTAATGCATAGCATTATACATGTCCACAAGGAGATGTGCTTTGCATTATGGCAGATACTGAGACAAGGAGTGATGAGAGCTTGGTCCACCTTTACCACGAGTTGCCCTCAGTCCTGAAGATACTTAGGGCGAAAACTTTGTTTGCTTACACTTGGATAAAGGATTAAACTAAATTTATTATAGTCTAACCAAGTGGGAAAAAATTTTAAAAATTTTATTTATCCGGCACATGAAAGATACAAGAACCAGTAACACTCGGTGCCATGTGAGGTGCAGATAAGAATTGAGAAAGAAATCGAATGACATTTTTCATAAAGAGTGGGAGGTTGAAGTAATTGGGAAACAAATCATGGGAAAGGCTGTTCCAGAGGACAGAGGTAGATGGAATAAATGAGAAAGAGGAGAAGCAGGTATATTTGCATACTGTAAAAGGATGTTGGGCAGTTACTCTTGTTTTAAAAAGCCTAACAGTAAGTGGAAGAATAATGTTTGTCAATTCACTGGAGCAGTGACCATGGAAGTACAGAAGAAACAAAGCTGAAACAATGCATCTGAGAGATACAAGGTGAAGTGACCCTGTGAGGGAAGGGTCATGAGTTGAATTTCTCTCTTCTGAATTTTTAGGGAGTTCTTGAACATCAAGAACTTTTAGAGAGAGAGATTTAAGTGCACCACCCCCAAATATGTGAACAGCATTCTAAGAATGGGGGATTTGGGATTTATATGTTTATTAGCTGGTTGGGTCTAAAACAGCTTCAGCAGAAAAGAATGTCTACTTGTTTTGTTTTGTTGTTTTTTTTTAAGAGGCTAAGGAAGCTACTTATGTGATGTGTAAAGGCCAGTCCAAGGAGAAAGTTCTGATCTGTCTGTATTACTGAGGAAATAGAAGGTGAGCTGAGATCTCTTTTGTGAGAGAAAAGGGGTTGGATAATCTGGTCATCTTCAATCCCACCATTGAAGATGACCAGATTATCCTTGCCCCACTGAAGGACAGTATGGAGATCAGTGTTTAAGGCACTAATTGCAGATGATTTTAATGTTTGGGATGACTGAGAACTACAGTAGGCTCTCCATATTCATGGAATGCACTGGCAGTCACGAAATCATGCGTCTTCAAGTCTTGCAGTGAGTGTTAAGGCTACTTGTGCTTAAAATACTACTGTGCTCATGTGAACACCTATAGGTTCTACATAAAGTGCATCTAATGATAGACAAGAAACTGATGACTTTGAATGAGAAAGTGCATATTCTAGATAAAGGTTGAGAAGAGATCACTTATGCAGCCTAAGGCATGTCACTTATGTGACACCTTTGACATTTTTGGTATCAACAAAAGCACCTTACCATACATAAGGAAAGAAGAAACTGAGATCACAGAGGCAGTGCAAACTGGTGAAATTCTTACTGCTAAATACGCGGCTTATGTATGTGATAGTAACGTTAAAATGGAGAATGCACTGTTCATTTGGATCGTAGACCAGCACAAGAAAAATTTGCCTGCTAGCATTAGTATGATTTCTATTATAGAACTTGTTCTTTACAGATTTAAGCAGCACTGTGGAGACCATTTTCATTGTCAGCAAAAGCTGGTTCCAGATATTCAAGAGGGTTATTCACTCATAATGTAAAGATTACAGGCAAGTCTGCTTAACTGATCATGAGGCTGCTAAGGTCTATCCCTGCACAACTCAAGAAGCACAGAGAGGAGAAGAAATATAAACTTGAACAGGTTTTAGACATGGCATTATTCTGGAAGATGATGCTTCAGAGTTTATGTCTGCCTTCCTGTTGGCATGACTATGTGCACATGCTTTGTATATTTCTTTGTGCCAATGAAGATACCTTGGTGACAAAGTTGAAATATTGGTTTAATAATCCAATATGCTAAATAAATTTAGTTATTTATTATCTTTAGATATGTTGTTGTCTAGTGGAGAAAACAAGAGTAAGTACAGAGTGTAAATGATAAGCTCAGCTAGATCAGCAACATCTAGCTGGCATTTCCAGCTGAAAGTTAAAACATCCCATGGGCAAGTTTTTATTCCATCAACAGCATATGTTAAAATACCATGCGCCTCATTGTGAATCCTCCACTTACTGGGTAGTTTGACAAACTGTAGTTTATTTAAGCAGGCCATTTTCAATCACAATGGCAAAAATATCTTTAGCACAAGTCAGATTAGTATTAGTTCCCCTGCTACTACATGTGTGGTTTTTAGCATTTGCAATTCACTAAGCAACTAAATATGTCACTCAGACAGCAACAATGTTTGTGGAATTTTTTTTTCTTTTTTTTTGGGGGGGGGGGGGGAGATAGTATAATCCAGACCTATCAAGTTCTATTTTGTTTATGGTTTCAGATTTTCTCTTAAAATAATCTGTACAACAGTCAGCTAAAGAACTGTGCTTTGTTCTGAATTGTTGCATTAGTTTATTTCCCTTAAATGACACATTAGCTAAAACCGCGAACATATTCCACATTGCTGTATTTCCTTTCCATTGGTAACTAATGAGGTAAAGCAAACTGCAATTCCTCTGAATATTTTCTCTTTTTTTCCATTCGATGATCCTACCATTGATTGCAATCAAATTATTAAACAGGCATTGAAATCTAAAAACACAGTGCCACTATGACAGCTACTGTACTAACAAGTAACATGTGATGATAAACTATACTCAACAGAACAAACAAGTAAGCTTGAGAAGCACCTGTTCAATCAGACTCAAACCAGTTTAGCTGGAGGTATGCTCCACTCCTCTAGAAAAATAAGCTGCTCCCCCCCCTGTTCTCTATAGCAGGCTGAATCGAGTACCAATTAGAAATAAAGTTACATGTAGTTATGAACAGAATGTTTTTTTATTATTTTGTTTTTCTGTTTCAGTTATCTAACAATATTTCCTTACAGCTAATAAAATACTCATTATGTTAATGTTCATGGAGATAAAATAGTACAGCAATCCCTCGATTAATGCACCCCTGATTAGCGAGTCATTTTTTTTCGATACTCAAATTCGATTAGTGTGCCTATATACATGTTTAAAATAAATGTTACAGATTTTAAAAATTTTCAATCTATACATTTTTTATGGCTAGATTTTTGAACTATTTAAAAAAATCACTCACCAGGATGAAATAATTTAGTTACCGATTTGAAACATATTACAAAGTTATATTTTAATGGCATACTACACTATTTCCATGTACACTATGTTCCAAATTTACAGCCAAAATTTATGTCATCTGCTTTACATAGCATTTTGCTGATCATATGCAACTGTTTTCCTTACTTTTTTATTTTAAATTATTTTCCTAACCTTTAATCATGAGTAAAAGAATTTGTGTAAGAAGGAGACTAATGTGATCAACAAATATTTAATGTCGATGAAACCGGCCTTTTTTTTGGAAGTGAATGCCTTCCAAGACTTTTCTAGCCAAATCAGAGAAATCTCAGCTTGGTTATCAAGGTCGCAAAGTTGAATGAAATTACTGCTAGCAATATGCGAGCCGTTTGGAAGCACATTCTTCCACATTGTGCAAATGATTTTAGAGGCTTTTCAAATGAATCTAAGTTAATTAAATCTCATTCTGAGAAGCTGAGTGATTCCGACCTGCTCAATTCAGATGAACAGCGGGAAGATCCTAAAGAATATGAAGAAAATTTAATCACTGACAAGCCCAAAGAGGTTTCACAGAAACAATTTGAAAATAGTTTTTGTACAATCGAAGATTTTAAGCAGCAATGCTTAGAGACTGACCCTGGTGAAGAGAGAGAACCAGTAAAATTTGCAGAAGAGGCAATAGGGCCATACGTCAGTTGTATGAAAAAAAAAAAAAGAAACAGAATGCTTGCAAACTACATTAGCTCAATTCTTTGTTAAGAAGCAGAATAATAAATTTATATTCTGAATATGTTTTATTGTCTTTCAGCTTCATGGTTTTCCTTTAACTAGGTCCTGAGACATACCCTAATTCTTTTATTAAAAAAATTAAGGGTCAAAAAAGAAATCTGAGGAACGAATTATACATTTTCCCATAGGTTATTATATTCGATTAGTGCATTTTCGATTAATGCCCCTGTTTTAAAGAACGCATCAGGCACACTAATCGAGGGATTGATGTAATCCATCTGAAATCATTCCATGACCCAACATTGAGTTGCAATCCATAGGTTGAGAAGCAGTTGTGATTCAGTGGGAAAAAATGTACGAATTATGTTAAATAAAAAAAAAGTATCAAATTGCGAATACAAACATGCATTTGAAGGTCAAAATAAATGTGTAACTATAAACAAAAACTGTATGATAAAAAAATGTGGCTCTTTAACACAGAAAATGCCATAACAACATATGTGCCAGTTGATTTGAAAAGAGTTGGGTACAATTCTTATGTTGAGGTTTAATGGAGAAAACATGTCTAAAGATAACAATTCACTAAAAATGAACTAGTTAATTATTTTTCTCCATTAAACATCAACATGAGCAATAACTTCTAAGCATCTATACCTGGTTCAATTCTTGCCATTATGCAAGAAGTTTTATGTGGGGTTTTCTCAAATGAAGATGAATTTCATGTGGAGGAAACTAGATTATTTCTCATGGAAATACTGATTTTTAATCCAGCAAAAAAAAAAAAAAAAAAACTGACCAGATAACATACAATTAAGAGGGGGGGATGCATTTCTGCATTAGATTAGTTTAGTATGCAGTGGCTATACAAGGTAGATAGATGTTAATCTATGTTAGTACTGAATGGGACTATTTTGGAATGAGGAAATAGTTGCTCACAAAGATGGTGGCTACTCTCTAGGCAAGTTCATGGTCTATTTTGTTTCAGATAGGGCTCTTGCATGCCAAAGCACAGAGTTATGTTTCTTTAAGGGATCCTGGATATCACTTTTGGCAGAATCCATGGCAATTCCATTGGAGGAAGGTGTTAAGAAGGGTGGAATCATTTGGCTCCCAGATTGGTGAAGCTGTGCTTTTGTCAATCTTTGATTATACTTTTTGGGGAACTTATTGACAGTGAATCACTTCTTCCTCAGGTAAAATATCTACCACGTCCCTGCAGTTGCAAACTGTCCTACTACGGCCAAACAGGCAGGATAGTCATCAGAATTTCTGAACACAAGAATTATTTCTGGTTTCAACATCTTACAGCTCCTCAGGACTTGCTAACCATGCTGTAGACACCCATCACAGGATATGCTGGAAGAAGGCCACCCTTACACTGCAGCAAATACAAATATGAGAGGCTATTCCTCAAATCTGCCTCAGACTTGAAAAACTTAGCAAAACCTCAAAACAAATTTGGTGCATGAGACTGCCCCAAATTTGGGGAGCACTCATCCTCAAATCTTCAGCCCAACAATCAATACCATCCAATCTACCCACTAGGGACACCAATTAGGACTCTAGGTCTGACTATGGTTGAATTTCTTAAGCCTCATTTGCCCATTAGTGCCTGCATACACATTGTTTTTGTGATCCTGATGATGGCAGTGTAATGTTGTCAAAATATAGGAAAGTAGTAAAGTTACTGTAATTAATACTTGAGTATATGTTGTTATTTCCTGAAGAATAACAGTTCTGAGAGTAACAACCAATGTATAAGCCTATCTACCAAACTTCTAAACTTTTCTGGGTAAAGGGTAGTAACATTTTCCCAATAAGATTATCACCTGTAAAATATATGAGGAAAGATAGGATAATTGCAGTTCTCTCAGATGTTTCTGCATTTTGATCTTGCTAAATGTTGATGGAGAAATTGTTTCTGAAACAGGCTGGGGTTTGTTGAGGACTCTGATATAAGGACTCATACTCAAAAAGGCTAAACTTATCAGTCTGCAGATCAACATCCAAAAGTCCAAAGTATTCTCAATAGGTTATGAAAATTTTATACTTCATATTAACAACCCTTAGAAAGAGAAAAGAACCTTCAACATCTTGGATCATACATCAGCAATACAGAAAATATTAGTAAACGTAAACATCTGGCTCTAGCCTTCCATAACAAACTACGCCCCATCTGGAAATCATCATTAATAGGCTTACCATACATCCCGGTTTGAAAGTATGGTCCCGGCCAGTTTGTCATTTTGTCCCGGTTATTTGGTAAAAATTTCAAAGTGCAGAATATACATGCAGTACAAAAAGTGCAGCTTCAGAAAATGCCGATTAGGCAACACGAATACCCCACTTTGACTCTGGCCTGTACGCTGTGTCGCAAGTCATTGTTGAGCATGTGCAATCTTAGTTGAGTTTAGATTGCAAGTCGGTGTTTCTTTTCGGCGTGTTGTTTGTGATTTTTTTTACTTCATTGAATTAATTTAACCCCAAAAAAGAAACTGTGTGTTTACGGATGAATTAAAAAAGGATAATCCGTTTTTGAAAAAAGTTCATGCTGGTTGGGGCATTGCCCGGTTAAACCAGGCCCCCGTTGTTTTCGCCAGGGAACCAGGGCGAACAGCAAAAAAGTCAGCTACTGGAACAAATCTGAAAACAAACCCCAACTCAACATCACCAGAGTTAAAAATCGGTACTATTAACGTAAGAAGCCTGAATGGCAAAGAAATGGAGCTAGCTGAGGAATTAAAGTACCAGATCGACATAATAGGGGTGACTGAAACAAAAAAGACCAAAACTGGTGAGATCTTTCTGCGCAATAAATACAAAATGTTATATTCAGGCAATGACAATCAAGGAAAAGAACGAGTAGCCATAGTATTCAACACAAAATATGAGGCTAATCTTCTTGAATGGCAGTCAGTCTCAAGTAGAGTAATGTGGGCAAATATGAGAATGGGGAACTGGACAATGAGACTTATTTGTGCTTATGGTCCCACAGAAGGTTCTACTAAGGTAGAAGTGGAGGAATTTTTTGAGGCTTTAGAAAAAGCAACTGACACAATGAAAAAGGAAAAGTTGGTCCCTGTTGGGGATCTAAATAGCAGAGTAGGAAATGATTGCGAGACATACAAAAATATTTTGGGAAAATTTGGAGAAAAGAGCAAAGCTAATAATAATGGCAAATATCTGTTGGATTTCTGCTCAGGACATGGACTGGTTATTACTAACACCATGTTCCAACATAAAAATGTGCACAAATTCACATAGAGAGAAGAGGCTAGGAATAAGAAAAGTCTCATTGACTATGTTATTGTTGATAGTGATGTTTTCTCAATGGTGCAGGACACCAGAGTGTACAGAGGAATTAGAAGTGAATTTGAAATTGGAAGTGATCACTATTTGGTCTTGAGCAGGATAAAATTGAATTTCATACTGAAAAGAATAACATGTAAGAAAGTTTTAAAGTTGAGCAGCTCTCAGATATAAACTGTAGACTAAAATACACGAAGATTATTGAAGAAAAAATTAAAGAGTTTGAGAACAGGAATCAAACCTTGGAGATTCAGTGGCAAACTCTGAAGAAAGCATTGATTGATTCTGCCAGAGAGGCATGTGGTGAGGTTGTCTGCAAGGATAAAAAAATCAGAACTCCCTGGTGGACAGAGGAAGTTAAAGAGGCAGTGAAGGAAAAGAAGAAAGCATATCAAAAGTTCCGTCAAATAAGTCAGCTTGTGCTCTTAGAGAATACAGAGACAAATGCAAGAATGCTAAGCGCTGTGTAAAACTAGCTAAACAGAAGTCATGGGAGGACTTTGGCAAGAATATAGAAAATAAATATCAAGAAGGTGGCAAAATATTCTGGAGGTTGTTGAAGAAACTTAGGAATGGAGGAAAGAGTGCTGTAAAAGGAGTTAGAGATGATAAAGGTGACATGAAAACAGGAGAAAAAGATATCCTTGAAGTATGGAATAATTACTTTGAAAAACTGCTAAATGAAACAAGCAGTGATGACAGCACAGTTGTAAAAAAACACTGACCAGGCATGCAGTCAGTAATACACATCCATACTTGAAGTAGAAAAAGGGATCAAAGGCTTGAAATGTGGAAAGGCACCAGGAGAAGATGATATTCGACCAGAAATGCTGAAGTATGGTGGTATAAGTCTTACAGTGGCTGCACCGCATAGTTCAGAAAGCCTGAACAGAGAGACGAATTCCGGATGATTGTAGTAGAGCTCTCATAGTACCCATATATAAAAAGGGAAATAAAACTGAATGTGAGAATTACAGAGGTATTTCCCTACTGAGTATTCCTGGCAAGATCTATGCAAGTATACTTGAGAAACGGTTGAGAAGAATTGTGGAAGAAAAGCTTGGTGAAGAACAAGCTGGATTCAGGCCAAATAGAGGCTGTCAGGATCAGATCTTCACTTTACGACAAATAGTCGAGAAAGCATGGGAATATAACAAAGATCTGTATTTAAGTTTTGTCGATTTGGAGAAGGCATATGACAAGGTGCCAAGAGAGAAGCTATTCAATACGCTGCAGTTATGTGGTGTCAATGGGGCATTATATCAAGCAATACTTAGTCTTTATTTGAGTTGTAAGTCAGCAGTTAGAACTGAAGGAAGTACAGGAAGATGGTTTAATGTTAAATCTGGTGTGAGACAAGGATGTACATTATCCCCTCTGTTATTCATTATCTATATGGATCACATTATGAAGGAAAGTGGTATTAAAAATGATATCGAAATTGGAGATGTTAATGTATGCTCTTTGCTTTATGTGGATGATATACTTCTAAATAAATCCGCTACAAGTCTGCAAAATTCTCTGACTAAATTGAATAACTGTTGTAATAGATATGGTATGAAGGTCAGCAATAAAAAGACAAAGACAATGAAAATAGGCAGAATCATTGAAAATGTCAACTGTGCTGTGAATGGAGAACCTGTGGAACATTTCAGCTACTTAGGCATGATTTTTACTGAAGATGGTAAATTAAATATAGAAATAGACAACAGAATCAGCAAAGCTGGTATGGTGGGAAGTCAACTGAGTAAATTCATATGGAATAAGAGAGAAATTAGTCAGAACACTAAATTAGCTGTATACAAGACAGTGTTCAAACCAGTTTTAACTTATGGATCTGAGAGTTGCGTCAGAAGTAAAACACTTGACCAAAGACTAGAGACCACAGATATGAGAGTCCTGAGAAAGATTATAGGCATGAACAGATAGCATCAATGGCAATATCATATTAAAAACGAGGATATTAGGAAAGAACTTTACATTGTTAGCTTCCAGGAATGCGTTAGCAGAGCTAATCTCAGGTGGTATGGTCACTTAAACAGAATGGGCGAGGAAAGATTAGCAAAACAAGTGTTCACTTCCAGGTTGGCTGCAAAACGACCTAGAGGAAGACCAAGATATAGGTGGATTGATACGGTACAAAGTGCCTTAGACGATAGAAATATAAGATCTGATAATGTTGGAGTCTTGACAAGTAATAGACTGATTTGGAGGAAAATTGTAGATAGGAAGTTAGTAATGATGTAATTTTTTTCATGTAGTACTATCATATCCTGTACACCCTTGAGGGTACATGGCAGGAATTTGATGATGATGATGAACTCTGTAAACATAAACATCATGCAAAATTCCTTGTAGTCTCTTCAAGATCACAGGATTTGATGAGAATACACAAACTAAAACAATAAACTTCAAACTTAAAGTACAATTTCTTCTGCTCTCAGTAATGTACATTAAAATATAATTACTTAGCTCATACCTGTTTTTCTTCTAAAACAAAAAAATAATTTGTGCACAACTTTTCTTAAGAGAGAATGTATTTCTTCTTTCATATCTTCTGCACACTACTAAAAAAATAATGTAAGATAATCTGATATCACTAAATAGCAGATATCCTTTCTTTAAAGGAACCCCACACAACAGCAAGCAAATAAAATCAGTTATTAGATAAGATCATGAATACAGCAAAGAACACATTTTGACTGATGTGCTCAGATACAATCAATTTGGTTCAGAGGAGATGAGACAAATGAAAAGATCTAGCAGGGATAACCTAGATAACAGTGGACCTATGAAATCACATATATGACATCAGATTGACAGAACACAGTCTTCAAAGTCTGAAGAGAGTAAGATAAAAGAGAGGTGATGTGAGAGAAACATAAGGTGGTAATGAGATCTCTTACAGTAAGGACACAAGTGGGATTTTACAACTCATGAAAGTTGGGAGGAGGGGAGTACTCAGGATCATTCCTGAAAATTAAGTATGGTTAGGAAGCATCTGAATTCCTGGTTCTTCCCATGTGTTGTGTGGAATGGACAACCAGTGGATCCATGAGCACATCTTCAAAGCTAATGTTTTCAAAGAGAAAGATTTAAGTACTTATGATCTAAAAGAGGTTCTCCCTTGACCAGTCACTGATTTTCAATAAGTTTTAATAGTAGATATACTAAGAAACAGAATAAGTTCTGTTTCTTAGTATTGAACTATTGAGCTACAGCTTTTATTCTTCAAGAAGAGACTGTCAAAGGCTCATAAACTAAATGCTGCTTCCTACAATAAACAGCATTCATCTATCCACATGCAAAAGAGGGGGAGAAGAGCAAGACCATAAATAAACCAAAGGATAGTGTGATCTGGGAACAACTTGCTTTAGAGACCACACATGGATCCATATCAAACCCTGAGGTCTCCAATTAGCAGAGTAACCTACACTATTTCTCTTAAAGAAATTAGCAAACATCCCAGCCTTGGATTTGAACTGGGGCTAATAGTATAATTTCCTGTATTTTTCATAGTGTAAAATTATGCAATATAAACCTTTATATTAAGGTTTAAATTGCTCACAAGGAGCCTTCACATACTATTTTCCTTCTGTAACTTAAGCCTTCATTTGAATGCAAAAAAAACATTTCTCTAAATAATCTGTTTGGTTTACAGAATTAATAGTAATAAACTCCTAACTCACTTGCCTTCTAATTAAAATATTATATGTTAAAAGTGTAAACTTGAAGAAGTGACGTAAAAGGTACCCCCCCCCCACGTATAAAATTCTATGAACAAAAACTTTTACCACTACTTTAGACAATGGTATATGGCTATCTGTCTTGCTCTCTCTCCCACACATATAGAAAACAGATTTCAATTGAGAATGAATGAATATAATTTTAAACATGACCTTGTCTGTCGAGAATGGTGTGTGTGTGTGTGTGTGTGTGTGTGTGTGTGTGTGTGTGTGTGTGTGTGTGTGTGTGTGTATCATTTTCTTTTCCTTTGATTATATCATTTCTTGGATATTATTTGTATTGCACTGGAGATTTTTTCATGGATAAACTTTCTGTGAGTAAATTATTTTGGAATAGCAAGGCTAGTGATATCAGGCCATTCTGCTACACTAGTAGCAGCATGGCCTGATAATACCATATCATAAATTTTACCACAATATTATACTGCAATTTTAATTTTGTTTCATTTTTAAAAGATTTAAAGAAACCAATGAAGATATTTCACAATCTTTATACCTTTCATGCAGCAACAATGTGAACACATACTGAAGTGATCATACAACCTCTGATGACCACAATGAGCTCAAGATATTTAATTATCCAGATCTCTATTAGATCTACCTGGTTGATTCAGATATCAAAGAATTTAATAAAATAAAATGGAAGTACATAACTTTCATGCTATACTCCAATAGCATGAAATGCTAGTGGAATATAGCATGATATACGCTATCTACCAATAACTGTCAGGACACATTAACAATTCATAATTGATACCAGCAGGAGAAACCTAATATTAGGTATGTCCACCTTTAGTTTTGATCACCTCCTGCATCCTTTGAGGGAGGCTTTCCACCAATGTGCAGCAGACATCAGGTGGAATTTGTCTCCATTCCTCCATCAAAGCAGCACTGAATTCAGCGAGATTGAGGACATGTTGCTCTTGCCCTCAACTGCTGCTCCAATTCACCCCTAGGTGTTCGATGGGATTGAGGTCAGGACTCTGAGCAGGTCAGGGCAGGCATTTAACACCCATCTCTTCATACCATTCCATAACAGCTGCAGCTCTGTGGCATAGGACCGTGTCACAGTGTAGGCAGCACCTGATTATCCAGAATATCAAGGTACTGAGCTGCTTTCATGGAACCATAGACAATGACAGTGGTCCCGCTCAAAACCAGCTGACTGCACCCAACACCACTACTCCTCCATCACCAAACTTTACTGTAGGTACAACACACTGTGGTAACAGTTCACCAGGCTTTTTCCACACCCACACCCTGCATTAAACTGGAAACAGGTGAACCTTGATTCATCACACCAGAGTACTGTTTTCCATTGATCAATTGTCTGGTTCACATGCTCTTTGCACCAGCCAGATGAACTGCCTTATTCATTGCTGTGATGTTTGGCTTGTGTGCCTCTGCTCTTCCATGGAAACCTAGCATACAGTATTAGTGCTCACCATTGTGTTACTGGTGCTCTGGAACTCATCACAGGTGGCCTGAGCTAGTTTTTGTATGCCACCTGTTTTAACACCCACCTGTTCCTGTCAGTCATTTTTGGCAGCCTCCCTGGATGTTTTCCTGTACTAGTGATGCTAGAACATCTCTATTTGTTGATCACATCACCACCATTAATTTTGGATGCTCCAGTTGAGCAGCAATGGCACATATGAACATGCCACGAATATGACAGTCCATGATGAACACCTCTCTCAAAGTCACTGAGCTCGTGTCATATTGCCATACCACCTGTATTCAACTGTTGTGATGAATTACTGCTTCTTACTATCTGTAGACCAGTTTTTATGTTATTAACAAACCTGAAATGTTCCATAACTTCAAATAACAGGTGCTCGGACAATTACTGGTAGAAGCATGTATAAATATCACTCAAGTGTTGTTTGTTGATAGATGCAACATGCTGCTTCCATGAAATCTATATGTTAATGAAATGTACAAAAATTAAAACAAGTGCAATGCCATATATGTCATACAATTTTTGTATTTAATTTACATGTAAATTTAATGGAAATGCATTGCATCCATCAATACCAACAAGCAAAACATTTGTAGGATACTGCACCACTAATTCTCTAAATGCTAAAGCTAATCTCAATTTTTAAGTGATGAAGAAATTAACAGAGAACTCTGTATAATGTCTATCTTCAAAAAAATTAGTTTCCACTTAAAAATAATTACCTCTCCAGAGGAACTTTATGAGGTCCAGTAACAGACATCCGATGCAAATAACGAAGAAATTTCTCAAATGTATCAAAAAAGGGCCAACGTGACAAAATACATATGGATTTATTTGTATGTAGAGCTTTCTTCTGTTTATCATCTGAGGTCACATAGGCAAGCTGAGTACATTGTGTTGGAGACAGTTTGAGTTCAGAAAATTTTTCATAGAAAGTTACAGCAGCACCATAAACCTACATATAAGAGTAAAAATAATTGCAGTTACATAATTAAATTCCTTACATTATAAATTAATGTCCTAAAATAAGTAAACACCTGCCAACTCTAATAGGATATATGATTTTAATACCCTTTAGATTTATGAAACCAAAATATACAGTGTTAAAAATATGAAAATACTATTTCACTTTTTTAGGAAACATTATTATACTCAATATAGGTGGTCATTCTATTTATTCAATTCCCCATATTCACAATTTTTGCATTTGTGGAAATTTTTCAAACTGATGAACTGAGCCTGTATTGCAAATACAAGTTATTCATGCACTCTGAAAATTTGTAGAAACAATGAATGCACTGCACACATCACTGAACTTAAAATACCAGATCATACTATTACAAAACCTTTACATATTTGAGTTTAAATGGAATCTCTGCTATGGACATGATGTGAAACTAGTCTTTATTCATCATAAAAATGCAGGGAACAATAACAGACACTACAAATTCTCTTGGCATTCCAGAAATGACCATTCACAAAATATTCAAATTCTGAAGATGTTTAAGACCATGCTAAGAAATCAATAAAACAATCCAAAGTTAAATCCTATTTCTCCTGCTATCGCCAACTTCTTTATGGAACACTTTGAACAATATATTTTTGACATTTCACCTAGACCTACTCATTGGTTCAGATATGTAGATAACATTTCTGCTATCTGGAATGGCTCTTCTTATGAATTATAACAGTTTCTCTGAAAATTACATGCACTTCATCCAAGGATCCAATCAACCTAGAGGAAGAAGTAAATAAGCAGTTAGCCTTTTTAGATCTTTTAATTCTTAGCCAACCAGATGGTAACCTACATTTCTCAGTTTTTAGGAAGAAGACTCATACAGGCCATTATATCCATGCTGAATCTCATCACCATCCCAGTCTTTGGAAGTTTATTGTGCACTTGGTTAGACTATAATAAATTTAGTTTAATCCTTTATCCAAAAATATCTTCAGGACTGAGGTAAGGTGGTACATTCCTTGGCAACTCGTAGTGGCCCTTCCCTTAATGCATAGCAGTATACATGTCTGCAAGGAGATGTGCTTTGCATTATGGGAGATACTGAGACAAGAAGTGATGAGAGCTTGGTCCACCTTTGCTACAAGTTGCCAAGGGATGTACCACCTTACCTCAGTCCTGAAGATATTTTCAGGCACAAACTTTGTTTGCTTACACTTGTATAAAGGATTAAACTAAATTTATTATAGTCTAACCAAGTGCAAAATAAACTTCCAACATCTTTCTCTAAATCCAGAGTAATATAATAATAAGGTGGTACACCGGTTGGCAACTCGTATAGGTAAATATGACCTCTCCATTGCTTCTGCCTTAGTATCACCACTCTGGGTCTGCCTCCCACTGATGAGACCTCAATAAAGGTCGAAACTGGTCTGGGTAGTGGCCCTTTCCTTAATGCATAGCAGTATACATGTCTGCAAGGAGATTTGCTTTGCATTATGGGAGATACTGAGACAAGGAGTGATGAGAGCTTGGTCCACCTTTGCTACGAGTTGCCAAGGGATGTACAACCTTACCTCAGTCCTGAAGATATTTTCAGGCGCAAAACTTGTTTGCTTACACTTGGATAAAGGATTA
The DNA here is from genome assembly GCF_054136105.1 of Typopeltis vanoorti. Lineage (NCBI taxonomy): Eukaryota > Metazoa > Arthropoda > Arachnida > Uropygi > Thelyphonidae > Typopeltis > Typopeltis vanoorti. The sequence continues at coordinate 81,123,647 of NC_143564.1, read as the reverse complement.
AACTAAATTTATTATACCATCCCAGTCAAAAGACTGGAACTATTAAAACACTGGTTCATCAGGCCCATTCCTTATGTTTTTCAGATGAGCTATTACAGAAAGAATTGCAACATACTATTCTGATCTACAACATACTACTCTTCCATCAAAAGAGCTTTGAGCAGTTTTGGTATCTCTACCTCTTTAAATACATAAAAAAACTCTTATTCCTATCCCTTATGTGCAAGGCATCAGTGAATACATAGCAAAAGTTTTAAAACCACTAAATATTTTTGTTGCCTTTCGTCCCATCAGAAAAATCTCCACCTTTCTCACTTCTCCAAAGGACAAGCTTCCACATCTCAATTATCCAGGTGTCTACCAGATTCCTTGCTCCTGTGGGTTATCTTATTTCGGATAAACAGTAAGATCTGCTTTCATTCGACTAGAAGAACACAAGTCTTATATTCAATATCTTGAACCAGAACAGTCTGGACTCGTAGAGCATGACATCAACACTAGACAGAGTTCATTGGAACAAGACAAGAGTCCCTCACAAAAGTTGGTTCCTCATGGAATGGCTTTATAAAGAAACATGTGAAACTGTACTTCACTCTCCTCACTTAAACAGATCCAGTGGTCTACGTCTATCCCCTTTGTGGGAGATAGGAAAGATTAGCTGATTTAAAAAATACTAACTTTTTTTAATTGTATATATTATTTAATTAATTATTTAATTTTTATTTTATGTAAGTTTTTTATTCTTTTTAGTAAGTTAGGAAATTTAATGACCTTTTTTTAGGTATCTTGCATTAGCTACTTAGATGCCGCCTTTTGGAATTGTCAGTTATTGTTCAACCTAGTAATGAAGATGCCTGTGATACTCAGGCGAAAATTATACTAATAAATAATATTTTATGCGAATTAATTCCAGTATTATAATTTATTTAAAAAATGGGGATGGAATATAGAGTACAACATGCAGGATTTGTGATCAACATAATTTTTTGCGACTTTGGTGTGTGTGTGTGGGGGGGGGGGGTACCACTGAGTTAATGCATAAGAGAAAAAATGGAAATAGTAAGATGATTAGCAACATGGACAGAAACGCCTGCAAGTAAAGCCTTATCAAAGAAAGCCTAAGTTTACATGAAGATGTTCATGGAGAAAAAAAAAAACTAGAACATAAACATTTTCACATCGTGAACCAATTTCAGCTCCAGAAATGATATAGTTTTAAACATGTAAAGATTAACTTGCTAGTGCCATTTCTATAGAAACAAGTATATCTTGGCAAATTTAAGAAATTAGTCAAGAGGACAGATACAGTTCTAAAGCAAATTTTCAATGACGATGATAGGCTTTTTCTGGAAAAGAATGCCATCAAGAACACATCTAAAAAAGAACAGGATTTCAGTTACCAAAATACTGGATTCATTGGCAATACAAACAGTGACAAATTTGTAGAAGTGGAAGTGCTCCAGCTTAAAATAAACTTCCAGTAATTTGGACATCGCAGGCAAAGCAATAGTGACAAAAGCTTTCTGGCATTGGTTCATTAACTATTTTGTGCTTGAAATTTTGATTCTGTGACTCTGAAGAAATCAGATTTTAGGATTCCTTTCATTTTGGATAATGCTTATATCCAACTTGGATGATGTGTATACTAACCTAAGTGTTTCTTTTACTGCCACATCATAATTTTTACTGCTCCATGCAACCCATAGAGCAGATGTCTTAAAGGCTTATTGCTTACACCTCACATTCAGAAAATTAAATGACAAAACAGGCACAAACATTCAAATTAAAATAGAAGAGTTTTGGAAATGTAGCATTTTTAATTTTGTTGAACTTGTGGACCAAGCTTGGGATGAGGCCTCTAATCATTAATGAATAGCAGTTGAAAAAATTATATCCAAAGAGTTGTTCATACTGAGATTCAAACTGAAAAACAATTAAAATCGATTGTTCTAAATTCAACTGAATAGATAAAATCAATATGGAAGCATTGCAAAAATCAAACATATAGTCATAACCAAATGATCTGGAAAATATATCTCATGAAACTAAAGAAAATTATGATATCACAACAGGAGATAACAAAGAACTTTTTAGTAAAGGAATAATAGACATTTCAAAAAAGAAAAAAAATTAAGCACAAAAATATTTGTGAGAAAATGATCCATTATATGACTATACTACAAAAATTGAATAATAAATCAAGATAACGTTATTTGTGACAGTGCAATTTTATTTCAAAAATTGCAAAAGAAAGACAAACAAACAAGTTGAGATTCTCATTTTACCTTGCACATTATGTTCAATGGCCTGTCACATCCAAGTAACTTTGCATGTTTGAAACATTACTAATGCTCTGATTGGATGGTTAAATCCTCTGTGCATATTGTATTATAGCTGTCACTTGAGTCTATTCTTCTAGCCAGTTTATCTGCTAGAGCCTCCATTGATCGATTTTGACAATGCCCTTTAGCTGGAAAGAGACCAATGCTCAAACGATCTAGACACAAAGAACATTTATCAGTGATTTTCAACTGAAATCAAGTTAGCCAGTGATTGAAAATCGTATGGAGATAGAATTTTCCTCTTGAAAACGGTGCTTTTTTTTTTTTTTATACCACAACTTTAAGATTAATTTAACTTAATGAAAAGCCAGACTGAAACCATGATCTCCAGAATTACTGATCTGACAGGCAACCCTACCTATTGTCATCATACTGCTGATCTGTTTTTTCTTGAAGTTGTATGCTCACTCCATATAAACAATAAACTGTCAATTTTAACTACTTGTTTTTGATTACACAAATAGTAATTATTTCTCCTTTAGATTGTTTTATACGTTAAAAAAAAAAATAATCCCATTATACAAAGAGTCCCATTATCTAATGATCTGTTATGTGTCATTTTCAGAACATAATTAACAGTAAGTGATGAGGATTACATAAATGTAATTCAGCACTATTTATGATATACTATTGTTTTTTTTAACTCAGAATTCTAAAAAAAGAGAGAGCATGAACTAAAAAAATAAAGCAGTATTAATTTACCATATAACTGTACTAAACTACCCACCACTAAGTTCTTTTCTGCCCATTCTCAGCACATATTCAATGTATTTCAATCTCCATCTATTTCACAGGTAATACTTTTATGCTCTATGGTTATATAACTTGTCATTGGTTTATATGTTGTGGCCAAAATATTTTACAGATTTTATGCAAACGCTTTGTGTGCAAACTAATTTGGCTGATCACAACCTGTTTTATTAAATTTCTGTCTCTGATCCCTATAATAATATGGTGTTCACATTGCAAACGAAGATTTTCATTTTGGTTTTATTATATTTGGAATAATTTCCATATACATATATCATAAGCCATCGTAATGCAATTGGAAGAATAGTGGAACATTGCGCCCTTTGATTGGAAAAGACCTGAGTTCAATTCTCGTTGTGACGGGGGGAATCTTTATATGGGCTTTTTTAGTTTGAAGGTGAGTTAGCTGATCTCATACGGTGATAGCAGGATATTTTTCTTCCAGAAACTCCAATTTTTCATCCCACATACAGACAAATTGGCCTTTAGAACACATGCAATTTACAGACAAAAAATACTGTTGTTGGTGATGATGGGCAACAGATGGCATTGATGGTAATTGTATCATAGTTGGAGAATTAATTAGTAGTAGAGAGGATGAGATGTATTAGCAAAGTAGAGTAGTGTGCCTTCCCACAATGAGTCCTTGGACTCGGTGGAGGTGTCACGTAAAAATAATAATAAATTATTCAATGTTCTGAAAACAGTATTTGCTTTCGTGAATGTGCTATGTCCTTGTCTCATTTGAAGTATAAAAATTAGTCTAAGCAAAATTCTTCTGCCATACGTTGGTAACTTGTAATTTCTCTTTTGAAGTCGGTGTTCAATTTAGGGACTTTTTTTTAAATTCATATTTAAGTCAGATTTTTCAGCTGTCTTATACAATGCATCTCAATTTCTTTGATAATCAGTATTTTAGTATCTAGATAATATTAAAACTATGTAATCTAAATAATCTAGATCTTCCTGGTGTAATGTCGGATTGCATTTTATTCCACTTCTTACACCTCCGAATCTAAAAATTAGAATAACCAAAGAAAATGTGTGTTGAATGATTTGTAATTCTAATTTATTACATAGAAAATAATTATTACCATAAAAATGTAATATAAATTATAAGAAAACTGTTATTTGAAAATATTCGCAAAATTAGAATAATTTTGAATATGGTTCAAAATATTAAGGAATATTCCAAATTTTTTCAATTGGTTTTGAGGAGAGAAATAGCATAGATTTGAGTAGCTGTGGGACTGACTCGTGTGTGAGGAAACATTTGCGCATGAATTTCAGTTAATTAATTGCTAAACATGAGTCGAGAGCGTCACATAGCAGAAGCTAAGAAGTTTCGTTTGGCTTTCTTTGTGTAGAGAAAGCCAAACTCAACAGTTTATAGCTAAGAAATTGAAATGTTTTCAAGCAAACATGAGTAGAGTTGAGACGGTATTCTAATAACCGGAGTTTTCAAAATAATTGCTACAATAGCGGTCGAAAAGTAATAACTACATCAAGAGGTGAGAGTTTGAAAAATATCGTGAAGAAAAACTGCTTCTGAAGTGCAAGGTATTTTCACAGGAGATGGAAAGAACTAGGTGTGAATGTGTAAATCTACAACATTGAGATGACTTCACAAATTGGGTTTTAAATCACATGTGCATAAGATGAAGCTGCTTATGACTTTCAAGCAAAAGGCAGCTAGAGTGCACTGTTGTGGGGTCAAGAGGACTAAAAAAAGGTACTTTTTAGCAATGAAAGTATGTTTTGTGTGTCTCATGGACATCAAGGGATACATGTTTGGTGTCTTAAGCAAAAAGCATTTGATAAAGAACACATGAAACATTTGGTGAAATTTGCAACCTCTGTCATGGTATTGGCTTATATGATTGCAGAGGGTCCAGGTAGGCTGTGTATGTACAAAAGAGTCAATTCCAAAGTGTATCAAGAAATACTTGAGCACTTTATGTTACCAGCATCGGAAGATTTATGTGATGATGATTTCCTTTTTAAGCAAGATTTCTTAAAAAGAAATCTTTCTTATTATTATTATTAGAAATTTCTTAAAACTTCTTGTCACACTTCCAAGACCATTACTGAATAGCTCAAAGAAAGGCAAATCAATGTAATACCTTGGTTGGCAAACTCACCAGATTGAAATGCCATTGAGAATTTGTGGAGAATTATGAAGAAACATCTTCAAGAAGTTGTCCCAAGAGACAAAAATGAACTTGTTTCTAGTCTGCAGACCATATGGGTGCCTTTTGATATATATATAAAAAAAATAAAAAAAAAAAATAAAAAAAAAAAAAAAACTGAATTGTTGGGCCCAACCATTTATGAATGGTCATAAAAGCTAGGGAGGTGGGGATGCAATAGAGTACTAATTATCATTTTGTTTCCCTTTGACTAATTTTTGTGCATTTATTTTCATATTATTCTAATATTTTGAATGACGTTAAAAATTATTCTAATATTTTGAACGATGTTAAAAATTATTCTAATTTTGTGAATTGTTTCAAATAATTTTTTTATAATTTATATTACATTTTTATGTGTTTACATGGTTATATAATCTACAAAGGGGTGCTTAAGGGTCAAAGCTGTATAACTAAGAGGAGACCTCCACATAGCCTTTAAAGGAAGGCGGGGAACCAACCAGGGCTTCTGACCTTATGTCCAATCCTCACCTTCTCATGGTGCACACTGTTGGGTATCTACCTGGATACCGAACGAACGAGGATGAGCTGGCAATTTGGGATTTATCCGACCAAATTGTATTTTTATTGGCTTAAACCAAAATGCAAAATGATGGTATAACACGACAAAATTTCATGCCGGGTGGGGCACCGTCAGGTTAAACAAGGCCCCCATTGTTTTCGCGAGGGAACCAGGGCAAGCAGCAAAAAGTCAGCTACTGGAACAAATCTGAAAACACAATCCAACTCAACATCACCAGATAGGAAGATGGTTTAATGTTAAACCTCCACATAGCCTTTAAAGGAAGGCGGGGAACCAACCAGGGCTTCTGACCTAATGTCCAATCCTCACCTTCTCGTGGTGCACCCTGTTGGGTATCTACCTGGATACCCAACGAACGAGGATGAGCTGGCAAATTGGGATTTAGCCGACCAAATTGTATTTTTATTGGCTTAAACCAAAATGCAAAATGATGGTACAACACGACAAAATTTCATGCCGGGTGGGGCACCGCCAGGTTAAACAAGGCCCCCATTGTTTTCGCGAGGGAACCAGGGCAAGCAGCAAAAAGTCAGCTACTGGAACAAATCTGAAAACACAATCCAACTCAAAATCACCAGATAGGAAGATGGTTTAATGTTAAATCTGGTGTGAGACAAAGATGTACATTATCCCCTCTGTTATTCATTATCTATATGGATCACATTATGAAGGAAAGTGGAATTAAACATTTTATCAGAATTGGAGATGTTAATGTATGCTCTTTGCTTTATGCGGACGATGTTATACTTCTAAATAAATCTGCTACAAGTTTGCAAGATTCCCTGACTAAATTGAATAACTGTTGTAATAGATATGGTATGAAGGTCAGCAATAAAAAGACAAAGACAATGAAAATAGGTAGAATCGTTGAAAATGTCAACTGCATTGTGAACGGAGAACCTGTGGAACAAGTAAAACATTTCAGCTACTTAGTCACGATTTTTACTGAAGATGGTAAATTAAATATAGAAATAGACAACAGAATCAACAAAGCTGGTATGGCAGGAAGTGAATTGAATAAATTCATATGGAATAAGAGAGAAATTAGAACACTAAATTAGCGGTATACAAGACTGTGTTCAAACCAGTTTTAACTTATGGGTCTGAGAGCTGTGTCAGAAGTAAAACACTTGACCAAAGACTAGAGACCACAGATATGAGAGTCCTTGAGAAAGATTAGAAGCTTGAACAGATGGCATCAATGGCAATATCATATTAAAAACAAGGATATTAGGAAAGATCTAGACATTTTCATCATCCAGGAATGCGTTAGCAGAGTTAATCTCAGGTGGTATGGTCACTTAAACAGAATGGGCTAGGAAAGATTAGTAAAGCAAGTGTTCTCTGCCAGGTTGACAGGAAAACGACCCAGAGGAAGACCAAGATATAGGTGGATTGATATGGTACAAAGTGCCTTAGTCGACAGAAATATAAGATCTGATAATGTTGAAGTCTTGACAAGTAACAGACTGATTTGGAGGAAAATTGTAGATAGGAAGTTAGTAATGATGTAAATTTTTCATGTAGTACTATCATATCCTGTATACACCCCCTTGAGGGTACATGTCAGAAATTTGATGATGATTAAAATTGGCAATGTTGCTCTCAGTTCTTTACAAATAATGTTATATTTCTAAATAAATCTAATTGATATCCACAGAATTTCTAAATTAAATTGAATGACAGCCATTGAAAATCAGCAATAAAAAGAGATGAAAATAGCCAGGAACATTGAAAACATCAACTACATTCTGAATGGAGAACCTATGAACAAGTAAAAGTTTTTAGTAAGACAGCAAATTAAATATGAAAATTACAACAGAATAAGCAAGTCTGGTATGGTGGAGAATCAACTGAATGAGTGTGTAATAAGGAAAATTATTCAAAACACTTAACAAGCTGTTTACAAAATGGCATTTAAAACAATTTTAACACATGGATCTGAGAGCTGGGAACATTAGACATATCTGTAAGGAGATGTGTTTTGCATTATAGGAGATACTGAGATAGGAGTGTTGGTAGCTTGCTCCACCTTTGCAATGAGTTGTCCTGGTGTTGTACCACCTTACCCCAGTCCTGAAGATACTTTCAGGCGTAAACTTTGTTTGCTCACACTTGGATAAAGGATTAACTAATTTTATTATACTCTAACCAAGTGAAAAATAAACTTTCAACATCTTTCTCTAAATCCAGAGTAATTTATTAAAAAAGGGTGGTACACCAGTTGGCAACTCCTATAGGTAGAGATGACCTGCTAATGCTTCTGCCTGGTATCTCCACTTGGGCCTGGCTCCCACTGAAGAGACCTCAATAAAGGTTGAAACTAGTCTGGCCCTTCCCTTAATGCATAACATTAGACATATCCGCAAGGAGATGTGTTTTGCATTATATAGGAGATACTGAGATAGGAGTGTTGGCAGCTTGCTCCACCTTTGCAATGAGTTTCCCTGGTGTTGTACCACCTTACCCCAGTCCTGAAGATACTTTCAGGTGCAAACTTTGTTTGCTCACACTTGGATAAAGGATTAAACTAATTTTATTATAGGAGTAAAACAGTTGGTCAGAGATTTGATTACAAATAAGAGTTCTGAGAAAAATTAAGGTAGTGAACAGATTAAATCAATGGTAGAAGCATATTAAAAATGAAGATAGTAGGAAAGAACGATGTTAGCATGAAAGTATGTGTGAGTAGAAGTAATCTGATGTGTTTTAATTATTTAAATAGAATGGGAGAGGAAAAATTAGTGAAGAGATATATGATGCTAGGATGTCAGGAAAAAGATTCACATGAAGACTAAGGTTTAGGTCGATTGATGCAGTTGGAAATGTGTTAGAAGATCAGAATACAAGATTTAACGATATCAGGATCCTGAGACAGGTAACAGAATAATTTAGATTTAAATTGTTGATAGAAATTTAGTAATAATGTAAATTTTTCATGTAATATTAGCATAGTATCCTGAACATCCCTTGAAGATACATATCAGGAATTTGATGTTGATGATATGCTCTGACATCTAAACTGCTGAGGTGTATCAATGTGTTATATCTCTTGCAAACAACTTCACACATTTTCTTGACCGAATCGGTGTTTTCCTCAGATTTTTCCACTCTATCTTTAGAGTTTGTTCCTACTTTTTTTCTCCAGTGTGATTTGTGTCTAAATTCACCTCTGCAAGCAACTAGATGTGGAAATCATATACCTCATATACTATGCAACAAATTGGTGTGAAGATATTACTATAATCAATAACAAAGTTTTTCTTTGTGTTCTATCCATTTGAGTTTAAGCACACCTTTTTTGTTTCCATAAGATCGTTATTTTGGGGGGGGGGGGGGGGGGGATATGGGTCTGGGCCAGGTATCTATGAAGAAACTTTTTCATCACCTTTAAGAAATGCAGAGGCAGCCTCACCTTCACATGGTGTGGTCCATGTCAGGTAAGGTATTTGTAAGTATCTGCTGTGTACTGAACAAATGGAGATGGGCTAGCTATCTGCTGGATTTCTGCTCAAGATACTGTGCTTCATAACTAACACAGCATTCCAAAAAAAAACCGCATTCATATGGAAAGCAGATGCAAGAATAAGAAAAGTGTCATTGACTATATTATTATTGATAGTGATATCTTCATGCAAGTTCAGGATACAAGAGTATATATAGAGAATTTAAAATCAATAGTAATCACTCAATTTTAAGTAGGATAAAAATGAATATTACATCAAAAAGAACAGTATGTAAGAAAGCTTTAAAAAGAATTAAAGTTGAACAGCTTTTACAGATGAACTGTAGACTCAACTATAAAAACTTCATTTAAGAAAAAAAAAATGAAAGAAGAACCAAACCATGGAGTCTCACTGGCAAATTATAAAGAAAATGTTGATTGATTCAGCTAGGGAGGCATATGGTGAAGTAGTGTGCAAGGATAGAAAAATAAGAACACCATGGTGTGCACAAGAAATTTAAAGCAGCAGTCCTGGAAAAGAAGAAAGCATACCAAAAGTTACTATTAAATAAATCAACAAATATCCTCAAAGAATACAGAGAAAACTGTACTAGAGGTAAGCTATGTAAAAAGCTATGATGATGCAAAGTTGGGTAGAGCAATTGTGAGTGCACAGGATGTCAAAATGTTATAGGATGATTTGGATAGTTTGGAGGACTGGGCTAGGAAAAATGGATGTCAATTTAATGTGGCAAAGTGTAAGGTTATGCACTTTGGGGTGAAAAGAATAGCAGCAGTATATCGCATTGGTGGAACCGTACTCCAGGAGATTGATGAGGCCAGGGATTTGGGAGTGTTGGTGTATAGGGAATTGAAGTTTAGGGAGCACATTGCAAAACTGGCTAAATCAGCTCATCAAATCACTTGGATTCTGAAAAATACTTTAACATGCAGAGACAAACAAGTTGTTGTTCCTCTGTATCGAGCCTTGGTAAGACCCCATCTGGACTACTGTGCCCAGTTATGGGCACCAGGGTTTCTTCGTGATGGAGAGGAAGTGGAGAGGATCCAGAGACGAGTGACCAAGATGATAGAAGGTCTGTGGAATGAACCTTATGAGAATAGGTTGAAGATTTGTGGGTTGCAGAGATTGGACGATAGGCGAAGGAGGGGTGATACGATTGAGACATTCAAATTACTAAAGGGTTTCTACAAGATTGATCCAGAAGATATTTTTGAAAATATGACTGGTGGTGGGAGGACTAGGGGCCATGCATGGAAGCTGGGCAAGAGTGTGGTTGACAAGGGTGTTAGAGCTAGGTTTTTTACTTGGAGAGTGGTGAATGAGTGGAATAAGCTTCCAGAGTCTCTGTTGTGGGTGCTACGACCGTGAATGAGTTCAAGGCAAGGTATGATAGATGCTGTGTCAATGGTGAATAGTTGTTCTTGACATGATGTTAGGGCCTCCCTCGATGAGTCTGTCGACTCCTTGGAGTTACCCGGAACAATAATAATAATAATAATAATAATAAAAGTAGCTAAACATCAGTCATGGGAAGACTTTAGTAAGAATATAAAAGATAAATACTAGGAATGTGGCAAAATGTTCTGGAAAAAGAACTATTGAAAAGACTTAGAAATATAAGAAAGAGTACTGTAAAAGGAATCAGAGATGATAAAGATGACATGAAAACTGAAATATGGAATTCAACTTTCTGACCAGGTCTTCTGAATGAAGTGACTGAATAATGATGTCTAGGTTATATTTGAGATGCATTAAATTAACCATCATAGAGATTCATTCATCAACAGACAACGAGAAGTTTGAAAAAAAGGAAATCTTTTATGAAAAGTTGCAGAAGTGTATAGAAATCTGAAAGCATGACTTGATTATTTTTATGGGTGATATGAATGCTAAACTCTGAAAGAAATAATGAAGATAAGGGAACAGTAGGTAATGAGGCATATAATCAAAGAAATTAGAATGGTTATTAACTGATAGCATTTTGTGAAATGAATCGTTGCGATAAGAGGAAGCTTATTCAAACATACATAAAATGATTTGGACATCACTGGATGATAAAAACAAAAGCCAATAAAAACAAACATTGTAATTAAGCATGCTTTTAAAAGCTACCTCTTAGAGGTTAGAGCAAAGTGAAGAGCTGTTGTAGGATCTGATCATTACTTAGTAATAGCTAACTTAAATTAAAGCTGTGTAGGAATAAGAAAATTAAAAATCAAAACATAAGGATAAGATACCTCTGTTTTAAACATAGATGAAATAAAGGAAACTTTTTCTCTTATAATAAAGACTAAATTTCAAATTTTAGAGAATGAGAAACTGGAAAGTGGAGAACAAGGAAGTTTAGAAGATACAATAGAAAGGAGATGGAAATACTTCAGGGCAGTGAATAACAAGCTGGCAAGGGACCAGGTGTTATCTGGAATGATGTGTTTGCTAGAGACTGAAAAGATACCTGGAATTGCAAAGAAGTTATAGTAACCATAATTCCAAAGAAAAGCAATCTCACTAAATGTGAAAATTGGAGAGGAATTTGTCTGTACTGCCAAAAAATTTTGTGAAACTTTGAAATATGATAACCATAATTTCAAAGAAAAGCAATCTCACAAAACTTGGAAACTCAAAGGCATAAAATTAAAATGCTATTTGAAAATGGTGAGACTCGGAAAATTAAAGAAATTCATCTGATAGAAAGACAAGCTAATGTTTGATAAGATTAAGATATGGAACTTCTAATAAATACGTGAGAAAGAAATTATGCAGGCAGTATGCAAAAGTATTGAAGGCTGCAATATTAATCATGCTAGGAAATTGTTTTTAAAAGGTGACAAGGAAAATTGCTTTTGGTGACATTGTTTTTAAAGAAGGATGCAAGAATATGTATGAGGGATAAAAAAAAAAAATGAGAAGATAAGATTGTTGACAGAGAGAGAAAAAACAATAACTGACAAAAGTATAGTGATGGAGGAACCTCCTATAATAATAGATTAAAATATTACACTAGAACCGAGATCTAAAAATGAATGTAATAGAGAATATGAAGAGTGACAAGTAGCAAGAGAAATGCTTAATCCATCTAAAATTGCTGCTAATAAATTCCAAGTTATCTGGAATGATGTACTTGCTAGCGACTGAAAAGTTACCTGGAATTGCAAAGAAGTTACAGTAACCATAATTCCAAAGAAAATCAATCTCACTAAATGTGAAAATTGGAAAGGAATTTGTCTGTACTGCAAAAAAATTTTGTAAAACTTAGAAATATGATTAAAAGTGAAAGAGAAATGATATAACATGAATAATTTGCGAAACAGGTGAAAGTACTGAACATCATATTTTTGCTTTAACCACCTTACAGGCCATTATGGGTTAAATACGCATCCTCAAACGTTTCGTATCCATCATATATTTCAATGTAATATCAATAGTATTGCAATTTTAATATGCACTTCGAATCCATGATAACCTTGACGTATATATATGTCTTGGCTGGTAGCATGATTAAGGAATAGCATTAGACAGAATACAGAATTTGGAACCTTCATGTATATCTCAATTTTATTATATGTATATAATATGGATAATCATTGGAAGATATGGAACTTCTGATAAATATGTGAGAATAAAAAAAATGCATAAAGAAATTGTCATATTGCTACATAGCAGACATGAGAAAGGTTTGTGATAAAGACTAAGACAGAGATGTGCAATGTCTTGTACAGGAAGACTGTACAAGGCCAGCAATTTTCTCGTTTCTGTTGGAAGACAAATATGAAAAAAAAAAAAAAAAATATATATATATATATATATATATATATATATAAAGGAAAAAAAAGCAGGATATCTTTATGCCCCAAAGGGTTATTCTATTAAGTTTATATTTCTTCATTTGTTATATATGCCCTTAATCATTCATCTGGCAGTATTACATTGCTAGCTGGTTCCGATTCCTAATATTTTTTTACTTTGAAAGAATGTTAAATGAAACAAGCAGTGACAGAATGATTCAAAAGAAATGCCATCAGAAGGACATCACTATTTGAGAAAACATTAAAAAAAAATGTGGAAAAGTCGCAGGAGTAGATATTCAATCAGAAATATTCAAATATGGAGGTATAAATGTTAAATGTTTTACAGTGGTTGTGTTACATCATTCAAAAGGGATTCTGTGGAAGTTTGATTCGTGATGATTGAAATAGAGCTCTTAGGACTCATCTATGAAAAAGTGAAATAAAACAGTATAAGAATTGCAGAGGAATTTCCTCTAAGAGTTCCAGTTAAGATTTATTTAAGCACACTTGAGAAAGAGGGTAGGAAACATTGTAGAATAGATGCTTGGAGAAGAACAAACACATTTGAGGCCAAATAAAGGTTGTTTAGATCAGAATGACTTAATACAAATAATGGGGAAGCCATGAGAATGTAACAAGGATCTGTATTTAAGTTTCATAAATATGGAAGAGGCAAACGACAGAGTACCGAGAGAAAAGCCATTCAGAACACTACCATTACATGATGTAAATGGGATGTTACATTAAGAAATACATAGGATGTATTTAAGTTATAAGGCAGCCATTAGAATTGAAAGAGATTTGAGAATATGGTTTGATGTTAAATCAAGAGTGCACACTATTTCTACTCTTGTCCATCATCTGTATGCATTACATTTTGAAAGAAAGTGGCATTAAACCAGATAAGCAATTTCCAAATTTAAGACAGGATTAATCCTTGATTCTTATTAAGTGTGCCTTGTGAAAAGATGACCACAGTAGAATATTTTATTTTGAAGCACTAAAGTTGTCTGGCATTGTAAGGCATAGTGCTCTTACTGCACTCATTGTTGTGGTTTGTGTGAAAAAAATGAAAAGCCAAGCCTGAGTTGTCTTACCTGTTCTTACATCTACAATGCGTTATTTCTTTTATTTGAGAACTTCTTGATGTCTGGCTTGTGTAAGAAAGGCTACATGAGCATGGAATATTATAGACCACAGGATATTTGGAGATGGGGTTGTGGTTTTTAGAAGAATATAGTAAACATCATATAGTGAAAATAGGCTTGAATGCTACCCCAATAATGGAAACTGAAGCCCTGTAATGAATGCCAGGATTTTGCAGTGAAGCAGGATTAGAGAATAGCAATTTGTGTATGAGTTTCTGTGAAGATCTGTTGCAAACAGGGTTGTTGAAGTAGAGTTTGTAGTTTGTCATTAAGTTTTTCTTTATCTCTCATGATAGAGACTGCCCTTTTTTCTGAGATAGTAATGTTGGTTTTTGGAGGGTGAGATAAATTGCTGTCTTCAGTTTGATGTCATTTTTGGGTGAGTAAAGGGCCTTTTCTACATTGCAAATAAAATCGACCTTAGGAAAGTATTCAGGCATGACTACAAAGTTAAAACCTTTCTTTAATATACTAGCTCCAGTTTTTGTCAAGTTATAATTGGAGATGTTGATTGACACTTTTTTCATTAGGTAAGGTGACAGTTGAAACAAATCTTTTTATTTTAAAGAGTGTTAAACTTGCTGATTTGTCTGTTTTTACAGGATAAAAATGCTGTTATAAAAAGAATTGATCACATTGTTAAAAAAGAACAAAGATCTGTGGAGCTTGCTAACACATAATGTAAATTAAGACATAAAGACATCAGACCGGAAATTGCAGTTCTTCTGTTTGTTTATTTATTGCTTTTATTGCATGCATTTTTTACCCAGAGAAACCGCAGGTTTTAGTGGCAAAAAGGTTTCATTAACTTTGTAGTTATCCATGAACGAATAAAATCCATTTTTCTCTAATTACACTTATTGGTTGATAGTCTCCATATCCAATATGAACGTGAGTTAGTTGTCTCATACATGGGTGGCAAGGTTTTTAACTCCCCAGAACTGGGATCTTTCATTCTGCAAAACATGCCAACAGGCTGTAGAAGAACAGATGGAAATTAAAACTATAGCAGACAATGCACTGTGCACAATGGATAAACTGCCCTATTACAAATTGTAATCAGGATATTATTAAGATTACAATCTGTGTATCACAAAGAGGAAACTGTACTCTAAGAAATTGATGAAGCCAGGGATTTGGGGGGTAGTTTTAGATAAAGAGCTGAAGTTTAGAGGACATATCGCTACAGTATCCAGGGTATTTCACAGTATTACTTGGTTATTGAAGAACACACTAACAAGCAGAGATAGGGGAGTTATCATTCGTCTTTATAGTCTTGATATGGCAACATCTGGATTACTGTGCTCAGGTCTGATCACCTAGGTTTCTTGGGGATGAAGTGGTGGGAGGATCCAGAGGCGAGTGGTCTGTGAAATTCTCACTATGAGGATTGTTTAAGGGTTTGTGGATATTGCAAAAGTTAGTCAACAGGCGGAAAATGGTGGTGGTGGAGTGGGGGGGGGGATGATAGAAACATTTACGTTACTTAAAGGATTTTATAGAATTGATGCAGAGAAGATATTTCAGCACTTGACCTAAGGGGGCAGAACAAGTTTGATTTCAAGGAGAGGTATGATAGATATTGTGTTGATAGCTTGGATCTCCCACAATGTGTCTTAAGATTCCATGGAGGTGCCTGTGCAATAATAATAATTATTATTATTTCTATTTTAATTTTGGAAACTACTTTAGTGCATATTCTATTACATTTATGTCTTAATCATTATGGTACAGGGTTGAAGCCAACAAGTTTAACAAAAGGCATATGCCTACATCAAGGGGTGCTTAAGGGTCAAAGCTGTATAACTGAGAGGAGACCTCCACATAGCCTTTAAAGGAATGCAGAGAACCGACCAGGGCTTCTGACCTAATGTCCAATCCTCATCTTCTCGTGGTGCACCCATTGGGTATCTACCTCGATACTGAATGAACGAGGATGGGCTGACAATTTGGGATTTAGCGGACCAAATTGTATTCTTATTGGCTTAAACCAATATACAACATGATGGTACAACATGACAAAATTTCATGCTGGCTGGGGCATCGCCCGGTTAAACAAGGCCCCTGTTGTTTTCGCCAGGGAACCAGGGCAAACAGCGAAATGTCAGCTACTGGAACAAATCTGAAAACACACCCCAACTCAACATCACCAGATTTAAAGATCAGTACTATCAACATAAGAAGCCTGAATGGAAAGAAATGGAGCTAGCTAAGGAATTAGATAAGTACCAGATCGACATAATAGGGATGACTGAAACAAAAAAGACAAAAACTGGTGAGATCTTTCTGAGCAATAAACAAAAACATGGTGGGGGGGGGGGAAGCACAATAATATGTGAAAATAATATGTTGGGCATAAGAAATTCATAATAACACTTCACGGTAAACACCAAGAGAAAAAAACAAATTAATTTAAACTTATTGATATTTTGCAGGTTTTCTCTCCATCATCTTCAGAGCACAAATTATGACTGTGACAAGGTATGCGCACGCACACACACACACACACATCACTGAACTAAACAATTGCAGAAACAATTCAAATTTTAACTGCAATAGAATTAATGTCCTTACATAGTGCCCTGTGTATTTGTAAAGGAGTTTAGCTATCTTTTTTTGATGTACCTTTAATATAGAATGGGGATAATTTTGCTGTGGTCTTTTGTTGGCTGCAAAAAGAATGGGGATGTGTATGCAGTGTTTTACCCATTTTATCAGTTGTAGCTGTTTGCTAAAAATGTGTTGCAAAAGTTCCTGAGCAGCTCAGTTTTAAGGGTCATGGCTGAGTGAGTGGTGTGAGGATGCCATACTGTTGGGATGGATGATGATGTGATTGCTCATACACATACTTTCCTGTATATGTGGGTTTTCTGTAAATAGAAAATAACGAGCCATTAAGAAATCATATCACTAGTGCAGTAGTTCCCAACTTTTTTCCACTTGTGTACCCCTTTTAAACCCATTTCTATAAATTGTATCCCTTGTTTTTAAAATAGCTGTTTTTAAATACTGACACTTTTGTTCAGTGACTATCTTAATGTAAAATAGTGAAAATGAGGTAGTGAGATTATTATTATTATTACGGGTATTTCCATGGAGTCAGTAGACTCATCGCAGAAGACCCAAACTAGCAACACAATGCAACTGATGGGAAAAGAAAATTACTACACTAAAAGTACAAACCACAGATTTAATTTTACAATATCTGTAACAGAAATAAGTATAGCTTCATGTTAAGTATTGATAATGATGATCAAGTATTTAACACTTTTGATTTATTATTAATTTGCATTTTGTTTACTTTACTTGTTTTTCCGCCATTACTGATTATTTTCGTGTACCCCTGAACGGCCCAGCACATGCCCCCCGGGGGGGGTATACGTACCACCGGTTGGGAACCGATGCACTAGTGTATCTAGAAAGGGATGATAGTTCTTACTTTTTTGTTGTATCATGAAGTTTATTTTAGAATGCTGGCTGTTGAGATGCACTAAAAATGTATCCAGTGTGTCTGGACCATGAGGTCAAATAGTAAACACACAAACATAATGCATCCAGACCACTGGTTTGAGTACAGTTTGAGTACTGGTTTGTGTTGAGCGCTTGCTTTTCAAAATGTACTATGTAGAAGTTGGCTAGTGTGTGTGTGGGAGGTGGGGGGGGGGAGGGAGAGAGAGAGAGAGAGAGAGAGAGAGAGATGAGGGAATCCATAGCATTTCCATCCAGCTATTCATATATTTTACTTTCAAAAAGAAATAACTACAACAAATAGTGAATTTGAATAATTCTGTTATATCAGAGGGAAAATGTAGCTAATGAAGGGAAGGGTCCCTGTGAAAGGTACATTAGTGAACAGTAAAGTGATGTCAAGGTAAAATATTTATTAATGTTTTAAAGTGCAGGGAATTTTAATAAAAGAAGGAGAGATACCTGCTGGAGATGTGCAAGCGATTTGGATAAATGTTTGGCCAGTCTGCGGGTAAGGGCTATGTATGCTATCAACTATTGGACGAAGGGGTAATTAGGTCTATGAATTTGAAAGAACCTTATGTCCTGATGGTTTAACATTAAAAAGGTAATAGTTTTTTGATAATATCTTCAGGCCAAGAGGCAACTTTTCTAAATAATTTATACATTTTTTTCTTTTGATATTTGGTAGGATGCAAATCTATAAGTATCTGATAAGATACTTATAGGTTATCTGATAAGGAGAGGAGTCCTTAAGTAGATAATTCATTTTTCTGTCATAATCTGTTTGGTCCATAATTATAGTCGCATTTTCATCAGCTTTTGTTATAATTTTTTTGTTCCTATATAACTTTTTTAAGTGCTGATATTTCTTTATGTGAAATGTTACTCTTGGGAAGTTTGGATTTCACAAGAATACAGACCACATCAATAGGAATGTTATTAGCCATCATGGGTGAGAGATCATAGATACATTCCATGCTAGTCATTAGAAAAGACAGCTAAAGTTCTGCATGTATGATCTTCGTACCACTTTCAAACCATTTACTCAGCTAGCTACTTTCATCTGTTCTCCTGGAGTGTATAAAGTTCCTTGTGCTTGCAATTTAGCCTACTTTGGACACAATGGTAGATCAGTCAACATTCACCTTGAAGAACACAAAAATTACATCCATGATCATCTATATGGCAAGTTAGAACTAGCACATCATGCTCTGGATACTCCACATAGGATTGAATGAAAGAAGACATTGAGACTACGATTAGAATCAGCATCTGCTTTGAAGCATTCCCCACCCCCAAAACCTCCACAAGTAAGGTTGCATTAATTTGCCAAAGATCTGGGAAACAGTCATTCTGAAAGTAGACAGTCTGACTTTTTCAAATTAACTTCATGGTTATCTGGCTCACAGAGGGCACCATGTAAGGACCTTAGATCTATTTCAGTTTCAGTTAGAAGTTGGACTGTTTCACTTATTTAGTTCAGTGCTGTGTGCTTCTCACAATTATATTTGTGCTGGGTAGAAAACCACCAAAACTTCAATTTAGAAAGATGCTGGGTAGAAAATCAGCAAAACTTCAATGTATAAAATGACTGTCAGACATACAAAAATATTTTGGGAAAATTTGGAGAAAACAGCAAAGCTAATAATAATGACAAATATCTGTTGGATTTCTGCTCAGGACATTGATTGGTTATTATTAACATAATGTTCCAACATAAAAATGTGCATAAATTCACATGGAGAGAAGAGGCAACGAATAAGAAAAATCTCATTGACTAAGTTATTGTTGATAGTGATCTTTTCTCATTGGTGCAGGATACTAAAGTGTACAGAGGACTTGAAATTGGAAGTGATCACCATTTAGTCTTGAGCAGGGTAAAACTGAATTTCATATTGAAAAGAAGTACATGTAACAAAGTTTTAAAGCGAATAAAAGTTGAGCAGCTCTCAGATGTAAACTGTAGACTAAAATACACAAACATAAGTCAAGAAAAAATAAAGGAGTTTGAGAACAGGAACCAAACCTTGGAGATTCAGTGGCAAGTCCTGAAGAAAACATTGATTTAGCCAGATAAGCATGTGGTGAGGTTGTCTGCAAGGATATAAAAATCAGAACTCCATGATGTAAACAGGAAGTTAAAGAGGCAATGAAGGAAAAGAAGACAGCATATCAGAAGTTCCTGGCGAATAAGTACGCCTGTGCTCTTAGAGAATACAGAAACAAATGTAAGAAAGCTAAACACTGTATAGAACTAGCTAAACACAAGTCATGTGAGATGATAAAGGTGACATGAAAACTTGTGAAAAAGATATTCTTGATGCATGGAGTAATTACTTCAATTGCTAAACGAAACAATCAGTGACAGCACAGTTGTAAAAAAAACACTCGACAGGCATGCAATCAGGAATACATATCCATACTTGAAGTAGAAAAAGCTGAAATGTGGAAAGACAGCAGGAGTAGATGATATTCGACCAGAAATGCTGAAGTATGGTGGTATAAAAGTCTTACAGTGGCTGCACAGCATAGTTCAGAAGGCCTGGGCAGGGGGACAAATTCCAGATGATTGGAATAGAGCTCTCATAGTACCCATATATATATAAAAAAATGGAAATAAAATTGAATGTGAAAATTACATAGGCATTTTCCTACTGAGTGTTCCTGGTAAGATTTATGCAAGTATAATTGAGAGACAGTTGAACAGGATCGTGGAAGGGAAGCTTGGTGAAGAACAAGCTGGATTCGGGCCAAATAGAAGCTGTCATGAATTGAATGTGAGAACTGAATGTGAAAATTACAGAGATATTTCTCAACTGAGTGTTCCTGGTAAGATTTATTCAAGTATACTTGAGAAACGGTTGAGAAGAATTGTAGAAGAAAAGCTTGGTGAAGAACAAGCTGGATTCAGGCCAAATACAGGCTGTCAGGATCAGATCTTCACTTTACGACAAATAGTTGAGAAAGCATGGGAATTTAACAAAGATCTGTATTTAAGTTTTATCGATCTGGAAAAGGCATATGAAACGGTGCCAAGAGAGAAGCTATTCAACATGCTACAGTTATATGGTATCAATGGGGCATTATATCAAGCAATATTTAGTCTTTATTTGAGTTGCAAGTTAGCAGTTAGAATTGAAGGAAGTACAGGAAGATGGTTTACTGTTAAATCTGGTGTGAGACAAGGATGTACATCATCATCAAATTCCTGACACGTACCCTCAAGGGGTGTACAGGATATGATAGTACTACATGAAAAATTTACATAATTACTAACTTCCTATCTACAATTTTACTCCAAATCAGTCTGTTACTTGTCAAGATTCCAACATTATCAGATCTTATATTTCTATCGGCTAAGGCACTTTGTACCATATCAATCAACCTATATCTTGGTCTTCCTCTGGGTCGTTTTCCTGCCACACTTGTTTTGTTAATCTTTCCTCGCCCATTCTGTTTAAGTGACCATACCACCTGAGATTTGCTCTGCTAACACATTCCTGGATGCTGACAATGTAAAGTTCTTTCCTAATATCCTCGTTTTTTAATATGATATTGCCACTGATGCCATCTGTTCATGCCTTTAATCTTTCTCAAGACTCTCATATCTGTGGTTAATAATTGGAGATGTTAATGTTAGCACTTTGCTTAATGCGGATGATGTTGTACTTCTAAATAAATCTGCTACAAGTCTGCAAGATTTCCTGACTAAATTGAATAACTGTTGTAATAGATATGGTATGAAGGTCAGCAATAAAAAGACAATGAAAATAGGTAGAATCGTTGAAAATGTCAACTGCGTTGTGAAAAGAGAACCTCTGGAACAAGCAAAACATTTCTGCTACTTAGGCATGATTTTTAGTAAAGATAGTAAATTAAATATGGAAATAGACAACAAAATTAGTAAAGCTAGTATGGTGGGAAGTCAATTGAATAAATTCATATGGAATAAGAGAGAAATTAGTTGGAACACTAAATTAGCTGTATACAAAACAGTGTTCAAACCAGTTTTAACTTATGGATCTGAAAGCTGGGTCAGAAGTAAAACTCTTGACCAAAGACTAGAGACCGCAGATATGCGAGTCCTGAGAAAGATTAGAGGCATGAACAGATGGAATCAATGACAATATCATATTAAAAATGAGAATATTAGGAAAGAACTTGACATTGTCAGTATCCAGTAATGCGCTAGCAGAGCTAATCTCAGGTGGTATGGTCACTTAAACAGAATGGGCAAGGAAAGATTAGCAAAACAAGTGTTCTCTGCCAGGTTGGCAGGAAAACGACCCAGAGGAAGACCAAGATATAGTTGGATTGATACGGTACAAGGTGCCTTAGACGATAGGAATATAAGATCTGATAATGTTGGAGTCTTGACAAGTAACAGACTGATTTAGAAGAAAATTATAGATAGGAAGTTAGTAATTATGTAAATTTTTCGTGTAGTACTATCATATCCTGTACACCAGTGCTTCCCAAACTTCTGGATGTCAGGGTCCCCTTTGCAAAAATTAAAATATTTTACGGCCCCCCTTGAAAAAAAATCGTAATAGAGAGATATATTATTATAATATTTATTGTATTTATATTCAATACAAAACATACACAGCGAATATTGCAAAAATCAAACGCATATATTACATTTTTTGCCTCTTACCATTTGGTTCTGAAGACGATGAGGGCTGTTCTGATAAAATATGAAATATTGTCCTTTTTTTTAGAGTCTGATTCTATTTCTTCTGATTGTTCACAGGAATTTTTTTTTTTTTTTTATCAGCCACTTATACATCTCTGGGTTAAATTTTTTAACATAGAATAGATCAAATAATATCACCACTTACCGATACTGGCACACCACCGACTGATAACATGAAATTAGTGAATATTACCTGAATAAGGGAATCCCTGGACCAGGAACATTTTTCTCTTTTGTGACTTTTCTCCCTTTAAGGTAATTAAGCCTAACGCGAAACAGACAGCAACGGCAGGTTATTAAAACGTGCATATGATTGGTGCAGTATTAACAAAAGATCGCGCAACCGAAAGATAAAAGCACAGCTGACAATTGAGTTGAAATGCTAACTCTCTTCAACCGAATTTCATATGTGAAACTGCCATAACATTCATTATATATATATATTACTTAGTTTTAACACTTTTACGAATTTTAACACGTTCGTTTGAATTTTATTGCTGCCTTGGGAAATTGAACTCACGCACATCTAATTAATAAATAGTTTTTAGTTAGATACTGTGTTTGCCCATGCAACATATGGTTTCGTTTCAGTCTATAAAGCATAGTTTCTGTATGAGGGGACATGTGATTCATTAATTAGTGTGTTTTTATCCCAGTTGTCTCTAATTGCACTATTTGTTGAGAAATATATTACACAGACTCCTCATACCTTATTCACTGGCATAATAAAAGTACTTGTTTTTATTGCCTCTGCAGTATAGTGGCTGTTAGGGAGGGCATGTTGCTTACCACTGCAAGCAAGTTACTATCTCCCCACATGAACTTGTTTAAGCTTTTTTTTTCATGTGTGAAGTATATGCGAAACTTTTATTGGTAACAGAAAACTAGCTCGGATGACAGTGATAATATAAAACGAGTTTTGATATGTATATAAAGTCGATATCAACAGTCCCTGATTATGAACGCGTGATGAAAGGAACAGGAAGATTTGGAGCTTCCCTGGAGAGCATTCGAAGTAAATACAATTAACCACTGCTTTGAAATGAAACATATGAATAAGCAATATTTACTAATATTCATTAAGTGCCGAAATACACAGGAAGCAAAGTTTGTGAACCAACACCAACATGTGAATTTTTCCATTAAAATATAAAAAATAACAAAAAAGAAATAATAAATAATAAAAGTTAAATATGTTTCTTTTAAAATAAAAAAAATCTACTTAGTCTTAAAACATTTTAAATTTGTTTTCATTATTTCGGCCCCCCTCAACAAAACCTACGGTCCCCAAGGGGGCCGCGGCCCACAGTTTGGGAAGCACTGCTGTACACCCCTTGAGAGTACATGGCAGGAATTTGATGATGATGATAGAAGCTGTCAGAATGAGAGTTTCACTTTACAACAAATAGTTGAGAAATCATGGTAATATAACAAAGATCTGTATTTAAGTTTTGTAAATCTGGAGAAGGCATATGACAAGGTTGCAATAGAAAAGCAATTCAAAATGCTACAGTTATATTGTGTCCATGAAGGTATTATTTCAAGCAATACTTAGTTTTTATTTGAGTTCTAAGTCAGCAGTTAGAATTGAAGAAGATATAGGAAGATGGTTTGATATTAAATCTGGTGTCACACTAGTCATATACAAGTTGCCCAGTCCTGAAGTTACTTCAGGAGCAAACTTTGTTTGCTTACACTTGGATAAAAGATTAAACTAAAATATTATTTCTTGGCATCTTTAATTTATAGTATAACCAAGTAAAAAACTTCCAACATTGAGTCTAAATCCAGAGTATTTTAGTAATAAGGTGTGATACCATATGGCTACTCATATGAAAATATGACTTCTGCATTACTTCAATCTTGGTATCACCTCT
Organism: Typopeltis vanoorti; assembly: GCF_054136105.1. Classification (NCBI taxonomy): domain Eukaryota; kingdom Metazoa; phylum Arthropoda; class Arachnida; order Uropygi; family Thelyphonidae; genus Typopeltis; species Typopeltis vanoorti. The sequence continues at coordinate 81,099,372 of NC_143564.1, read as the reverse complement.
GGGTCTGGCTCCCACCGAGGAGACCTCAATAAAGGTCAAAGTCAGTCTGATTAGTGGCCCTTCTCATAATGCATAGCATTATACATGTCCATAAAGATATGTTCATTGCATTATGGGATACTAAGGTAGGTGATGTGAAATCATTAGCTTCTATACACGAGTTGCCCAGTCATGAAGTTACTTCAAGCACAAACTTTGTTTGCTTACACTTTGGTAAAGGATTAAACGAAGAATATAATTTTTTTGCATCCTTAATTTATAGAATAACCAAAAGAAAAAACTTCCAAGAGAGAAATAAGTCAAAACATTAAATTAGCTGTATACAAGACAGTGTTCAAACAACCAATTTTAACTTACGGATCTGAGATCTGAGTTAGAAATAAAACACTTGACCAAAGACTAGGGACCACATATATGAGAGTCCTGAGAAAGATTAGGGGCATGAACAGATGGCATCAGTGGTAATATCATATTAAGAACGAGGATATTAGGAAACAACTTGACATTGTTAGCATACAGGAATTTGTTGGGAGAGCTAATCTCAGGTAGTACGGTCACTTAAACGGAATGGGTAAGCAAAGATTAGCAAAACAGTGTTCTCTGCCAGGAAAAAGACCTAGAGGAAGATCAAGATATAGATGGATTGATACAGTAAAAAGTGCCTTAGAAGACAAAAATATAAGATCTGAGAATGTTAGAATCTTCACAGGTAACAGATTGATTGGGAGGAAAATAGTAGATAGTAAGTTAGTAATGATGTAAATTTTTCATGTAGCACTATCATATCCTCTACACCCCTTGAGGGTATATGTCAGGAATTCGATAATGACAATGTTTTTGCTGCAGCATATGTGATATGTATTTGTATGAATGAGCATTAATTAAAAGGTAGCAAATTAAAGTTAATCAGCATCACAGTAGTGGTACTTAGAGTATTGGACAAGTTAGTACAAGGTAATGTTAAATTGTGAATGAAGATATTTTATATGTTTTAATACTTCATTCCCATTTAACATAATCCACCATGTCATAAGCAAGACTTGTAAATGTTATTTGTTGTTAGTCTCTTGCTTGTAATATATTATTCATATAAATGCTTTGAGTTTTGTTTGTTATTAATTAATTATTTAATCTTAGAATATGTAATAATAATGAAAAGACTATATAAATATGTCATTCATTGTAATTAGTTTACTCTGTAAAATTTATTATAAGAAACTGTTTGTATATAAATTTAAATGTATATTATATGAATTGTGATATATTTTTTTATTTCCGTATGTAAGAGTGATTTTATGTAATTCTTCTGATTGGATTTGATTGGCTACTGAAGGAGAAACGGAGTTTATTTTAGTTAGCTCATGCTGAGAACGTGAGCTACTGTGTATAAACAGAGAAGCCAGTGGATATAAGCTGAACTGGTTAGAACCGGATTTTGGCAGGAAGAAGGAACGTAGTTGATTGGAAAACAAAAGTAAGTAAAGGAGAAAGCTTAGAGACAGCAAAGAGACCGGTGGTGTGTAACAGAAGGGGAGTTGATATATACCATCAATTGACTATGAAAGGACCGGGAATTAATAGGCATCGTGAAATACTTCTATGGGAGTTCTGATACTACAATATTTTCCAAATGGTTTGTGGAAGAATAGTGCAGAACCGAAGTTAATACATAGAAGAAAATAAGGAATTAGTAGATAACTAAAACCTAGTGCATCAAGACTTGTGTATTTCTGTGTCTATAATTCAGTTATTACAGTGCAAGATTTTTTTAGAATTGTGTTGAGATAAAGTAAAAGTCAACAAGAATTTCAAATGTGCCTACACGAATTCGATGTGTAGAAGCACTAATCCAGTAAGAGTTGTCCTTTCTGTAACATGCGAAGCTATAACAGTTAACTCCGTCGGATATATTTTGACGTTAGCTGTGGTGTTATGTCAATCATTGGTCGGATGTTAGATGTACTGAAGTACTTTCACCTCGAAATAATAAGTCTCATGTTATTCTATTAAATGTTTGCTGACTGAAAAGGAATTTAGTGTAGCTTGTCATAAAATTAGTTATTGTGACAATAAGAAAGTTAAGCCTTTAAAAACTATTTTCAACTTGTTTGACTGAACAAAAAGAACTGATAAATGAACATTTGATAATTTATGGATTGTTATTGTTCTGACTACTTTAAACTGAGCTAATATATTTATGATATGATTCATCCAATTGGATAGAGAGAAATATGTCAGAAAAATACTAATGCTTTAAGAATTAAGAATTGTTAACATTAGTCATGATCCTCAAACCTAATTGAGAAGTTATTAATGTCTGAATGTGAATTCTTATAATATTTTAATTGGATAACCTTTTTACTAGTATTATTACTAGTATTTAAGGCTCCCTTTGTGAAAGCCTTAAATACTAGTAATAATCTCAGCCTGAAGTTAAAGTGATAACATAAGTATAGTGGAAGATTGATTCCTCTATATTATTTAGACTAATCTGAATCTAGGGTGGCACAGTATAATATAAATTTCTTTATATTCAGATGAGCATCAATCAACAACTAACCAAGAAAAACTGGAAATTTAAAAGATAAGAATAAATAACCAACATAAATGGAACAGTTAGCTAGGTAGGACGACACAACAAAATGGCGCAGTCAGCAGGATGTGAATTCACTAGCGTAAATTAAGCAATTGAATAATTTGGGGTAATAGTATAAGTAGAAGTGATCTTTAAAACCTTAATAGTAAATTTAAGTGAATCACAGTGAGCAGGTTGTGAACCAGAATCAGGCAAAGAAAGAAGTTATTTTAGAATTGAGATTATAAAATTAAGTTTTGTATCTGATAAATTAATATGACTGTTTCATCTAATACGGGAATGGAAGATAGTGAATTCTTCCATACTGTAAACCTCCAACAGGTCTTTCTTCAATTTTCAGGAGAAGAATCAGATGATGTACTAATTTTTTTTCTTTTGTTGAGAAGCTTATGAAAGTAGCTAACTGAACTGACTTTCAATTATTAATATTGCTGAGAAGTAAATTAACTGGTAAGGCAAAAACATTTTTATATTCATCCCCAATTCTTAAAGAAACATTAGAGTCAGAAATTTAAGGATGTTTTGATTTCACAGTATTCTAGATTAAGAAGTATTGGTCTCAACTTAAGGAAACTATAGAGAGCCACACAAAAGGATAAAGAAAGTGTCACAGATTTTTTCAATCGCATGTTGACTCTTTCCAACAGTCTAAATGTGTCTAATGAAGATAAACCACATTTAGATTGGGCTGTATTCCAACAGTTTCGACACGGCGTAAAATTAGAGTTAAGAGAGACTGCCTACAAGAAGAGAATTAACACCTTAGAAGAATGTTTTAAGGCTATCAAAGAAAGAGAACAGGTGATTGGAGACTTTTGTCCCTCATCCAATGTAGGCCTTGTAAATGTTGTGAATAAAACTGATTATCCCTTGGACCAGTCTAAAGTTGGAGGGAAGAATAAAGAAGAAGAGGAGAAAATAAAGAATATGGGAGAAAGTCCTATCAGTGTTAATCACATGACTGTGAATAAAGAACAATCCAACAAGAAGTTCATGGAAGATGTACAAAGCTTAGTTCACCAGGAAGTTAAGAAATTGCAACAACCAATTATCATCATCAAATTCCTGCCATGTACCCACAAGGGGTGTACAGGATATGATAGTACTACATGAAAAAATTATATCATTACTAACTTCCTATCTACAATTTTCCTCCAAATCAGTCTGTTACTTGTCAAGACTCCAACATTATCAGATCTTATATTTCTATCGTCTAAGGCACTTTGTACCGTATCAATCCACCTATATCTTGGTCTTCCTCTGGGTCGTTTTGCTGCCAACCTGGCAGAGAACACTTGTTTTGCTAATCTTTCCTCGCCCATTCTGTTTAAGTGACCATACCACCTGAGATTAGCTCTGCTAACACATTACTGGATGCTGACAATGTCAAGTTCTTTCCGAATATTCTCGTTTTTAATATGATATTGCCATTGATGCCATCTGTCCACGCCTCTAACCTTTCTCAGGACTCTCATATCTGCAGTCTCTAGTCATTGGTCAAGTGTTTTACTTCTGACCCAGCTTTCAGATCCATAAGTTAAAACTGGTTTGAACACTGTCTTGTATACAGCTAATTTAGTGTTCCAACTAATTTCTCTCTTATTCCATATGAATTTATTCAATTGCTTCCTACCATACTAGCTTTACTAATTTTGTCGTCTATTTCCAAATTTAAATTACTATCTTCACTAAAAATCATGCCTAAGTAGCAGAAATGGTTTACTTGTTCCAGAGGTTCTCTGTTCACAATGCAGTTGACATTTTCAACGATTCTGCCTATTTTCATTGTCTTTGTCTTTTTATTTCACCCCCCTTAAGCACCACAACCAATTATGGATAGTCTTAATGAAGTGATGAGACAATTGACAGCAATCACTGTAGTCTAAAGAAGACCAAAACCCCACAGCAAAGATTAATGAAAGAATCAAACTAGAAGTAGAAAGACAAAATCAACCCATTTTAGCAAATCTAAGTAAGTTGTTACAAGGACTACAAAATGTTAAACAACAGATACCCATTGTCTCTCAACCTCAGACAGAGAGAGAACATAGAGATCCTCCCAAATGTTATAGTTCCAATAAAGTTGGACATCTTGCTTAATAGTTTTAATAACAAAAGAAATTACTCAAACAACAATGGGATTCAAAGTTTGGACACACCTCACAGAAGATATAATAGAATTCAGAAACACCAAAGATCTAATGAACAATTGATGAGAATTAGAGGAGAAATCCTAGACTCTAAGTTTGATATTTTATTGGATACAGGATGCAATGCCTCAACCATTAGAAAGGACTATTTCCTAAGTATAAAACACAAATTATGGAAGAACATTATCAAACTGAGAGAATCTGTGAGAATTACTACTCTCTCGGACTCAAGCTTCATAGCTTATGAGAAAGTTCGTGCAAGGATTTACCTATCAGAATTTAGACCATGTGTCTAGCAGGATTTGCTTGTTGTCCCCACAACAACCAACTTAAGCTCCCACATTATATTAGGAACAAATTTCTTAGCAAAGTATCAATTCTCCTGTAATTTTTCTAACAGGGAAATCTCCCTAATGAACAGGAAAAGAAGTATCAGAAGAAATAGTGATCATATATATGATGGAACAAGGTGACAGACAAAGGAGTTTTATTCACCAAATGGATTGGAACTGCCTACTAAAGTAAAGTCATCTGTAAGTAAATCAACTAAAAAGGATGGTGATGTAAATTCTGATTTGCTTTATCAGACTGAAACACTACTAGATACTGATGAGCCATCACAGCAACAAATATCCATACCTAAGCCAGATGTTGATACTGAAAATCAACTAACAGTTAAAGTTAATTTTGCCAGCTACCTTACATAATAGAATTAAAAATTTGGGAAGTCAATGGAAATACAAGGGAATGAGTGATCACATAAGGAAGACTAAAAGAACAGATTACCAAGACGTGAGACAACTGAGGCTAGGTATTAGTGACAGAGAACAGAGTTTCTACTCTGAAAAGACATTACCTCACTATACGCACAGAGAACAAATGTTTCCTTATGATAGAAACAGCAAGGATCTAAGAGGAAATACAGAGAGAAATAAAAATATAAACCATTACAACAAATCAGGCTTGGTTCAACCTAGGAACTATTTAAGAACTCAAAAAGGAGATGAGAAATCTGATTCCTCCACCAATGGATCTTAAGTGAAAAATTTTTCTTTAAAGAAAAATTTTTCAGAGAAAGAGTAGGCTTTTGTTAAATTGTGAATGAAGATATGTTATATGTTTTAATACTTCATTCGCATTTAACATAATCCACCATGTCATAAGCAAGACTTGTAAATATTATTTGTTGTAAGTCTCTTGCTTGTAATATATTATTCATATAAATGCTTTGAGTTTTGTTTGTTATTAATTAATTATTTAATCTTAGAATATGTAATAATAATGAAAAGACTCTATATAAATATGTCATTCATTGTAATTAGTTTACTCTGTAAAATTTATTATAAGAAACTGTTTGTATATAAATTTAAACGTATATTATATGAATTGTGATATATCTTTTTATTTCTGTATGTAAGAGTGATTTTATGTAATTCTTCTGATTGGATTTGATTGGCTAGTGAAGGAGAAACAGAGTTTATTTTAGTTAGCTCGTGCTGAGAATGTGAGCTACTGTGTATAAACAGAGAAGCCAGTGGATATAAGCTGAACTGGTTAGAACCGGATTTTGGCAGGAAGAAGGAATGTAGTTGATTGGAAAACAAAAGTAAGTAAAGGAGAAAGCTTAGAGACAGCAAAGAGACCGGTGGTGTGTAACAGAAGGGGAGTTGATATATGCCATCAACTGACTATGAAAGGACCAGGAATTAATAGGCATCGTGAATTACTTCTATGGGAGTTCTGATACTACAATATTTTCCAAATGGTTTGTGGAAGAATAGTGCAGAACCGAAGTTAATACATAGAAGAAAATAAGGAATTAGTAGATAACTAAAACCTCGTGCATCAAGACTTGTGTATTTCTGTGTCTAAAATTCAGTTATTACAGTGCAAGATTTCTTTAGAATTGTGTTGCCATAAAGTAAAAGTCAACAAGAATTTCAAATATGCCTATGCGAATTCGATGTGTAGAAGCAGTAACCCGGTAAGAGTTGTCCTTTCTGTGACATGTGAAGCTATAACAGTTAACTTCGTAGTTATATTTATATATACATTTAAATATAACTATCTGCAAAAGGTTATCCAATTAAAATATTATAAGAATTCACATTCAGACATTAATAACTTCTCAATTAGGTTTGAGGATCATGAATACTTTAAACTGAGCTAATATATTTATGATATTATTCATCTAATTGGATAGAGAGAAATACCAATGCTTTAAGAATTGTTAACGTTAGTCATTATCCTGAAACCTAATTGAGAAGTTATTAATGTCTGAATGTGAATTCTTATATTTTAATTGGATAACATTTTGCAGATAGTTATATTTAAATGTATATATTGTACTTTCCCACATTAAATGTTTTCTTTTGTTGAATTAAACTTGGTGTTTGCCTGATTTTCTTTCACTGCAGCACTCATAAAATTGATGGACCTTTGCGGAAGCCTTAAATACTAGTAATAACCTCGGCCTGAAGTTAAAGTGATAATATAAGTATAGTTGGAGATTGATTCCTCTATATTATTTAGACTAATCTGAATCTAGGGTGGTGCAGTATAATATAAATTTCTTTATATTCAGATAAGCATCAATCAACAACTAACCAAGAAAAACCAGAAATTTAAAAGATAAGAATAAATAACCAATATAAATGGAACAGTTAGCTAGGTTGGGACGACAGAATTCAGGACTGGATACACAAGAATTTCAGTCTCTATGGAGGTCAACATGGCTTTTTCAAGGATAGGGCTTGCCATATGTAATTTATTTTTTATAATAAAGTGATGCTTGCTTCAGTTGGATAAAGGAAATGGCTACAAAGTGATATTGCTAGACTGAACAGGCATTTTGACAGAATAGTATATACAGGTAACTGTTTCCTTAAATGGAGTAGATAAGAAGGGACACAAAGTAAGTGATTTGAATAAAGGGTAGCTGATAGACATCAAACAGTAGTATATGGGAGAAATGAATCCAGGAGAAGTCAGGTGGATAGCAGTACCATAGGGCTCTTGGTCTGTTACTGTTTAATTTGTACATCAATGATACAATGATAGTATTTGCACTGCATAATTCAAGAGGCCTCGTCAGAGGGTCAAATTCCAGATGACTGTAACAAAGCACTCATAGTACCCATCTAAGAAGTCAAATAAAACACAATGTGAGAATTATGGAGGTATTTCCTTACTGAATGTTCCTGGGATGATAATATGCAATATACAAGATAGCAGTACCATAGGGCTCTTGGTCGATTACTGTTTAATTTGTACATCAATGATACAAGAGATGCAAGACAAGATGCAAAAAGAAAGTTGTATGGTAGTTGCACTGCATAATTCAGGGGGCCTTGTCAGAGGGTCAAATTCAAGATGACTGTAACAGAGCACTCATAGTACCCATCTAAGAAGTCAAATAAAACACAATGTGAGAATTATGGAGGTATTTCCTTACTGAATGTTTCCAGGATGATAATATGCAATATACTTAAGAAAAAGTTAAGAAAATTATGGAAGGGTAGCTTGGAGAAGAACAAGCTGGATTCCAAATAGAGATTGTCGGAACCAGATTTTCACTTTAAGACAAATAGTTGAAAAACCATGGGAATACAAGAAGGATCTGTATTGAAGTTTCGTAGATCTGGAAAAAGCACAAGGTGCCAAGAGGAAAGTCGTTCAAAACATTACAGTTCATCATCATCAAATTCCTGATATGTGCTGGCCTGGTTGGCCAAGTGGTTAGCGCATCTATGGATTTGAATCCTGCCGTAGGTATGGATGTTTGTGATTGTCTGTGAAAATACTAGTGGTGGAAGGCAGTAGATGGCATTGGTGTAGATGATGATGGTAATTGTGGTTCATTGTAGTTGGTGGATTGAGTGGTGGAGACAGAGAATATCCTCCCTAGATGAGTCTTTGGACTCCATGGAGGTGTCATGTAATAATAATAATATGTATTCTCAAGGAGATGTACAAGATATTATGATAGTAATCAACTTCCAATCAACAATTTTCCTCAATATCAATCTTTTATCTGTCAAGACTCCAACATTATCAGATCTCATATTTCTGTCTTCAAAAACACATTCACTGCATTAATCCAACTATATCTTAGTCTTCCTCTGGGAATTTTTCCTACCAAACTGGCAGAGAACACTTGTTTTGCTAATCGTTCCTATCCCATTCTGTTCAAGTGACCACCATCTGAGATTATCTCTGCTAACACATTCTTGAATGCTAACAATGGTAAAGTTCTTTCCTAATATCCTCATATTTAATGCAATACTGCCATTGATGGCATCTGTTCACTCCAGTAATCTTTCTCTGAACTCTCATATCTACGATCTCTAGTCATTAAGCAAGTGTTTTTTTATTTCTAACTCAGATCTCAGAATAAGTTAAAATTGGTTTGAACACTGTCTTGTATACAGCCAGATTAGAGTTTTGACTAAATACTCCAATATTCCATATAAATTTACTCAGTTGACTTCCTAACACACCAGCTTTACCAATTCCACTGCCTGTTTCAAATTTAATTTGCCATTAACTGAAATATTTTACTTGTTCTATAGGTTCTCCATTCAAGATGCAGTTGATGTTTTCAGTGTCTGTCTATTTTCACTGTCTTTGTCTTTTTATTGCTGATTTTCATACCAAATTTATTGCAACAGTATATTTAATTTAGTCAGGGAATCTTGTAGACTTGTACTGGATTTATTCATAAGTATAACATCATCTGCATAAAGTAAAAGCTAAGATTAATATTACCAATTTTTATATCAGATTTAATACCACTATCCTTCATAATGTGATCCATACAGATAATGAGTAACAATGGAGATAACGTGCATCCTTGTCCCATACCTGATTTAATATCAAACCATCTTCCTGTACTTCCTTCAATTCTAACTGCTGATTTACAACTCAAATATAGACCACTTTTTGCCCGATATAATGTTCCATTTACACGACATAACTGTACTGTTTTGAAGAGCTTTCCTCTTGACACCTTGTTATATGCTTTTTCCAGATCTACAAAACTTAAATAGAAATCCTTGTTACATTCCTAAGATTTCTCAACTATTTCCTTAAAGTGAAAATCTGATCCTGACAACCTCTATTTGGCATGAACCAGGTAGTTTTAACAAACTTAGTTTCTGCAACTTTTCTTATCTGTTTCTCAAGTATACTTTGTATAAATCTTACCAGGAATATAACAAGCAATACTTACTCTGTGTTTGAGTTGTAAGTCAGCAGATAAAACTGAAGGAAATACAGGACTATGATTTGATGTTTTAAATCAGGTGTGAGACAAGAATGTACATTACTTCAACTTATTCATCATGAAGGAAACTGTGTTAAAACTGGAGATGTTAATCTAAGTTCTTTACTTTAAAGTTATACTTCTAAATAAATCCAGTACAATTCTTCAAAATTCCCTGACTAAACTGAATAACTGTTATAATAAATTTGATATGACAAATCTGCAATAAAAAGACAAAGACTATAGGCAAAAACATTGAAATCATCAATGCATCCAAAATGGAGAACAAGTAATACATTTCAGCTATTTAGGTACAATTTTTAATGAAGATGGCAAATTAAATATGAAAATTAACAACAGAATTAGGAAAGCTGGTATGGTAGGAAGTCAAGTGAATAAATTTATACGGAATAACGGAGAAATTAGATGAATGCAGCTACCTGTTATTTTCAACATGCTAAAAACACTTAGGATCAGTAGGATGTTTGTGTATCAGACTATTAACCATTATAATGATAAAGAGTGTGCATCTGACTGCCAAAGAACAGGTCCACTATCCTGTGTTAGGATGCACAAATTTGGGAGGACTGTGAAGGTATGTCTCAGCTGTAATACTGTGAGAACACAGAAAGTGATGTTGCAAGAGATGAACATTTCACAAAGAATGATGACCTGGGGTGAAAGCCTATTACTGTTTTACTGGACACTTCCTAACACCACAATTTATTGACATAGGGTGATAAAATCAAAAGGTACTTCCCCAGCAGCACAAACAAACAGACACAGAGATATCCTCTTCACAGATGAGAAGATTTTCACCATTCAAGAGTTATTTAACTACCAAAACAATTGAGTATATGCCCCAGATGGTCACACAGAATGTGCCATAGCATCCAGGATTCAGAGAGGTCATCATGCTGCATCAATGATGGTTTGGTGTGAATGGGGGAGGGGGTGGAGGTATTGGGAGTATGAAAGTTTCATTTCTGTGAAAAAGGGGTCAAAACCACTGCCAAAGGCTCTCACCCCCAAGTCATCAGTAAGTATACGTGACATTGTGGTAATGTCCCTGAACAAAACCTTGTTTCACAGTAGGCTGTGAATCTTCCGACAGGACTCGGCACCTGCACGCCAGGCAAGGACCACATAACAGTGGTTGGAGGCAAATGTGCCCAACCATCTGATTGGCTGCCTGGAAGTCCCAATCTATGAATTCATTGGGCTTCAAATTGTGGTCAGAGTTTGAGAGAGTAGCCTGCAAGAAACGACATCCCCCAGCATTGCTAGCCTGAAAGTGGATATAGAGTGAGTAGTGACAGCATTTCTTTTGGATGGTGTGAATGTCACCATTAATATGTTGCCTCACAGACTTCAGGCATGTAAAGGCAAAAGGGGAACATTTCGAACATTGCATGCTGCTATATGCACATTATACATGAGGTTTGTATGTGCTGAAAGCTGTAAATGATTTACTGATAGATTAAAGGTTTATGCACTGTTCAAGTTGTAATAGTATTTATTGCCAAACTAGGTATATCAATCAACAACACATAAGAGGAGCACAAAGATGTTGTTACAAAAGCCACTAAAATAAACGATCTCAATAAACACAGCATAAGAAAAATACTCATTAGGTGAAAAAGACAAATGAATGTCTTAAGATTCAGCCTTTGAATGAAAATTTTTAGCTTTAACTTGAATACTGTATACAAGACATAATATGTTATAACAGCAACATTAATGAAATGAAAACAATGTAATGCATAATCAAAGTAATTTCATTTAGTACAAGGAAATGGACAGCATTATCTAATGGTAGATTCAATTCAATTCAACATGTTAAGTAAAATTATTTGCTTACTTTTTCAGCACTATCCGATGTAAGAACAAACGTAGAAAAAACAGGTTTTGGTTGTTGTGCTTTTCTGGGCCAACATTCTATAGTAGCTCCCATTGGGAGACAGAAAAGAGGTACAGACAGGAGGAGAGGGAAATTCTGGTAATCTTCCAGAGGATATCTCCCTAAGATGGCTAGGATGAAAAACACTTGTAGTTTAGCATATGTACAACATTAAAAATGGCATCTTTTAATATTTGGGGATTTCACTGAGTAACAAATCTATAAAAACATATCCATAAATGCATGTGAGGTCTTAGTGTATCAAGATATGAAATGATTTGTAATAAATTTGTTCATATTACTAAATGATGCTGAAGAAAAATCATAGGCTACTTATATTTTGCTACTGTATCTCTCAAAAACTTTTATAGAACTGATATAAACAGAGGCTTACAGAAAAAAAAAAAAAATCAACTATTCATTCTGACATGTCCAATGCAAATTTTGCAACTTACTAGTGACAAATATGATATAACTATACCCTCTTTCAAAAAATAAACAGTGTCACAAAAGAGATTTTAAGATTATTATTAAAAAAAATAATACTCATGTTAAAATCATTTATAGCATCTCCATGGAGTCCAGAGATTCATCACAGGAGATCCAAATCAACCATCATACACACAAATCCTATCATACCTCTCCTTGAATCCATTCACTGTCAGGGAACTCATAACCAATTCTGGCAATCCATTCCACTCACTTGCCAACTCTCCATGTAAAAAATCTGGTCCACATAGCACTACTGACGACACTCTTACACAACTTCCAAGGATGGCCCCTAGTACTCTATTTGTCATATATTGAAAAATTTTACTTGCATCAATTTTATAACACCTCTTTAATATCTTAAATTTTATCTATCATGGTTTATAGTTTTTATTTCTAGTTTATTCATTTATAGTTTTAATAATAAACTATTATTTATAATAAATTATAAAAAATTATTTATAATAATTTTATAATAAACTATTATTTATAGTTTCTATCATGTTCCCTCTTTTCCACCTATCAACTAAACTTTGTAACCAACAAAACTTCAACCTATCCTTGTAGGGAGTATTCCACACACCAATCACCATCTTGGTCACTCTTCTCTGAATATTTATGACACCCCCCCCCCCCCCAAGAAATTCAGGTGACCAAATCTGTAGTCTCTTTGTCCACCATTTCCCCAAGTTCCTAGCCTCATCAATTTCCTGCAAACCAATATCAATATGATACACCATATGCAACCTTTTCAACCCGAAGTGCATAACCTTACATTTTGCAACATTGAATTGACAATCATTATCCTTTGCCCACAATGCCAATTTATTTAAATCATCCTGCAGGATATCTACATCACCTTTATCAACTATTGCTCTCTCCAGTTTTGCATCATCAGCAAACAACTGAATATACCCCGCCCCCCTCTTAAATCTTTTCCTATGTCATTGATATACAAATGAAAGAGTAGTGGACCAATCCCTAAGGTACTCCACTCACCATCAATCTAGACCTCACTCCACCATATACTACTCTCTCGTGTTTGTCAGTCAACCATCCCCCTATCCATGCTACTAGCCTCACATCCATTCCCATCCTCTCCAGTTTTCGTAATAGTTTTCCATGGGGTATTCTGTCAAATGCCTTGGCAAAGTCTAGTAGTATAATGGTGTAGCCATTACCTTTATCCAATTCTCTCACTTTATTATAAAATGTGAATAAGTTACTAAGACAGGACCTACCTTTTACAAAACCATGCTGCCCACTATAGAGTATTGCATCCCTATCCACAAACTGTTGTATTTTAACTTTCACTAACTTTTCAAATACTTTAACAATCACTCCTGATATATTAATTGGTCTGTAGTTTGTTGCCTCTGTCATGGAGCCACCTTTATGCAATGGTGCTATCTTATCCTCTTTCCACTCCCTTGGAACCCTGCCAGAGATGAGACTTAGATTGAACAACTTTGTCAGAGGCAATGCCAATTTTCTCGCATATTCACGTAGTACACAGACTGATGTGCCATCCAGTTCCACTGCTGTGTTCATATTTGTATTTTTAAATATGCTGAACACCTCCTGTTCATCTACCTCAATGTTGATATGCATCTCTGACATCAGCAACTGTAAAATCACACCTGGATGATATACCTTTGCAAAATGATCACTCAGCAATTCAACTATTTCTTTTGGTTTAGCCACCTTCCTACCATGAGCACTGTTTCAAGTCATTCTACTATAGTCCATTTTTCCTCTTGCTACATAATGAAAAACTCTTTTGGGTTTACTTTGGCCTGTTTGGCTAATTCTCTCTCTCGAAGTCTGATTTGGCATTCCTTACCATAGTAGTCGCCCATCTTGCTTGCACTTTGTACTGCTCATGAGTATGCTGATCACTTTTTTTCCCTTTATATATCCTCCACGATGTTTTCTTTTTTTTGCAGCTCTTGCTTTATATCCCTACTCATTCACTTAATTCCAACTTGGTTGATCCCACTGACCTTGGGTATGCAGTCTGAAACTGCTGCCATCAAGAAATCTCTGAACACTTGCCATGCACTACTGACATTCTTTCCTTATAGCTTCTTAAGCCATGTCGCTGTTCCAGAATGACTCCTGAGTCTCTCATAATCACCAAACTTATAACTGACCATAAACCCTCTTCTTGACAGAGAACTCCAATTGGAGGCGGAGTGACTATCTTGGTTAATGATACACCTTCTGATGCTATAATCAAATCCAACACCCTCAAACCCCCTTGTACCTTCTATAATGTTGTTTCATGTAACTATCTCTTAGCAACTGTATAAATCCCACTTTGATCTTGCTATGTCCTCTTTCCTCCCTCCAATCGATGTCCCCATAGTTAAAGTCTCCAATAATAATTGTTCAGCTTACACCCATTGTGCTGAATTGCTGATACATGGTATCTACATTTTTCTGTAACCCCCCCTCCCTCGGTGTATAGCAGCACCCAACAACACATATTTTGTCCTATTTGCCTCTATCTCACACACCAGACAGCCTCAAATTGACCATCTCCTTCAGACCTAATATCCTCTTTAACTTCTAATTTCTTTGCTTGTAATTCTGGAGTTATCATCAGCAATACCTCACCTGCTGTCATGTTCCTTCTACCCTCCCTGAAAATATAATACTCTTTACATTCTATCCCTGTAACTATATCACTATATCATTTTTAGTCTCGGTGATGCCTATAATTTATGCATAAATCGATAAGCTCAAGTTGAGCTTACCGATGCCAAAAACTCCACATCCTTATTCCTGATACTTCTTGCATTCATGTACATACATTTCAACATCCCTTTGTATCCATAGTTACCCTTGTGTAATGTCATTACCAACTATTTAAATTGGAGACTTGTAATTCACATTCAGCACTGCATAATCATTACTATACCTATGATCATTTATCACAGGCGGTGAACAGACACACGCTAGATTTCATCCTCCCTAATATCTCTAATTTCCCTGGTTTTGCACTACCACACACTCTCACTAAACAACACTTTCTCCAAAAATCTAACTCCAAAACCATTCAAATGCAGTCCATCGGGCATATACAAGTCCTTTTATCCATCAAACTCACACTATACATCAATAAACTGTACACCATTCCTCCTGCACAATCTTCTCATTGACTCATTGGGAATGATGGCCCTTCGTCTCAGTTCTGTCCTATCATACTGAGGCAGCAGAATCACATTCTTTACTTTCTTGATCTTCATTTTTGCTTCCACTAACAACTCTTTCATATCTTCTCTCATTGCATATATCTCACCTTTCAAATCATTTGTGCCAGCCAATACAATCAACTCATTCACTCCATTCTTCTGCATACAGCATCACTAACATCCTTTATCTTTTACTAAATAATTTAAGGAAATTATAACGTCAACTTAGGATATACATTAAAATAAATTTTAATATATTTCAATATTTCGGCAATGTCACGTTGCCATTTTCAAGAAACTTAAGAACAAGACATGTGCATGCAGGCACAACAAACAGTAAGTGAGGAAGAAGCAGGAAGCTATTATTTCTTCTAAAGTCCTGATGGTGCCCCCTAGCAGGCAATGTTGGTATTCTTGGGCGATTGGGGCGAAGGTCTTCTGATGTAGGTTTCCCAAATTTGAGACAGTCTCATGCAGACAAATTTGTTGAGGTTTGGATTGTTTCTTAGGGCTGAAGCTGATTCCATGAAAAGCCTTTCATCTTTGTATTTACTACGGTGTATTATCGTGGCTTCCTTCCACCGCATTCTATGGCAGGTATCCAGTGTATGGTCCGCAAGACCAGAGAGGCAGTATTGGTGAAACCAGATGTAGTCCTTGTGTTCTGAAATTCTGATATTTGCTGTCCTGCCTGTTTGGCCAAAGTAGGATAGTTTACAGCTGCAAGGGACCTGGTATACACCAGGTAGGTCTGGGGGGGAGGTTGGTCTTTAGTAGAGCGGATAAGGGATGCCAATTTTTTATATGGTTTGTAACAAGAAGTTAAGTCATGTTTTTTTAGGATTTTTGTAATTTTTTCTGAGGCGCCTCGGATATAGGGTATGGTGATAGATTTAGAGTAATCCTTGTTGTGAGGGGGGGAAGGGTTTATTGGTTTCAATATTTTTTGGATTTTTTGGGGGGAGTAGCCATTGGCTGAGAAAGTGTTAAGAATGTGGTTTAGTTCTGTAGTTAGGGCATTGTCATTTGAACAGATAAGTTTAGTCCTGTTGTGTAGTGTCTTAATGACTCCATATTGTTGCGAGGAGGGGTGGTGGGATTGTTGGTGAATGTATCAGCCTGCATGGGTGGGTTTTCTATAGACTGAGAAAACCAAGGTTCCATCAGGCTGGCAGGTGACTAGTGTGTCTAAGAGAGGAAGGCAGTTGTTTTTCTCTTCTTCCAGGGTGAATTTGATTCTGGGGTGTTGGTTGTTTTAGTGTGTTAGGAAGGAGAGGAGTGCATCGGAGCCATGTGGCCAAATAGTGAACACATCAACATAGCGAAGCCAAATGGTTGGTTTTTGTGGGCAGAGTTTAAGGCTTTCCCTTCAAAAGTCTCCATATAAAAGTTGGCTAAGGGTGGGGAGAGTGGAGAACCCATGGGGGATGTCAATCACAATAGAATCATCACATCTGGTTTAGCTCATCATTTCTCAACATCATATCACGTTATAGATTGGAAAAACAGTTCTATGCCTTACATCGAGAATGACTACAGACACAGAACTTTCAAAAAAGCAGCAGTGGTGCTATGCACAGGCAATAATTTAAATAGAAATCAAGGTGCTATTCTTAAAGACATATGGAAATATCTCATCAATTCTCTCAGCTCAACAGAACTACAATATGCAAAAAACTACACAACACGTGGTCATGTAGCGGATTCTGACTGAAGCATTCGAATGCATGCACGTCATCAAACGTGAATTATCAAATGTAACGGCCGAACAGTTACTAAAGTGTATGTTTTCATGTAACGTGATGCATTTGTTTTCACACCAGTACAGCCTTGAAAATGCTAAACAGTGGCTAGTGAAACTTGTTGGCTCTTTGTATTTGTAATCATTAAATCTCATGGTCTTATAACAATAAAAGTTCTCAGTTTTATACTTCAATATTTCAACAACGTCACGTTGCCATTTTCAAGAAACTTAAGAACAAGACATGTGCATGCAGGCACAACAAACAGTAAGTGAGGAGGAAGCAGGAAGCTATTATTTCTCCTAAAGTCCTGATGGTGCCCCCTAGCAGGCAATGTTGGTATTCTTGGGTGATTGGGGTGAAGGTCTTCTGATGTAGGTTTCCCAAATTTGAGACAGTCTCATGCAGACAAATTTGTTGAGGTTTGGATTGTTTCTTAGGGCTGAAGCTGATTCCATGAAAGGCCTTTCATCTTTGTATTTACTACGGTGTATTATCGTGGCTTCCTTCCACCGCATTCTATGGCAGGTATCCAGTGCATGGTCCGCAAGACCAGAGTAGCTGTATTGGTGAAACCGGATGTAGTTCTTCTGTTCTGAAATTTTGATATTTGCTGTCCTGCCTGTTTGGCCAAAGTAGGACAGTTTACAGCTGCAAGGAACCTGGTATACACTAGGTAGGTCTCTGGGGGGGGGGGGGGTCTTTAGTAGAGCGGATAAGGAATGCCAATTTTTTATATGGTCTGTAACAAGAAGTTAAGTCATGTTTTTTTAGGATTTTTGTAATTTTTTTCGAGGTGCCTCGGATATAGGGTATGGTGATGAATTCAGAGTAATCCTTGTTGTGAGGGGGGAGGGGGGGTTGTGGTTTACCTTCCAAGGTTCTCGGAAACTCTAAATCCATCACCATACCCTATAACCGAGGCACCTCGGAAAAAATTACAAAAATCCTAAAAAAACATGACTTAACTTCTTGTTACAGACCATATGAAAAATTGGCATCCCTTATCCGCTCTACTAAAGACCAACCTCCTTTCCCCCTAGACCTACCTGGTGTATACCAGGTCCCTTGCAGCTGTAAACTGTCCTACTTTGGCCAAACAGGCAGGACAGCAAATATCAGAATTTCAGAACACAAGGACTACATCCGGTTTCACCAATACAGCCACTCTGGTCTTGCGGACCATGCGCTAGATACCTGCCATAGAATACGGTGGAAGAAAGCCACAATAATACACCATAGTAAATACAAAGATGAAAGACTTTTCATGGAATCAGCTTCAGCCCTAAGAAACAATCCAAACCTCAACAAATTTGTCTGCATGAGACTGCCTCAAATTTGGGAAACCTACATCAGAAGACCTTCAGCCCAATCGCCCAAGAATATCAACATTGCCCACTAGGGGCACCATCAGGACTTTAGGAGAAATAATAGCTTCCTGCTTCTTCCTCACTTACTGTTTGTTGTGCCTGTGTGCACGTCTTGTTCTTAAGTTTCTTGAAAATGGCAATGTGACGTTGCCGAAATATTGAAGTATATTAAAATTTATTTTAATGTATATCCTAAGTTGACGTTGTAATTTCCTTAAATTATTTAGTAAAAAATGCATAACCAACTTCTAAGCCTTTCCACGAGAATCCTTTATCTTTACACCTGGAAAACATGCTTTCGTCACTTTCTCATTAAGTACATCTCTTATCATCAAGTCCCCATACAATACTCTCTCTTTTCTCCCAGTCACTTGCACTTTTATGCTTTTTCCATTCACTCTTTCTTTCCTACTGTCCTTCCTTACCACTCGCCAATTATTTCTCCAGTCGCTCACACTCATGTTTTGTCCTGTGATGGAGTCCACGTAAGCATGCTCATTCCGCATTAGCATATCATCATCCACATTACTTTCAACCACTTCCTTCAAACTCCTAACCATATTTTGTGCACTATCACTCATTGCTTCCAATACTGCCTTCTTCACAACACCTTGACAATCCTACCTTATATCCTTATCATCAGTCACTTCATTCTTTCACAACTCGCATTTCATATATTCATTTACAAAACATTTCCATCAAATATTTTCTCTGTTCTGGTTCTCGTACTACAAACCATTCACTCTCAGCAACGAATACATCAAACACAAAATCCGTTGAACTAAACCCTGCATGCTGATATCAGCCAACATCGTCTTGGTTGCCATTTTTCTTGTGTGTATCGGTGCCATAACAAAAAAATATTCTGAAAAGATATCACTTAATAATAGATGGCTAAAACAACATGACTTAACTACACAGTCAAAATAAACAAAATACATATAACAATTTCACTAATATTATCTATTAAAAAATTAACTTCAGCATAGATAGGTAAATGAACAAAAATTAGTTTTACAACAATATTACGTACATAAAGTTAATATGGTGACATAGAGTAGGTTCTTAATTATCTAACAATACTTATAATTACAGGATAAATATGTATTAAAATAATTAACACTGCCAAGCTTTCAAATGATCATCGCCCATTTATTAGAAAGAAAAAAAAAAATCTAAACCAACTGGGTGGCAATGCTACCAATAATCTGTAAGAAGCAAAGCACTGATGTAGCTTCACTGCTTACAATATCCCTTTAGGAGATATTAAAGACTTATCAAAACATTTCCCTTTCAGATGCATAGTTAATTCACTTGGTTAGGTCTATAGGCACACAGATGACACTTCCACTATGCTCACATTTGTCTCCACCTTTGGAAAACTTTTTTTACAGAAAAGTTTATAACCACAATTTTTTCTCTTTATTAAACCATCTTTAAGCCATCCATCTGTTTTAATGTACTGATTTCTTTTTTTTTTTAAGTTTCTGTCCACATTTCTTGTTTAAATCCCTGAAAGGAAAGAAGTTTTTTTCTCCCCCTTAACATTTAATTTTCTTCGTATTGAAAACCGACTAATTTCTCACCAACTCCCTGATGTGTACCCTCAAGGAGTGTGTTCTGGCTACTATGACAACAATACATGATTAAGTTTACATTATTATTAATCTCCTATCCACAATTTCCTCCAAATTAGTCTATTACTCATCAGCACTCCAATATTGTCATGTTTAACATTTCATACTTTTGAACACTTCTGACAAAATCAATCTATTTAGATCTTCCTCTGGGTCTCTTTCCTGTCATCTGGGCATCAAACATGTTTTGCTCACCTTTCCTCACCCATTCTATTTAATTGGCTGTAACACCTTAGATTACCTCTGCTTACACATTCTTCAATGCTAACAATTCTCAAGTTCCTTTCTAATATTTTCATTTTTAATATGATTCTGCCATTGATGCCATCTGTTCACTCTTAATTTTTCTTGGAACCCTCATATCCAGTCTCTAGTCTTTGATCAGTGCTTTATTTCTAATCCAGCTCTTGAATCCATAACTTAAAACTGTTTGAACATTGTCTTGTATACTGCTAGTTTGGTGTTTTGGCTAATTGTTCTCTTATTCCATATAAATTTATTCAGACGGGTACTCACCATGCTAGCTTTGCTTATTCTTAAAAGTTTTTTTCACCTGGTTATACTATAAATTAAAGATGCCAAAAAATTATATTCTTGGCTTCATCCTTTAACCAAGCGTAACCAAACAAAGTTTGCATGTGAAATCACTTCACAACTGGGCTACATGTATCTAGAGGCTGATGACTTCGTATCAATTGTTTTAGTCCCATATTGCAAAACACATATCCTTATGGACATGTATAATGTTATGCATTATGAAAAGGGCCACTATCCAGACCGATGGCTGCCACTGATGTGACCTTTATTGAGGTCACATCAGTGGCAGTCAGACCCAAATGTGATACCAAGATTGAAGTAATGCAGAAGTCTTATTTCCATATACAAGTAGAATTATGAGATACTAAGGCAACTGATGTGAAGTCATCAGGCTCTAGACACAAGTAGCCCAGTCATGAAGTGACTTCACATGTAAACTTTGTTTGCTTACACTTGGATAAAGGATGAAACCAAGAATATAATTTAATTTATTTGCTTATTCTGTTGTCTATTTCCAGATTTAACTTGCCATCTGCACTAAAAACTTTGCCTCAAATAGCTGAAATATTTTACCTGTTCTATAGGATCTCCATTCAGAATGCGGCTGAAGTTTTCTATGTTCCTGCCAATTTTCATAGTTTGGTCTTTTTACTGCTGATTTTCCTGTCAAATTTGTTACACTGTTATTCAATTTAGTTAGAAAATTCCTGGAGACTTGCACTAGTTGTGTTTAGGAGTACAATTATCTGCATAAAGATGATTGTACTCCTAAAAGATAAGAGCTAAGTTTGACATGTTCAATTCTAATATCAAGCCTAATGCCACTTTCTTTCATAATGTGACATAAATTATGAATAAGAGTGGTGAAAATGAGCATCCTCGTCCTACCCCTGATTTTACATCAAATCATCTTCCTGTATTTGCATCAATTTTAACTGCTGACTGACAACTTAAATAATGTTCCATTCACCTCATACAATTGAAGTGTTTTGAAAAGCTTTTCTCTGGGCAAAATATGCCTTTTCCAGATCTTCAAAACTTAAGTGCCGATCCTTGTCATTTTCTCACAATTTCTCAACTATTTGTCTTAAAGTAAAAATCTGATCTTGACAACCTCTATTTGGCCTGAACCTGGCTTATTCTTTTCCAAGGTACTCTTTCTCAATCTCACAATATTTCTCCTGCCAATTTCTCTGCTCTATTAACAACACAGAAATTGGGAGCAATTAAAGCTTTCTTAGATGGCTTGTACCATTATTCTTATGGGACACCCTCTTATCAACAGGATATAATTCTGATCTAATTGACAGATGCATTCACAACAGTGCAGAATATATTCAATACATCTGGTGCTTCTACAATCCATAAGCTAACAATAAATGTAGATAGTACAATCACCTGAAATGAACTATGAAGTTAAAAATGTCCTGCAAGCAAATACACCTTACCTAATGAATGGTGTAGATCAGTGTTTCTACACTGATCTACACCATTCATTAGGTGTAGATCAGTGTTTCTCAATGTTTTTTGAATCATGCCCCACCTCAACGTCTCAAAGATTTTGATGCCCCCCCCTCTAGCATAATAGTCAGCCAAGTTCTGAAAAAGTATAATATAAATATGTATATGTACATTTTCAAATTGCCCCACGTTGAGAAACATTGATGTAGATGATGAAGTTGGTGGATGAGGTTGAGTGGTGGAGATGGAGAGTTGTAAAGTAGGTGCCCTCCCTCAATGAGTCTTTCGACTCTCTGGAGGTGTCAAATAATAATAATAACAGAAACAAAAAAGAAATTAAAGGGAACACAAGATATAGATGGTTTTACTATGCTACATAGTGGAGTAGACCAACATATAAGAGATTCTAGTGCTGTGGCCATTTTAATCGATAATAAATGGAAATATAGAATACAAATGTACAATTTCGTAAGTGATTGAATTATAACAGTTAAATTAAAAACATCATAGCAGTATATGCCCCTGAAGAAGGTATATGAAAGAGGATTCTGAACAATTTTATGAAGAACTACAAAAACAGTTAAATAAATGTAATAAAAATGACTATACATTACTAGCAGGAGATCTTAATGGTTGGAAATAATCCGATCCCAAATGTCTTAGGAAAATATACAGAAATTTGCATGAATAACAACAGTCAAGAACTATTAGACTTCTGTACTTTCAATCATTTTAAAATAATCAATGCTTTTTTCAAAAAAAAAAAAAAAATATATATATATATATATAAATAAATAAATATACTTGGAATGGCAGAGGAACAAGATTTATAATTGATTATATCATTACTAATCAAAAAGTAGTCCATGTGTGAGAGATGTACAGTTTACAGAGGAAGTGAAATTTTTTCAGATCGTTATTTAGTAGTCTCTAAAATAGAAATACTAGCAAAACAAAGAAAGGAAGTAAATAAGATAAAAAAAAATAGAACAAGAATACAAAGTATATCTATTACAAGAAGAAAGCATTAGAATGTTATATCAATCATGATTAACAGATTACCTAAAAGAAGCCCAAATCAGTGAAGATATAAAAGAAGAATGGAAAAGTTTAATAAAAATAACCTAGAAAGCAGGCTCTGAAGTACTTGGAAAGAAAAATAAAATATTAAAAAGAAAGACATTAAAAATCTGGAATGCAGATATAGAAAATGCAATAAGAGAAAAACAAATGGCATACAAATCACTCCTTCAAAAAACATACAAAGAAAACAGAAGAAATATAGCTAAAACCATAGTACAGAAAGCTCACCAAGATTCTTAGGACAGATTAATAAAATTGAACACATACATTGAAAACAAGAAATAGCCTACAAAATATTGAGAAAATTAAACAATGAAGAAAGAGTTACAGCATAAATCATCATAGTACAAGAGAAACAATGGAATAGAACATTATAAGAATTTAGATTATGACCCAAATTTAATAACAAAAAATAATAATGAGGAAATCAACACTGACCAAAAAAATTGGAAGAACTAAACGAAGTAATAAAAGTATCAAAAAACAGAAAATCAAACTGGTTGAGATGGCATAAATACAGAACTTTGGAAATATGGTAGAGAATAGTTACATCACAGATTCTTAAAATTAATAACCAACTGCTGGAGGAAATGCGAGTTCCATCAGAGGCAGAAAGTTATTTAACTGAAACCCCCGTGTGACACTATAATCAGATCTCACACTCTTTGACCTCAGGTTCCTTCTGTCACATGCAGCTTAAGGAAGTTGTCTTGCAACATCTCAATAAATTCAGTTTTCTTCTTATGAGATTTCACTGATACCCAATCAATATCCCCATTATGATTGCAGCAAAGCATAGTTGAATATTAATTATATATATATGTATTAAGTATAATGATTTCCCCATCCTCTCGTTCCACTCATCTTTATTTGATCACGCATTCCTTCATAACTAGCAACCTATCCTAGGTCTGTAACAACACCCCAATGTGTATTTGTTCTTGTTAGATCCCACCTCACACCAAATAGCAGATTTTATCTTCTACAAATCCTAAATCTGCCCAAACTTAGAACAGTGAACTTTTAAATACAATAGAATGAAAGCTTAAGCAGTTAAGACTACTATGTTCATATATTATATCAGTTAATTCTATGTCTTCTCCAGCTAGTTTATGCTTTGCAGGATAAAAAATCCAATATTTCATGCATATCACATATGAAGTGATGCACTAAAAATCTAACAAAAATGCTCATCACTTGATTTGCCCTTACAAGAGGACAAATCAAGTGATGACCTCCCCCCCCCATCTCAAACTCGATGGAAATACTTTCTCACAGACAGTCTACCTCTATCCTATGTCTGTTCTACAACCAACTAGTGAACTGGCTCCTATTATTTCTCACCCCTGCTTAAAGCTAATAAAAAAGTGGATGCAACTGCTCGTTATCATTCACTGACAATAGTGCAGCCTACAAAACTCAGTGGACTAACATTTCCACATCCTCCCTCAATTACTCTGCAACAGCCCTCCTCAAGAAGCACTCAAGGACTACAACCTCCAAATGTTCCTTTAGCTGTTCAAAGTTGGCAGTATTTTTTTTTTCTGGTAGGCAGCTGGACATTACCAACAGCTGATTTTAGAAAAATTCACATGATTAAAATAATTTATTAACCATCTCATGGGCATGCCTCTGCCTTCTATAGATAAATCGCTTCACATCATAATTTCCACTAAGGATAGCAGGTTCCTGTCTTTGCATGTCACCTGCCTAATTATGAAAGTGTCATTACTATAAACAAGTGTTCATTAGCAGTAGATTTTTTTTTTTTGCTAAAAAAAAGGTAAACAGAATAAGATAATTTTCTTTTTTTTTTTTTTTTTTTTGCTTCAAAGTATACAGTCCTTGACCTCTGAAAGATTCCATTCCGACAAGCCCACCATAAGTCATTTTAAGTCAAAAATCACTGTATGAACCATAAAGATGTGGGGACACTTTCATAATTTCCTGAATTCTTCAAATTCAGGAAATACAACAAAGCATTCTGAGGATGATGCACCAAAATGCATAATTTGTGGAAAATCTAGGCTCATGTTTGGAGGATGAGATGACAGCAGAAGATGGTTTCTTAAAAAAAATTGTACTTTACGTCCTGCTTAATCTACACAAGTTTTCTTCTTTTCTCCATAAAGTTCACTATAGCAAGCAATTGCAGATAATTTTTTTTTTGGGGGGGGGGGGGCACTCCACAGCATTAATGACTATGTCCTTTGGCTGAAAAAAACCTTTCTAATCTCATGTAGAGAACATTTATAAGGATTTTTCAAGTGGGAAGTCCCTACAAAAGCTCCTCTCATGTGAAAGCGGCATGGTTTTTCTTCCATGAAACAGCACAGCGCAGATGGCTTGATAACACACAATTAGCAGATAATACACACTGATCTCATAGCCTTAGATGCTTTGGTCATATTCCAAAACAATAACCTGAAGAGGGGGGGGGGGTAATCCGACAGGATCAGAAATTTTGTCGAGTAGTTTGTAGACTGTTCCCATCCTGTAATGTTTCTGAAGATAATCTTAATTTATCAGTTGGACCTTAACAAGGGAAGGTGATGTATATACAACTTGATTTGGTTGTAGGGAGGGAAGACACTTTTTATCATCATCATCATCATCAAATTCCTGCCATGTACCCTCAAGGGGTGTACAGGATATGACAGTACTACATGAAAAAATTACATTACTAACTTCCTATCTACAATTTTCCTCCAAATCAGTCTGTTACTTGTCAAGACTCCAACATTATCAGATCTTATATTTCTATCGTCTAAGGCACTTTGTACCGTATCAATCCACCTATATCTTGGTCTTCCTCTGGGTCGTTTTCCTGCCAACCTGGCAGAAAACACTTGTTTTGCTAATCTTTCCTCTCCCATTCTATTTAAGTGACCATACCATCTGAGATTAGTTCTGCTAACGCATTCCTGGATGCTGACAATGTCAAGTTCTTTCCTAATATCCTCATTTTTAATATGATATTGCCATTGATGCCACCTGTTCACGCCTCTAATCTTTCTCAGGACTCTCATATCTGCGGTCTCTAGTCTTTGGTCAAGTGTTTTACTTCTGACCCAGCTCTCAGATCCATAAGTTAAAACTGGTTTGAACACTGTCTTGTACACAGCTAATTTAGTGTTCCGACTAATTTCTTTCTTATTCCATATGAATTTATTCAATTGACTTCCCACTATACCAGCTTTGCTGATTCTGTTGTCTATTTCTATATTTAGTTTACCATCTTCAGTAAAAATTGTGCCTAAGTAGCTGAAATGTTTTACTTGTTCCACAGGTTCTCCATTCACAACACAGTTGACATTTTCAATGATTCTGCCTATTTTCATTGTCTTTGTCTTTTTATTGCTGACCTTCATACCATATCTATTACAACAGCTATTCAATTTAGTCAGAGAATCTTGCAGACTTGTAGCGGATTTATTTAGAAATATAACATCATCAGCATAAAGCAAAGTGCTGACATTAACATCTCCAATTTTGATATCAGGTTTAATACCACATTCCTTCATAATGTGATCCATATAGATAATGAATAACAGAGGGGATAATGTACATCCTTGTCTCACACCAGATTTAACATTAAACCATCTTCCTGTACTTCCTTCAATTCTAACTGCTGACTCACAACTCAAATAAAGACTAAGTATTGCTTGATATAATGCCCCATTGACACCATATAACTGCAGCGTATTGAATAGCTTCTCTCTTGGCACCTTGTCATATGCCTTTTCCAAATCGACAAAACTTAAATACAGATCTTTGTTATATTCCCATGCTTTCTCGACTATTTGTCGTAAAGTGAAGATCTGATCCTGACAGCCTCTATTTGGCCTGAATCCAGCTTGTTCTTCACCAAGCTTTTCTTCCACAATTTTTCTCAACCGTTTCTCAAGTATACTTGCATAGATCTTGCCAGGAACACTCAGTAGGGAAATACCTCTGTAATTCTCACATTCAGTTTTATTTTTCTTTTTATATATGGGTACTATGAGAGCTCTACTCCAATCATCGGGAATTAGTCCCTCTGTCCAGGCTTTCTGAACTATGAAGTGCAGCCACTGTAAGACTCTTATACCACCATACTTCAGCATTTCTGGTCGAATATCATCTACTCCTGCTGCCTTTCCACATTTCAAGCCTTTGATGGCTTTTTCTACTTCAAGTATGGATATGTATTCCTGACTGCATGCCTGGTCAGTGTTTTTTATCACTGTGCTGTCATCACTGCTTGTTTCATTTAGCAGTTTTTCAAAGTAATTACTCCATACTTCAAGGATATCTTTTTCTCCTGTTTTCATTTCACCTTTATCATCTCTAATTCCTTTTACAGCACTTTTTCCTCCATTCCTAAGCTTCTTCAACAACCTCCAGAATATTTTGCCACCTTCTTGATATTTATTTTCTATATTCTTGCCAAAGTCCTCCCATGACTTTTGTTTAGCTAGTTTTACACACTGTTTAGCTTTCTTACATTTGTCTCTGTATTCTGTAAGAATAAAAGCTGACTTATTTGCCAGGAACTTTTGATATGCTTTCTTCTTTTCCTTCACTGCCTCTTTAACTTCCTGTGTCCACCAGGGAGTTCTGATTTTTTTATCCTTGCACACAACCTCACCACATGCCTCTCTGGCAGAATCAATCAATGTTTCCTTCAGAGTTTGCCACTGAATCTCCAAGGTTTGATTCCTATTCTCAAACTCTTTCATTTTCTTTTCAATAATATTTCTGTATTTTAGTCTACAGTTCACATCTGAGAGCTGCTCAACTTTTATTCGCTTTAAAACTTTCTTACATGTTATTCTTTTCAATATGAAATTCAATTTTATCCTGCTCAAGACTAAATAGTGATCACTTCCAATTTCAAATCCTCTGTACACTCTGGTGTCCTGCACCAGGGAGAAAACATCACTATCAACAATAACATAGTCAATGAGACTTTTCTTATTCCTAGCCTCTTCTCTCCATGTGAATTTGTGCACATTTTTATGTTGGAACATGGTGTTAGTAATAACCAGTCCATGTCCTGAGCAGAAATCCAACAGATATTTGCCATTATTATTAGCTTTGCTCTTTTCTCCAAATTTTCCCAAAATATTTTTGTATGTCTCACAATCATTTCCTACTCTACTATTTAGATCCCCAACAAGGACCAACTTTTCCTTTTTCATTGTGTCAGTTGCTTTTTCTAAAGCCTCAAAAAATTCCTCCACTTCTACCTTAGTAGAACCTTCTGTGGGACCATAGGCACAAATAAGTCTCATTGTCCAGTTCACCATTCTCATATTTGCCCACATTACTCTACTTGAGACTGACTGCCATTCAAGAAGATTAGCCTCGTATTTTGTGTTGAATACTATGGCTACTCCTTCTTTTCCTTGATTGTCATTGTCTGAATATAACATTTTGTATTTATTGCTCAGAAAGATCTCACCAGTTTTGGTCTTTTTTGTTTCAGTCACCCCTATTATGTCGATCTGGTACTTATCTAATTCCTCAGCTAGCTCCATTTCTTTGCCATTCAGGCTTCTTACGTTGATAGGACCGATCTTTAACTCTGGTGATGTTGAGTTGGGGTTTGTTTTCAGATTTGTTCCAGTAGCTGACTTTTCGCTGTTCGCCCTGGTTCCCTGGCGAAAACAACGGGGGCCTTGTTTAACCGGGCGACGCCCCAGCCGGCATGAAATTTTGTCCTGTTGTACCATCATTTTTTATTTTGGTTTAACCAATAAGAATACAATTTGGTCGGCTAAATCCCAAATTGCCAGCCCATCCTCGTGCGTTCAGTATCAAAGTAGATACCCAACAGGGTGCACCACGAGAAGGTGAGGATTGGACATTAGGTCAGAAGCCCTGGTCGGTTCTCCGCATTCCTTTAAAGGCTATGTGGAGGTCTCCTCTCAGTTATACAGCTTTGACCCTTAAGCACCCCAGACACTTTTTAAGGAGTTTGATAAAAGCTTTGAAACATTCCACACACACACACACACACACACGCACACACACAAAAAAAAAATTTAGCTTCTTAAAATAGTGGAAAAATGCAATCTTCATCTCCATTCCATAGGAGTCCAATAAAAAATTTTTTTAAAAAGCCACAATTTTCAATGAACAAATACTGATATCCTTCAAATGGGAGGGAAGGTCAAAATCTTGCTGATTTTAGCTAAATGGTAAAATTTACAATCCCAATTTCATGTGCAACTTTGTCTTATCAAAATTTACAGCAGCATAAAGTCTTGGTTGGATAATATAAATGCCATCTCTGTGGTTGCCAAAATAATTCTTTGCATGTGTAGCTCAATGGTAATAGCAAGGACCACAAAATTTGATATACAACTTCCACAAATCTTAACTTAAAGTAAGATAAAGTTTAGGGTAAGTAATATCTTGCATGTTTCATTTAAATAGTAGTGGCTGCTTCCAAATAGCAACCTCATGTTACTCAGCTTGGTGTTATCTCAATGTTAATAAGTAGGACTACCAAATTAGATATATATACCTTTAGGTATATATATCTGCATTAACTTAAAGCAGCATTAAGTAATAGTGCCCTTCATTGCAGTTTTGTCTTAATTAAATGAAGAGCTTGAAACAGCAAATGTGATATATGGTTACCTTCTATAGCAGAATACTGTAGCAGGTTGGGGAGGGCATTCTGAAATCTCAAAGCATTACATGACTACAGATCCCACTGATATAAACAGATTATTCATTTTAGTTGCTTAACCAAATGCTATATACTGGACCAGTGCAATTCTTTTCAATAACATGAACTTTTCCCAAAAAATGCATAACTAAATGAAGGATCCAAACAGTAATATATAATATTACTCTTTGGATCCTTCATCTCATATGAATACATTTACACACAAAATTATTTCCACTGATCATTTCTCATTGCCTCATCTTCTGTTAATCAACATGCTAAACTAGAAAGTCTGTCGGTGCCAATCAATTAGGTTTCATAGAAACCTAATCACTAATGGAATTAACTGCCCTGTTGCACTAAAGCTTGTATGTCTGAACTGTACATATTCACTAGTCAGTTTATCTTTCTTCAGGGATGAAAAACCCAAGTTTTCAGGAGGAAAATCTCTGCAACCACTGTATGAAACTAGCTAACTGATATTTAGTTGAAAAAAAGTCCTTCATCGACAGAATTCAAAATTAAATTGTTCTAGAACAACATATTGATACTGTTGGGTTAACAATGTGATGTGTTTATTATATAAAATACAAATAAATAAATAAATATATATATATATATATATATATATAAACATTACAGACACATGCACACCTTTTATGGGAGGGGGGAATTTCTCTAAACAATTAAAAAAAAAGTACCTACATGTCTATGAAAGACAACTATTGCTTTTTCTAATTTATTATTATTATTTTTTTTAAAGAGTATTCAGGAATGCTGGCTATTTAAACGTGTTTTTTAAAAAAAAATCTGGACACGAAGCTCAATAGTAAACTTAACAAAGCTTTGCTTTGTTAAGTTTACTACTGAGTTCGTAGATTATTACTAACGATGAAACCAAAGCAATAAAAATGTTCTAATTCAGACAGAACCTCTGCATACAGTTAATAGTGACAATGTTCCTTCCAAGTTGTGCATGTGAATATACAGCAGTCAAAAAGGGAGCACACAAACACTTAGTAACTGCACATACAAAAATTTTCCTTTCAGAATTTATAATTACAATTAGTAATTTCTGTATGTACCATAAAAATGAATTATATGATAAATCATACTTGTCATTTTATTTAGTAATGTCTTCAACATTATTTTAATCTATTCCAACTTAATACATTCTATTTATTACTTTTAGCCTGTGCTGTGTGGGCAAACTAATGCAGATGTCAGTAAGTTATAGAGGCATATCTGTCTAGAACGTCTGTCTAGAAGGTAGTCACTTGAACTCATGCAAACAGCGATGGATTTTTGTAGCTATGCAAATTTAAGCAAATTAATTTAGTACTTGCAATTTTACAGGTTATAGCTAGACAAAAAAAAAGCAACATTAATACGAGAAATATTACTTATCACACACACAGACACAGACACACACACACACACACACACACACACACACACACACACACACACACACACACACACACACACACACAGTGAATCTGAGACTTGTACACAAAATGTTTTTTCATGACTGCATAGGCCAGAAAAAATTAGAGGGAATTGGTGACAATGTCCTCAAATGAAAGACGTAGTTCAAATTCTGTCTGCTACACGAGCTTTTATAGATAATTCAACTTTAGTTAGGTGGTCATGTATGAAAACAGCAATTCCCCACCAGAAACAGGTTTTTGTTTCATGCAAAATAAGACACAGACAGAGAAAATTATAGCAAACAAGAAATTACATGTTTTAATCCTTTATCCAAGCATAAACAAAGTTTGTGCATAAAGTATCTTCATGACTAGGCTATTTGTAAAGAGGCTGTTGACTTTGCTTCAACTGCTTTAGTATCCCAAAATGCATAGCACACTTCCTTTCAAGACTGCAATGCAGTATGGGATGAGTCACTACACAGACTGGTTTTCACCTTTGAAGTCTCAATAGGGCTGGGACCCCAATAAATTTGTCTGGTATATTTGTCTGGTATAATTTACCTCTTAACCAAAGCATAAAAACTTTCTACAACCATCTACAATCCAGTGTATTTTAATAACAGTGATATAATATTTTACTGAATATATTTGTCTGCTTGCTTACATGGGAAAAAAGGATTAAAACCTAACTTATAAAATTGCTTGGTATCTTTAGCATAGTATACCCAAGTTAAAAAACTTTCTACATCTTACTTTCATCCTGAGATTTTTTTTTTTTTTTTTTTAATAAGATCAAAGCACCTTGTGGCAACTTGTTTAGGTAAAATTTATAAGCTCTACATTACTTCAACCTTGGCATTTTATGGTCTGGCTCCCACTGATGAGACCTCAATAAAGGTCAAAACCGGTCTGGGTAGTAGCCCTTGCCTTTAATGCATAGCATCATACATCTCCGTAAGGGGATGTTCTTTGCATTAGGGTGAAATACTAAGGAAAGTGATCAGAGCTTACTCCACCTTTACCATGAGTTGCCTCAGACTTGAACTACGTTCAGGCACAAACTTGACTTACTTGTCTGTTTGCTTACTTGGGAAAAAAAGGATTAAAACCTAGCTTATAAAATTGCTTGGTATCTTTAACACAGTATACCCAAGTTAAAAAACTTTCTACATAGATATATATAGCTATATATATATATATATGTGGAAAATTATTATCCTGGGTGTGGTTTCCACCAATTATAAGAGGTAAAGGATTCAAATAAGAATATAATTTTCATCTGATAAAATTTACTAGATATATTAACCTTGTAATTAAGCAAAAAAAAACTTTCTATTTCTAAAATTGACAGAACACATGCACTGACAGACAAAGCAGACTATGTATATAGGATTATATGGGTTGGATAACATCCATTTTACAACTAAAAAGCTGTTCAAATACCACTGAGTCATCTGTGAAAGTCTTAAGTGACTGTCCATTAGAACCTGCCTTCCAGCCAATCCCTCACCATCACACATGATGCAGATAAGAACAACCATGCTATAAGCGTATTGAGATTATGTGGTTCACGTTAGACAGTCGTGAGAGACTACTGCATGTA